>NC_135486.1:40518496-41205371 GCF_052094955.1 Ictidomys tridecemlineatus | reverse complement strand
TGCCATATTTTAAAAGAGAAATGAAGGAAGAATAGTACGTCTCAAAGAAGATAGATAGGCCAGAAAAACGACTTCAAATCAAGTTCAATGAAGTGCTGTTTGAGGCTTTTCTTAGTCTAGAGGGAGATTTTTGGTCTGGAGAAGAAAAAGACTCAGTGGGAAATATTATAGTTTAAGAGTGATTAGATTTGTTTTTGAGGCCCCCCCCCCAAGGGGTAGAACTGCTACTAGTGGATGAAGATGTTTAGAAACAGATTTTCACATGCTGTAAGGAAAGTTATTTCTCAGAGAGATGTGCAGAATTAGAATGGGCAGCCTGAAGAGGTAGTGAGGCCTTTTTCACTGGAGAGGATAGCCAATCCCAGGTGCACAATCACATGGCAAGAGCATTACAGAGGAATTTTGGTGTTTAGATGGGGTTCAACTAAATGGGCCCTTTTCACGTGGAAGTGGTTCAGGTTTAATTAGCTGAGATCACGCTACTGACTTAGAGGGCATCCTGCTGAATTTCATAGCTATCTTTGATATCCTCAGTGGGTAGAAATAAAATATTGATTGTGTTGATGAAAAAAAAATGAGAAAATTTATAAAAGCCATGAAAATGTGAATTCTAAGTCAAAAATTCTATTTGTTTTTTATAAAGATATTTTAAATTATAATCTTTTCAAAATAAAACATGTAAATGTTATGGTTAGATATGAAGTGTCCCCCAAAACTTCATGTTAGACAATATGTGCATTTTCAGAGGTGATACAGTTGGGTTATGAGAGCTTTCACCTAACCAGTGGATTAATCAACTGATATGGATTAACTGAGTTGTAACTGTAGATAGGTAGGATGTGGCTAGAGGAGATAGGTCCCTGGGAGTATGGCTTTGGGGTTTATATTTTGTCCCTTGTGAGCATAGTTCTTTATTTCCTGATTGTGATGTCCTGAATGGCTTTCCTTCACCACACCCTACTGCCATGATGTTCTCTCTCACTCTAGGCCCAGATTCATGCAGTTGACCGTCTACGGAGTGAGTCCTCTGAAACAGTGAGCCAAATAAACTTTTCTTCCTCTAATCATTTTTGTCAGGTTTTTTGGTCACAGCAATGAAAAAGCTAACTAAAAACAGAAAGTACAAACATAATTGCGAACTTGATGTAAACCCACTAATGTCAATGTCAATGACCACATGGTCACAATACTACTACCAGTATCCAACAGCCTGTGTACCTCTGAAGGTTTTAGTTGGACCATTTCTACACCAACTGGGAGAATATAACATCTGTACGATGCACATTTGCCTTATATTTTAACTATTTTTATCTGTATGCTTGTTGCACCATGGTACTCAGTCATCTTGAAGTAGGACTATGTGAGATTTAGTTTTGGATCCTAAAAAACTCCCAGCCTAGGTCTTTATATACAGATGGTGTCTAATGACTATTTACTAAATTAATAAAAAAAATTTTCTTAAAATTTTTTAAAAATATTTTTTTAATTGTAGATGGATACAACACCTTTACTTTTTATTTATTTATTTTTTTTGTGGTGCTGAGGATCAAACCCAGTGTCTCACCCATGCTAGGCAAGTGCTGTACCACTGAGCCATAGCCCCAGCCCTCAACAAAATTTCTGTTAAATAGTTTCCAAGAAAATGAGATTTGAATGCCAAAAATTAATTCAACAAATTATTTGGTACCATATATATCATATATTTCTGAATCTCATTCACCTGTTAGAATGAGATTAGTCATCTGAATTGAAGGAATAATTATGGCATGAAAAAATAATTCCCATTTTCAAAGGAAATCAACCCTGTTCAAATTAAATTTATTTGGCATTTACTTAGAACCTACTGTGTGACAGTCACTGGGCCAGGCTCTGTAGGGATTGCAAAAATGAGTACAATATGAATTAATATTATGAGATAATGTGAGAGCTCACTAGTCTTTGAGGTGTCTCCCAAAAGTTCACGTTAGACAATGTATGCATTTTCAGAGGTGATACAATTGGGTTATGAGAGCCTTATCACTTTTCCCTTTATCAACAGCATCTGTATGAGAAAGGAATGGAAACTTTGGAAACTGAGGTTGAGAAGCCTAAGAAGACGGAAGATAGAGAGAGAGAGAGAGAGAGAGAGAGAGAGAGAGAGAGAGAGAAGAGAGAGAGAGAGAGAGAGAGAGAGAGAGAGAGAGAGAGAGAGAGAGAGAGAGGAGAAGGAGGAGGAGAAGTGGAGGAGGAGGAGGAGGAGGAGGAGGAATTAAGAGAGAGTTCAGAAACATTATGTGGGCTGGAGTCCTAGTAGAGGAATGGTTAGTGAACATTCCCTGGTGACATAAATGCATATTTAACTCTTAAAAATGGAGCAGTTGAGGGCTGGGGTTGTAGCTCAGTGGTATAGTTCTTGCCTTGCACGTGTGAGGCACTGGGTTCGATCCTCGGCACCACATGAAAGTTAACAACAACAACAACAAAAAGGCATTCTGTCCATATAAATAAATAAATAAATTAATTAATTAATTAATTAAAAGGAGCAGTTGAATGTTTAGTTTTTCTATCTGCTCTGAGGATGGCCACATGAGCCTCTTCGTCATTGTCGTTGAAATCTTCAGTGAAGTCTGCTCTCTAGAAATTTGTTGAGTGAGAGATATTTAGAGCACAATGAGGAAAAAGGGTCATTTTTCATTTGGAGGTCCACACAAAGTACAAGATGTGTGAACAGATGTATAAGATGATCTCTAAGAAAGGTTAAAATTTATCTGAAGCATCAGATAGGGACCAGCAAGCTGAAGTGTGTGATTCTCAGAAAACTCCGGAAACACTGGGACACACCTGAGTTTCTTCCTAAATGGTGAAAGGAGATTTGAACCAGTTTTTAACTTGTATTCTAAAGGACTAGGAAACCACAGTTAGTTGGACAACTAGGGTCAAACAGGAAGCTGACGTATTATTTCACAAAGAAAACAGAAATACAATTTGGTAAAGCAATCACATGTGGGGAGTGGAATGAACAAGAATTCAAAAACACCCCAAATTCCTTGAGGGTATGGAAGATGACGTCGATGAAGGGAAAAGTGATAAGTGACAGCAAGAGAACACTTTGGACCCAATGAAATGATCAACCATCATAGAGTGTTTTAGAGGAGATATCCTCGAAGTTGGAGGGCCAGAGGCTCAGCAAGATTTGGGGATATAAATAGGAGCATTAGGTTCATGGTGATCATGGAAGCCATGAAATAGCAGGCTTTGTAAAGATTGATGTGTGATATCCAAAATAAAGAAATGATAGAAAGCTAAAGATAGGCAGGATGAGGAGGCAGGAAACTAGAAAGAGAGCCAAGAAGTTGACACAATGGAATTCCAGAAAGAAGGGACATTTGATAAGTGATTAATCAACAACAGGATCAAGTGCAGTAAAGAAATGAGAAGAAAATAGACGTACATGAAGCCTCTTGGATTTTCATTAGCATGTGCATACAAAAGTACTTTACTTTTGTATGTAGATGAGTAGTAGTCAAGCATCATGATTGGGATCAAATCATGATCCTGTTGTGAGAGATGCAGAGACTTTAGAAAATATTTATATTCTCAAAACTATTCCTATGGAGTTTCCCATCTAAAAGGTAAGGAAAAGATTTGACCAGCACAAATACATACTCTAATTGAATTGTTATGACAGCTTTTGCATAGCATGAGGCATTTCCAAGTTCTAGCTTATGGCCTTTAAAAGAATATTTGCGGAAAATAAACTTGAAGTCAACTAAAAATTTCTTCCACTAGATTAAGAAGTCCATCGCTTTTAACGTCAGCCTCAGGACATGGGCAAAATGTAGACAACTTCTGAGCCAGAATGTAACAGGAGTGGCCTCTAGTGCAATTACCAATATTGTCCTCCTTTCCTTTGAAACTTCTTGAACCGTCTTTACTGTCCACAGTTGTATCAGCATTCTGGTCTTCTTAGCTCCCACCAGAATCACCCGTTCAGCTCTGCTTATAACAATCTAAAGCTTTCCCAGCTTGTATCACTAAACTTTCCAAAAATTCTCTCCACAAATTCCAAAAAGCTCCAAAAGCTTCTGAACCACCCAGTCAGGTTAGTCATGGCAACAACCCCACTTCTGGGTACCATTTTCTGTTTTGGTCCACATTTTTGCAGTTGTGACCAAAAGACCCGACAAGAACAATTTTAAAGGAGGAAAAGTTTATTTGGGGACTCAAGGTTTCAGAGGTCTCAGTCCATAGACAGCTCGCTCCATTCCGTGGGGCTTGAGATAAAGCAGAACATCATGGCAGAAGAGTCTGTGGGAGGGAAGTGGCTCAAAGTATTGCATCAGAAAGCGGGCGGGGCGGGGCGGGGGGCGGGGGTAGAGAGAGACTCTCCACTTTCCAGATACAAAATATATGCTCAAAGGCACACACCCAAGGACTACTTCCTCTAGCCACACCCTACGCACAGTTACCACTCAGTTAATCCCCATTAAATGGGGATTAATTCACTGATTGGGTTAAAGGTCTCATAACCCAATCATTTCACCTCTAAACCTTCATACATTGCCAAAGCCAATGTCTCCAGAATCACGAGCCACCACACAGCTTTGTAGGTTCAAACAGTAATTCTTTATTCCCGCTCTCACACCGCCTCCACACAGGTCCAGGGACAATCGCGTTCTGCCGTCTCACGCACAATTCACCTACTCCACGAGGCTATCTCCAAATCCCATTTTAATCTCACGAGAACTCAACGGGAACAAGCAGCAGGAACACCCTAATCCCAGCAATAATCTTCAACCTCCAACTTCCCTAAAACCCATTATCTTAAACTGGCAACGCCTTAAACTCAAGAAGCCGGTTACTTCCTCAAACCTGATCAGCTCTAAACCCGGATCTGCCTTGGTCCTTGAGCAAGGTCACCTTATTAAAGCATGCATGCAATGTCCCATCAAATGTCCTCTAAGCAGCATGGGGTACGCTTGGCAAGGAAATTTCGATGCGTCATTCCTACTTGGTAATGGCCCTCAGCAATACATTGCCTCAAACATAAGTTTTTTGGGGAGCCTCATTGTTAAACCATAAAACTGAGATATACATGTAGAGAGGCACTGTGTTTAATCCACAAACCCAATATAAAAAAAATTTGCATTTAAAAACCAAGTAGGAAATGGGCAATGTGTATATCTGTTTGCTCATGCTTTGCAGAAAAAATAAACCTTGTTCTGATTCTTATCCTAGACATTCTTATTTTCCTTCCCCCAACCTCCCAATGGAAATTTTTCTTTGGCCACCTGCCTCTGAAGATGTCTCAGTTGTTGCCAAGTGGTTCATCCCTTTTTTCTCTCTTCTTTCCTTTTCGGTTTTTCCATGTCCCAATTGCTGCTCATTTCTTTGCTTCTTCTGCACAGAATTCCTGTTATTTCTTTACTTTATAAGTGTTTACCTTCTACTGATAGGAACGTAGGAAAGTTATGCAATCACCAATCAGATATAAATTCCATCTTTCATTATGTGACAGTAAGGTGAACAGTTGCATGGAAATGATGGAATCGAGAAACTAAGAATGAAGTATAGACCCTCTGTTTTTGATTTTTATAATTCTTTTCAGGCCCTGGATTCAGTTTAGCTCATTGATAATGGGGGGTGGTGGCCTTGACAATGATTGTAGTGAGCCTCCAACTCTAGGCAGTGTAATAGACCAAGGACCCCAACTGCTGTGCTCTGAAGTCCATCCACAGGCTTCTTTGGTCAATGACTGAATGTGGTAGGATTATTAAGGTAGGTTGGGTCCTAAGAGACACCAGACTCCTCTGACTCTTGACTTTGTTTTGAGGGTTCCCCAAGGTTTGGCTGAACATTCTTTAAACTGCATGGCAATCTAGCATGCTTCCATCCAATCTATACCCCTCTCCTTCCCTGTGGGTCGGGCTAGCATCTCTGTCTGGTGACTCTTCCAGCTTTTCCTGTGTCCTTCAGCATTTTCCACCACAGGCCATTCCTTCACTAAAATTCTTGCACCTGTAATCTCATCTTGGTATGTGCTTTTCAGAGGCTCTGGATTAACCCATACACCTAGCAAAGGAGCAAAACTTACATTGCTGCAGGTCCTAAACCTTGGTATTCTCACTACCATTTGGTTCTGCTCATACAAACCACATCAAAATAATTGGATGAAAGTTATCTTACTTGCAAAGGGGTTGGTGGTGGCTAAAGAAGCAAATCTGGTAAAGAGTTGACAAGATTTTTATTGAGACTTGTGATCAGAAAGTCAGATGCTGGAAAACCTTTGCTGAAACCTTACACTTAACTGCATTTGTCTGGCATTGTGTTTCTGTCTCCTACTCACATTTCACACAAGAGATGGGACTGAGTGAATGAGCCTTGGTTGGGTAGAGACTGATTCTCTGATCTCTAGCAGATTTATTCAACATTGCCTGCATATTTGAGGAAAAAGACTGACTCAGTATTACATGAAATTGTCTTGACTCAGAG
Source organism: Ictidomys tridecemlineatus (assembly GCF_052094955.1). Lineage (NCBI taxonomy): Eukaryota > Metazoa > Chordata > Mammalia > Rodentia > Sciuridae > Ictidomys > Ictidomys tridecemlineatus. Next base: position 41,198,900 of record NC_135486.1, on the reverse strand, counting down.
AAGAGAAAGTTAAAAATATTTGGTCTGCTACAACTGATCTATAAAACTGTGAGATAAAATTTTTCACTTATCAGATTGGCAAATATTTAAAAGATAGAGCTCATCCAGGGCCAGTGAGGGGATCAAGAAATAAGGAACTTCTTTATCCACGCTGGGCCTATAAACAGGCAAAACCTTTTAGTAAGATTAATTTTCCAGGATCTATGAAATTTAAAGATGGACATAGGTTATGGTCTATCTTATGTTGTAATCTTTCCTACAGAAATATTTGTACGGGAGTGCAAAGATCTATATACAAGGATATTGTTAATCATAGTGCTGTTTTTAATAACAATACAGGAAGCAGTATTGGTGGCCAGCGAGATGAGAATAGTTAAATAAATTATAATACATTGAAACCATGGAATATTATATAACTATGAACAGAGCTGCCACTAGCCCAAAGGCCACCTTTGCATATATTAGGAAAAGATCCTTTCTTTCTAGGTGAACAAAGTACACGCCAAGGAGCAAAATTTGTTAAATGGAGCAGAGACTGAATTTTAACTCTCATATTTACTCTCCCCTTCAAGGTTCTTCTTTACAGGGCATAACCTGAACAATTTTTTTTTTTAACAAACTTAGGTGTTAGAAATGAAGAGAAAGAATTACATATGATTATATAGAAGGCTGTTCATGATCCTGTTCATTTTTTCTTCCCAAAGGGGGGAAAAAAAGGAAAATAGAAAAGAAAGTAGAGAATGTATTGCTTATCTATTACTTTATCATAGATTTCTCTAGAACACAATTCTTAAAAACAACAAATAGTATGACTCAGGGTGTAGCTCAGTAACAGAGCACTTGTCTATCATGCCTGAGTTTGAGTCTCAGCACCACAATAAAACAAAATAGCCCAAGTATTTGTAATCTGATAGTTTCTGCAGGTCAGGATTCTCGGTACCAGTTACCTGGGTCCTCGGGCCCAGGGTCTCTCACAAGAGTACAATCAAGATGTTAATGAGGGTCATGGTCATCTCAGGGCTCCACCATGGAAGGATCAGCACAAAGTCCACTTGTGGCTGTTGTCAGGATTTTGTTTCTTGTCTGCACTGAAGGCTTGGGTTTCTCAGTGGAGGAACCATTGGAGACTGCCTCTCAGTTCCTTGATGCCACAGTTTGGATCTGCAATGCCCCTCAAAGACCCATTTGTTAAAGGCTTAATCATCTCCAGCTTGGTGCTATGGGGAGGTGGTGAAAACTCTAAGAGGTGACACCCAGAGGGAGATCTTCCAGTCGTTGGGGGGAAGACCTTGAAAGGGATTATGGAGTCTCTTTTGCAACTTGAGGTGAGTGGTTTGGCCATATGATGCTACCATGATGTAGCATGCTGCCTTGCCACAGACCCAAAGCAGTGGGAACAACTGGTCATGGGCCGAAACCTCCAAAACTGTGAGCCAAAGAAAACCTTGCTATAGTAATGGAAAGCTGACGAATAAACTTGGCTTCTCCGTAGGGCAGCTCACAAGATGGCAGCCAGCTTCCTTCAGATTGAGAAAAGCTGAAGAAGGAGCATGAACAAAGGGAAGTCATAGTCTTTCTCAGGATAATCTTGAATGTGATGGGAAGTGATGATGTCCATCACTTTTGCAGTTAATTAGAACCAACTCCCTAGCTTCATCCCACACACAAGGGACACAGAAACCCAAAAGTTGGGGGTATTTGGAACCATTTTAGTAGCTACCTACCACAGACAATATGTATTGGACTACAAATATGTAAATAGTTCTCCTAGGCAGAGAATCAAGGGGGTTTCATTTTTGAAATAGTCTTCCGAATGTAAGGAAATTTTGTAAGAATAGTACAAGGACCTCCTAGACATCCGTTTGCCCCGATTAACTAATTGTTTCTATTTGGTTCAATTTGCTGTGTCATTCTTTCTGTCTCTACAAATGTTCATATATACACTCGTTGATTTTTTTTCTTTTTGAACCATTTGAGAGTAAGTTAGTATACCCCTTTGCTTCTCAGTAACTCATTTATTTTCTATGAACAAAAACAGTAAGATATTAAAATCAGGAAATTAAATATTAATGATGTATTATTACAGAATCTATATTCAGATTTCCCAGGAATTCTTTTGTAACTATTTTCTTTTTTGTGTGTGTGTTTTTGGTTTTTTTTTTGGTCTAGGATCTAATCCAGGATCATGCATTTCATTGAGTTGCCAGGGCTCTTTGGTTTCGTTAAATCTGGAACATTTCTGTGTCTTCCTTAATCTTGACATTTTTTGAAGAGTTCAAGCCAGTTATCTTCTAAGACATTCCTCAATTAGGGTTTGTTTGCTGTAATTAGATTAAAGTTACCCACCTGGAGCAGAATACTGCAAAAGTGTTGTTCAAGAGGGGTGCTTTTAATAAGAAGGTATGGTTGAAATTTGTTATGATGAAGATTTACCTTGTAATTAAAAATGAAGACTCTAGAAAAACGAGTGGCCTCTTTTCCCATCATCAACAATGATACCACTCCTTCCTCTAATGAATAACAGGATGTGACTTTAGGTGTTTACAGTGGATACCGACCAAGAGGTTCTTCGTTCTCACCGCATTCAGATCGCAACACTCTCTTGGAAAGTCGGAGTGGGGATGGCGGTCCTCATTTAAGTAAATAAATATCTTGAAAATGAAGTTTTATTACAGGGAATGACTTAATGATCTTGAACGGGTATCAACTGCGATGGGGCAACATCAGCTCAACTCTGGTTCGTGCCAAGGGTACCTGGCCAACAATAACAGTAGAGATTTAGCCACTCTTCAAAGGACAGAGAGAGCGTTCTAATTTTAGAATGAACGTTTATTAGTGCTTCAGACCAATGGGTGACTCCTTTTAAATGCTGCAGCTAGAGGAAAAATAATTCAACCTAGGGCAACTTCATTTTTAGTGAGGAGGAGAAGAAAGAAAAGGAATGGGGTTGAAAGAGAAGGACACCACATTAGAGAGTGAATTTGAAAATGTGTCTCATTCAAGATGTGCTGTTTCTCACTAACCCTTTGATGTCTTCTTGATCGTGTGTGTTTGTACCTTTTATGAGGCCTGGCCAGGGACCTCAGCCTTCTGAACAACGGCCTCCTGGGAAGACCATGCCTTACAGATAAGCAGCCCAATCAGAGAGTGCTTAGCCACTGTCAGCTTTGGGTTTTTGGAATTGGAAAGGGTGGGGGGGGGCTCTTTCTGGAATGTTCCATGCACACCCAACATACGAACTCCTGCCACCTTCCTCGGGCCATTCGTCACAAGGATCCAGACATCAGCCTTGGGGTAGCAAAGCACTGCCCCTCAGCAAAGCTGAATTCTGAGCTTGGATTGCTTGGCTTGGTTGCATACAGTTGTTCTCTTTCTCTCATGAATACAGGGCTGGATTTTTGACCTCTGTTGGCACCAGTTCCCAATATTCCCTTCTCCCACTGGCTCGGTGCAAGGTCGGAAGCTGCCACACTCACTTTCCACCCCTTGATTCTCATCTTATTATCAGATTTTTTTTTTCTCCCTCTCTCCTTCACCAGAGACTCTGGGGAAGGGATTGTTTTGGCTGGAATTTGACAAGGCACAGGTGGTTTAACCAGCTGCAAGTTCTTTAGTTCTTGTTGGCCGCCCACCAGCTCTTGGTCTTTTCACAGTTCTTTCTGTGGTGCTGGTGGAGGAGGAGGAGGGGCAGGAAGGGACAGTAGGGCCTTGATGTTGTTGTTCAACATCAGCAGCTGTCTCAGGTTGGCATGGAGTCCGGAGTGTTCTTCGGGAAGGTTTTTTTTTTTTTTTCCTCTCCCCTTTTCTTTTCTTGTCTTGAAAGTGGAAGGGAACAGCCCCCAAAGTGACAGCTCCGCCTGTGTCTTGATCCATTGGCTCAGGAGCATCAGGGGCAGGCACACATCCCTGTGCACTTGTACCTGGCTCCTGCGCTCACATGGTCCCACTCTCAGCCTCAGAGAAACAGGCTCACGCCCAGCCGCCTGCCTCTTCAGTCCTGGGCTGGTTGGAGTCCAATGACACCAGCATCGTCTCCCAAAAATAGAAGAAAATAATCCTCTGCTCCATCTCTCAAATGCCTCTTTTTTTTTTTTTTTTTTTTTTTAGGAAAGAAAAAAGGAACTTAAAACTTGAAAGCGTTTTTCCTTCTTCCTCTTCCTTTCCCAGCATCTTTTTGATAGCAACAATAAAACACTTGAATGTGCTGTTTGACCTCTGGGGCCAAGCCCGTTTCACTGTTCTCTGCTCAGGCTTTTTTATTTTGAAAACATGAATCTGACCCCTTTCCTTCGTACGGCTTCAAGCCCCTGCTCAGGTTTCCTCAGACTTTCCTTCCTGTGAGGCTCTGCTTGAAAAGCCCGGGTGTGGGCTCCCCTTGATGTGTGGGCACTCGCCTCCCCCATTAATCAGAACCGACGTGAAAGGGGAAGCCGAAGTGGCCCTTTCTTGGGTAATTCCTCTCCCCCTTCTTCCCTCTGATCCTCTGTTCATTTCTCCGCTGCCCTCCTCCTCCCTAATCGCCTCATCCCTCAGCACTAGACACACACTGGAACCTTCCTATTGCCGTCAGCCGGTTGGAGCCGAGGGCTGTCTAGCAAAACCTCCACACACTGGAGGGGAGGCAAACGGCAGGGAGGCCCTGACGTGCTGCCAGGGGCTCTGACATCACCCCTTTTTCCTCCTGCCCCTTTCTAGCTGCAAGAACGGCTGATTGCTCTCTCGGTGAAATTGCTGGAACATCTCCTCGGATTTTCACACCACAACTCCTTCCTTATCCTTGTGGCCAATCCTACAACATTTTTGCCAGCTACCTGACTGCTCCATACCTTCCAACTCTGATTTGAGGAAGTCAGGAGGGTATAATAGTTCCATGAGTTCGTATGTGTTGCCTTGGGTTTTTCCAGCCCAATATCAGCAGCTCCTCCAGAGAATACAAGTCCATTAGCTGTTTAATAATGCTTTGTTGATATTCTACCCCTTTCTGTTTGCTGTGCACACAGAGCATTTCTTTGAAACCCAAACAGCTTGGAATGAGGTGCAAAAAGTTATTCAGGTAGAGGTGTGGGGAGGGAGTGGGGGGGTTTGGGGATGGAGGAGCAAGGATAAGAAAGCAGAAATATCACAGGGGAGGAAGGGGAATGGGAAAAAGGAATGCAAGGAAGTGTTTCCCATTCCCAGATTCTCCTGGGGAAGGACACATTGATGCTGCTGTACTGTCATCCTGAGGTATGAGTATCCAGAACCTCAGAGACACACGTTGTATAAACATACATTCTAAAGCCCAGTATAAATGATTTTTGGATTACCCACTGCTTTGGATTTTCCAGACCTCTCTCTCTCCCCCCCACCTCTCTCTCTCGTTTTTTTTCCTCTTAATCTTCTTCTCCCAGAATAACAACCAGGAATGGCTATTAGTTGATTTGGCTAGCACCAGAATTTTTGTTGTTGTTGTTGTTGTTTTTAAAACCATAATTCTATGTTATATGTCATTGCAAAGTATTCATCATAGTTAGGGCGTGCTGGATACACCTGTCAATTCAATAGAGAAAATATGCATCTTTCCTGTCTCTCTTTGCTTCAAGGGCCCAGGAATGCTCATCTTCAGCAATATTCTTTTCCCAATAAGAGCTCACAACCAATCTGAATGCTAAATAATGTTGTCACGAGGTTGCATGGGCACTGGTTAAGATCTATGCCCAAACTATAATGAATCTCTCTTCTACATAACTGTTATTGTGGCCAAAATTGGTGAACAGCCCATCCTCCAGGGAGCAGTGGGAGGAGACCAGAATATTGTGTTGGATTCTGTCCTGGACATATCTTCGGCTAGACTCCTGGAGCAGTTTAAATCAAGGGCTGGGCTGAGCAGGCCTGAATGGCTTTCAAATGACAGATTTATGGAGGGAGGCCTAATTAGATCATGGTAATTTGTAGTGCCACAATATCTTTTGCTCAAGATCTCAAAACAAATTTCTGCCTTGAAAGGTGGGCAAAACAAAGATCCACAAATGTCAAAGGATGCTCTCAATGTCACGGAAAAAAAAATCCTCGGGCAGCGTGGATATCAGTTACACCTTGCATTTGTAAAACATTCTACCGTTTTGCTACACATGCATATAATTTTATCTTATTCGAGTATCAACAAATTCTGTAGGAGAGGGGTTAGTATTTTTCCCATTTTAGAAAAGGGATAAATGAAGATGGTTAGGTGACTTGCCTGAGAAAATACAGTAGTGAGGTTGACTTTTATATATTTCATGTCGATCAACAGGATTTCTGGAGAAATGGGGAGACTAAGCAGTAGGGAAAGAAAGAAACCTCACAATGTTGAGGTTCCACTTCTTTTTTTTTTTTAATTTTTTTAAGAGAGAGTGAGAGAGAGAGAGATAATTTTTTTAATATTTATTTTTTAGTTCTTGGCGGACACAACATCTTTGTTGGTATATGGTGCTGAGGATCGAACCTGGGCCGCACGTATACCAGGCGAGTGCGCTACCGCTTGAGCCACATCCCCAGCCCTGTTGAGGTTCCACTTCTAATGACTCTACAGAAAAAAGTAGGCTTGAGGAAGACCAGCTGCCAAAGAGGCAAACTGAAGAAGAGCAGGAGGAGGGCTGGGGGGGTCCATCCAGGTTGAAGGCTTAAAACAAACTTCCAGCAAAAGTGTTAAGAGTACACAGACGCCTGGAGTTCACACATCATGATACAGTCTTGGCAAAACAAAAACAATACAAAACAAAACAAAAAACCACTTTCATATATATACATGACCATGACAGGACTGTGGTGGCATGTCAGTCATTCACAGACAAGAAGTATGGATACCCTGAAAGAACAGGAGCAAAAACGACAACAGATGAAATTCCTGAGTGCTCTCCCCATTGCATCTCCTTCATAGACTGAAATAGAGAGACTGAGATAGAGATAGCAAGAGAGAGAGAGAGAGAGAGAGAGAGAGAGAGAGAGAGATCCCTGACCTGCCTGGTGAGATCACCCATGGCAAGTGACCATTCACCTATTGAAATCATTGGGAATCCACTTCCTCTTAGCTCCTATCATTGTAGTTGGGGTGATGCATAGATTTTTGACTTTAAGCAGTTTACTGTGCAGTAAGAGAGCTAAAATCTGTGCCTGTATAATAATGAACAAGGTAAGAACAGAGTAAATGAACAGAGTAATACCTATTTTTAAAAAGCCTTGCTGGGTCCTTTGTTTGCTAGACTAGCTTATAATGGGCATCATCTGGATCTTTTATAAGAAATGGATCGAGGCTTATTCTTTTTGGTTTCCCAGCAGGACTCTGAACATGACTGATGCTCATAAATATTTGCTGACATCCAGATGATGGTATTATTCCTCCTTTTGGTTTCTAGAGATTTCTCACTGAAATTGATCTTAATAGACAATTGACCTATATCAGTAGTTGGAGTGTTTATTTTTCTTTGTGCATCTTTCTCTCTGTCTGTCCATCTCTCACTATGAACACTTTGCCATTTGGAAGATGGAGCCCAGTAGGTATTGGCCCGTCATCATTAACTACGATGGCAGAAAAGTTTCATTTTCTAACACTTGAATGTCCCCAGCATGTTAGGGCAAACTTAAATCACAGGTATACGTACTGTGACAAATACAAATACCTTCCTTCCTAAGGAGTAAACAAGAAGAAATAAAAGAGTTTCCCAGTGTCAGTGAGGTCATGTCCCATGGTCCTAGCCCAGGCTTGCCCTGCCTCCTCCGTAATTAATCCAAGTGGGCAGATAATGGGTGGGAGGCAGGTTTGGGGACCTGCTGAATCTCGAGGCAGTCTCCCCTGACTGTTTAAGCACATGGATTATGACAAGAAGCAGAAATTGCGGGCTTGGCAGATTCTGCTGGAGCAGGAGGGGAAGGTGATAGCCTTTTCCCAAGTCAGAGGAGGGCTGGGTATTGAATAAATCACAACAAATATGTGATCTGTCCTGCGAACGATATGAAAAATTAAAGACAAAGAAAAGTAGAAGACAGGGCTTCTCAAATGACAGAGCTGTGGAGAGGGCGAAGGGGGAGGCGGGGTGAGGGAAGGGGGCGAGGCGGCAGGGGCGGGGGCAGAGTGCTAAATTTGTGAGAACAACACTGATGCTATGTAGAGTCTGAACGGCGACATGTTTCCCTAGACCAGATGGCAGTTTTTGAGAGTTGTACTTGCATTTCTCTGATTGAGCAGACTCTGCTCAGATCCTGTTATTAATGTTAGAACTCGGGACTGGGGATCCTGTTATTTTGCCAATGCAGGTTGACACTGTTTAGGTGAAAGAGACTCAGAGACTCAGAGATCCCAAAGAGATAGAAGGGTGATTCCTAGGCAGTTGGTCCTGCTTCTCCATGACATGGAAGAAGGTTGCCTTCTCATATGAATTCTCAATGATGTGGAAGACAAATAGCTCTCCTCAATTGCCTGAAAGGATGTCACCTGCCAAAGGTGGGACTCTGTTTCTTATAGACTGAGTTGGAAGTGCAGAATGCTCTTTTACTCTCATTCAGTCCTACTAAGTTATTACCTTAAGGGTGAGTCCTCTGAAGATAATGATTTATATGTAATAAAAAGCAACCCTGAGGACAGTCGGGACGTAAATGACCAGGTTAGATCTCCCTGTGAATAGATAACGTGTTACCTATAATAGATAAAGTGGTTCCTGTTACAAACTCATGGTGTATCTTAGAGGTCTGCCATGATTTCTTTCGCTAGAAGGCAAGGCTGAATAATTTTTCTTAGAAAACCCCAGGCAAGAAGGAATTCCAGAGAATCCTATCTCATCTTGACATTGGAATCCAAGGGCTCTCTTTCCAAGATCAAAGGAATTCAAGGGAAGCAATAAGAGAGGCGCAAGAATTATTTCCCATATTGTGTCGAAATCTTCTTGAGATTGCTAGATAATGATGCATGCCCCATTCCTTTGTTCAGAGATGTCAGCCTGTGAATCAGAGGCCATGCTCCCTCTTGGTTTTAGTTGTCACTGATCCTATTTATAGTCATGGCCAAATGTGACCTCATCCTCTAGGTTTTACAAGCTCAGCAAAGTAAGGCCAGGTTCGCCTGGCCACAGGTCTCCCAGGAGTACCCCAGATGCTGCGGTGTGTCTTGTCAGCAAGGCCAAGGTTGTTCTCTTTCTGCTAGTCCTCAAATGGCTTTCAGCTCAGCACATCAGAGCACAAGTTGATGGGAGGAGCCATCGTTGAAATCAGAAAAAAATGGAAGTCCCGGAAATATGTACAAGAGTTGCTGATTTCTCTTTTCTCTTTACCTCATTTCTTTCTTTCCTTCCTTCCTTCCTTCCTTCCTTCCTTCCTTCCTTCCTTCCTTCCTTCCTTCCTTCCTTCCTTCCTTCCTTCCTTCCTTCCTTCCTTCTTCTCCTCCCCCTACCCCCGACCCGTCCACACTTTTTGAAGAACAGAATAATGAAAGTAGAAAATAGTGAAACAGTGGTGGATTGGAGAAATCTCAGATGGAAGAATCCTTTTGAGAACGAATCACTTAGAGTTTCTAGAGATTCGGGTAGGAGCCAATCCTTTCTTAGAAGTATTTAAACACAGAAGCAGAGGTAGACGACACAGCCAAGAAAATAAACCCCTCTTCTTGGGAGGAGCTGTAGTGTTAGTGAGCTCTACTTAATTTCACACTCCATTTCTTTGGGCTTTGTGTTCAGCCAATCAGTAATTGCTTATGCCACGGGTGTGTCAGGTTCCCTTAGGAGTCACCTGTTATCTATTTTTAAGGGAGTTTTCAACCTCATTTTGAATAAAACTGATCTAGTGATGACGCTAGTTTTATCTTCAAGTCCCAACTCCATTCCTATGACATGGTCTCATTCACTGAAGTCAACAAAAACTTTTCCTTCTTCTAATCCAGGTCTTTAGTAAGCTGATGATGGATCTAGAAATCCCTTCCTTCATCATATTTCATTCAAAAAATATTTACTAATCATGGTTGAAGTCATGTGTCTTCAAGTTGTCCAAGCCATAGGAATCAGTTGATCTGGTTTATTCAGTTGAAAAATCTGTTCAGACAGTTGTCAATAAAAGTTCTCTAATCAGTCAAATTCTGTGGCTGCACACTGAGGTGGTCATGTGGGTGAGCTTGTGTGAGGTCTTGCACAGAATGGTTTCCACAGAAGTGGCCCACCAATTAACCAATGCCGACTAAAATGCAGGGCACTCAGAAAACCCAAAGAAACTTGAGGAAAACAACACAAGGATGAGAATAATTCTACCGTGTCCAGGTGAAAGCCAAGAATCTTATATCTGGGAAGAAGGGATAAGTTCTGTCCTCAGCTTCTACCAGTAAAAAAATCACATTTGTAAAAACCATATTTAAGTCCCTTTATAAAGTCACAACAAGGTCACCGTGCTAAAAAGAAACCCACCTAGACTTTTTGATGAGCATTTAAACTTTAGTTTTTCTAACATGAATTTAATCTGAGATAAACATGAATGATAGGAATAAAAGTAGCAGCAAGATAAGAGAAATATGAACATTCCATTTTTTTTTTTACCAGTGTCCCTATAAATGAAAATTCTAAGCACTTCTTTGCTTTCATTTTTTGGCAATTCCCACAGAAGATTGCAGCTGGACTGTCAGTGTGTCTACCACTCTTTAGCCCAATGTGTTTACAAATTGCCAAGTGATAGCAACCCCACAGCAGAAAGGATAGGGATTTCTTACAGAAATATTGGCCAACCTTTAAGTGCAGTGACATTTACTGATACTATATCCTGGGGAAAGAGAAATGAACTGGAAACTGTACATTGGGGAGATCATCAATGTCAACTGAGTCCGGATTTTTCTTCTCACCCTCCTCCAAATAATTTGGCTTTCAAAATTGCATCTGCTATTTTCCCTTTATGAGATACAACAATTATACAGGACCTAACTGGGATTTTACTTCTTTCTTTTTACTTCTAACCTCCTGAAGACGTCTTCATTTTGAGACAAATCTGGATATTTGACAGAACCAGTGTGAAAAAGGTTACTGACAAATTTCAATCACATAGGAGAGAGAGAGAATCCATCTTTGAGAATTAGGATACACATTTTCTAGCAAATATTTCATTCCAGACTGTTTTCCTTATTACCAGGCAGTCAGTGAAAATGTATTGAAGAAATTCACCTTATTTAATATTTACCTGAGTGAATATGAATATTCCTTAACCAATCATGGGATTAATATGCCTCTGTAATTATGAAAGACTTATTGATAACCATGGTTAAAACTGAGACATGAGAATTTTCACCATTCTGGAGCAGCCATCACCAGTGTTGAGGTCAAGGACATTGTGAATTTACAGAGGGATTTCAAGGGGCCAGTGACTCTCTGTGTCCACTACACATCATCTGTGTACAGAATGAATGTCACAGCATGCCAGGGGTCACAATGGAAAGCTCACCCCTAAAGATATTGGGACTCTTTCCTAGAACATAGAACTTTCAGGCTTTAATCCTGGGCTTTTGCCAGGTTCACTTGAAGAATAAACATCACCAGGTTACGCCCACATCCCCATTACTAAACAGTAACAACATGATTTTTCATGGGCATGGGTTTTTGTCTCTTGGATACCTAGGGTCATGTCTATACATATGAGCCAGCTTAAACAAATACACCAACATCTACTTAATCTCAAGCAATAATTTCTCGAAAGTATTGACAAATTCCATTGGTGGCTTTCAAAATAAACAGCTGTTTGGTGAAAATTAACCACTGTTTCATCCTCTTCTTTACAGGACGAACAAGGGCTGGATCTTTCTGTTTTCTGTAATGCTTGGTGTTTATTGAATTCAGTTTCACCTCTCTATTTATGCAGCACGTAAACATACGCCCAGCCTGGTGTGGTGGGCACATCTGTAATCCCAGTGACTCGGAGGCTAAGGCAGGAGGATTACAAGTTCAAGACCAGACTCAGCAACTTAGTGAGACCCTGTCTTCAAAATTAAAAAAAAAAAAAAAAAAAAGATTTAAAAAGGGGTGGGGGTGTAGTTGAGTGGGAAAGCACCCCTGGGTTCAATCCTTGGTACCAAAACCATGCCCTAACAATAATCATCATTTTTACTAAATTTTTTATCTTTTTAAACATACATGATTACTAGGTTATTAGATAGTCAAATGGTAAAATTCCCGCTAAAACAGGAAGAGGACAGAAAAATACACACAGGTCTCATCTCCTTTAATATATTAGGCACTGTATAAGAAGTGATGTCCAGTCCTCTAAATAGTATCAGTTAGCCTCATCTCACTAAAGTGGGTTTCCATCAATACCAAGGCTGTCTTGGCTTTGCCTCAGCTGACCCTGATTGCAAAAGGAAGAATGACCCGGTCACACCTAATGGCTACTTGCCTTCAAGCAACCAACCAAGTGTCCTGAAGCACAGGAATCTATCACCAGACTCATTAACCTGGTCACCTCCTTCCCCTCCCATGAGCTCCCCAGATTTACAGTCGGCCATTGCTCTCCCATTGCCTTATGCTCTCAGTTTGTTCAAAGCACATTCTAGAGGCCATGCACCTGTTCAGTACCCCACACTTCCCTCCTGACCAGCCGGTCCTTGCCAAGGTGCAGCTGAAAGTGAAAAGAAAAATATTTCCAAAATAAAATCTTCAATGGCCCCTAACACCTATGCACGCTCACACACACACACACACACACACACACACACACACACACACACACGCCTCTGAGTTGCCACCAGAGTCCATACCGTGCACAGGTACCCCTCTGCTCATGGTTCCCAGCCCTTCCATGCTTTCTGCCCCACCACCCCAAGCCCTCTGGCTCTGTCCAAGGACGCCATGCTGGCTGCTTTCTGAGACCCGCTCGGCCGCTGCCTTCCCTCTCTCCTGCTTGGAAGCAGCAGCCTCCCATCAGGGCTCTGTTTGCCAGCCCTGTACTGTACTTCATTAGGCAGCTCTATTTAATGGTTTCAACAAAAGCCATCATTTTAGCCCAACTGCCTTGACTAAATTAAAATTTCCAATCTCTGTTTTAGTGTTCTGCAACTGATGTATACATAAGCAAAACTGGTCAACATCTGCCAGGGGGTTGGCCAAAAGTTCTGTAAAGATGTACTTCACATTTCTGAAGCATGTGCAAAGTAACAGCGTCCTTATCCTCCCGAGAGCTCTCATGGTTTTACTTCACCATTTGTTCAAACACACTTTAGCTGCGTATGAGCCATACAGTTGATTCTCCCCTTGGTTGCCGTTTTATCTGTAGTGTCATTTTGAGTAATTGGGGTATGGTAGCTGATCAACTTACAGGTTTCTCATTGGCAGAAAGGGACCGTATTGGCACCAAGAAAGAATATGATGGGTCCTCTCGGTGCATAAGCAAGTGTCCCTCTCTTGCACTTGGCTACCCAAGGCCATTAGGAAATAAGCTTAATAAAGCCACCAAGTGTGTACGTCTTCCCTCTTCCTGGGCAGAGGGAGGCACCTATAGAAGAAACATTGCACACCAATGTGGAAAGATGATCCATGTACATATTTAGTCAGTGATCTGTGAAAGTTTTTGAATTAGTTTTTAAAGCTTTGTTAAGACCAGAACGCACAGATGTTGAAAACAAGTTCAGATGTAGCGACAGATGGTATTTGATTATGAAGCAGACTGTTCATATAATACAAAGATGCTGCTTCTGCCATACACAAGTAACTGCAGAGAGTGCAGTAGAAATTTTGGAAGGCAGGCGGTTCGAGAGGGTCTTTGTGCAGCAATAACTTTCCCATTTTCCAGCAGGGCTAGAATTGGGATAATTTCCCCCCTTTTCTTTTCAATCAGTGCCTCTCTCTGCTCTTCCATGCTCGACCTGCCCATTCAGACTCTTTTCTTGCAACCTTGGAACTGCCTCTCTCCGTTCAGGGAATCTTCTTACCTGGCCATTTTTTTTTTTTTTTTTTTTTTACAACGATGCCCGGATGGCCTAATTGGAGGCAGGCTGGGTCTAATATTAGGACTAAATAGGAAATGAGTGTAGACGTTTCCATATTCTAAGGATAAAAGACTTCTCATTGCTTATGCTTTGCCATGAGAACTCAATACTTTCTTTTCTTTTCTTTTTTTTTAAGGTTATAGGAATTGAACCCAGGGCCTTGTGCATGCTAAGCAGGTGCTCTGCCACTGAGCTGCACCTTTAACCCATTAATTACTAAACAGAATCTAGGATTATGGCTTCAATTGTGCCGTCACACACATGGGGCTGTTTGCTACCGCATAGCATGAACATCATTTAGACTCAGCTGCCTCTTCTGTAAAATGGGGCTAATAGTTGCTCTTTTTCTTCTTTCTCAGGTGTGCCAAGAAGATCATCTAAGATGCTGGATTAGCAAGTGCCTTGAGAAATAGGAAGTGCTACTTGTGACTGTCATTGTTAAGGTTGGAAGCACTATTCTGAGAACAGGAGGGTATGGGGGTCTTACACTGAAAGGAGAAATTGCCCTGCACCTTGGGAGTTCTCTATCAAAACTCCATTGTCAGATAAATGCTGTAGCATCAGAATTTACACTCATTACATGACCTGAGGACAGCAGAACCCCTGGCTGAAGAGCTATGCCCATCAACAACTATTTTGCTTTTTTCACACTGGGCACTTGAGAGATCATGGTGCTACCAGTTCCTGACCCATGATGGTTCATTGGGGAAATGTTCTGGTTGAAGTGCCAAGGAAGGAAATAAGCTTAGAAAACAAACGGAGCATTCAACAGCCTCAGATCTAGCCTCCTTTAGAATCCCCACTTGTAAAATCAGGTAAGTTACCAGCCTTGATCCTGAAGCATTTGGGGGCTTCGCTCCTTTTCCTTCTCAACACACTTGTGTGTCATGGTGTTGGGGTAGGTGGGGGAGGGATGGGGAGAGGAATCAGGGCAGGCTCATTCCTGCACAACGCACAAACCCACTGCCTGCTTTTGCAATCCAAGTCTCTTGTTTTGAAGAGCTTACTATGTGCCAAATAATATTTAACAAACACAGATGAGCAGTAGGAGATGAGGGAAGGAACCAGCAAGCCAAAATATATTGGAGGAGATTTCAAAGGAATGTTGTCCATGACACAGCTCCAGTGGAGAAGGGGGTGTGGGTTGAGAGTGGAGAAGGGTTCCAGGATGGAGGTGGTAGGGGAAAGAGAGGAATTTTCAGGTGTCCTCCTGGGGTGGCAGCCCAGCCATGATGTTTTCCATGTTGCTCCTAAAAATACCTGTTTCTCTTTGGCTATTTTCATGGTCTGCAGGCTAGGAGAACCAATCCAGTTTTATGAAGGGTCATGTTGATAGGCTAAATAACAACAAATACCTATGGTTTATTTGACCAATAAGAAAAGGGATTTTGATTCACTCCTCAGTTTGGAAAAAAAAAATCCCATTGTGTCTTTTTTTGCAGACAGCCCTGGTGACATAATCTGCATGGCTCAATTCAAAATTAAAATGTGTAGCCCCTTGTTCAAAAATTATTCAGAGTTTTAAGGGGTAGCAGCAGAGTAGTAAAGCCAGCAAGAACCCTCTAGAGCACAGAGTCCTATTTGATGGCACTGGGTCCCTTGTGATGGCACGGGCTGCATGCTCATGAAGATGACCCCCAACGCAAGGGAGATAGAAAAGCAAAATTTTCTGATCAGCTTCCATCCTGAATTTTTGCAGCCCTTGGGAGACTTCTGTGACTTCTGTTTAAGTATTAATTCATTGAGCTTGGAGACATGTTTAGGGTGAGGCGGAAAATGGATGGTAGAGACCTAGTAGAAAGAGGGGTGGAGTGGACAGCAGGCTAGATGGGATTCAGAAGTCCTGGTTTTACTCTCAATTCATAAATCAGATTTATGAACTTGCCCATGAGAGAGAGAGATCATCAAGCCTGGTTGCTTCAAGTCTTCCCAGGATTGAGGTGATTTCAGGTTTGGAGAGAAGGTACAGAGTATTGGTAAGTTGGTGCTTGTGTTTGGTCCAGGTGGTGTGTACTGCAGGGTGATGGGAGATAAGTGATGAACTGATCTGCCAGTAAGGATTTGTGAGTCATCCTTGATGCTCAGCACCGTGGTGATGATTAGAGAGAAGCTGGTGCTTGGAAACGGGTGGACATATCCCCTCTCTGAGGATATCCCATTCCCCAGGCCCTAGAAGAATATTTAATCGAAGGAAGTCAAGGACTTTGGAGGTACACAGACCATCCATGAATGTTCACTTGGATAGGGATACCATCTCTGGAAGAGGCTATTTTAACCTACCAGAATTACAAATAGCCATGAACTTGATGATGTACAGAAATAATATCCGTCTGCTGGTAAATCAGTGCCATTCTACCAGACAGCTCCATTAGCTAGCAAGATACAGCTGCAGATGCAAAGCTGAAAGGTGGGAGAGGGGGCTGGTGCTGACTGGGACTGTCTTCTCTGTTCCTGGTCTGTTGTCTGGCAGCTGCTTCTGATGAGCACCAATCAGGCCTTTGCTATCCCTCGCTCTGCTTCCCTGTCACTCCTACACTGATGGCTGCTATCACAGTGGCTGGCACCATTCTTCCCAAATGTGTCTGATTCCCAAATGTATATCCTCCTTTTGGGGGAAACTGTCCCCATGAAAGCTGGAGGGTTTAGCCAACCTATGTCTCAACTCCTACCCTACAGAAACTATGGGATACTGAATTTGTGTTGCTTCCAACCACTGCATTTTTGATAAATTGTTGTGTAACCATAAAATATAAGACATTCTAATATCTCACTATCCTATGGTAACAACTGCCACTTATTGGTTGTCTAAGGTGCACCTGGCTTTGTATTGGGATATAGTGTCTTAATTCTCATAGCAGCCTGGTAATGGGGGTATTCTGAAGCCTATTTAAAAGATCATGAACCTGCAGTTCAGGTAACTTATTTATGAGCAAAGAATAAGACATGGGATGAGGGATTTGAACCCAAATCTGTCTTATTCTAGTGCTCATGCCTGCTATGCGTGAAGGCAGTTTTCTTCTATTGTGATTCTTGATCTTCCTTTCCCAGCCTCTGCCTAATTCATTGCATTACAGGTTTTGTAGCATACCAAGATCCTGCTCTGTTCTTAAATTTCTCCTTTTTTGTCTCATTTTCTGAAAAGTGTCTGTTAGCCCTAGGCTATAACATGTACAAATCACCGGGTACCTAGCCCTCTCTTGAAGACACGTTCCACACGATGCCCTGGGTAGGTGTCTCCTCAGCAGTCACCTTTTCTGCCTCCTGGGCTAAAGTTCCTTGAGCTGGAACATGTTAAGCCCAAGGTTCTGCATCATGGCCACTGCACCAAGTGCCCGGGTCACCCTTCTGGACATTGCCATTGACATTGTAGTATGCATTATTTTTTCTAAGGCTTTGTAACAAATTAGCACAAATTTAGAGACTTGAAGCCACACAAATTTATTATTTCAGCATCCTCATGGGGAAGAGTCTGGGTGCTCTGCTCAGGGTCCCATGAAGCTAAAGTCAGGTGGTCAGCCAGGACTATGATCTCCCACAAGAATTGGGGGTTTTGTCCAGCTTCTCCAATTGTTGACATATTTCAGTTCTTTGTGGCTACAGGACTAAAGTCCCTGATTTTTTGCTAGCTGGTGATGAAGGTTAACTTTCAGGGACACTTAGTGGTTATTCTCTGGCCCTTACCATGTGGCCTTATCCAGACAGTTTACAACACGATTGCTCTTTCAAGGCTAGCAGGAGACTCTCTTCTAAGAGCTTATGCAATCCAGACCAGACACACTCAGGATAATATCTATTTCTATTAACTCAAAGTCAGCTGTTTAGAGACCTTGATTATATTGGTAAAATACCTTTGCCTTTGCCATATAATGTGATCAAACCATGGAATTATCTCTTATCACAGTTATAGGTTCTGCCTATATTCAAAGTATGGGGACTGCACAAGACTGCACAATAAATGGGGAATTTAAGGGGTGTTCCAATACTGGGAACCACACAGAATTGAAGAGAGGACAGCTACCTCTGAAGACTAGAGGCCTTTGAGATATTAGCATGTAGCCAATCATTAGCATGTCATTCTCCCCCCGCCTTTTGTATCAGGGATTAAACTCAGGGGCACTCAACCACTGAGCCACATCCCAGCCCCTTTTTGTATTTTATTTAGAAACAGGGTCTCACTGAGTTGCTTAGTGCCTTGCTTTTGCTGAGGCTGGCTTTGAACTTATGATCCTCCTGCCTCAGCCTCCAGAGCCACTGGGATTACAGGCATGTGCCACCACTCCCAGCTGCATGTCATTCTTAAAGATGATAGAGAGACCTTCCATGAGGATGATGACATAGCATGTTCCTCCAAGGCAGAATGTAAGACTGATCCTTGGGGCCCCCTAGTCCCAGGATATTTAAGACTTTCAGTTTGCACCTTCCCATAGTTTATTGTGATACGTTTTCCCTCCATCCATTTTATTCCCCATATTTATTCTTAACTCATTACTGCTGGATCCCATTTTAAGCACTCACACAGAATATTGATTTAAACATTAATCCTATAAAGTAGATAATATTATTATCCCTGCTTTGTGGATTGTGGAAGAGGTTGGGGAAGTTACCCAAGGTGGAACAGCTAGGGAATGGAGGAGCCAGCCCTCAAATTCAGAAGGTCTGATGGACAACAGGGCCACTAATTTCTTCTGCCCACATGGAAACCGGGCTGTACAATAATAACCCAGGCTCAGGAATAATACAGAGAAAGGCATAAAACATTTTGTTTGGAAAAGATTCAGGGGATGTGGTACAAAAATTAAAATTTAAAAATTTAATCTAGGTGTTTGATAGTACATTAAAAACATCAACTAGTGCACAGGGGCTTCTATGAATAGCAACAGTATCTCCTCCACTGTAGAGGCAGCCACTTTTGCTGTACAATTTTAATTAATTTGTTGGGTGTTTCTATAAGAGTCAGATGTTATTTGCTGACTTCCTGCTTTAAGAATGGGAATTTTACTCATTTAGATTCTACCCTCAATTCTTTAGTAACCTCCTCCTTCATATTTTTTGACAATTTCATTGTCATTGTTAGTATATAGTTCTGGAAACACTTGAATGTTTTCAATGTATGAGACATTGTTTTAAGTCCTAGGGATGCATCCGTCATCAAAAAAGATGGTGTTTCTGCCACCGGGGAGCTTAAGTTCTACTGGAGGGGGATAATAAATGAACAAGTTGGTTTAATAGACGGCAGGTGATAAGAAGTGAGGAGAAAGAAAATAACACAGGGTTGGGGGGTGAGGGTGTCATCACGGGAGGTGGTGGGAACTGGGAACTTCTACATTAAATGGTGTAGTCGAGAAATGCCTCCAAAATAAGTTTATTTGGGGTCTCATGATTTCAGAGAACATTTGACCAGAGCCCAGAAGGGAGTGGGCCATGGAGTCATAGATGGATGATGGCTGAATAACCCAGAGAGCAGAAATAGCAAGCTCAAAGACCCAAAGGCTGACCTGTTCTCTAAGTGTTTGAACCACAACAAGGAGGCCCAGATGGCTAAACCAGAGTGAGGAAGACAATCACTGGAAGAAGATGAAGTCAGAGAGGTACTGGGACCAGTGATGTAGAGCCTTGAGGCCATAGGAAGGAATACTTCAGCTTTTACTCCAAAACTGCAATTTTTGAAATTAATGCAGTTTTGAGCAGAGAAACATGATTTTACGTTTTTAAATCCATCTGTGTTAGTCACCTTTCTGTCACTGTGACAAAACGCCTGAAATAAACAACTTATAAGGAGTAAAGATGTATTTTGGCTCTGCTGTTTTGGGGCCATGGCAAGGCAGAACATCATGGTGGTGGATCAAAGCTGCTCACCTCAATGATGATTGGAAAGCAAAAGAAGCTGTGGAGCTGGGGTCCCAACATTCCTTTCAAGGCACACTCCCAATGACCCAATTTCCTTCCACTAAGCCCCACTTTCTTTAAACATCCCACCAAGAGTACAAGACTTCACACATGAGACTTTGGGGGACATTCAAGGTCCAAACCATAACAGGATTAATTTAGTTGCTGTGTTGAGAAAACTTTTCAGGATGAAGCAATGGAAGAAGCATGAAGATCAGGTGAGAAATAATGTGGCTCAGGTCAGGGTTGCATAATGAGGTGGAAAGTTCTGTTTTCTTGATGTACTCTTTTTAATGTTAGAGCCTACAAATATTGATGAATCAAAGACCTGTCCAATGTTTTTGTCCTTGGCAGCTAGGATAGAATCGAGTTTCCTGAGTCTGGGAAGACTGTGCTCCATGGACTTGGCTAAGTAGAGAAATTGGAAATTCAGTTTTGGGAATGTTAAACTTGAAATGTATAGTAGATATCCAAGTGGAAATGTTGAATAGAGAGTTGGATAGAAGAGTCTGGGAATTCATCCAGCTGGAGCTACACGTTTGGGAGTTGTCAGTGTATAGATGATATTTCAAGCCATGGTACTGGATCAGATCACTTAGGAGTGGTACATAATGGAGAGAGATCTGATAACAGACCTAGGTGCGTCTAGTCCTTCTTCTGGTTTCCTTTGCAACCTTACATACCACCTTTAAATCTCTAGTTCTAGTTCTACCTGCTTTGAACTGTGTCTTTTGATTCCTCTAATGAGGGCAGGAATACCTTTATTTCTCTTTTCCTCTACCTCTTAACTTTAGCCAACCATACTGTATTAGTCAACTTTTGCACTTCTGGGAGTAAAAGACCTAACAAGAACAATTTTAGAAGAGGAAAAGTTTATTTGGGGTCTCATGGTTTCAGAAGTCTCAGTCTATAGACAGCCATCTCCATTCCTTAGGGCTCCAGGCAATTCAGAACATCATGGTGGAAGAGTATGGTGGAGAAAAGCACCTCACATGATGATCAGAAAGGAGAGAGAGAGAGAGAGAGATTCCATTCCCCAGATTAAAAAAAAAAAATATATATATATATATACCCCAAAGTCACACCCCCAATGCTCACCTCCTCCAGCTACACCCTACGTGCCTTCAGTTACCACTCAATTAATCCTCATGGGGATTAATTCACTGATTGGTTTAAGGCTCTCATAACCTAATCATTTCACCTCTGATGTTCTTTTGTGGACTCACACATGAGGTTTTGGGCACACCTCACATCCAAACCATAACACATACCTCTACTTCATCGTTGTCAAGACTGATGGCATTTACATTCTTCTAACCATCTTTTAGTCCTCTCTGTTACATCCATATGTTGATTCTCAAGAGTAACAGGACAGGAAAAGGCATTCATATTATTATAATTTATGAATTTGGGATACTGCTAAGCCAGGCAGTGTAAGGTACATTTTCTTCTTTACTGGTTCAGTGTCATTCATTAAGTAGTTCTTTTCTGTGTGCTGTATCTCAGGAACAGTTTTAAATGTTAGCACACAAGTTGCTGACTTCATCATGTCAGGCGATTTGAGACACCTTTCTGTCTGTCTGTCTGTCTCTCTCTCTTTTTAAATTTAAATTTGTTTTAATTAGATATACATGAAAGTAGAATACGTTTATGCATGTTGATATATCATACATAGATGGGATATAATTTCTCATTTTTCTGAGTGTACATGTTGCAGAATCATATTGGTCATGTAGTCACATATATACATACAGTAATAATGCCTGTTTAATTCTACTACCTTTCCTATCCCCACATTCCCTCCCCTCCCCTCCCATCACTTCCCTCTACCTAATCTAAGGTAATGCTCTTCTTCACTAATGCCCCCTGCCTAATTGTGAATTAGGATCCTTATATTAGAGCAAACATTCAGCCTTTGGTTTTTGGGATTGGCTTATTTCACTTAGCATGATATTCTCCAACTCCATCCATTTACTGGCAAATGCCATAATTTCACTCTTCTTTAAAGCTGAGTAATTTTCCATTGAGTGTATATATGACAATATTTACCTATTTATATGGACTCTTTACCACTTGAGATATAATGTTTCTAGAGTTAATATCAAAATAATTCTTTCTTAAAATAATAAAAAAAAAACTCTTTTATAGCCCACTTCCCTGATATTAGAACCACCACACCAGCTTTCTTTTGGTTAATGTTTGCATTGTTTACATATGTATATATTTTTTATTAAGTAGATGATCTTTCATGCTTTATTAATTATTTTAAATAATGTTACATATTAGTTTTCTTTAATTTAACTTTCTTATATTTTTGTTTTGCTTATTTTATTTTTCTGGAGTTTATGTTTACTTTTTTTATGATGAGAAGAAATACATATTTCTTACCATTCCACAAATATTTTTTACTCACTCTACGTAAATAATTTTTTTGTATTTTTCTGAAAACATCTTTTTTAGAACTATTGAGTGTTTGATCTAATTTGAACTACTTCAATCTAAGCCAGCTACACAGCTGCTGACACTTCTCTTCTATATAATTCCTAGTTGTTTATTTTTTTTTTTTTACTCCACATCTTCCTCTCTCTTGGGTTTGACCTTCACTTTGTTGGAATATATCTCAGGTAAATTTTTTTCAGAAAGAGTATATGGAAAATGAGCTTTGAATCAGGCATAATGAAGTCTCACACTTGGTCAAGTGTCTGGATTTATCTTATCTTCTAGGTCATTATATTTAACATCCAAATAGTATTTTAAGGAGTAATAACGAATACAAGCCACAAATAAGAAAAGAAAAACATTCAGGGAACAGGAATTATTTATACAAATGTACTGAGCCATGAGATGGCAGTGTGAATTGGGAATCACAAGAAATTCAATATTGTAGGACATCAAGGGCCAGAAATAGAAGGAATAGGGTGAGGTTAGAAAGGAGGGGGAAATAAAACTGAAAGAAAAAGTAGGGTCATATCCTCAGCAGTCTTTTCGGTCATGCTAAGGGTCCTGGTTATAATACTGGAGTGAAAGGAAACATCAGATGAGTCTTATTCTGGGAAATATTAAGGCCAGAGATGTGATACAGAAATATTGGTGGCTTACAGTAGGATGTGGAGGATGGTCATGAGACTGGAAGAAAAGGGGCCACAGCAAGAGAAGTCACTTAGTATAGCAAGACGATGGGACAGGGACAGATCATAGGGGTAGTAAAAGCCATGTTTTTACTTCATTCTGAGCAATGATAAAAACTTCAGATTCTGAATAGTGGGATTGGTACTTTAGCAAAATCACTTGGGATACATTTCAAGAGAAAGACTAGATACCAGGGTGGAAAGACTAGAGATAGGAAAGCCAATCACGGTGTTATTTTTTTTTGTTGTTGTTGTTATAGAAACCAAGATAAGAGGTGATGGTGACATGAACTGACTTGGTGGCTGGAGAGAGGGAAATGGGTTTGAGGGATACAAGGAAGGTTAATTAGAAATCAAATGCTGACTGATTAGATGTGAGGATTGAAAGAAGAAAGACAGAGGACTTATAGGTTCTCAGTTTGGACCAGGGGATGGATGGATGACATAAATCTCTTAGAAGACATCTGTGGGAAAAGATGAAGGATGTCTTCACTGGGGACGAAGCACATTTTAGATGTGGACCTTGTGGATCTCCTTTCCCCTTTTATCTCTCTAATGAAGCAAAGAAAGGGACTGACTGCTTTTCCTCCTTCAATGCCTGTCCTAGAGCATACTCCCTGTTACTCTGTCCTCTCCTTTTGCCAGGGCAACAGTTTCCTTTCAAATTCTCAAAACTTCTCCACTTTCTTCAAACACAGGGCCTTTGCACTTGCTATAACCTGGGTCTAGAACTGTTTTCCCTCCTCTCTGGCAATGTGACACTTTCTCATTCTGTAGAGTTCAGTGTCAGTCACTTGGTCAGGGACACCCAATCTGATCTTGTGCCAGCTCCAGGGTCTCCTACCCTTTTTATTTTTCCTATCCCATTCTTTTACCAATAAAGAACTTTTTAGTCTATGGAAATCATTTATTTTTGTGAATAATTGTCTTGTCCGCTAGAGTATAGCCTTCATGAAAGTAAGAACTATGTTTATTTCACTCACCACTCCTTCTGCAGAGCCTAGAACAAATGTTTATTGAAGGAATGAATGAGAAGAATGTCCTGCAGCTTAGCTGTGGCTGTCACCACAGAGGATCTTTGCTCCCAGGGTGAAATGACTCTTCTCAGACAATTCTCAACAGCTGTTTGAGGAGTTGCATGGCTAATTCCCCGACAGCAATTTATCACACACAGGCTGTGCTGAAGCCACTGCGCATAATTCAGGCAAAAAAACGGTACCTTCAAGGCCTCTTGAAGTTCTGAGCTGGGAAACCACCCCTGTTGCCAGGTCCCTTTAGGAAGCCACCAGCA
Organism: Ictidomys tridecemlineatus; assembly: GCF_052094955.1. Classification (NCBI taxonomy): domain Eukaryota; kingdom Metazoa; phylum Chordata; class Mammalia; order Rodentia; family Sciuridae; genus Ictidomys; species Ictidomys tridecemlineatus. The sequence goes on along the minus strand of NC_135486.1, from coordinate 41,174,641 downwards.
GGGGGCTTGCAGTGTTACCTGGGAGACAATGGGGACACATTCAACCAAAGTGCTCCCTTCTGGAGGATTCGCTACTTTGCAGACCATGAACTTCTTGACTGTATGCTGGGCCCTGTCCATGATTTACCCCTGAACCCAGCTGAGTGCTGACTCATAAAATGAGCTCCATATGTATGTGTTGAATAAACAAATGGATACATTAATATGGCGCAACAGATGGGTTATCAAGATATCTCCCAACCTCCCTATCTCTTTCATCCATTTGTAAATCTCTCTCTGGTCCAAATCAGTCCAGAACTTTCAGAAGCAAGCCACGGGACATTTCTTTCAATGAAGTGCTCTAGCCTTTACCCACCATTTCTGCAATTCAGACATTGTCCATTATCTGCAGTGGTAGGTGGGGGACTCTCTCCCTTGAGGTTGATTAAGAACCCCAGGGCTTACGATATCTAGTAAAATTGAGGATGGGCCTTGGATCCCTAGTTGAACCCATTCTGTTCCCAGTGCTTCCTGCTGATGATACTTGAGGCTATTAAAGGCAGGTGGCTCTGGTAGGGCATCTTTCCCTAGCACAAGCTCGGCTGCAGACCTCTTGGCCTCTGCCTTTAGTGCTGTATGCTTAGCTTTCACTCCATCCAAGCACTGCCTAGCAATTCTCCTCCTCCCCCTCCTGCCTCAGGGAGGCAGCCTTTTTTCCTCCTCCTTACCCAAACTCTCACTTCCCATTTCTTCCCATCACCTGGGCATAGGGTTGGTCTGCCTCTCACCTTTTCCTTTGCAGGTACAGAAGCCTCCATGCTTTCTTAAAGGCAATGCAAAGGTCTGGCAAACCCTCTGGAATGAGTGAGACAAATTTAAGTCTATCCTTAAAGGGAAAGGAAAAAGAGCCTCCTTTTCCTCCTCCTCCTCTGCTCTCTTCTTCATTTCTTCTTAAGACTAGTATACAATAAGGTACCAATTATGTTCACAGTTACTCAATTCTGTTAGATATATACATAAACATGAGATCATGTAATTTACTGTATTTCATGAAATCTAGAACACATCAGCAGTAAGATATTGCATCATTTTATCTTCTACTAAGAAGAAAAAATGCTACCTATTATAAGTATTAAACTCTGGGGATTGTATGCTGCCTAATGATTTCAAAATTATTCATATGTGAAAAAAAGGAGATTTTTTAGGATCAACTAAATCATACTGCATTATTCTGCCTCTAGCTAATTTTGGTTAACGATTGGACTTAGAGATCTTTCTGTGTTCATATTACAAGAATCTATTTCATTGTAAAAATAATTCTGTAGTATTCCGAATAAGGAGATAAAATAGTTTATTTGATCATTCACCTACCGATAGATCTTATTTTTGCATTTGAAAACAATGCTTCAGTGAAAATTCTTGTGAATTTTACGAATATTCTCAGTTCCCAGAAGTGGATTTCCTACACCATATTAAATTTGGATCCTTACTATCAATTTGTTCCATCAAAGATATCTATTTGTAATCCTTCAGTAGTGCCTGAAAGTATCCATTTCCCCAGGCTCTTATCAAGTCTGGATAATAGCAGTTATATTTTCCATTTTTTTAAATCAAGTTGACCCAAAATGGCATGTTGTAATTTGTACTTCCCAGATTGCCAGTGAAAGTAAGCATATTTTCTTAATATTCCTTAGTTATTTTATTTCTTCTCTGGTACTTTGATTACCCATGCCCTTTTCACATCTTAACATCAAGTTGTTCAATTTTTATTGATTTACAGTTTTTTTTAAATATAATAAGGCTAGTAATTTTTAAAATATATTTAGTATACATTTTTCTCCCTATTTATATGCTCTAAAATTTTCCATGCTTAGTTTTTATTGTTGCTGAAATGTAACTACTTTGATTTCATTTCTTTGTGGCTTCTGGATTTTGGGTTGCTTAAAATGTCTTCCAGGTACCAGACAAAATTTTTCTAGAATATTCCTGTGTATGTTATATACATGTATGTGTACACATATGTGTGTATCTATGTCTGAAAATATATTTTTAACTGTTAGTCTACCAAGAATTTATATTTGCATGTCATGAGGGAATCTAACTTTGATTTTATTCACTTAGTTTAGTTTTTAAAGATTTTCTTTTCTATATAAACTTTAAAATAGTTTAAGTTCCAAAAACAGCCCTCTGAAATTTGATTGAAATTCCATTAATTTATAGAGTAAATTTATTACATTAATTTACAGATAAAGTTATTGAATAAATTGGATAAAATAAACACATTTATTATTTTGGATCTTCCCATTCAAAATATTACCTTACTTCAATGTGTCCCAGTTTCCTTTTTCAAATAATGAGGATAATAATTTTAAATGTCTTATAACATTTCGAAGGAAAACTAAACAAATCATGTAAGTAAAAATCTTGGACAATTCTTGGCACATTAAAACAAAATAAAATCTAGTTGCTATTATTATTGTTATTATTATTTCCTATGTTTTTAGGTTTTCTTTACACCTTTACAGATTAGTTTTATAACATTTCAAATCACTATATGATCACTATTTCATTTCTACTGTATGTTCTAATTGTTTGTTGTTAACACATAGAAAAAATGGACTGAAATATACATTAATTATTTTAATATTTATTAAGTATCCTAGATAACCTTTTCCCATCTCTCTCTCTGGCCTGGCTCTGATAGTATTGGGAAGAACCAAGGGCAGAGAAACAGAGACCAGATAGAAGGTCTTATTTTTTTTTTTTTTTTTAAAGAGAGAGTGAGAGAGGAGAGAGAGAGAGAGAGAGAGAGAATTTTTAATATTTATTTTTTATTTCTCGGCGGACACAACATCTTTGTTGGTATGTGGTGCTGAGGATCGAACCCGGGCCGCACGCATGCCAGGCGAGCGCGCAACCGCTTGAGCCACATCCCCAGCCCCAGATAGAAGGTCTTAATATGCCATTTGCTTGAAAGTTTGGCGTGTTTGATTTCCAAAATCAAACATAAAGACACTTGCAGTGTTGTGTTGCTCAAACAAATTTTCCCTGTGACCAGTTAGGATACACTGGAGAATTTCCTGTATCGAATATGAGATTAATCACTGCCATCAGAATCTTTTAATATTGGCTTATGTAAAATACACCTTTGACTATCTCCTTTTTATTTAACATTAGGAAGCAAGTTGTTTTGAGACAACTGGGAAAACTCAGGATGCCCAAGAGGAGGATACAGCTTGGTGGATTTCTACCATTCTCATGATGCTCAAGAGAGGAAGTAGATGTATTATCCTCAAACAAGAGGTGTCAGTGGGGAGACTGCTGAGCCTAAAAGAATATCATCTTCCTGCAACTGACTACCCAGGGGGTTTATCAGTTCCTTGAATAACTGAGTCACATCATTAATATCCAAAAGAAGAATATGATGAACTCTATGATTATTAGATTTTTAGAAATCTATTTTTATATTAGCCTTTTTCAAGCATCAGTGGGGCTCATAGGGTTCATATTCAGCTCATTTAAAAGCGGGTCTTGCTGTCCTGAACATTGTTTGAAACTTTTCTTTTTCTCTCTTCATTCTTATGAGGACGGCATCCCTCAAGTGTTACTGGCCTGGTTCCACTATGTCAAATGTATGCAGCAGAGAAAGGAGATACACCAGCAGCTGGAGTGGCTGAGCGGAAGGAAGGAGACTAAAACGTATTAATCCCATTTGAGGCAACAGGCACTGTGTTGAATGCTTTCAGATACAATACCACGTTGATCCTCATAACAATCTTGCAAGGAGAACGTTGCTATGAGTATGTTCACACCTGGAGAAACTGAGGCATAGGGAAATGGAGATTTGAACCAGGGTTGGTTTAACTCCAAAGTTCATGGGTCAGAAATGCCAGCTCATTTAGAATTCCACCTAGAACTACCAGAGAGAGATCTTAGGCCAGGTCTCCAGAATCCTTGATACAAGACCTTGGCAATGTGGAGGCCAAAGATAAGTCTCAATAGACTGGACTTCTGCATGAAGAAATAAACTTCTTTATTGGCAAAATACTCCATCAAGAGCTCCCCTGATGGGCAATTCAAAATTTTTCCAAGACAACGAAGACCTGAATGGGAATGCTGCTGCTGTCTTGATCTTTTGGTTAAAAATCTACTTCCTGGGACAAGGTCACCCTCTCCCAGTATTTTCCATCTCTAATCTTGCTCAGTGAGTTAAGATCAGACAAATAGAACTGAGGAAGCTGTAGGCAGACAGAATTAGCAATAATTCTTTCCCACAATACTGCACTCCATTCTTCTAACATACCTCAAGTGCATGCCCTCGGCCAAAACAGATCTGGCAAGAGGAAGATTAACAATGATGACAAAAATAGTCCCTGACTTGATAAAACAAATATCAACTGGGTCAGGGGACAAGAACTGCCCATAACTAACCTTGGGATCTAATATGTTCTTCATTAGCACAGTATTGCACCATCTTAAGTATTTCACCTCATGCTAACTCTGAAGTTAGACCTTAAGCCTCTGCCCTTGAACTTAGTCAATATTTGCAAACTGTAAGGGAAAAAAAAAGGATATAGATCTGCATGAGGGGTGAATGGAAAAGATTCGGGAATAACTTTTCTGGCTTTCTGTAAGCTCACCATTTCCAATTTCTTGATTTTTTTTTTCTTTTAGAACCAAACTTTAGAGACAAAGTTCCTCAGGTAGATGTTTTCTGTGACATTGTGTGTAGTGTGTGTGTGTGGGGGGGGGTGGGGGTTGGAGGGGGTAAATTTTCATTGAATAAAATGTGGCTTTGTCTTGGTCTGAGCTCCCTAATTTCCTCCCAAGATAAGGATGAGCTCATTGAACCTATCTGGTCTCTTGATCAGTAAACACTCTGCATGGGGCAAATTCCAGTCCCAAACCCTGGGTTCCTGCACTTCGGGAGCCCATTGATTTTCCCTTTCCTGAGGCTTCAGGGTGAGAGGTCAGGGCAGGTGGTGGCGTGGGTGGTCAGATTTCCTCTGTCTTCCTCTCTGCCCAAGGCTCCAATTCTCTGATGTGGGAGCATTCAGTTTCACCCTGTCCAGAGCAGGGTTTAGCAGCAGAGGGTGCCTTCTTCACCATCTCCTGCCATTCTTTTATTCAGACATGGACCCAAACTTTTGCCATGATTTTTGTGCCATCTGTTATTGTTGTTGTTATTATTGTGGTGCAGGACCTTCTGCATAATTAGGCAAGTTAGAGTGATCTACCACCAAGCTACACCTCTATGCTCTGTACCATCTATTTTGCAAGGAAGTTTCTTTTCTGATCACTTAGCCTTGAACTCTGGTCTTCCCTAAGTAAAGTTGCCCCACTCCACTTCCTTTCCCCCTTACCAGGGGTAGGAACCGCAGATCCATTTTTCCCATTGATCCATGTGCAGCATTTTGAAGTGTGTCTTGGACATCCTCCCCTCCCATCTATAACACCAGCTTGCTCTTTTGAAGGCAGGATCCATATATAGCACACTCTTGTTTATGGACTCTGCCTTCCTTCTTTACCAGGAGCTTAGTGAAGTTCTATTTGGGATGTGACATTGAGAAAAAGAAAAAAAGGAGTAAAGTACCAATGGTAGCATTTAAATTGCCAGGGACTACCCTACGGGGGCACCCATTTCTCAAGGCTAACGATAATTCTATCTCTTTGACTTCCTCTTCCTCCTACCTTTTATTGAGCACATGCTATACCAGGTACATTCCCCCCCAGAATATCTTATTTATTCCTCAATTCAGGGAGTAGGTCTTATGTCATCAAAGAACAAACTAGGGCTCAAAAGGACTTCAAAACTATCAAATCATGGACGAGGCTTCAGATGTAGGTTTCTTGGAGTCTGTAGCCCATGCCAGTGACTGTGGTGCTGCACCCTCTTGTCTCCCAGACTGCTGCTGCAGAGAGCTGATCCATGCAGACTGTCCGTGGGCTAGCAAACAGGGAGGCATCTGTGCAGGTCAGGGCCTCATTTCCTCTCTGAAGGGGAAGGGCACATTTCCCCGCTGTCTTCTGTGCTTTTGTCTCTTACTGTGCTTCCTACAAACAAAAGTGGTATTTGCTTACTGAAAAAAAAAAAATCCAAAGACTACAGAAATGTATAAAGTCAATGGAGAAATTGCCCCTTACTTAAATGCTTTCTTGCTTACTTCTATTCCTCAAAAGTAACATTTATTTTTTATGGTGACATGTATTTATCATAACACGGTGTACATGCACTTCTATGTGTATGTAAGCGCATGTGCGCGCATGCACATGCTGGATAGATACAGAGATATTTGGACTTTTAAAAGAACCTCACAAAAGTGGATCCAATCCATGTTATGTGGAAATATTCTTGTGTTTACTTTTAAAATTCAACAACGTATCGCGGATAACTTTCTATTTCATTATATATTTCACCCTCACAATTTTAGTGGGTAAATAATATTCCGAAGGCCATGGAATCAAAATGCAAATCTGACAAACTAAAAGTAGAAATATAGCCTTTTTTTAAAAAAAAAGATAGGTATAATTATTTTGTGGCAGAGGTGACATAAGAGGGAAGTGGGGTCAGTTCCACCCAGGTTAAATTCACTTAAGAAGACATAAAGTCACCCAGTTTGTTTTAACAATCTACCTAGTGGATGACTTTGGGTCTTCTGAGGATTTTTCCATTGTTACATATGCCTGAACATGAAATTTAGACACATGAACTGAGGCTGTCCCTGCTTCAAACCCCAGTTGTCTGTGACTCTTCCCCATTCAGCCAGGGTCAAGCACTGGTTCTAGAAGGGACTTCACAAAGGAAGTACAGAGACAAAGCATCAAGGTTTTGACTTTTGAATTTCTAAATAGGGTCTTAAAACTCAGTGTTGAGACACCAGTCTTAAAAGTACAGGCTTTTAATTTGCCAGACCTAACTTTTTTTTTTTTTAAACAGTATGATAGAAAAGAGTGTTTTTAGTTTCAAAAGCTCAAACACCAAAGAATCAAGGAGGCATAAAGCTTCATCTACAACAAAGAGCAGAGATAACACGTGAGGATCCAGCCCTGCTCACCTTCACTGACTGGAAGAGGTCTCCCTGGGCTATGGGACAGAATGGCAAAGAGGTATGTAACTAGACCCTGTCCCTGTAAAGTGTCCCTTGGATCTCAGGCTAAACCCAGAGCTTGGGTGGAGATGACAGGACCGCCCGGTACATTGGGATCTTGAAGGAAGAATTCACAGCGGTGTTCCATCAGGCACCCAGAATGTCATCGCCATGCAGACGTGGCCTGGGCCAACATGGTGCGGCTACATTAGGGTACCAATGGCGAGCGAGCACCGGTGGCTGAGGCCTCTACCACAAAATGGCTTGAGAAAAGGGTCAGACTTTCCCGAGTTCAGATCACTGCAGGCATTATCATGAGGAAGAAGGTGAGTCACTGAGGATCTGGGGACACCTCAGTGGAACAGGGCATGGAGCTCTGAGGTCAGCAGTGCAGCCCTGGCCATGGTCACAGACATGGTGCTTTGCTGACAACTTGGAATTGGATGACTCATGACTCCTCTGCTCAAGGACCAGACAGTACAGCATTGTTGGGACATTATAACCAGAGGCCTCCCCCAAGGACATCAAACACGGGGAACTGAAAGTCCACAGGAAGAGAATAGAGCAGAGAGGAATGGAATCTTCTTGGAAACAGCTGAGCAGGCCTGGAGGTGACTAGATTGCTTTCTGCCATCAGAACAAAGATGAGCTCCAGATATAAATTAAGTTGACTTGTAGGGGGAAAAAGTCATGGGTTTTAACCAAACCGAATATGTGCCTCTGTCATTCCGACTGGCTTATGTGTGCAAATATTTTGATACGACGGCTAGCTAGATGAAAAGTTGGTGAGGCAAAACCATGCACCTTTAAAAATGTTATGGGTGTTGCCAAGTTTCTCTCCAAAACTTTGGTGGTCCCAGCTCACGCTGTTTGTCACCAGGTCTGTTGGACAGAAACTTTTGTCCCATTCCTGGTCAAGCTCTGAATGATAACAGCTGTTTACTAATTTTTGCCAACCTGAAAGGGAAACAAAAGTCTTCACATGTCCTTTGACCACTGTCCACTGCTGCAAGTTTCAGCTATAAATCCACTAGGAATTTTCTTTCTATTCGGGAGCCCAAAGTAGAGGAAAAAATAAGACGGGATTAAAATTAAAATGTTGAAAACAAGCAAATCCATTTCATTTATTTATTTTTTTTTTTCTGCCACTGAATCTTGGTACCTGTAATGGCAACTCTCATAAACTTCACCAAATTGCCTAGGGTCAGTCCTTCCTAAGCCAAGCTCCTTCAGTCTGGTGGTTTGTCCTTTTTTCTTAGAAACTAAAGACGTAGGTTCTAATTTTTTTTTTTTATGTCAATATTCCAGAAAATGAAAATGTCATGATTTCTTTTGCGTAGAATGAATAACCTACCTTTCATGGCTTTCCTAGATTTCTTTCTTCTTCGTTTAGTTATGGAAGGAAGGTCTTAACACTGCACTGAATGAATCTGGCTTTTCCCAAAGACTCATAAGGAGACATACTAAAACGAGACATGGTCTCTGAGTTAGGCAACCTGGCAAACTGAAATCGCTTAAAGAGCAAAGGCTACTGGGCCCTTTGACACAGAAAAACTCAGGAGGGGGTAGCACACAGTGTTTGAGGTTGCTGACAGCATCAATAAGAAATATTTGTCTTCATTCTCATTTGAAGGTAGAAAAAGCAAATAAAATTTATCAAGAAACTTTTTCCTGCTTTTCATGTAGGAGTAAGTCCAGATCTTCCTCCACATCAATCTGAACCTGCTCATTGGCAGTAGAGTATTCCTTTTACTATAGAAGGGATGATCCCAAAATAAAATTTCAAATTTATAATAATAATATCAAATAAATTATAGTAAAATAATAAAATTTATATCTTGTGTAAATATAAAATATATTTTATATTTAAAAATAAATACTGGATTTGCTCAACTTTTTTGCTTTTGTGTTCATAAATATGGGCTTTATAAGCAAATTGAGTGTACATATATATGTATGTTTCATGATGCATATCTGAACTAGTTATGCAATATGACCTCTTTTGCATATTTGATTGAATTCACCCATAAAAGCATAACGTCCAGGTACTTTTGGGGAAATAGAAAAATTTTGTTTGTTTTTGGACTATTTTCCCAGTTTCTTCTGTAGCATTGGTCCTCTTGGAGTTTCTTACTTAGTAAAATTTTATTTACTCCTTGGGCTGGGGTTGTGGCTCAAGGGGTAGAGCGCTTACCTAGCATGCATGAGGCACTGGGTTTGTTCCTCAGCACCACATAAAAATAAAATAAAGGTATTATGTCCATCTACAACTAAAAATATATTTTAAAAAAATTTATTTACTCCTTTTTGCTTATGAATTCGTCTACTTGGCTGAGATGTTTCATGTGTGACCCTAGTATTAACTATGTTAATTCTTGGATTTGGAGTAGAGAAAAAAAACAGAAATAATACTCATTTGGTAATTTTGGAATTTATATAAACTAAAAATATATATTTTAAAAATTTTATTTACTTCTTTTTGCTTATGAATTCGTCTACTTGGCTGAGATGTTTCATGTGTAACCCTAGTATTAACTATGTTAATTCTTGGATTTTGAGTGGAGAAAAAAACAGAAATAATACTCATTTGGTAATGTATGTATTATTCATGATTTTTTTCTAAGTGCAGATACCTATCCTCATGTGCACACACCCAAGTTATGTTTGGACACTTGTACATTTACCCTGCTCTGTGCCAGCCTTCAAGGTTTTTGCTCAACCTTAGTGTCAACTGCTGAGCTATGGATAGAGATTTAGGGAACACATTGTTTTGTTGGTTTTCTTTCTTTCTTTCATTTCTGTTTTTCAATGATTTTTCCAGTTGTGAATAATCGGAAATAGGAACATTGATTTTTAGATTTATTTCCCAACAGGTCAAGGGTAACGACAATGACAAGAAATCCCTAGCTCCAATTTTCAGGGTCTAGAAATACTTACACCAAGGAATTTCCAATACCAGTAAAGCACAGGGTACTATTTGCACAAGCACTGGGGGAAAACCCAGTACTTTCTATACTGGCAGATTTATTTGCAGAGACACAGGCATTTTTTCCAGGGTGGCTGCCAAACTATCTCCTGAGCTTGTCTAGCTAGCACCTGGGCCACTCCGCAGGGGGCTTTGCAAATAATACCCTCCCCTTTGCCAGGATAGAGGCTGCCTAAGTTATTCTGTTTCAGTGTGTTGTGGCACCTTAATCTTTCTAAGCTGCTCCACTCCTATCTTGGGGCCAACCCAAGAATGGCTGCTAAGGGTGTGGCCACAGAAGCTGTCTGACTGAGGCTCGGGATAAGGCCTGAGAAGATGACAAGAGTGGGCTTTGGATTTTTAGAACACTTCTGTGATCTTCAAATTTAAACATCTTTGGAAGTTGGGATAGGTCTGGGTGTAGTTCTTAGACTAAGAGTTAAAACAAAGTGGTAAGGTAATAAAAGCCACTGACTGGCTTTTGAGAAAGAGAACCTATTGTGATTTGGCATAAACCATGTGCCAGGCTCGGTGTTGTTTCTATAACCTCTTTTTTTGAAGGCTTGATAGAAGTCACATATACTATTATCTATTTTATTGCATTATATTTAAATTTTATTTCATTTGTAGTATGGGGGATGAACCCAGTATATGCTAGATAAGTATTCTACCCTGCTCAGTTCTTATTTATAATTTTATCTTGGGACAGTCTCTCGCTAAGTTGCCCAGGCTAGCCTCGAACTTGTGGTCCTCCTGCCTCAGCCTCCTGAGTAGGTGGGATCACAGGCGTGTGACACCATGCCCAGCATTATCATCTATTTCAATTTTCACATTCATCTTTAAAGATCTCTTACCTAACCCAGTGAGGATATTCAGTTATGTTGTTTCTTAGGAGAGAACTCCTTTATTTAAAACCGGGTAAGTTTTGATAGAATTTACTTGTTTACTTAACACACACATTCATATCCTTTGTCACATCCAATGAAATCATTGTTGTTTTGGGCAGAGAAATCTTTTTTTTTTTTTAATCAACATTTTATAGTACCAGAATATAAAGATGGAGCTGCTTCTGTTAAACAAGGTCTTAAACTGGTGGCCCCAGATATAATAATACCATATTGCTCTAGACATCTAGAAATTTCTAAAATTTCTTTAGTGATATTCATTCTTCTTCACAAGCAGGACTGTGATCCAGTCTCTCCTAGAGAAGTGTCTCTCACCCTGTGAGTTCTTATGCAGGATGTCGAAGGACTCTCTGACCTTGGACAGGAAACAAGTCCCATAATTGGGGTGGCGGGGAAGGCTGGGGGCAGAAATACCTAGACAGACCATATTAGGTGCAAGGCACAACTGGGACCAATAAGACCTGGCCTCCTTGTGGTGGGGAAGGTCAGCTCCCATCACCTGCCTTCAGGCAACACAGACCTGACATGGAACCAGCACCCATGTGTTCCTGTGCACCCACAACGTGTCATTTAAGCATGTACCACTGGAGGAGAAGCACACTGAACCCTTGATATCTTAATGTTTACTTTAACAGTGGCTCATGGCTGTGAACAGAGGGAGGGCAGCTATGACACAAGCACCCAAGGCTTGGCAAGAGGCCAAGACACTTACCAAAGGGAGAAGGATCATGACTAGAGAAGGATCCAGTCACACTTGGTTCACTTCAAAATCTTGCCCTTGTCTTGCTCTTTGATCCAAATCACCTTTCTCATGAGAAGCAAAACATCGTGAGAATTTTTTTTTTTTGCATGTAGGAAAGTTAAAATTATTTTAAATAAAATAATTTTAAATTAAAAAAAATTATTTTAAATTCTCCTAGAACACTCGAGGATTGGCATTGAATAGATTGGAGGCAGATTTTCCAATGCCCAAAGCAATAATCCTTTGATGATTTTTCCTGTAGTTTCAAAAACTACCCTGTAGGTGTTTACCCCAGTGTAAAGCCTCCCTCCAAAAGGTTATATTGTTGATAAGGGGATATAGTGTTACTTATTACTTTGGTATCTTTCATAATTTTGCTTATTTTTCTATCAGCTGTTTTATAAAGTTGTGTCTGCTGTTTTTCTTTCTGCACACTTCCTCTGTATTTTGTGCCTTTCAGAAGACAAGAATACTTATAGATCCCAGAATTTGGCAATGTATTGCAAATATATGATGTATGTTCTCCTACTTGTATTCAGGGGCGTCTATTTCTCATCTCAGCATATGTCACTAAAAGAATGTGTGCAAAATTTTATCTATTAATTTTAAAGAAAAACTTGTAAATCATTTATGATTGCTCTAATGAAGATAAAATGAATGAAGCCCATTTTATTGTTAGCTTGTGAAGCTTATATATTCCATTATAAAACGGGCACGGATATCCCTCGAGATATGCAGGGGGCAAAGTTTGTGATCAGGTTTAGAACAGATCAGGGTCAAGAATGGTGGTGCATGATTTTTCTAGACCAAGTCCATCAGATAATTTAGAATCACTCCAGTAAGGAATTGAAGCTGTATTTTTTACTAAACCTTCCATCAGAAAACGTTTCTACTTCATGTTTTGGGTCAGAATGTGGATTGTCTCATCTGGTTTAAAGCAGATCAGTGTTAAATAAGTTCATGAGGAAGGAAGAGTCACCATATAGCTGCAATGCCTCTTCTTTCCAAGAAGAGAAGTTGGAAAGTGGGAGGACTCTTTTTGCTCTAATCAGGGAATAAATATCTAAACATGGAGGGACATAGGCATGATCATCCTTTGTACAATTTAATTAGGAGACTGGAATTTAAGTTTGTGCAGTTGATAGGAAAATAATTCCAAGTGCTAAAAGCTCATTATCTTTTAATAAAGTTTTGACCTTGCATTTATTCCAAGAACCCCTGTGTCATTAGGGTCAAAATGAAAAGTTCTCATCATTTAGCTGAAGATGAAAGAAGAAATCTGTGAGACCAAGAAGATACTCTACAAGAGCTTGTTTAGACAGAGGATGGTAGAGCTGTGGTGAACGGTGGATAGTTAAGTAAATCTCAAGTAGGGAAATGACTCAGCTAATTCTTGTTCCTGATGCAAGGATTTAATTCATTTTCAGTTACTATGATAAAGTGCCTGAAATTAGATACTTTATAAATAAAAGGCTTGATTAGCTCACAGTTTGGAGGCTTAAAGTCCAATAAGGGGCAGCCCATCAGTTCAGCTCCTGTGAGGAACTCTTGGTGGATGGCACGATAGTGAGAATAGAATGTGTGGGAGGAAGAGATCATATGGGAGGAATGGAAGACAGATTCAGGGACTAAGCTTGATCTATTTTTTTTTAACTGGCAATTGCAGGAACTAACCAGGGTCCAGAGAGCATTTAATCCCTTCTGAGGATGGCTCCCTGAATGACTAATTACCTTGCACTAGACCCCACCTCTACAAGATTCCACCACCCCTCAACACCACACACTGGGAACCAAGCTTCTAGCACATGAAACTCCTGGGAACACACTCCAATCATCTCTAAATCAAAAAAGAAGACATGATTTCAAAACAAAGAAGAATATTGATCTATGAAATGTTATAAAGCCTTACAATCAGTCTTCTTAGTAGGAAACATTCTATCAAAACTGTCTAGAGGATCATTTTAGGAAGATTTTGAAAATTTACATCATTACTTAGGTCTGAGTTCAACAGAAATAGACATAATGCAAGTGCTGGATCCCATATTTTAAGTAATAAATTTGTCATTATGTGACTGTCAGGAACATTTTTCCTTGTTCTTTGAATCATTTGACATTAACAATTGAACTTTAGTTTGAGGGCGGAGCAAATCTGAGAGAAGAGGCTTCCAAGCGACATCTAGCCATTTACAGCATTTACTGCAAGAAAGATCCAGGAGTTGCATGCATTGATGCAACTAAGAATTGTAACCCAAGGAAAACTCTATACTTGATAATACAATCACAACTAGTCTACTGCCTTACAATTGCACCCAAGTCCAAACAAGAAATATGCATTTCAAATAAAAAAATTCAAACGGCACTGAGCTTGTAATGTATATTTTATTTTGCACAAGCTTGCATATATACTGCACATACATTCAGTTTAAGAGAAGATGGAAGGCACACAAGGCAATTGGACTACTGTATCCTTTAAGTGGTACAAAGCAAAAGGTAAAAGTTTGGAGAGAATACAAAAGCTTAAAACACACAAAGTAAAACCCCCTCCCTCCCTCCCTCCCTCCCCACAACAACTTAATTTTTTTCCTGTTTTAAAATTTAGTAGCTGCCAAACTAAATTTTTTACTTTTACTTTAAAATCAATTGTCTACTGCACCTTTTAATTTTCTTTTTAATATGGACAGGGAGTCTCATTGTTTTATCATATCAATTAATATTACAGTACATCCTTGGTAATACAAAATTGTACACCTTCATCAAATAAATTAGGATAAATTAAACCAATAAATTATGCAAAGTCTTCAGAACAATAGACAATAACAAAAATCCACAATTGAAATTGCCTCTAGCTAAAAAAAAAATCAAAAATTGACTTTATCAGTTCTGTTATTGTACTATATTCAAATCAAAGGGTCTTTATTACAAAAAAAAAGAGCTTCATAATGCTATTTACAACATATTGCTAAATAATATAAAGGCAGTGTTTTGTCACGGTTTATACTATATACATATGAGAATGGCTGGGACAATATTGGGGGAAGCCATGACCTTTGATTCTTCTAGGTAGTGCTGAGACCAACCCCAAATACATTTTTTTTGTTTGTTTCTAGTTCTAAATTTAAAGTGGTAATATACAATTTTGAATTTTTATCCCCCTATATAGAGGACTTGAATATTTAAAAAATACAGAATGAATCCATCTTCCCCAAGGAAGTCTAGCCCATTTGCCTTTCTGCTCATGTTTGTGCATTTTAGGGGGTGTCTGATTTAAGAGAGGGCTCAGTTGAAAAGACTCAAAGTCCAGACGCTTCCACATTCTGTTATATTCTTAAGAAGGATAATTATAAGAAGATGCAAAGCTTAAATACCAGTTTTGATCCCAGCTCGGAATATGAGCATTTTAGCTTGAGTTTTATAGATGGTTCATAACCAACAGATCTACAGAAAACAAAACTGCATTTCCTTCAACATAACATTTAAGTGCAAAACAGTAACTGCTTACTCATATCAACCAGTTACATTTTTTTTAAAGGGGAGCTTTTTGAAAACAATGCTTCTTGTAATTTGCAAACACAGAGTTTGTACCAGAAGGAAACATTTGTACTATTCACACCAATGAATACTCTATAATATACATGGCAAAGAGGTTTTGCACTGTCCTCACATATACACTGCTTTTTTCAAGGGGAGTCTGTAAACCACTTTGTCTTTGATGAATTGATGACTGATTCTAGGGCGACATCCTGTTTTTGAAAGCCCCCAAATCTTTAGCTTTATGACTCAATATTCACCTGCATGTGTATGTGTGTGTGTGTGTGTGTGTGTGTGTGTGTGTGTGTGTGTATGTGTGTATGGGGGGGGTTCTTACTAAATGTCTTCATGTACATAGAAAAGAAACTTCATAAATTTACAGAAACTGCATTACCCTTGCCCTTGACATCTGATAAAAGAGACTGTTATCTTTTAAAAGTAGAGAGCAGGATTTTCAAGAATGCTTTCAACTGTCTATACAGTCACTGTAGTGTTCCTAATAAATTCAACAGATGTTGTTGTGAGAATGTAGTTATTTATTAAAATCTCATGTCTTACGTAACAGCAGCCATGAGGTTAAATATTTACATTGCTTTATAAAAGTTCCCCTCTTGCTTTAGTGTTTCCATTTTGCTTTTTTTTTTATTTGTCTGTTTGTTGCTTTAAATTTTTTTTAAATGATATTCACCCACATCCCTAGTACAGTAACAAAGATTCTGCAAACATAAAACACTTTAATTAAATAATACTCGGAGGCACAAAGCAAACTTCAGGAGTATGTGGGTGAACATTTACTTAAATAATTACTACATTCTAACATCTTCCACGTGTTTTACCATTTAATGTGAAACGTCCTCATTTAAACAGCCAGAGAGACAGTAAGAATTAAATGTTTTGTTGTTGCAAATAGAACATTCTTTTCACAAAACATAACAAATGTCTAAAATAGGTTCTTAAATCTAGATAGGAAAAGGTAAGCTTTCCACTTCACACGCATATATATATGTATATTTTTACATGTGTGTATATGTGTGTATGTGCTTTTATGTTCACACATCTGCACACACATACATAGCACATGGTATGAAATATTGCTTCTATACTACTTTTCATTAGGCTAAGAAAACACAAGATTTGCACCACAGTTACAAAAAATTGGCTTCTACAAGAATTTTCAAAACTCGAATGCTGCTCAAACAATTGAGGAAAAAAATAATTTGCGGTATCAAACTGTTCTAAAAATTCTCTTCTTCAAAAACGTATTCTCCCGCTTTGTTTTAAAAAGACACAAAATATGCATAGCTATCAACATTACGTCAAACAGCCAGAAAAAAAATCTAGTGTTTATTGCAGCTGTAGTAATTGGAAATAAAGTCAAAAAGATGAAATCGAAAGCCACAGAAGGCACAAGAACAATTGTACTTGTGGGAAAAAACTGGTATTTTGAAGGATTTTTAAAAATCCCCCCGCTGGTGCATTTAGATCTAGGCACAGACTATAACCTCAAGTGTACACGTAAAACTAATTTAGAATTAGCAGAAAATAAGTGTAATGTGGAATTTCAACATGGACTTTAGACTCTTTTTTTTTTTTTTTCTCTCCTGTGTAAACTGTCCCTCATCCTTCACCCTCCCACCGCGGAAAGTCAACTTTCTCCCATGGAACCCAATTTTCACGTGGTGAGAGTTAAGATTTGAAAGTTGGTGATTTTTGTTTTTCAAGTAACTGTTAAATAGGAGTTTTTGAGAGACAGGTTTTCATCATTTTCCAATGCACTCGGAGGCACAAGATTGTAAAAGGGGGAAAACGATCTGAAAAGCAGAGTGGTCGAGTTCTGTTTTCAGAACAAAGAGGTGAGTTTCTCTCAAGCTGCAATTTTTGACTCTGAAATCATTTCTGTGCCTCGGTAAACACTGAGGGGATATTCTCAGTGCTGTAAGTGCATCGACACTAGGTTGTAAACACACACTTTTACTTAATTTATCTATCTAAATTAGAAAGGCAGGGGATAATAATATGAAAAATCCAAATAAGTCTGGAATCAGTATTTCACTTGCCCCAGATTAAGACACCTAGTCATCTCTCTACCCAGGTGAACCACTGCTCTGCTGTTTTGCCCTTTACCTCGCCCACCCAGGGCAACACAACGTTGATGTTAGGAATTACCAGGAAAAGCAAAGACCAGTTGCATGCTGACATGAACAACGAATGTCAGACTCTTCCCTATGAAGCAAATTCAGTTGGCTTCTCTACTTGTGCTGATTGGAATCTTTTTTTTTTTTTTCCCCTAGACTTTTATTCCAATATAATGATTATCCAAACTTTTTTTTTCTTTTAAAGTAAGCCAAAAAAAAAAAAAAAGACAAATTGGATCCTAATGATTCAGTGTGCATGAGTGTGAGGGTGTGAGCTGGGAGATAGATGTGTGCGACCGTGGGGGCTGAGCGAAAAGGTTGGCGCCCCAGCCCCAACCGCAGCACACTCTGTCCACACTGTGAGGGCCTGTGAGTCTCCTGAATGATGCCCGGCATCACAGGACTGCACCATTTAATTTAAAGTCAGCAGGTTTTAAGGCTTTGTGCTGACAATAATTGTGTTCATACATTCCTGTCCATCAGCAGAATTTATAAATGATGTTAAATTACAGCGAACGGGTCAGCTAGTCAGTCACATGGGTCAACCTGCAGTCTCCAAAGTCAAATATGATTTTTTATAAAAATTAAGGGAAATGGCATTTATGTTCTGTATGTTTTAAATACCAGATTTGTTACTGTGTCATTTTAGGAGGTGTATATCAAATTATCTGAGGGGAAGGAGGGGCCTGGAAAACGCCATTAGAATGAATCATGAATTTGACTCCATCCACACATAAAAATTGATCTAAGAAAACAAGTGTGAATGCTGTTAGATTTTTTTTTTTTTTCTTAAATGCACGTATGGGACATTGTACATCACTGAAAAAAACTGGGAAAAAAAAAGAAAAGAAAGAAAAAAGAGGAGAATCATTGAAGAAAGCTTAAAATAGCAGCTAGCTTTCTTAGGTGTGCTGAAATTGTGTCTTTTGGGTTAACCCCAAATTTTCCTATGCTATACACTATTCTCACATTTTGGTCAATCCTAGCTTCTGACTTAGAAGAGACATTATCAATTGCTTTCAAACGTTATACCTAAAATGAAAAAAAAAACACTTAGACTGTCGCCACTTTGAATACCCATCAGGGTAGTGTAGAGCTGTATATATGGAAACAGGTCATTCTCACACGTCCTCCTCTTAGGAGGCAAAGATCAAGTCAGCTGACAGCTGTCAACAAACTTGTAGTGTAGGCAAGGATTTTATGGTCCATTGGGATTTCTTTTATTCCTTACTGTAGAAAGGTATAGTGTCTTAGAAAAAAAAAAGAGTTAATTAAACAAATAATAATTCTTTTAAGCATATAAACAAAGTCAAGCAAAGAATATAATTGAAGCTTATGTGCCTTTTAATATCTGAAGCAAAATAAATAGAAAATGATAACAAGTTATAGGGCTTTTCTCTATGAAGAGTGATCTAAGCTCACTTATTGTGAAGAACCTATTATAAAGTTGACAGAGGTGGCTAAAGGATCATGTGTGATTCCAGTCTTATCTTGAAAGAGTTAGTTTTGTACAAAATTGCTTTGCCTCCATTAGAAATTGGTACGAGTTTGGGGGTGTTTGCCATTTTGCTCTTAGGAAAAGACCGACAGTGATTATTTTTTTTTCTTTTTTAATTTGGACTGTTGGGGTATTTTTGAAAAGTGAGCTGCTCATCTGTCATTGGGATTATTTTTAAACACATAAGAAAAAGCTACTTACTGAGTTCAAACCAAACAGAATACTTCAGTGTATGAAGTGGTTTCATTGAGTTTCCAGACCTTCTTAACAATTAAAAACAAGAGACACATCAATGTCAGTAGAGCTGTGCTGTGTCATGGTTTACCTCAGCCAACCGCCATTTGCAATAAGCCACCAATCCAGCGGATGCATCTTTCACAAATGCCCTTCCTTGCTAATGTAGACTTTACACACGCCAACATTCTTTTTCCCTGAAAATTAACCCTATGTTAAGTCTCCAAATGTTAAGGGCCGTGGGCAAAAGTAAACTAAAGGCGGAAGGAAAATAACCATCCCCTCATAGTGGAAAACAAAAGGAAATGAGAGAGATGATGATGAGGAGGAATTACCAGCTGATTTCATAACATATCCATGCCTCCCATACACATATATATGAAATCAAAACCTAGACACATAAGTTGGACATCCAAAGGGGACTGCTACTATTCATACATTCAAAAAGAGTTGTTGAAGTTTCTACTCATGAAGCAGCTCTTGTAGGCAGTTTGGGGATTTGAAAATCTCAGGGACTTCACTATCCAGCTTGCAGATGACCTTGTATATGGCCTTCTTCCAGGAAGGATCAACATCTTTGCCTGCGATAATGGCATTGAAAAACTCCCGTAATGTGATCTGCGCAACTTCCAGGAATCTCTCTGGAACCTGCTGATACAAGGAGACAATGGCATTAATAAAGTTTTCAGTTTCAGGTCTACAATTCTTCAAAGGAAACTGAGCTAAGTTCACTCTTTCAGAAAGAGGCTTCCATGGTACCTGCATTTTCTAAAAATGGCCGGCTTCTATTCTCTTATGTAAAGTCATTATATATAGTAGCATTGTAATATGAGGTTGACAGCTCTGTGGAGTTTTAGAAAAAGAATTGTGCAGAGCCTACACGCAGACCTATTGAAAAAATAGGATTTCGTTGTGAACATTAGGGTAGAGAATAGGAAGGAGGCAGTTGGGATTCCTGATTTTATTAAGTAGGTCCATTCCAGAAGAAAATCTCCAGTGAATTTGTCAGAATATAATTCATATTTCCTTTTGATTTCCATCATGAAAATAAAATGTGTTCTCACAATCAAATAATAAATAATTGAGCATCTATATAAACTAAACCCATACTTTCAATAAAGAAAATTTAAAATCTCAGCTTCTGGATTTGTATCAGAGGACTGTTGCTGAACTCTCAATTGTGTATTAAAACAATCTGTACTATGAAGTATTCTACATTCATAAAGGAGTAAGATAATATCACAAAATATAAAATTTAAACTGAATCCTAAATTGCCACATCAGAAACTGCTTTGAGGTTAGAATTGCTCCGTAAGAAAATGATTTATGCAGTTGATAATAATTATGAAAACTAACATTTTAGTATGTATCAGGCACTAGGTTACCTGCTGAATGGGAATGTCATTTCATTCTCCCAAATTCTCTGTGAGATATTATTATCCAAGTTATACAATAAAAAAAAAAAACCTGAGAGATCAAGGAAATTGCTCAAGGTCATTATATTCCAAGATAAACACTTCCCAAGTATTCTTTTTAGATCAGTATTTATAAATCCTTTTCTTCTACAGCAATTAATAGATGTGTTGTGTATATGTGTGTATATGCGTGTGTGTCTATGTTCTCTTGTTAATTTAATAGTTTCATCTCTTGACTAGGGAAAGGAGTAGCAACTGGTGTACCTATTTATTATTCTTTTTAAGTTACTTGTAGTAAAATGTGGTCTATCTTTCCCCATTGTCAATATAATGGATTCACAGAATAATGCCACCAACTCATAACTTTCCAAGTACATGTTGACACTCAGTGGAGATCTTTTAGGGGTGTGTTTATACATTGCTGACTGTTTTATTTTTACATATAAAGACATACAAGTATCATGGCTATATTGTAAATACATCTATCTACATACATAACAGATGAAAGATGTTTTTCTCAGTACAGATATGCTGCAGAAAAGGAGAGATATTGTCATGTTGAGACTCTCTCCCCACCTGTTCCCCAAACTGCTGCAATGGACCTTTTTATCAGGATAGTAACTGGTAAAGAAAACTAAAATAATGACCCAATATTCACACTCAAAATTGGACAAACAAGCCTATTACTCCCAATAGTAAATCAATTGTTCTCTTTAGGTAAGCCTAGTAATTCCCCAGCAAAAAAAAAAAAAAAAAAAAAAGGGGGTGGGGGGCTCTATTTGGTGTCTAGCAAAAGGAAGAATTCTGCACAACCTTTACCAAACACATTTACACTGGCCTATTGTTAGCACACAGTTCCACATCCATGGGTGACCGCCTGGAAAGTCACCCATGGATGTGCGTGCAACCCACCGTTCCCTCCTGAGAACTCATCCAGCTTTCCCACAAACCACTGGTGATCTCCCCCAAAGCTCCTGGATACACGAGAGGATTTGTTGGAGGAGAGCTTAGCCTCCCACTCACCTTATACCAGAACAAAGTCATTAGGCAGACTTGTTGAGTACTCTTCCCTCCTCCTCCCAAAGATAATCCTCCACATTTTATCAAAAGGGCATTACTGAGAGAGAGGATCTGGCTGGAGAACAGTTAGGCAGTGTAACTACCCACTAACTATTTGGACTGGGAGCTGTTAGCCAAATGCTACAGAAACATAATCATTGGCATTTATTAAAATAAACATTTCAAGAAGTGTGGTTCCACTGGCCATTGGCAGTAGAGCCTCTACAAAAATCTATGTTCCTTGAACACTCAGAGGAGCAACATGGCAGAAAGCGTTGAGGGATGACAGGTGTGGGCAGGGGCTCCAGAGGAAGGCAGAATGCTGGAAGCCTTGCCCACTGCAAGGACCCCACGGGAGGTCTGGGGAGCCAGGGGAAGAGGAAAGAGGGGCGTTGTGGAGATTGTCCGAGGAGGTAGATACATCTAGAACAGCATCAGCACCAGAGGAGGGAGGCAAGAGTAGCCACAGGATTTGAAAGAACAAATCAAGGTAACTTCATTGGGGATTCTGTGCAGGCTCTCTAGCTCATTATTCTTATCATCGTTCGCCATGCCTGCTAAAGGTTTTTTAGTGGGTTTTGTTCTGTTTCAAACATTCGTTTCGTGTGGATATCATCATGGGCTTAGAATATCTTCTGCATTTGTGTTTTGATGTTACATAACTTTTTACCTACTTGTGTCTACCTTATCCTCAGGTGTCTTTGGGTGAGAAGTCATGGTTTTTATTTTGCGTATCACCCACAGTGTTCAGCGGGGGATCTTTTGCAGAGTCATTTGATAAATACTGTGGTTCATAGTAAGATCTCACCCCCTGTTCTAGCCCATCTTGTCCTGGAATCATATTTATACATACTTAATCATACATTGGGGGTGGCGGCAGGGAAGGAAGCTTAAAATAAAGACAAAATTGGCTAGAAGTTTGAAAGAGTTTTAGGGATGGGGTTGTGGCTCAGTGGTAGAGTGCTTGCTGAGCATGTGTGAAGCACTGGGTTCAATCCTCAGCACCACATTAAAAAAAAGAAAGAAAGAAAATAAAGTTATTTTTAAAAGTTAGAGTTTAGAAATTATCATTTTATGGGTGAAGAAACAATGCAATTCTCTTGAGACACAGAAATCATGAATAAAAGAGACTTGTGTGAAATAAGGTGTCTTCCCATTAAACCACGCTAGCTCCCTTTTAATGCCTGTTTTTGTTAAAAGCAATTTCAGCTTCTATGAGGCATCCAATCTTTGACAAGCTTTTGGTCTGTAATTGAGAAAAAAACCACCACCAAGGAGCTAGGAACTTTAAAATAAACGAAAATAATGCAAAATTTCAAAAAATTCCTGGGAAGAAACTGGGTTATCGGTTAATGTTTGGGAAGGGGTGAATTCTTTGTGCACAGGTGAAATGGGTTGCTAACCTAGTGTTTGCTCTGAGGTCATGTTCACTCAGTGGACTGGGATGGATAAAATAATGTCATAATGAGACCCCCTAACAATGGAGCAACTCCTCTTTTCTGGTGGCTCCTGAGGCCCAATGTTGGATAACAAATGGTCTGAGAGGGTGCTACTGAATTCTGCCACAGGTAGAAATATCAGCCACGAAAACAAGAAACCCCTCAACCCTCTGCTTGGAAATTTTTCCTATTTCCATTTACTAGAGTAAGGGAGGTCCTCCTGATGCTTTTGTGGGGGCATCTTAGGATTCAGGGTCATGAGTAGGACCATATTTTTCTGCACCTCCTCACACCTAAAGGCTTTCCAATCACTAATAAACATCTGCAGAAAATCCCTTAGTGACAAGTAATCCCTTATCTAGGTTTCTTTTAATAGAACCCAACACTCTGCAGAACCAACCCTAGAGTCTATCTCCTCAGCATCAGGTGGCAACAGTCAATCAAGTCGCTGGAATGCAAGACAATGCAGGCTGCTGGGGGGGGGAGGGGGAGGGAGAAGGCCATGCCTTTGGACATGCCACAGGGAAAAAACAAAAGGCTTCCAAAGTCTCTGGCTGGAACTCTGAGGCTATTGTGGGAGCTGCTCTGCCCTGCGTTCTTCAGGAGAGGAGAGTGGAAAGTTTGCTTTGATAACAAAGGCATCCCAATAAGGGAGCCTCACCCCAAACGGTTTTGCCTTAATAGTTGGAGGAGAGAATAGGATTGTGACGAGGTGCTTGAATACTTGAATAGCTCATCAGTTTGAAGGGGGCTGGCTAGCAGCATCTACCAATTTCATCACAATTGTTTGTACTTGAGTCTCCTCAGAGCAAAGGAGGGCCTTGTGGGCTTCAGGCAACTGGGGGAAACAAGGGGGACTGTTTCAAGTCTGCTCAGTCCACAGCTGGGTTGAGCACACACACACGGTGTGTTGGGTGGGTAGCTGTTTTGCTGTTCTTTTTTTTTTTTTTTTAATCAGAATGAGTGGCAAAGACATTTTTCCCCCGTCTTCCTCCTCCTCTTCCCAGTTGCTTTACCTTCAAGGATGATTTGTTTTATTAAACTGACTGTCCCTAGCCTCTGCAGTACATAATAAAAGCCTGACATAGCAGGCTGCCTGCCTTCTGTGTCCTGCAGATACTCATCATAAGTGTCAGGACATACCAAGGTTAGCGGTCACTGGAAGTGTGCTCGCTGGCCCAAACCTTGCCAAACGCTCTTGGCAGCTGAATGAATGTCACAGAGAATAGAAGGGGAATTACAAAGGTTAAAAAGAAGACAGCCTCTCCTATTTTCTGGAGACAGAGAAGCTGATTTTTCACACCTCTGAAACATCCGTAAGCTCATTCATCAGCCTCTTGCGGGGGACCGTAACCTTGCCCCTTGCACAGGTCTCCATGGACACCCCTCCATCCTTGATCCCCTTTAAAAATTGGCCCACCGACCTTGTTTCATCAGTGAAATCATCTTTTCTGAAATGGATAGAAAACAAACTAGGCATCACCTCTCTCTTCTCTCTTCTCTCTCTCTCTCTCTCTCTCTCTCTCTCTCTCTCTCTCTCTCTCCTAAGAACCAAAGATTCAAATGGCCCATTGAGCATTATCAATAGATTCCAATCTTATCAAGGGAGATCATCTTTACAATACATCTTTTTAGCGCATATTTTTTCTCAAACTTCCTTCAACAGAAAAAGGGAATCTGGACTCATGTATGGGCAGGAGTGGCTAAGGGTTGGGAAAGTAAAATCCTGCCTAGTGTTTTGGTGAATTAGTTTGTGTGTGGGTTTTCTTTCTTCTTCCTCCTCCTTTTTTTCTTTTTCTTTTTTTTTTTCCCTAATACTATAAAAGGGCAATAAAATGCTGACTGTAAGAAGACAATGTCAAGGAGAAAAGGGTACTGGTATTTTGGATACTCTTCACTGCTCGCCTTGGAGAGAGAGTTATTCTTGTCACAAACCCTTTTGTCTGCATCTGCTGACTGCTTGCCTGTAGCCAGCAGCATACTTTAACTGTTTTGTCACCTCCTAACATCACATGCATCAGCTGTTGGGCTTTTGTTACGGGTATTGTAGAACTAATCCGCTGTGGCTGTTCTACTGTGCAGTAAATAAAACAGAAACGGGCTTCTCAGACTATTCTGCATGAATATTTCAGATGGCTTTTACAACTCCGATTCACAAAATCAAATAAATAAATAACTCCCCCAGCACCCTCACCCCCCTCCCCCGCACACAGAAACAAAACCCCTCCAACCAGCCCCAGATGCCTCCAAGTCAACTGCATTGAAGGCTCGGACTTGAGCCTTCAAGCAATTGTTTCAGTGAAGTTGAAAGAACAGTCTCCTCTCAACTTCAGCACCGTGGAATTCCTATTTATTATTAGAGTCGAACATGTCTCATGCTGAAAACCGGCTGAGCATCCCTGAAAATCTGAAGAGCTACTTTTTCTTTCTTTCTTTTCTTTTATTTTTTCCCTTTTGGGCCTTAAATATATAGGTAAGGCCATCAGAAACGCATAGTGTTGACTTGTTAAAATGCTTTTATTGTTTCCATCTGCATTTGTTTCCCTTCCACTCATCTGAAAGGGGTCAAGGGAAGATGCTTATACTTTTCGTTCATCCTAACGGCATTTTCTGAGATGTTTAGCCTACCCAGGAGCACAGAAAGGAAATCAAACTCTGAGTTTCTTTTAAAACTAAATTCACATCAAGAGCTCTCTGATGGTGTAAACAATGTCCTGATCATAGAGAGTGAGGCATCTTTCTGGATGCCTTCTAAGTGTCTTTGGAGAAGTTCGGAAGAGAAAGGGCATCTACACGTGTGCGCGCACACACTTGCACACAAAGATCCTAGGAAAGGAGATAAACAGTTGAAGTACTTTCCTGAGGATTCATTCACCCTAGTGTGCACATGATTCCTCTAAATAAACTCGCCTGTCCCTGCTGTTTGTTAAGTAAATATTGATCAAGGAGAGACCTATCTCCTGACAGCAGTGGCACAAGCTGGGGACTTGTACTGCAGACAGGGTGGACTTAACTGGATAAACTCAGATGCTTTCCTAGCTCCTCATGGAGACTATCAGATGAAAAGATAGATAAGGAGACACTGAGCGTCTCCCCTGCCTCGCTCACACTGAACTCTCCTGCTAGAGGCAGGAAAGTGGAATCATGGCATGTGAAATATGGTCACAAGATCCTATGACTAAGGGTCTTCCTTTGCAATCATGCATGCATTTATCCTGTGTGGACAGCCGGGAACTAAGTGGCCCTTCAGAAGACAAGAAATGGTGTGGGATGCTCACACAGTGAATTGTGGGATTCTATTCCAATGCCCTCTTTGTTGCAGGGGAGGATCAATTGGGAAAGTAAACACGAATGTGCTTTGGAAAGCATAAAATATCCAAACATAAGGAGGTGGTTTGAACCTTTAAAAAAGGAGCCCTAATTCCTGAGAAGCATCTCACTGTGATTAATAAATATGTGCAAAGCATTGTTTTGAGAGATGCATTGGGGGATGTTTGCTTTTTATTGGCTGAATCAACAAATTGAGAAAAGTTGCTGTGTTTCCTAAATTTGAGTTTGCTCCTTTCATAATTATGACTCAAATTCCTGTTTTCCACACTGTGGTGGCTGAATGGATGCCTGTACTTCCCTGTGAAGGCCCATTTTAAAACAATCCTGACAGATTAGGCTTTGTGTGTATTAAACTCTGAGCGCCATGGTCAAAGAGCAAGGTGTTATATTTAGAGTTCCCACCCAATGGCTCCATGGTATTTGTATTTTATTAGGATGCTCTAACCTATGTTTAGAGGGACTGGCATTATCCAGGAGCGCTGGCTGTGAAGCTGCTACAGGGTGACACCAAATGAGGCAGAGGAAGATTCTTTGTCAACAACTGGATTTAGGACTAAAGTCTCTCTTCCTCTGACGCTCCAGGGGCATTCAGCTTCCCGGGGACCTTAGAGGATTAAATTACTTTAAGACCCATGCAGTTTGGGGCCCTGAGAGGGAGCCCATTTCCTAGTTACATGTTTTGCTACTTAAATATGTGAAGAGTAAATGCTTGTAGGAAGTGGCTCTATAGTTCAAGGCTGTCTTTAAAAAACACATACACACACACACACACACAAAAATGGTCTAAGCAGAGGAACACATGGCAATAACATTCTGTATCTTTTTTTTTTCCACAAAGCGTCAAAAGAACAATGTTCTGTTGAGCAAAATTCAGTAGCATTCTGTAAACATTAATTTAAGGAAATCAATAGACTCAGTGAGCTAAAGCCATATTGCAAGATAAACCGGCCAGAGTGCCACTTTGTCAAATAGATTTTCGTTTTCTCGGCTAGATAAAGACAGTTTCAAAATGGGGCAAACGTGTTGCAACCAAGGTTTGAAAAGTATGTGGCCTTCAAACAGTCTGCCTGTTCCTACTACAAAGCTGAATAAACATACTTTAAAAATGATAAGATTGCTTTAGAATTGATTTGGCTTTCAAATTTTATATATAGTAGATGGCTTGGTGGTCTCCCAGGGAAAGAATATACAACAAAATAAGTGTGCATTCAGAAGAGAAAATGCACTTAGGAGAAAGGGGTTAAATTGTCTTGAGAGACAGAGAGCTCTGGGAGCAGTTTCAGTGGATGTTTGACTTTAAAAAAAGAAAGGAAGAAAGAAATCTTTATTCATGCTGACCTGATGGGCAACAGGCCTTCTTGCCAAAATCCAAAAGCCAAACTCTCCAGTGAGTTGGGGATCAGAGGTTTCAGCTGGTGGAAGCTGCTCAGGTTCTATACTCACCAGGCAGTGGCACGTGGGTGTGCGAGGGGGTGTGGGGATGGGGGCAGAAAACCCAGGCGAGGGCTGGGGAAAGAGCTGCAGCAACCATCCACCCAGGAGCCTCAGAATGTCCCTCAGCCAGACTGAAAGAGCTATGAGGATAATCAGAAAAAGTGACAAAAGGAAAGCCTGCCTCCGGCTTTGTCACCACAGTGAGGACCTACATGGAGCTTGTGGCAGTACTCCTCCAAGTTAGACCGCCTAACCTCCTCCAACGCCATTCCGGCCCTTATAAATGCCGGTAGAGTAGCAACCAGATATGACATGGTGGAAATGACCCACTGGAGGAAATGTAATAAAAGGTATGAACAGTCACATGGAAACTGCCGAGGAGGGAGGTTAAGGATCTATCTCAAATGGACAGTGGAACTCCATGGAGAAGAATCACAGGAACTGGACTTTGGTCTGCAGTGTGGGGAGCAGGGGTGGCCATTGGCCATGCCTCTCCCCTGGACATCACTGAGAACAGCATGAAGGAAGAGCAGAGACACCACCCTGAATCTTTGTTTTCTCACCTGAATTCGAGTCTTTGTCTTATAAAAATAGGTATTTAGAAAATAGAGCTCACAATAAAATTTTTATACCTTTAAGATGTTGGTAACATACCTATTACTAAAAACTCCATTTAATTATCAACAGTATGCTAGAGTTGAGTATTTTTAAAAATTTATTTTTAGTTGTACATAACACAATACCTTTATTTTATTTATTTATGTGGTGCTGAGGATCGAACCCAGCGCCTCACACATGCAAGGCAAGCGCTCTACTGTTGAGCCACAACCCCAGCCCCCAAGAGTTGAGTATTTTGGATGGCTATGTCTTTTAGGTAGGAGAAAAGAACATCTTAACATCTTCTACGCTACTCATTAATAAACGGTGAATACATTTTAAATGATGCAAATATTCCACCATCAACTCGGCATGCAGATACGAAAAAATAAATAAAACCATCTTTTACATAGTCCCTGAAAAGGTGGTCACTTGCTGGGAACAGAATGACAAATGACTGTGAGAGTTTGTCAATATTATATTGTGGGGCTGAAATTTGGTTCAGTGACTATGCTTTCAGTAGCTAGTTGACTTGCTCAGGCATGGAAGTCTTGGTGTTATATGTGTTAGAAATAATGATTGTCACATTGTTTGTTTTGGAGTAAATTTTTCTTCCTTCTCAAACTCTGCCTATCTCAAACAGTGACTCCAAGTTTAAACAAATGAAATAAAACAAAAGCAAAATACAAGAAAACTGGGCGTGGTGGTCCCTGCCTGTAATCCCAGCAATTTGGGAGGCTGAAGCAGTAGGATCCCAAGTTTGAGGCCAGCCTCAGAAATATTGAGAGACTTTCAGCAACTTAGTGGGACACTGAGTCTCAAAAAGAAAACATAAAAAGGGCTTGGGATGTACTCAGTAGTAAAGCAACCCTGAGTTCAACCCCCAGTACCAAATCAATCAATCAATCAATCAATCAATAAACAGACAAACAAACAAATAAATAAATGGTAAAGCACCAAAACTAAAACCTAACACCTCCTTCCCTTTCCCAAAGATACTGTAAGATCTTAGACAAGATCCATAGAACTCTAAGATCTTATAAAGAACTGGAAGTGCATTGCTGGAATTGTACACCTGTTAGGCTGTTGAAGTAAGAGCTAGACCAAAACAATTGTACCAAACCAAACCAAACCAAACAAAAAAGAAAACCTTATAGAAAGCTAGGTGCAGTGCACTCCTATAATCCTAGTGACTGGAGAGGCTGAGGCAGGAGATTCACAAGTTCAAAGCCATCCTCTGTAACTTAGTGAGGCCCTAAGCAACTTAGCAAAATAAAAAGGGTTGAGGACGGGATGTGGCTCAGTGGTTAAGTACCTTGGTACAAAAACAAAACAAAACAATAACAAAAAAAAAAAAACAAAAAACACATAGACATTTGGAACTTCAGAAATAGAAGGGGTCTCAGAAAGTTCATGATCCATGAGAGAGAAACAACCTTCAGCCAGGGCTCAGTAATCTTCGTCTGTAAAGGGATAGATAATAACTGTATAGGCTTCATGGGACATATTTGGTCTCAGTTGCATATTCTTATTTTTCTTTTTTACAACTGCTTAAAAATGTAAAAGCAGCTGGGTGTGGTGTGCCCACCTGTAGTCTCAGTTACTCTGGAGACTGAGGACTGCAAATTCAAGGCCAGTGTAAGTAACTTTGTGAGATCCTAGCTCAAATAAAAAAATACAAGAGAGAGAGAGAGAGAGAGAGAGAGAGAGAGAGAGAGAGAGGCTGGTGTGTAGCTCAGTGGTAAAAAACTTATGCCTGAAGCCCTGGCTTCCATCCCCAGAACAACAAAAAAATATATAAAATATTTAAATATATATATATGCCACTCTTAGAAAACAGACAGAGGGTCAGATCTGGCCTGCAGGCCACAGTTTGCCAAAACCTGCACTTAGCCAAACTTAAGGGCTACCAGTGTTTCTAAAAGCCTAATGTTCTTTTATTCTGTACTAATCCTGTGTGCCTCACTGGGTCAGCACACCAGTTGTTCTTGTGGGGGAGCCTGGATTGACTCACCCGAATTCAACCTGCAATGTCATGCCATTTCTCAGACGCAGTTAAGGCTGCCCCTGTCAATGGGAATAGAGTAAATAAACCACGCACACAGATAGCCAGGGATGGCAAGACTTCAATTTTGCCTTGTTTTGCTTAGGAACCTTTCATTGGAAGTTTTTCTACCATTAAATATTTAAATGTGCCAAATAGAAAAATCTATCTGTGCTTCATGACACATCTAACCAATCAGCTCCATACATAGATCGGAAAATAAACACTGCAGCCAGTGCACTAGTGGCTCTGTGGCCCTAATAGACTTCCCATCAAGACAGCCCAGAAATTACTGAGTTCAAGACAAGCTGATAGTGTTTGAAATTCATCTTTTGCTACAATTACCGGGTAAGGTGTTGAAATAAATAAGGCCAAGCTTGGTACCATTCTTAGATGGGAGATTATCCAAAAACAACATGGCATGAATCCTCCAATATTGCGTGAAGGGAAGCTGGGGCACAGATAATCCACAGTTACTCCTGTTTCGATGGAGAATGCATTACGTGATTGTTTTCTGCTGCAGCTTTCCCTTCATAATTAAACTTTGCTTAGGCCAATATTAAAACAGGTCTGCGTGCCTTGTAGTCTTGTGGATGGAGCAATATGAACAAGGAGACTAGGGAGAAGCCGTTAGGAGGTGGGGCCCAGGCAGGACAATGAGGACAGCACTGCTCATAGTAAGCACCATAAAAAGCCCTTGTGATAGGGATGCCAATCAAACAGAGCTTCAGAGAGCACCAGATCATGGGGGATCTTGACAGTTTGCTGGTCATAGCTAATGACACCCCAAATAAACTCTGGATCATTTTGAGGAAAGGACAGGGATGATCAATCTCAATGCAATCCCTTGGTTTTGACTGTAAGATTTTTAGTCTGTTAGAGAAATTTTGTTTTGGGTTTCTAAGGAATTCTGCTAATCTCTCCTCTGCAATTACCCTTTGCAAAATTAAGGATAGGCTATATAGTTGTCTCCATATTTGTGGATTCTGTATGAACAGATTCAGCCACCAGCAGATCAAAACTATTTGAAAACTATTTTTCATCTGTACTGAACATGTGCATACTTTTTTCTCATTATTCCCTAAACAATACAATTATTTACATAATATTTACATTGTGTTAGGTATTTTGCATAATTTAGAGATGATTTAAAATAAACAGGAGCATGTGCATAGATTATATGTAATCTATGATAGATGATGACATTTTATATAAGGGACTTGGGCATCTGTGGATTTTGGCACTGGGGGTGGTCCTGGTACCAATCCCCCACCAATATAGAGAGATGACTGTGTTTTTAAAGCTGCATAAGAACTTCTGAAGGGTTTTTGAAATCACATTTTTCAAGAAAGGTAAATAGTTTGGAAAGGCAAAGGGATTCCAGAATAACCTCAGGGGCATTGGGAAGCTATGAGACCACTCTCAACAGCTAAGGGGACTTGGGTAATGTTTGGTGTGTGTGGGGGGGTGGGTCTTAGAGTGCTGCCAATACCAAGGGCTGGCCCTGCTCCTTCAGGTCACTGAAAATGATCAATCTTTGAAGATAGTCTCTATATTCAAGGAAAAGCAGTGGCCTTGAAACCTCAGCCTTTCATCTTCTTCCACCTACTCCAGCACCAGGTCATTTCTCTGCTGCCTCCACCCCCTTCTCAGCCACCCTCTTTGTTCCCAGTCACCTTTAGTACCAGATTTTAATTAAAAGTTTTAAGGTAACTTTAGGAAAAACAACAACAACAACACAACAACAACAAAATACAGAAGTTGGTTGCAGTAACCACAGAAATATGAAAAATACATGTTGAAATGATTTGTCCAAGGATTTGATATATACCCACTACAAACTATGCTTACAACCCCTGCGCAACACCCTCCCCTGCCCCCCGCAAAAAAAAAAAAAAAAAAAAAAAAAAAACAATGGAAGAGACTTTTAAAGTCTAGATTACTACCATTGGGAATACTTAAACTAAGGGAAAGAAAGTTCCCAACCAAGCCTAGAAGTGAAGATAGTTATGTTCTCTCAAACAGCTGACTGAGATGTTACGTGCCATAGATTAATGCAGATTGCCATGTTGAGGTGTGGCCCGCGTGGAAAGCTAGGGACAGGGACACAGATGAGCTCTCTTCGCTTATTCACATCTGAACCACCTCTGAGAAATCCCACAAGTGCAAGGGCCCCACGGATACAGTTCACCTCCTCTGAATGGCCACGCCACGGAAATAAAAAGTGAACAGCGAGTATAATGACGAGTGCTCATTTAGTCAAGAAATTGTTTATGAATTTGAAAAATTAGTCTCTGTAATCCCAGGAAGGGAGTCTCCCTGTCTCCCAGGGCACTGTTGAGATTTAGATCTGCAAAGAGGGCTTTGGGAGAAAACGACAATGGGCCCCCTGGAGATTTCTACTGAGATAATTAAGCTGCAGCAGAGTCACCAGGGTAGAAGTGGCCCCGCATGGATGCCATCTGGATTCCCAGAGCCTCCGCACTCATGGCAGCACACAGCTCTGCATCGTGACCAGGACTTGAGAGACTTCCCTGAGAGAATTTAGGATGTCCTCTGTCTTCGAGTGACAGCATTTCAGGGCCAGAACAAGGCTTGTAAGCCTTTCCAGGTAAGCAAATTAGAGTCAGTGAAGCAGGCGTGGCCAGAGGCAGACCCTGCAGGACAGTGTCCCCCACCCGCAGTTCCCTGCTGCTCTTCTCATCTGGAACAGAGGACTCCAGAACCCCCCCCACCCCAGCAGTTGCAGGCTGGCATCACCTTCATTGTCACACTTGGGGCTGGAGAAACCACAAACTCTATTTTAAACCAGTTTGGTATTCAATATTTGTCCCCATTCTGATCAGAGCTCCCCACTGGCCCGTTTATTTTTCTATTGAGAGTCAGCAAGAGATGACACCATAGTTGGGCTTCTGGTGAGGTGGCAGCAACAAGGTTACAATAACCTGGCCCCTTAAGCAAATAAAAGTGAATGCTTTCCAGGTGTGGCGGCACACGCCTGTGATCCCTGTGGCTGGGGAGGCTGAAACAGGAGGATCACAAGTTTGAGGTCACCCTTAAGAACTTAGTGAGGCCCTAAACAACTTAGCAAGACCGTGTCTCAAAATAAAAATTAAAAAGGGCTGAGAATGTGGCTCAGTGGTTAAACACCTCTAGGTTCAAACCTAGCAACAACAACAACAACAAAAAGTGAATGGTTATATAGTATTTACTTTGTGCTAATAAATTCATGTAGGTTAGTTTGATTCTTATAAATTCTATGAGATAGGTACTATTATGTCCCCTCCTTTACAGATGAGGAAACTGAGGTACAGAGATGGCAAAGACATTTGCTCAACTTTCACTGCTAGAAAGTGGCAGAGCTGGGACTGATCTTGACTTGATGGTTTTTAGCCTCGGTGTCCTTAAATTCTACACTAGGATTGGAACAGGGCCACTGATAGTGAACTACTCCCCAGAGCATTTTTTTCTATTTAAGATTTCAAGGTGATGCCTGTATCTAAAATAATGTTTACTAGCCAGAAACAGTGCACACGCCCTTCATCCCAGCAACTCAGAAGGCTGAGGCAGGAGGATGGCAAGTTCAAGGCCAGCCTGGGCCATTTAGCAAAATGACCCCTCATGGGATCATTTTAACCAATAAGTGCTACTGAAAAAGCCACTCAAGAAATCCAGCTTCTGAGAACAAATTTGTAGAGCAAACAAAAAAAAAGTTCCACTGGGTTGCCCATGAGACACATCACCAAACTGGCTCAGCCCTATATACCAGGACTTCTGCCCACTGGTTCAGCAACTGTAACTATCCCTCAGAGTAGCACAGGCCAGAAGCACATTACGGAGGGAGCTAAAATGATCAGGGGCAGCCCACTTACTGTATGAGATTAGGCTTTTAAAAAGGATTAGAGCTCCTTAATCTGGAGAGATGAAGATTAAGGGGCAGTCATGATCAAAGTCTATGCAATCAGAAAGGAAATGGAGAATATGGCCACAACCCCATCCACAAATCCCAGGATATTATAACAAGGGATATCCCTGTGGAGTTCCAGGGGAATCACTTCAAGAGCCATAAAAAGAAGGTACTATTTTCACAGCAGGTAATAAATGTAGAGAATTATTATCTTGAGGAGTGGTATATTCTGAGAACAGGGTTAAGTGTAAAAAAAAAAAGGTTTAAACAAACCCACGAGTGATAAAACCATAATGACCCAACACGGGGAGGCTAGGAACATTCTGGATATATTTGAAAACCAGTCAATCAACGATGGATACTAGTCTCTCCCCAAATGCTCCCTGCCGGGGCTAATATGGAGCTGGAAGGGGACCACTGCTCTGACCACCTCTCTCCTTACTGTCTTCAGCTGTGTGGCTCCTAAATATTTGGAACAGGGCTCATGTATATTCTTGGGCCTATTTTTAAAATGTGTATCAGGAAATTTTTGGAACCTGGTACAATAGAATCAACTCATTCTTCAGAGGAAGGTTTCCTATGTTCTTTTTTCTTTCTTTCTTCCTTCCTTCCATTAAAAAAAAAAAAATCCTTGCCAGGGTCTTGGTCCTTAATCCCCATATAAAAATATGAACTCACTCCCTTAACTATACTTCCAAACTAAAATCTTATATTGCACTCAGACACTTTATAAAATATGCTCCAATAGTTAGGGGATTAAAACTGGTTAAACTCTCTACTGGGGAAGCTTCTCATCCCACACTAACACAGAATAATTAATTCAAATTTAAGGGGAAATTAAACATACCAATTATGTAGTACCCATCACAGCCCAAGATATTAAGCTCTAAAATTGACGACGGTTATTGTAGGAGCCAGAACACCTGAACAGAATCTGCAGCTCTGGTAAATATATAGAATAAAACTGGGGAGAGAGGAATCTTTCAATTCTTTCCCAAAACAGCCAAGAGTTGATTAGATATCTCCTAGTAGTGTGGAGATTGGGGAGGCTAGGGCAGCAGGAAGAGGGGGGTGTGGATTTCAGGAGAGGAAGATGCCATTTAGAGAAAAGGAACCTTCAGAGGACTCTAGCCCGCACAGCAAGGCATAATGGATGTTGCCCATACTCACATTTTAAACTGCTCTCAGAAAATTGGTAAAATCTGGCCATGTGCAGGAGCCAATAAAGAAGGAAAGAGGGAGTGGGAGAAAGAGGTGGGGATGGAGGAGAAAGGCAGAAACAACATCCAACACCATCATCAACCAAGTACCTATCACTTGGTACATTTTCAAATTGCAAGTTTTTGAAAACCTGAGTCCTTGTGGTGGGGAGCTATTCAAAGTCACTGTTCATGTGGGAAATGGAAACACGTAGAAGAGGTGGAGAGGGCCGGTGATAGGCTCAGGGTAGAGAGCACAGACTTCAGAGTGATTTGGGCAAGAAAACTGGGACATCTGGAGTTGAGAAGTCGAGGAAAAATGGGGGAAGAACCAGGAAGATGAATACATGATCATCAGGCACACAAAAGAATGGAGCAAAAGGAAGGCTGGATTTGGGCACTCGCGTCTGGCAAGGAGGCCAGCAGCAGGGCTAATGAAGCATTTGCGGTGTGGGACGTTTGCCAGCGCAACAAAGAAGATGTGCTTGGGCTCTGCAGATGTGCCAGGGCCCCCAGAGCAAAATAATGACATAATCACCATCAGTGTCACAGACCAGACTGTACACAAGGTGACAGGGGAGGGGAAGCCTGTAATACACACGCAGGGAGGACTTGCTGTGGCCCACAACGGCTGCGGCCCTGAGGGCTGGGGTGCCTGCCCACGGCCCCACCCCCGACAGACCTGGGATCTCTGTCTTCAAGCCCCAGGTGAGGCGACGGCTCATCTCTGTTGGGTGTTCGACCCAATTCCAGCTACTCTTAACGAGGCCACAGAAATGGGAAAAGCTTCAGAGGGATCTGCACTGGATGGTGAGGGGCTGAAGAAAGCCGGAGCGAGGAGAGAGGGGGGCCACAGGGAGTTTTTGTGAGTCCAACTCGCCAATCTTTGCAACTGTCATGAACTGGACCCTCACCACGTGCTTTTTTAAGGGTGCCAACGTTTCTTTTATACTGTACGGAAATGCAAGCAATATTTTGGGGAGCCTGTGTGTGTGTGGGTGGGGAGGGGACACAAATGAGCAATAAATGGGCCACCTCAAAAGGAGCGCAGAAGCAATGGCAAGGCTTGAGACAGGCGCCCCTGCTCATTTTAAACAAGGTCTCCCAGCAGGGCCCGTCACCTGCCCATGGCTTTTCCTCAGTAAGGTGGGTGTGTTAGTACAGCTGTCTGGCTTTTAAGTGACTTTTGTCAGTTTGAAAGTGAAAGTCTGTTTGAGGAGCTGAAAGAACAATAGCTCCGGAGCCCGGAAGAAGAGCTCCAAGCACAAAGGACTTGGCTACACTAGTGTCCCTTTTCATTGCTCCTCATGAAAGATTCATAAGAATAACTTTAATTTTTTATGACCCCCTTTTTGGTATGACTATATTAGTTGTGTCAACTTGCACATTCAGGTTCTCTTTAAATACCAAAAGGTCTGTTGTGAAATTGTTTTCAAAGAGCACTGGGGACAGAGTCGATTGTGGCCATCCTGCTGGTCCCTCCCTCCAAAAGGAATCGCTATCAGGGACACAGATTTCCTTTAAATAGGGTTCCCTTCAGCCTTGAAGCTGCCATGAGCAGCCGACAGTGCAGTTATTTTAAACCTTACTAATTTGCCAGTTCAACTGCTCCTCGGAAGAACGATTATATTTGTTTTTCTTGGCTTCACCCTATTTAACAGAAACAGTAGTATAATGATCATTAATAGACAGTCCTCCTTTCGCGATACTTCTCCAGTGGCTGTCTCCACACTGTATCTTTATTTTGTGTCTCAGCCAAAAAAAAAAAAAAAAATGGGAGGGGGGGGAGGTGAGGGACAGATTGTATTTGTTTTATGTCATTTCCAAATATTATTGAAGATTGGTTTAAGGCAATCCTTGAAGGCAAAACCATAATCTACTTGGAAGAATTGAACTCTGATGCTCCACCAAATCGAATCTTTGCAAAAAAAAAAATATTTCCTGTTGCAAATTTACATTGATGGATTGAGGGGAAATGAGTGATCATGAACATTTCTGCCCTATGAATGACAAAGAACCAAACAGCTAAAGTTACAGACCATCTTGGGGTGGGTGGGGGGGGTGGGGGTGGGGTTGGAAGGAATGAGAAAATTTGATTTAAAATGTTATCTGCCACTGCCAAAAGAGACCTGCAACTTCCAGCAAGCTTTGGTTTTGCCAAATAAGTTGGTTGAATCCAGATGAAATAAACAGGCTCAATTTCAATAGGTTGTTCAAACTTCTTCAGACATTTAATCCGGGATGGGCTGAACACAATGATCACATCCCCCTGAAAGCTCTAGCCACCAGCAGCCGCTTCCAGAAGGGAACTTGTGCTCTCTCTCCCATTGATAACCCTTTGTGGGACGAAGAAAAAGAGGCGAGGCAAGGAGAGCTGAATGTCAGACAATAGACATGGCTCCACACACTGCTTCTGAACTTTCCTCATCTCTGAAGGACAATTAATTATGAAGGCCTTAGGGGTAGGTCGAAGCAAGGGAAAACCCACTGTGGTCCCAGCACCCCAGCCGCCGCCTCTGTGTTTGCTAAATGCTTCGCCTGTTGGGGTACAGCCACCGAGAGAGCCAATAGATCATGGGGGGGGGGCGTGTGGGAGGTGAGGGAGGAAAGCAAAAGATTTTTTTGTGTGTGCGCCTGCCCTTGTATAATTCTATTCTCACTGTGAACTCATCCATACACAAAACACAAGGACAATTTTTTTTTTTTTTTTAAAGAGAGAAAAAGCCACAGGGTAGGTTACAGTCAGAAACGGGCTCTCCAGTGGTGTGTTAAAAAGGATGGTCTTTTCACCAAATCATTTCACAGAGGCAAAACAGACAAACACAAAGAGTTGAGACTTTTTCTCCTACATTAAATGGAGTAACTGATAAGGTCAGACATATGATACCTAAAGACACGAATCTGTGAACTCTTGAAGTCAAAGGGCCTCTCTGTGCCGAGGAACAATCTTTCAAAGGAAATAGATCATAGAACTCCACTGAACCCCCTTTAAACTTTATGAAGCAGGAGGAGAAAAAGCTCTAAGTAGGGAAGCTTGACAGAAGAGCCTTGAACTATTTTCTGAAGGAAAGATGAGACCCTCCCTAGGCTGCCACAAAACATCTTTTTTTTTTTTTCTAAAGGCTCCTCTGAACTTTGATATGTGCCAAGACACTGCTATTGAAAGCTGTATAATTATGTGCTATAGCCACTGTAGAAAATGCTTTGTTCACCCCAACAAAGGACAATAAGCAAAGTAAAGCGACATTACGCTGTATCTTTTTCTTTAAGAATGTTGAGAAAGGTCATGGAATGCTATAACTAATAAAGCTGTTGAGTAAGGAGGTTTTAAAGTTGATCTTACTGTGCTTGAATGTAACCCAATGACAAAAAAGACACAGGGAGCTAAAAATGCAATGACATTACCAAATAGATGATAAATCAATGGGCCCGCTTCATTATACTGATGAACACCTTGAATCTCAAAAGGACAGCGGTAAAGAAATGGAGCCTCGTGCCACTCAGGGTGCTCCCTCCCCCCAACCCCCAGTCCCACTCCCAGCCTGCTGCTGCTGGTCCTGTCCTCTCCTTCAATTCCAGGCAATCATTCTGCTCAAGGAATATGTTCCCAGACAGCCATGTGTGTACATATATTTAGAGAACATTCATTTAGTCTCTTAAAAGATCAATTTGGCTTGTCAATGGTGGGACTGGCAAGGGAAGAAATGGTAAGTGTTCCTTTTCCTCCTCACCACCCACTAAGAGTGCGTTGTGTGATCATTTAAACGGCTCAGCGGCTTCGAGGCCAAAAGACAGCAACAGCAGTAAAAGGTTTTCACTCATGTGCCAGTTTGCCAAATGATCACTCATATTTAAGTATCTATTTGGAGCAGAGGGAAGCGCTTCCTAAATCCACCTGTCCTCATTCTTCTTTAAAGAGATGACAATGTGAATGAAAGACTTCCAAATATATTAAATCTTCTTAAACATGGGCGTGGTTGAAAGTGGAGCAGGGTGGCAAGAGGAGCCTGTTGAGGGGAACAGGTTGAGTGAGCACATGTGTTGGTGGGTGCAGGGGAGCCCAGACGGGGTGCCTCTCTTATTTTCTGTGATCAAGAAGAAAGTGAGAAAATGCTCCCATGTAGAGGTCCGCAGAAGTACCCCTTCTTGCCTATGTCACCTAGAAAAACGTCAAACCTACTAGGCTCTGTGACGGAGTCTCTGCGATGGAGAGCCTGCTCCGTTAAGATGCTATTTCTATCAGGACCTTAGGAAATGGCATTTACAAAGCCACTAAGGAATGAATCAAGTTTCCCATCCTATTTTATTTCTAAAGCTTCACTCAAGACACCTAGGCCTTTAGTAAGGGCAAGGAAGATTAGTCACTCTTCCTGGAACTTAGACTCTGCCTATAGGTTAGCCACCAGGGGACCCAAGAGGGACCCTGCTTTCCTTGGTGGGGGGGGTAGAGTTACCTCATGCTATCCCAGACTGAGAAAATGTGCTCCATGCACCCCGATGAAGGTATCTATCGCACCCTTCTCAACATAAACTCAACTGCTCCCCCAAACCCTTAACCTCTAGATCATTCTACCTCTTTTAACTGCCCCATAGAAAGTGGCCAGCCTGGTTAATGCTGTCAAACCTAAGGTCTTTGGGCTCCTTCAATAGTGCAACGAATCTTGTGAGTTACACACATCAGTTGCCTTAGTTGAGAGTTCCTTGCAAAACAGGTAAACTGGCTGCACCATTATTACCTTCCTTCCCGGCTACAGTTGTGAGAGGGGGAAAAAAAAAAAGCAATAAAATCCAACTCATATGCCCCTAAAGTCAGAAGTATCAATTTGATTTAAAAACTGGGAAGGAATGCCAAACCTGCTTTCCCTCCCCATAAAAAAAAAAAAAAAAAAGAATTTTTTTTTTTTTGGAAGCTCTTCAAAGTGAAGTGAGAATGAAGCATGGAAATATA
Organism: Ictidomys tridecemlineatus; assembly: GCF_052094955.1. NCBI lineage: Eukaryota > Metazoa > Chordata > Mammalia > Rodentia > Sciuridae > Ictidomys > Ictidomys tridecemlineatus. The sequence continues at coordinate 41,134,195 of NC_135486.1, read as the reverse complement.
TACCATAACACCTGGAAAGACAAATTTATTGTTGCCGATCTCATTAAACGCGAGAGGCAGGAGTGAAAGATGCAGCCCGTAATGGAACACCCCTTCCCTGAACACCTTTGCAAACTCATGTTCAGCAGTGAGCCACCCCCATCCTGTGCAATGTAGCCAACTTGCCTCCTTTTAGCACAAACGAAAAGGGTAGTCCTTTTTTTGTTTCCCCTTCGGTGTCTTCTTCCACATCCCCTGGGTCATCTCAAGCTCTCACCACCCTAAGTCTGGATGCCGTGCCAAGAATCTTGGCAATTGTGTAAACTGATACAAAAGACAGAGCAAGCTCTCCTGTCACTTAGAAGGTCCTGACTCATAAAGGCCAGGAAATGCAGGGTCCAGAAGAGGAGAGAGATGCAAGCCACTCCTTCTTTGCCAGCGATAAACCTTCCCCATCTGCTTTATTTTCCTATAGGCCAGGGGTCAGCAACCTCTCCAGCCCAGAGGGCCATCAGCAGCAGGGGCTGGAGGGGGATGGTGCTGAACAGTGACAGAGGTGCCATAGAAAGTCAAGACACAAGCTGAGAGGAAGCAGAAAGCTGAGAAGAGACAAGGAGAACAGAAGAGAAAGAAAAAGTTCTGGTGAAGGAGGAAAAATCAGATTCTCCTTAAACCTCTTCTCCCTTCCCACCTTTTTTGGTTCTACCCATTTCGAACAGCTTCAAAACAGAGCTCAGGGGTAGAGTGCTTGCCTAGCAAGAAGCCCTGGTTTCCATTCCCAGGACTGCAAAAAACAAATGGTAAGGCTTTAGGCAGGTTGAAATGTTTCTTGTTATTCTATTAGTGTCTGTGTCCTTATTATTGCCCACATTAAATAAGTTACTATTGTTGAAATGCTGTAAGGAATGCCAGGGACATTAGTAAACACTCAGCAAATGTTAGCTGTTTTATAATTGCTATAAATAACTGATTGAGAAACTTAAAAATACAATTCATACAATATTTTGTTATTTGACCAGCTAATAATACTCAGGAGGGTTAATCTATTCCTTTGCACTGACTGGATCTTTGGTCATTGTGTAAACATGACTTCAGTCTCTCTACCACATTTGGTCTCTGCTTAAAATTAAACACACACACACACAAAATAAAATAAAATAAAATAAAACCAAGGTATACAAGTCTCCACTCTACCATCCTCTTCACTTGCCATACTGAAATTATGGGCTTATTTACCTTGATCTGAAGGGGAAAAACAGCAACGCAAAAGTAGAACAGCACACACACTATCAGTCGAGGTATTCAGCTCGAGGTGCCTGTACTACTTTTGGCTGGCAGCCATGGCCCATGCTGGTGGAGCTACAGTGATAAGAACGGTGGCTTTTTAAGCATCTCACTTAAGAAGTGACCTCCATGCTCAAAGGCACAGAAAAGAAGGGATCCCCTTATCAGAAGCATTTGTTAGTAAATGTTCTAAACTGAGTGACTAAAGTAAAAACTATATGGTGATCGTGGGCTTCTATGTGGTGGTGCGTCTGCATGTGAGTGTACGTATGTGGGAGCTTGTGCATGGAGCAGACAGGGCACCATCCATGTTCCTGAGTCTACCTTCCAACCTTTCTGGAAAGAGCCTGGTTTTTAGCAAAGGAGGAATTTAGGCCCAGAATAGTGCAATAACTTGTCCAAAGTCACGTGAGAAGTGACAAAATTCCTGCCCAGGCCCCATGCTCCTTGCAGTGAAGCAGTCTTAAAATAGACACTGCAGATAAAGGAGAGGTGGCCTGGCTGGAAGTGGATATGATTCACAAAGGGAGAAATATCAGATGTTAATCATATTAAAGGAGGATTTAGATGATGCTAAATGGAGCAGCTTGTTGGGTATCGCTTGATGCCATTGTCCCCTGTTTGTGTCATTTTGGTCCTTGTGCTGAGAGTAAGGGATTAAATTCCAACCAGGTAAGGTTTAAACAACCCCGCAAATCCTAATGCGCACTTTAAGGATTTGCTCCCTTGAGTACGTTATACAGCAGAAGTGCAGAAATCATCTCATGAATCTTGGTCAAATCTTTTATGAAGCTTGATCTGTGCTTGCAGGTGAATATTTATGTCATAATACAATATAAATAATTCACTAGCACACAGTAGAAGTCTCTTAGCTTAAGGTTTAGATCAATAGACTTATCAGAAAGCGGTGGGGTGGGGAATAAAGCTCTTAATAAGATCTCTTTAAAATGTTTAGCCATAATCATGTTCTTCAGCTGTAGAAGAAATATGCTTGTATTCTGTCATTATAGTGAAACATCTCTCGGTTACAACTGAGACTTGAAAGAGAGAGATTTTAGGATAGTGAATCAGCACTCCAAGAGTCACTAATTTTAATGTGTTCAGCGAAAGAAAAACTTCATTGACAACATGTTTGGCAAGAAATATATTGGCTTTGGACAGAAAAGATACAGTGGTAACTTGCAGTATAATCATTTATACTTTCAAGGAAAAACTATGACTTCCCCATTGCTAAGTTTGCATACTTAGTTTTCTTTCTTTTCTTTCTCTTTCTTTTCTTCCTTCCTTCTTTCCTCCCTCCCTCCCTCTTTCCCTCCTTTCTTCCTTTCTTTCCTACTAGGGATTGAACCCAGGGGTGTTTTATCACTGAGCTACATCCCCAGCCTTTTTTATTCTGAAAAAGTTTCTTGTGAAATGCTGAGGCTGGCCTTGAACTGTGATCCTCCTTCCTCAGCCTTCCTAGTTGCTGAGATCACAGGTGTGTGCCATCTGCCCAGCATACGTGGTTATTTATAAGCCACCATAACTGATGTGCACTTCCCAGAACTAAGGAGAAGAGCTGAAAAGGAATGGGCAAGCAGAGAGGGTACTGGTGATCAGTCCCCTTTATTGACAAGGCCAAACTGAGGTGTCCTCTTTGCTTTGAAATTAATAACATCCTAGACATTTCTAGTGATCTGTCTATAATGAGAAAGCAAGAATATTAACATAAGGTTCCTTAAGAGCAGATATGAAAAATTTCTATCTTTAGAATAGCACAGTATTTAGCCAAGATGATAGAAGAAATGAACCAATTTTGTCAAGCCACAGCCCGTCCACTCTCCTAATTGAGGGTTCAACCTGCAGAACCCTTGTCACATTCCCATCTCCAACCATTGTCACTTCAGCCTGCAGGGCTCAGCAAAATGCCTTTGTGAGTACTGGGAGATTTGCTGGTGTTGTCTCATAGATAGTCATCACGTGGTGGTGAACACTGTTTGCTGAGGCACTGCATTAGCCCATAAAGAAATGCCTTACTCATAGCTACACATCTTTCATTGTTGCAAGGGTACGGCTTCCTAGAATTGTCTATATTGCTTTGTTTGTATCCAGAATGTGCATGTTGTAGATCTATCCAAGACAGTACAGGAGCATATGAGCAAAGAGCAACATGTTTTTGAAGGTATACATAGGCAAAATAAAACACATGATCCGCTCCTCCCAAAACAACAGAAACAAATAAAACCAAAAAAGGATGTCGATGGATCTCTTCTGATATGTATTTGGTAAATTCTCATACCGAGGCCTCCATTAAGAAAATCGATTAAAGTTAGAAACCATGGAATATTACTTGCCTGTCAACATTTCTAGACTTTGTCTGAAAACAACTTTTGTAGCTATCATTGCACAAAACATGCATCAGCTCAACTGACATCCCAGAAGATAAATATGAAAAAGCTTATTGGAACAGGGGCCTCTTCTCTGGAAGAAGTATTTGCTCCTTACTGCTCTTTCCTTTGGACTGTTCAGTTCACTTTTCTGGGGCTGGGTGGGTCTTTCATATAAGCTAAAGAGCCAGAGGAAGGGAATGGAAATGGCAGAGGGGCAACTCCCCATGGTTCTGATGGTAAGCTCTGCATTGTGGCTGCGCCTGTCACTTTACTAGGCCATGGTCTTGTAACAAACTAGTACCAAACAGATTTGGGAACATTTCTTAAAAAAAAAAAAAAATTAAAGTAAAAGGAGATGACCCAAAAATGCAGATTAGTTCCTACCTCAAAGTCATTTGCTTTATTGTAGTGCATGTTCAGAGCCCTGTACAGCTCACAGTCTCTGGTTATAGACAGCTCCTCCGTACTGGTGACCCCATCGTTGATGGCTTGACGTGCATACTTCTCCATCTGAATGTAGTAGAACTCACGGAAATTGCTAAACCACTTGATGAGCTGAGAGGTAATGCATCTGTTGAACTGTTAAATTTAAACGTTGAAAAGGATAAGAATATTGCCATTTTTGTTCATTTTTTTTTTTTTTTTACGTATTTGAAACAGTTTCAAAGTTCCCCTCCACCCCGTTACCTGGAAAAGCGTGTATTTAATTCTACCAAAATGGTAGCAAAAGAGAAATAACCTTTTTTTTTTTTCCAGAATATCATAAAACGTTCCAGCGATGGAAATCACATCATTGACCCTTCACATTTCAAATGGAAAACTCAAGTTCTAAATCAGATTTTTCTTAACCTTAGCATCTTTTTTAGGAAAACATGATTCTTCATCTCTCAGTAGAACAACTGCTTTTGTATACTCTTCTTTTGTGTACATGGGACTGGGGATTGAACCCAGGGGCATTCTACCCCTAACTGCAATCCCAGTTCATTTTATTTTGAGACAGGTCTTCACTAAGTTGCTCAGGCTGACCTGGAATTTGTGATCCTCCTGCCTCAACCTCCAGAGTGGCTGGGTTACAGGCTTGTGCCACCACACCTGGCACATTTTGTATACTCCTTATGGAAATTCTTTCAAGCCATGGAATCCTAGAAAGAGCTGTCACTCTCAAGTACAAAGACGATGAACCACAGGACTTCACCATTAGTATGATATAGATTTTTAAAATGAGGATTCCCATCACCTCATATGGCCTTCTTTAATGCAGGAAAATGGCTTTCCAACAAAATGGCAAGAATCTGTTATTTGCTTATTTTTTTTTAATTTTTTATTTTTTGGTAATGGGTGACTCCCATACCCATCTGGCCACAATTCCACTTAATGTTTGTCCACAGTATTAACTTCTGGTGTGGTTTGGTCAGACCTTGGTACCTGTTCATCTTCTCCCTGAAGCCAGTGTTGGATAAGACCCATCCCTGGCTTTCCCTAGGTATCTGTGCCATTTGGGAGGTGTGTCTAACACACAGTACACAGACAGCATAAACAGAAGCTTTATTCCTTTTTTTTTTTTTAAATGCCAAGTTACTATAACATGGTTAAGCTTTAAAACTTTGTTTACCAAGATTTCCTGATGACCTTTGTAATGAAGATGTCTTCCTGGATGCACTGCAAATGATACCATCCTTATTGACAGCCCTCTGCTCATGTAAAGGACAGATGCATCTCAACTTGCCAAGTCAAAACCAATAAATCCATAGCTTTATATCAGGCAGTCTGACAGACAACCCCTGCCTTTTGTCATCACAGGCATTCCCTTTCCTGGGCCCCAAGAAAAAGATGTACATTCATCAAAAATCAGCAAAGAGCACTTATCAAACACTGGCCATGAGAACATCCAGACTCCAAGAAGATGACAGCTAAAGTGTGTATTGGAGCTGTAATTACTACACAGAAAGTTGTTTCCATACTAGCAAAGATAATAAATGAATGAAAATTTATGGCAGAGAATGGAAGTAACAAGGAAACAGAAGCAGGGAGACTGGTGTTTCTCCCAGAAGGCCAACTTGCATCATAATTGCCATGGAGTTGCAAGGGCCCTTACAGATAATTGACCAGAAAATGATTAAGTCATCAGCAAATCGCTTCTGCTTGCAAGAGTTCAAACATGTACTTAACCTATCCAAGAATTATATTTTCACTCTGTGTGTCTGCTCTGTCTCTATTCAGCCTCGCGGGGAACCCGATTAAAAAGACAACTGAAGGACCCCCGTTATCTGATCTTCTGGTTGCCGATTTCAATAGAACTTAAACCCATTACGATTTGCTGAACTTGGAGTTCTTTCCATTTTATCTCAGCAGTAAAATACACTGTCCAAATTTCCAGACACTGAGATAAGGACTACAGGCCCCCGTGACGGCTTACTGTTCCTTTTTAATTCTTTTAGAATAAGAAACAAAACATTACAAAATGATAGCAGGCTGTGCACTGGGGAATGAAAATTGCTTTGACATGGAGATTAGGCTTCTGCATTGTTACAAGACATTGTCTCATATGGACAAGAGTACTGTAGAGGAAAAAAATAGAAGGTTTTTTTTTTTTTTTTTCTAGAATGGTCATGAATGACCTAATGGGAGAGGACAAAAAAGTAAGTGCACTTCCCATTATTTACGAATGGGACATAAAGGGAGATTTAAGGCTTATTGTTGGAGAATGGAAATACCAGAGAGAAAGAATGGACAGAAAAAAACAGACTCCCCAAACATGAGACAAGTGAAATGACCAGCACGAGAGACCAAAGACCAGGGTTTCCCTTCCACAAGTGAACTGAAATGCATTCGATTTTCCTTCCTGGCTAAAAGCAAAGCAAGTCGTCTCTTTACTAGATATTTGCGTTGGGGGGAGGAAAACTGTTAAACTTTAAAGAGTTAATTTCCCGAGTTCTGTAGTGGCTTACAAGAAAAGGATCAATTGTTCTATAAAGGCAAGCTCTGTAGTGTGTTAATGTGTTACTGCAAAAACTAATCGCTACAATAAAGAGGCTGTGTTTCCACAGTGTACGAGTCTCTGTGACTTTGATTAATGCTTCCCACGGGACATCTCAGCCTCAATATGGGCTGAAGAAACTTCCTAAATATTCAATGAGCATGGTCAAAAGATGTATAAAACAAATCAATGTGACACCTTAATCTGGCTAGGCAGCAGTTGACTCAAGGGGTGGAGGGGATGGGATACATCATTTAACACTGCCGGCTTGCAAAGCTGCGAGCGTCTGTTCTTCAAAGCTGAAATGACATCGAATCTGTTGTACTTAGTGGTTTAGGAGTTATTAGTTTATACATTAAAATCAGCACCCAGTAGCGAACAGGAAGGCAATGCAGCCCACCCATCCTAAGCATCTCTCTCACATTTGCCCAGTTGCCCTTCTCAAAGGATTTGAAGCCCTGAGGAGCTGAGCTTTTTTGTCTGGCGAAATGTCATTGTGAGGGAATTAAGTTGGACTCTGGGTGAAAAACACAGAACTTTGTTTAGATTTTTGACTAAGTCAGCCCTGGTTTTACTCTTCTATCCCATCATCACTGTAGAAGAACTTCTCTCCTCTTACCAGCATCTCCACATTACAGGATTTCCTTTTACCTCTTTCTTTCCAAGGGAATTGAAAAGTCCCCATTACCTAAGCCCAAGGAAGTCACTTGGGGAGAGTAAGCACTGTATCTATTCTTAGGGAAAAATACAAAGGTATGGGCATCACCCTTGCTTAGCTCATCTTCTGGGGCTGGTGGCTTTGGTGGACATGTAGGCTATGTCTTACTTATTAAACAGAATATTTTCTGTTCATGCTGGTTTCCACTGGTTTTTACATGAAGACTAACTTCTGATGACTATATGAAGTGAAAGGACCTTACGATTTTGAAAAGTATGTTTTACTAGAACTGGGAATTTCCTTAGATCAATGTGACCACAATCCCAGGATAGGCTAATGTGATCATGACACATATAACTTGCTACAGAGGCACCTGAAAGTGTTTCTCAAGATACATGATATAAGATTTTATTTCAGCTAAAATCCCAAGGTCCTTTTCCCAATATTTAGGGATCTCTCTAAATTCTAAAGGGGTTTCTAGAATCCTGAAAGGAATGAAACTTTGCATTGTATGCTCATATAAAGGGAAATTTGCAAGTTTCTTTCAGCCTTTCAAAAAAAAAATCCACATTTATATATTCATGTTTCCATGTAGCTATAGATATAGATAACACACACAATATAACACATACATATACATAGACCCCAATATATATATATTATATATAAAATCATTATTAATATGTGTGTGAATTATGTATCATTTGTGTGTGTGTGTGTGTGTGTGTGTGAGTCATGTTGATATGAACATTACCAACATTCAATTTGGAATGATTCTTAATATTAAGGAAATCTCAGAAAGATCTGCCATTGTTATCTGAAAGTTTCTGGGCCACCATGCCAGGACCACCTTTAACCCTTGTATGCATGACTTTTCATTCTCATCATCGTGAGCTCAGGGAATACACATTCATTAATTATTAGCCAAACAAAAGACATAATTAAGAAAGTTAAAATGTATAATTCATTCCAAAAATAAAAGAGAAATGACCTCTGATGATTTTCTTCTTTGCCTTCTATATCTTACTATTTCCCCTCCATTAGAGTGCTTAACTGTTATTTTAACCAGATTCCCATACACTTTGATAGTTTTCTCTCCCAGTATGGCTAAGCTATGTATGGAGAGAATTTATAATCTGAATATTGCCACTTTTTAAAATAACATATGCATGCAGGTTTTTTATTGTTATTTATACAGAGTAGGTAGTTATGTGTGACGCTGCATCGCTAGATGTATTCTAAAGAAATGGGAATGGTTTCTTGTTAGTTTCTATTGCATGACATTTATAAAACCACAGATTAATAATCTTCCCTGCTTTATGCTTTCCCCACCACATGTGTGCACACACAAAAACATGAGTGTACCTAATGTTCATGTCTACAGTTGGGTACTGTTGATGGCTCAGAATGGCTACTGCTGTCCAGCCCTCCAAATGGCTGCATTTGAATGGTGGGTGAGTGCTGCTTATGTCTTCAGTTGGTAAGATTTTTTGACCTCTTTCTAGGTGAAAAATGCTATATAAATAATATAAAGTATTACCATAATTATGTCATACCCTGCAGATCTTTGCACTAAGGGGAGGAGTGAAGGAGGTGACATGGACACACAATGTGAACACATGTGTGTGCGCATGTCATAATCCTTTTTTGCCTCTTTTCTATCTTCCCCTCATCAAACCAAGATTCTGGGAGGATTCCCTAGAAGATAAACTTTGCCAGGTTCTACCAAGTTCTAGAAGCCAGCCAGTCCTCAACCTGCTGGCCAATTCCCTTCTACAAGTCTCTTCTAGATACCCCCCACCTCCATCCACCCCCTGCCCAAACCCAGATCCTTTTCTTGGTCTCCTGTGTTACTCAGCCTGTTCGTAGGCAGCCCCTTTTCTGTTCCAGACTTTTTCTGCCTTCCCCGTCCTTCCCAGCCGGTTGGCACTGAACGAGGAGAAAACATGCCTTCCACTTAAGGAGTACAGCCAGGGAAGGGGAGAGATAAAAGGCTCAAGTTGACACACAATTCAAAAGCAAACAGGAGTGAAAACAGAACTTTTCTCATAAGGCCAAATCAAACATCAATGAAGGAAACTGAAATGAGTTGGCCTGCAAAATGGGGCCAAGGAAGCAACTCGAGCCTGGAGTACAAAACAAGCTATGCGGAGGGAAGCCGAGAGGAGCGAGCATGTTTTGGCAGCTTCTGAGTTCTCAGTGGCAGAAATAAGAACTTGTACATATGGGGGTGGGCAGTGGAGGGGTGGGGGAAAAAAACACCCAACCCTAATAAACTAATCTCAGCTAATGTAATGTTTATCAAGTTCCTTGGATAATGATACCATGTGTGCCATTATCATCATCAAAACCCAATCTATGTTTTAAAAAGTTACAGATGATTAACACAACATCAAGTTGATGCAAACAATTACTTAAAGCCCACACAAAACACACACACACACACAGACACACACACACAGACACATACACAGAGAGAGAACCAGGAGGTCCCCATATTCTGTAGAATGAGGGAGGCTGCAGCTGTAGGCCGACAGCTTTCATATCCTCATTTGAATAATGTGTCCTGAATCTGTCACTTTATTCATTCTCCTTATGCTCAGTGTACTCTACATCAACAACAAATTAAGTTGTAAATAAGAGACAATCATCACTTTTGTTTTTAAGCAGCTACTGCATAGAGAATTTCAATGCACGCTCCTTTTCGACAGGGGGGAAAAAGAGGTGCTAGAGTTTGCTTTCATAGGCACAAATATGGGGGAACCAACAGAAACAAAAACAGAAACAGTTTACTGTTGCAGAGGGGAGGGGGGAGAAAAACATTCTCTAAAGCACAACCATCCATTACGAGTGGAAATTTCTTCCAGAAGCTACTAAAACATACAAAGACAGAAGCTAAAGTTTCCCGGACTACGCTGCAAACCCACGTAACTTGGGAATACCAGTCCTTCGGTCTGAATACACAAGTGGCATCTCTGCTCAGCACACCTTTAGACAAAAGGACGAATGCATCCAATCCATTAAGACACAGGTGTATTAATAAGCTGATTCCATATTCATCTCCATTAACTTCTGAGAGTTCAATCACTACCACATGCATAGAAAGTTAAAAAAGAAAAAGAAAAACTAATAATAAAAAAATACCCCTACCTTTACATCGGAGAAGTAGGTCTTCAGCATATTGGAGCTGGGGTAACGGGTATAAAAGAACATGAGCTTTGCTTTTTTCAAGTGATTGGGTGACAATCCTTCCTGCATGTAGGATGCAATTGGTTAAGGCAGAAAATTCCATAAACAACAAGGATTTGTCACTCCTGCCCCCCACCATGCACACAGTCACCCCCAGGATGGAGGCCCACCACACAGCCCATGGCACTGGCTAAGGAATCTATCACCAGTCACAAATTGCCAAAGGTACAGGTGAGGATGAACAATTAGCTGCAGATTCTTGGCTACTTTGTGACGAGGGTGGCCAAATATGTCCCCTGCTCTAGGTCCCGTATGCTATCCATACGTTCACTTGTTGCTAAGGAGATAGATGCACCCAATGTGTTACTGCACAACTCTCATCATAAGAGATTTTTCCTTCAGCACAATTACAGTTCTGTTTGTTTGACTCTCCACACCCTGTGGTTTACATCAAATTATTATACTGACATACATGAACATAGAAAACGCACTATTTTGAACACTGTTACACAAGCTTCACATTTTACCTCTTAGTGCTAATCTAATGGAGCTTCGTGACTTGATTTCTTCCTATCATACTTTTATCTCCTTTGAATTGTTTCCTTTAAAATAATGATTCTAACTTGGTAGGGGTAGTTCTGGCACAGGGAGAACAGGGTGGGGGTTGTCCCTTTTGTTAAAGCAACAGTCCAAAACCAAATACGATTTGCTTGTCCTGGATTTATAGTTAACTCCTTTGAGAGTGACACAGTAGTTGGGGCTAACAAATCAATAAATGTGGGTTAGTAGATCAATAAATGGCCACTTACCCCAAATAAGAAGGCCTATTTATCTGGAAACATCATTACCTTTTAGATCTGTAAACAGCAGCAACTAAAACAGTTCCCAAGAGAATGTGAGGCTAACCATAACAATCTAGGCTTCCTGATTCTCGCCCGGATTCTTGGCACTCCTCAGCAGACTCTGAGCTGGGATGGCTCTGGTCACATCTGTGCCGCAGCCTGGCCCTGCCATTTCCTCAGCAAATTAATGGCTTTATAATTTATCAGAAATGAAGATGCACGTGGAGAAAATCAATGTGGTCCCCCACAAGGTCAATTAAGGGTCTTTCCTAGAAGCTTCTCTAAGGATTTTTTTCTCTTAAAGGAGAGTCTGGGAAAAATAAGGAAAAAAAGAAAAAGAAAATGTGTACAGGTTCATGCACACCACACACACACACACACACACACACACACACAGACACACATACACCCTTGATTACCCAACAGAATTTCACATCTTATGAAGAAAAGGCAAATAAACACAGCCACTCACAGAAGATAAAGGTTTTCCCAATGACCTCCATCAAGTACAGCATGACTAATCGTAAGAATGGAGGGGAACCAGAGAAGTACTAGAGAATCATGATCGAATTAATATTGATAAGCTCTTGACTACTTATAGCAGAGTATTTAACCAAATATTCGGCTGAGAATTTGTTCAATTAACATTCCCTTTTATACCCCATGCCATTAAAAAAAAAAAAAAAAAAGATCACCTTGGTTGGCAAATAGAAAAGTTAAGCATTGTGGTTTTGTACGTGCATGTGTGTGTGTGTGTGTGTGTGTGTGTGTGTGTGTGTGTGTGTATGTGTTGTAACTGAAAATAAACACTGAAGAAAGAAAATTTGATTTTATGTCTGTAAGCCAAAGCAGCTTAACTGAACTTGTGTTTTTGTTTGAGGTCCTTAATGATTACAAAGACGATAATTTATGACTGACATACTTCTTGTGCCAAGGAAAGAGCTGAAAGGCCCTCCAGTAACCTCCATTAGACTGATAGAGAAGACTAAAGGAGCCCAGGACACTTCAGGACCATCTGTCCAAATGGATAAGTGAAATAATAGCTGCAAGCTGTCTCCTATTGCCTCATGATAAGAGTTTTAGGGAAGCCCCAAGTTTGACAATATTCTCAGATCTGGGTTCCAATCTCTTCTTTCAGACGGCTACATGAAAACAGCCTCATATGTTTAATTACTTATGAGTCCCACATCTTTCAAAATCTGGTCTCACACGAAATTCAACTGTTTTGCTTTATTCCTCAGATAGGCAGAGAGCTATCGAAACTTCCTGAAGCTTTCCTTTCATTCCAATTTTGCTACGATGTTGCAGTTTTTATTTAAAAGATAAATAAAATCTTCATCACATTTTGATCAGAATTGAGTTTTTAATTTCTCTCTCTCTCTCTCTCTCTCTCTCTCTCTCTCTCTCACACACACACACACACACACACACAATCTTGAATTTGGATTTCTGAATTTCAAAATGTTTTTTGCTTCAAAATGTTTCCTGTTGGTCTTGTTTGGAATCGATCAGTTGAAATGGAACACAGAATAAATCTCTATCTCTGGCTCATTGTGCAATTAAGATAAAATTCCCATAAAATATATGTTTCTAATAAACTATTAAAAATAGCTAATGAAACATTTAAAAGCCAACAGTTAGATAATCCTTTCTTTCTCCTCAAAATAAATCTGAACTGACCAATTGGTTAATTTCCCTTTTAAGTGCGTGTGCTGAAAAGCAACTGTTCTTCCAAGAAAGCACTAGCTGTTTCCTGGATACTTACACACGCACAATGACTCATGATGGAATAGATTCAGTAAACATACAGCTGTACTGAACACGAGCTAAGCTCCATTCAAGGCCAGGAAAGAAAATGAGCACAAATAAATATTAAGGAGGTAAAGGGAGGGGGGTGGGGGGGTGGGGGGGATGGGACGCAAGCAAGATCTGTCCCGGCAGCTCATGTGGCTTTGCCTCAATTCTCTTAGCCATAGCTTTGTGAAGACAGATGACATTCAATTCTATGTGTAATGCAAAATAGACAATAACTGCTGAAACTTGAGACAGCTGCCAGGTGTAAAAAAGAAAAAAAAAGAAGAAAAAAGGAAAAAAAAAAGAAAAGATGATAAATCCATAAATTAATGAAAGACATCTGCTCGGGAATATAAAAGATCAGAGAAGCAGGGTACAGCAGCTGAACCTAAAGTGGTGTCCAAACAACCTGAGAAGCTAAGTGTTGTCTGTTTACCAAGCACAATACAACCTTACCTAAACAGCCCCAGCGGGAGGAGCAGGAGGCAGGAAAGAGGCAAATAGAAAAATAATAGGTGGTGAAGGCTGGAGGAAGAAAATTCTCTTTTACCAAACTGAACTCTGGATTGCGGGACAATGTTATATATGTTGCAATTCCAAGGAAATGGACTGGGATTACTTATATTTTCTCAAATGCTTGGAAACCTAAAGAATTTTGGTTTCCTCCTTATTGTCTGATCTGCTATTTCCAAGAGGCTTCCTGTAGGAACCTGTTATGGGGAGGAAAGAGCTAAATTTCCTCATTTAATGACAGTAACAGAGCAAGTTGTTACTCTACTAAGAAGTTCAATGGAACCAGAGGGATGTGTAGTTTACACTGATCTCTTGGAAGACAAAAATTTTAATTATAATTTTTTTTCCCAGACATTGGGGAGACTAGGACCCACACTTTTTCAATCCTTACTTAATCTGTGTGTATCACTATCACTTAGAGAATCATTATGGATCCAGGCAATGTGTAAAAATGTAAAAAATCAGCTTCTGTGGATTTGTTTCATATTTTAGAAATTCATTTTTAATTCATGTTTCAGGTTGAATTTTAATTTCTTACCATTTAAACATTTTTTTTCTTCTAAATTTCAAGTAGTTTTAATATTCTTTCTAAAAGTCAAATAGGGGGAAGCTGACTGCCCCAGAGATCAAGCTCAATTTCTTCACCTGCACATCTTAATGGCTTATAATACTACTCTTGTGCTTTAATTGGGTGCATGCAAATGTTTGAGGCCTAAACAAGGCTATTTTTCTTGAGATGCAAAGAGGATGAATGACAAGGAACATCGTGAAGAAAAGCAATTGGCTGGTTGTTTCTTTGGGAATTTGAATAAAACTTAATATTTGATTAAATAGATTCATTTGCAAAGATACTGAACACATTTTTTATATCCAAGACATGAGCTCTTTGACCAGGTGCATTGACTTTCAGTTTAACATGCACACATTCATGATTTCCTTCCTACCATAGGTGATGAGGTGGAGTGCTCTATTATTTAGAACATATATATTTAATGTGTTCAACTTAGGATGGATTCAGCTGATAAGCTGATGTTCTTAATAGTTTTTATCTTGGCTACTTTGTTTTAAAAAAAAAAACAGATGATGCCCTTTGGAGTAGAAAAGAATCATTCCTTAAGACTTAAATTATTTAAAACAATTTGGAAAACCATGAGCCAAAAATAAAAACACAAGAATGATAATCATGGTGGTACCATTTCATTCTACTTCTGGTTATTTCTATTGATCTTTCCTCAAAATAATTGTAAAAGGGATTCAAACATGGCTCTGTATCCCTAAAACTAAAGTTAAACACCACTTGTTATGATTCCGAGATTTCTTCAAACTAAGCTTGAAACTTTTTGTCTATAATCAAATAGAAAAAGGAGTTCAGAGAAAAGTACAATTTTGTCTATAATCAGGTAAAAGGTAAATCAAGGATAGAACTCATTGACATACAGTGATAGAGACAGGAGCAAAGTGAATCCAATCTGTCAATAAATAGATTCTCAGTTGTTCCAGAATTGTGGGGACCAGAAAAGGTGGCTTGTCTATCCTCTTCTTCCTGAGGAAAAAAAAAA
Organism: Ictidomys tridecemlineatus; assembly: GCF_052094955.1. Lineage (NCBI taxonomy): Eukaryota > Metazoa > Chordata > Mammalia > Rodentia > Sciuridae > Ictidomys > Ictidomys tridecemlineatus. The sequence continues at coordinate 41,119,031 of NC_135486.1, read as the reverse complement.
TCTACTAATAAGCTGACTAGTTGGGTGTACAATGTAATAGAGAAGGAGAAAAGCAGAGGTTAGTAGGCCCAAACATGGAAAATGTAACCATTAATTGCAACAAGAGGCCCAAAGCTTTCAGCCATAATGATACAAGAGAACAACTCCAGGCTTAAGCAGCTACATTCCATGTGATCATGGGTACTTCTCCCCATCATTGTTTAATAAAAATCTTATATTGGTAGAAATGGGAAAAGTTATCCCTATGCAGCAAAAGCAACTATATTTTCTTTACAGCCTTTGGTATGTAGAGAAATCGAAGAAACTTCTTTCCATTCAAATCCTCAAAATTCCTCAGGGGATTTAGAGAGACAATGAACATAGCTGACACTTAAAGCAATCTAAAAGATCTTTTTTCCCCCCTAGAATACCAAACTAACTTAGAAAAATAAAAAGCACGGGCAAATTATAATTATCTGGTTATAACAAGAAGGCTAAGCTCTAAAAACTATAAACTGGCATCACAAGCAAGAGTTTATATTAGTATAGACTTATAGGACTGTGAAAACTGGCTTCAGATATTCATCAAAATGGGCATGCACGTTCCTTTATCCTTTACACTTGTGGGGGTAGGGAGAGAAAGAAACAACTCACTACTACACTCCTTGTTTCATAAGTTTAGGGCTCTCTTGAAGTACCATAGGGTCCAGCCCTACACGTCATCCTGGTAGGCACTTCAAAAGATCCTCTTCTTGGGAAGGGTGAAAAACCATTCAAGACATTGTGTTTCCTTACTTCACCCTTTTGCATCACCAACAGCTATATTCCAACCATGTGAACAAAACTTCATTGCCTGCTTATAACATAAAAATCATGGTGCTTCTTACACTTTGGCTTCATGACTGGCAGGTGGAATTTGAGCTTTTTGAGATACTGAAGTTAAATCAGTACCCAAGTCAAGACTCAAATCTAAGACCTCAATGACCCTCTCACAATGTTCTTCTCCTCTTCCTTGTATAGGGGGAGACTCCATGTTTACCTGTCCAAAGCATCTCAAACTTGTGGCTCCAATTCACCTTACCAAAAACTTCACCCCTATCCTGAGAGTTGGCTGGAGGATGACCAAAGAAAACTTATTTCTATCATAGCTGTATATGGCAGCCTCTGGAATGAGCTTAGATAATAAAATGTCAATCTCTAGTCATCAAGACGATTGCTCAAAATCCTCAGTTTTGTAGCAGCTAAGTTAATTGCTAAATTTTATATCCATCTGGTAACTTATTAAACAAGAAACATGTTTCCACCTGTCCCCAAATGCTTATTATTCTACTACCCCAAAAGATTAACAACTGCAAGATTTTTTAAAAAAATTACTGAAAGGAACAATTTACAGGGGGCGGGGGAATGTCATCAGTTAAAAATAGCTGGAGTTAGGATAGGTCTACTAAAATATATATACATGGTACCTCTATATAAAAGCCAAGTTCAAAATTTAAAGGAGTCATAAAAGGAGTCATTTTTAAGTCGAATACAGCTGAGTTTTATATTTAATTGTGCTCTCTTGCTTTCCAAAATAATTTGCTTTGTGTATGTTAGGACAAAAGATTTCTGTGTATGGTTGAGCAGAGGTTAATCATGCATAGAGGCAGCTGCACCAGACCCAAAGAACAGACCTTGGGTGAACGGAGAGACTGATGCTGTCTGAATAAATCAGTACCTGTATATTTCCTATATAAAAAAGAGTCTCACTTAAAGATTAAAGAATCTAGCTCCCCCCCTTGCCACATCCATCTTTTTCCCACCACAGGACAGCAGCCTCCCACCAATAAAGCGCTCTCCATAAGATTTAATCGGGCCTTCCTTAAGTGGACCAGGAGCCTTGCAGATGGGTTAAAGTGAGAATTCTTCTTTGTGGAATCTTATGGGTCTGAAAACTGACTTTTCTCCTTACTCCATAATAAAATTTACCATCTTTATATATAAAATATCTAAGAGAATTCAATATTTACAAAGAGAATTTTTTTTCCATTTCTGAATCTACACTTAGGAAAAAAAAAAAAACGAAGAAGAAGGTATACAGGAAGAACAGCATAAAATACACTACTGAAAAAGCACACGAGAAACCACCCCATGGAGGCAATTAACAACCGATGAAAGTTGCAAAGATGACAATTTAGTGTTAAGCTTTTCTGTGATCATGCTGATAAAAGCCTATGACACTGAGGAACAAGAAAGATTGCATTCTGGAGTAGATGCTGATCTACATTATTCTTTATATTGTGTAAACCTAACCTTTCAGAAAAACTTTTTTTTTTTTTTGCTTTTTGTTTTGTTTGTTTCTTGAGGGGGGGGGGGGAAATAAAAGGATATTGCACTTCCCGAATAAGGTGAGATTTCGGACATGTCTTGCAGATCGCCACACTCAGACTTTATGAGCGACAAGGAGAGCCCTTCGGCGGTGCTGGGTGGGTGTGCTGGTGAACAAGGATGGTGGCTCAGATGGTGGGATGACATCTTGGTCCTCAGACTCGTCGTATCCCTAGTTAAGTCTAAGGATTCAGGAGAGGCTCTGTCTTTTCCAGAGAAGGAGCCAGAGGGAGCACCTAATGGACTCTGAAATGGGTAGGCCATCAAGGGAAGGGGAAAGGGGTGGCGGAAGGTGGAGGTGGTGAAGCCTGCGGTGGCAGAGAGAGGTGACTGGTGCAGGGGCTGGTGGTGGCCGCCAGCGGCCGGGCCGGAGGCAGACTGGTCAGATGAGTTTTTGCGGACAACCAGGGGCAGTGCTTCTGTCTGGTCTGTGGAACTGGGCATCTGCACGTTGCCAAAGGTGTCCAGGGGGTTCGGAATGATGACGTCGCCAAAGCACTGCAGGCGCTGGTTGGCGGTGTGGAAATTGTGATTTTCCCCGTTGACTGCAAATCTGGCCTGGGGGATCTGGAGAGGTGGGAAGACCTGAGGAACCTGGCGGGAAGGCTTGGCCGAAAATACTTTGACCACAGTGTCCACAACTTGTGACATGGCAGTGTTCAGTTCTTGTTTCAAGGTCTCCGCCAAATGTTTGCCTTCTGGTTGTAAGGAGTTTGGCCCGTGGTCTCTTTCTTTGTTGTTGCCTTCTCGCTTGGGCTTGTTTTCAGCCAGCTCCTGCTCTCGGATCAGGGCTCGAGCCCGGTCGATGAACTGACCTGGGTCGAGCTCACACATCTCGTTGTCGGACCTCCCAACCGAGTCCTGGGCCCGCGCCTCCAGGATCTCGGAGCGCATGCTGTCTTCAGACAGGTTACCATCTTCATCATTTTCAGAATCAGTGCTGTCATAGATTTGGTAGAACTTTTCCTGCAGCTGGCGCAGCTGTTTCTGCATGTCCTCCAGCTGCTGTTTCAGCTGTCGGCGCTCCTCTCGCTTCTGTTCTTTTCGGGCTGAAACCAGCTGCTGGAAACTCTGTTGCTGCTGCTGGGGCAGCTTTTGCTTGCGTTTGTTTTCTCTGTAACTTTCTCGGGGACTCACAGACTGCGGGGCCATCTCTCTTTCATTTTCATTGCCCCTTAATGCCACACTGGGGGAATGGCTCATACCCCGAATTATATTCTCAACCCGGGCACGCTTTGCTCTCAGGTGCTCATCACATAAGCGATCCATATCAAACTGGCTCATAGTAGGCCTGCCAAAAGGGGAAAGACACTCTGGGGGGCTGTCTCTTGAAGAGTTGCTGCATATATCCTCCTGATGTACTTCGGAGCCTGTACTAGAGAGACCGCTGGCTTGGAAACTGGGCTCCGTGCCACCATTTTTGTTCATGTTATTTTTCAACAGCTGGGAAATTATGGTTGCTCCTGGAAAAGGCATCATGGCATCTTCATACGAGTTCGCCCTCTTCAGCAGCTTGCGGAGTACATTTGACTTTTCCCCATCTGCATGCTGCACCACTGAATACTCAACATCCTGCTCAGAACCTTGGGGATTCATGGCACTAAAAAACGTTGCTCTTGCCTTAGCAAAAAATGCAGATGCTGTCCCTACCGTCCTTTTCACTCCAATGTCAACTCTTCTCCTCTTGGTTTGCCGGCTTAAGAGGGCTGTGCTGTCATGGTCAGGCATCACTGGACGGTTATTGTGCCATCTTCAAAAGCTCGTCAGCTGGGCACAGCTCAAGAATCCCGGGACCCTGGCCAACAGAACAAAAGGACTGATGAATCATTTTCTTTAAATTTCTCCAAATTTCCTGACCTCAATCCTGAATCAAATGCAAAATGCATAGGCTCTGGGATTTATGGCACATTACAATTATTGCAATTTATTATGCACTCTGCTTGAAATGAAACATTTTTAAATATTTCTGCTCCACTGGTTTAAGATGGATTAAGATTAAAAAAAAAAAAAAGCAAAAACTGCTTAAGCACCAGTAATATGATTCTCTTTCACAAATGCCTAAAATGATACTGTTTATCTTCAGAAGAAACAGTAGATTATAAGAACACAGCCTCTGACAACCAATTGATTAAATTTTGGGCATTGAGATTCATATTATGAAAGAAGATGAAAGTGGTCTATACTTAAGAAATAAGGTTAGGTTTTGAGACTGTGTGAAATTGGGATGAAAAATTCCATTTCTGCATTAAAACTATTGTGGTTTTAATGCTACTGAAGGAAAAAGACTCTAAAATAAATGCAAATATTTTACACACACCCTTTATTACTGAAGTTTAAAATATTTTTGTCATATGTGAAATGTGAAGAACATCCCAATCAGCATCTTTCAAACATAAATGGCTAACTTAGCATTGAAAGAAATGCACAAATACTCATTTTACAAGTCTGCTTATTTAGCATATTATGCATTTTTATTAGTGAAATCATATGTGAAGATGGTATCTGTGGCTATATCTTTCTATAACCAAGAATATTTATAAATTTTCACAATGTCCTTTTTAATAACTTTAATTATTAGAAAGTTGGGTTCTGCAAAAGAAAAATGTCACTTTTGAAAAATCAATATGTGGCACAATAAACTATGGACTAGGCAAAGTACATCTTTAGTATAGTTTTCTTCTGTCAAAATCTGCCCAAATTGTACTTCAAACACCTAAAGAAATGGTTTAACATACTCCATTTGTGAATCTTATTTCCTATGCCAAGTAACAGGAAAGGAAAAAAAAATTAAAACAGAAAAAAAAAATGACTGATTGAAGATATAGAAAGAAAGAAAATAACATCAATCAAATTGTGAGAAAGGGAAATAGGTTCTTTGTATATGAACTTCCGTTGTTTCTTGGGGACACAATATAAAATGGGATCATCCTTGCTTGCATTTTATAAAAGGCACTTGACATATTGTGAGACTTATTAACTAGCAATGCTAACCCCAAATTTTGTGTACATGCGAAATGTCACATCTTTTTGTTTACACTTAGCATTTTTTGAAGAAAATGAAAATATTTTTTTCATGCTGGATTTATCTGATATTGAACTTCACGTTTGCTTAACAGAGCACATCTTCACAATAACAGGGTCTATTGCCAAAGGCAGCGTGCAGAGTGTTTGGAACAGCTCCCATCTCTTTCGGTTCACCTGTAAAAACATCTACGTGCTCCCTAGGACTGCATCTGTGGCTAGTTTTAAAGAATGACTATCCATGCAAATAGGCATAATTTCAGCATGAAATAACCTGCAAAAATCAAGAAAATGCTCAATGCTTACATGGTAACAATATGTATTCTTTTTTTTTTTTTTAATGCAACAAAGATTTCATCATGAAGCTTTTGGTGTACATGAAGATAAACTTCTTTAAAAGAATCTGCTTTAGGGTAACCATGAAAGCAAGATGATGTTTCTTTCTATATATTTTTGTACACTTGAGGATGAAATACTTTTTATATGCTTCAGGATAAAATTTTCTGAACTTGGGATGAAGACATCTCAATAACTATAATACTGGGCTGAAGACTAAATTCAGAGTAATTGAGACTCCTCACACATTAATAATGAAATTGGTTTCAGGAATACAAAAACACAGTGACAAATATTTCACTAAAATATTAGACATGATAAATCAGGTGTGGGCTGTCAGGTAAGAGAAAGAACAAGAAAAAGGCTGGATTATTAGTCACAGGAACACTTGGAAATGTGTGTGGGGGGGGGTTACAAAGAAAATTCTTTTGGGCATATATCAGCTTTCCAGAAATAGAGCTCACTGACATTATTTTAAAATTTTACCTCTTTTCTTTCTGTGTGCAAATCCTTTTCTTTTTAATATCACCTGCAAAGCACACGGCTATCCAATCAAATACTGAACAAACTTCCTGCAGCATTTTCTCTCCCTGTTCACCTTAACACCCAAACTGGACTTTCCTGCCCATCTTACTACTAGAAGATCACCTCTGATGCAGAGCCAGTTTCATTGATGTGCACAAGGTCAACCCCAGGCATCCTCCTTTTCCAAACTGCCATTTACCTGTATCATCTGCACGTCCTCTCATCCAGCCTAGGTATCAACAGCTGCATCCCTGCCTTATGCCAGAGCCAAGAGGAGGGCCCTGCTCTTTCTAAGGTGGAGAGACATGATACTTTCATCTTCAGTGGAGAATAAGTGTTAATTAAACATGCTCATCCAGTCTGCTAAGAACAAGATAATCCTATAACTCTCTTCAAATTCACCAAACTAAACTGATTTTTTTTTTTGAAATTATCTTTCAATTGCTTCACATTTTAAAATTAAATCATGGTTCCTTTCTATTTTGGGCTAATAAAATTTAAACACTTTGGGGGTTTTATTGTAAAATGTCTAGCTGAGACATAATACACAGAACAAAACAAATGAGAAAAAGTAGAGAAAATGATTTAATCCAGAAAGACATCATATTAATAGGAACAAATAAATATATATACCATAAAATTTAGACCTAAACTTAAAAATAAAGATAGAGTGATAGTATACATTGGGACCATAACCCATGGAGGCTATAGGCAAGATAAATAATAACTGGCTGACAGTACTTTAATAATATCATGTTTCACAAACAAGACACACACAGACACACACACACACACACACACACACACACACACACACACTGACTGATATGTTCACCACATAAGAAAATGCTCTATCAAATGACCATAATGTAAACTAAATCACTTGAAAACATTTTTTCTAAGTGTTTCCATGGTTTTCCAATTCAGAATTTAAAGGATGCTATGGAATGACTTTATCATGAATGTTGTCTTCTTTAAGATTTTCAAAAAGTCCTAAATTTCTCAAAATATGTACTAAGCCATAATGTTTCAGCTATGATTATAATTGATTCTCACAATTTTTAAAGGTTATTTCTGATTTAACTAGGCAATATGAAATCTTTTGATCAGCACTGGTAACTATCAATATCAGCAAGAATAAAAAAATACTGATGTAGACTTTGAACCCAAATTATTATTGATCAAATACACATACTCTATTCCTATAAAGTCCTCTTTAACTACTATGAAAAGCTATATAGAATTTTTAAATTATTGAATATTTTGTTGCATCAGTTGGCATCTAATCTACACAAATGCTTTAATAACTCCCATGCAACAGATATCTTAACATAGCAGATTCTTCCCAGAAAGAGATAAGAACAGACAACAGATAAGAACAGATTTTAACTGTTCCAAAAGATTTTTCATTAAAATTGGAATTATCTGACATTCTATTTAAAAGAGAGAGTTCTAAGAATTCTGATTGACTTAATGTTAGTACAGAAGAATTTTCAGTAAAGAATTTCAAAGGAATATTGCAATATGAAGCAGAAAGTAGCTCAGTGCTCCACTCTAATAAAGAAGCTATTTTGGGGAAGGGGATGCAACTTTTACTGCATCTATCTGGAGTCCAGATTCTGGACAAAGAAGTGTTTCATTATGGTAATTATCCAGATAGTTCAGACAAATCTTTTATGAGACAGGGAGAATATAAGGTTGGCATGGCTTCCTGCTTGGATTTAGATTATCTGTCTTTGTTGATAAAATTATTTGGAAAAATTGCTTACATTTTAGTTCTTTTAGAAAGTCATCTTTGAATGGATCTCCAATCTACTTGGGTTAACCTGGTTATGAAATGTTAAGTGGAATATCATTAACAAAGACTCTTTTTAATCAATCTGAAAATCAGTAATTCAAGGGGGAAAATAATCAGATGATTTGATTTAGGTACTTCCCCCATCCCATATCACTAAGCTGCTCCTTTCTTTGTATTCAAGAGTTCATATCTGCTATTTAACAACTTTTCCTTTAGATACATTTCTTATTGTCAGGTAAGAAAACCTTTGATTTTTATTTTGAAGAACCCAGTTGGCATAAGTTAATTCTTCCATTAACTAAGAATGTATTGAAAGGGTTTAAATTTTCCTATCATGATAGAGTTCTCAAATCGTAATCATTTCATTTATGATTCTATTAAAAATTCTATAATTTTTCACCTGCAAAATGAACACAGAACACTTTCTGAGACATGCCCAAATTATAAATCTCTACTTATTTAAAAAGTAATAATTCACCACGTTGGGTAAATAAAAGAGTATGAAAAATAATCTTAAGAAAATACACTTTTAGTTTTTCCTTTTTGCAGAAATTTGGGATACTCTAAACATCTAAGCTTTGAGGCTTTAGATACATTAGGAAAAAAGGCTTGAGAAATTCTTCTTATATATCCCTTCCAATTTATACAAACAATTAGAATACTATATTAACACATCATTCAGAATCCACTTTCATACTATAATATCAATAACATTTTACAATTTCCTTTTTGTCCTAAATATAAAAAGTTTCATATTAACATTGAAAATTTGAGCTAATTCCTGAAATGATATAGGAAATTGATGGAAAAGAAGGCCTTTTGAATTTGAACAACTAAAGAATAAGTCTGGCAACTTATGAATTAAGCTAGCTTGGGTTTTAAGATTGCATGTGCTGTTTATAGAAGAGTGATGCTAGGAAATAAAGTGAGAACAAAGATGCATGTTATGTATGCATGACTTTCCCCCCACCACAAAGTAGTGATTAAACTAAATAGAATTCTGCATAATGGACACATAAAATATCAGTAAGTGCCAAGCACAGATAATCCCTATTAAAAATGAAGTAAATGAACATAGCCATAGATGACATTTTAATTACAAAAGAACTTCAAAAGCATCTAAGGAAAGTATGGAGGGGGTGGCTTTGATGCTTAAGTTTAAAGAACAAATGACACATACTATCTTATTTTCATGGAAACAATGTTAATCACCCAAACAACACAACAAGCCAAGAAAAACCATTTATCATCTAACCTATTTCTATGCAACTTAATTTAAAGAAGGAGCCTGTTTAACGCAAAAATTTAAAAGGTCAAATTTTAAGAATCCACAGAGTCCTCACATTGAATTCCCCAAATCCTCCCTCACACATCAATCTGCAGTCCTTAAATTAATCTATTTACCATTATATAAACATATCCATGAGTAGGTTAACTAAACACTCTCCTTTTTCTTCCTCACCACACACAGTCTATTTCATTTTGAAAATACTCAGAAGTTCTTGCAAGCAACTCTTCATAGAACTGGCCGCCTGAATCTTGCATCAAATAGAAAAGCACAGTTACCTCTCATGTACTTGAGATTTTTCTTCTCCATCAAAGTCATATCTAGGACATCTGGCACATATCTGGTACAATGACAAGTGAATTCTACTTTATGACAGTATTTAACATATGACTTAAAAGTTTATTCACATACCTATTCTTTCTGGACAGGGAGAAAGCATGCTAAAAAGATAAGCTTTAACACCAGTAACACTTTCAAACTGACATTGGTATTTTTGGCAGTTACACATACCCATCTCTGTCCAACACACACACACACACACACACACACACACACACACACACACACACACAAAGGACTTCTCTCTCTCTCTCTCTGCCAAGCACAGACCTGGGAGACAGGCATAAACTGGAGGGAAGCAAAGGGAAAGTCAATCTCTCTCCACCTGCTGCCTGAAGTGGGGGTGCTTTTGGCCACTGGCAGACAGAAGCCTGAAACATGGCCTCAGCAGCAGCCTGCCAACGTCCTTAAGAAAAATAAACAAATACATACAGACTTGCCCCCATCCCTTCCCAAAGAACTCACAAGTCAGGGCTAAAAACACAACAACAGCCCAATTCCCATTAGCCCAGACAATCCTATTAACCAGGACGACCATAAATTCATAAACCTCTACAACCCTCAAGCAAGCCTTGTGGTCTGGAACACACAGACACACAGACACAGAGGAAATTTGCACCTGTCTTTCTTGACACAACACACCTGTCAGGCCCTGCCCATGCGCACTCTGCTAATAGACTTCTGCCTACCTAGTTTAGGAAAGAAAATGTATGTGTGTGTGGGTGGGGGGGTATTATTATTATTATTTTGGTAAGGGAGGGCATGAGTGTGGGGGAGAGAGGGAGGGGTAGGGGAAAGAAAAGAAAAAAAAAAGAGAGAGACTCTTCTAGCCTTGACTTTGAGAGGAGGCCACCTTGTACTGTTTTTATAAGCTTAAGGAGACAACACAGACCTTCTTGGAAAAATAAAAACAAGCAGGTGAGTTCCCAGCCTTCCCCCAGGCGGAGTAGGGCTCTGGGTTGCCAAGAACAGCAGTTTCACACTCCAACCTGCCTCCTTGGGCTATTTAAGACTATCGCCCAACCCCTCCTTCTGTTTCTGCTCTCTGCCTGGAGGACTCTCCACTTCCGAAGAAGCTGGGAAGGGGCGGGAGACCAGTGAGTGTGGAAAGCTACTCCCCCCTTACTCCCACCCCCATCGCTCCCTCCACCAACGCTCAGTGTTAGCAGGAGGACTAACTGGATGTCACACTAGAAGAGCCAACAACTTGCTAAACTGGACTCTGGATGATATCTCCCGCCCCCCCCCCAAAACTTGCCCCCCTCCCTGACCCCTCTAGTCTGCTCGGGCAAGACAGCAGCTCTTCCCCCTTCTTCCCGCCCTCCTCACTATTCTTCCCAGCAACAATTACTCGCACCTCTCCTCTCCTCCCTCCATAAGTCCTCCGAACTGGGGAAAAAACAGTAGGTACCACCCAGACAAGACCAGACGGAAGCGGCCCAACACCATAGAATGCCAGCGATGGCCGTGAGATTCTTCGCCTCGGACATCCGCTGCCCAAGAACACCCCTAAGCCCACCCCGGCCACAATCCGATCTCCGCGGCGTTCAGGCCCCACTCCCTCCACCACACGACCCCGGAGGGCTCCAGGTGCCGCCTTACCCTACTCAACTTGCCCCAGCTCTGGGCTCAGGAGAGGGGCGCCGCTCGGGTTTCCCCGGACCCATCACTCCACCGCTCCAACCCCGATTTCAACATTTCAGCGTCGACAGCGTTTTGAGAGGAAAGTAACAGAGCGCCCCCCTCCTCCCTTTCTCCTCCTCCCCACTCCCGGCCCTCTGCTGGGGTTAAAAAGGAGAAGTGAAAGGTATGCAAATGACAAGCAAATTGCAAGAGCCGGGAAGAAAGGCAGCTATAATAAACAAGACAAAGGGAGAGGACGTGGGGACTAGCCCCGGAGTTTTAAACCCCGGGAGATGGGAAAGATGAGGCTTGGCGGAAAAGCGGAGATCCAGACGAACAAAAAGCGACCCGGTCCCCCTCGCGCGGTCCTCTTTCCCGAGAATAGAGGCCAAGAGAAAGAAGGAAAGGAAGCCAACGCCTCCTCGCACCCCAGAAACAGTACACAAAAGGTGACAAGATCAGCGACAAGTCCAGCCACATCAGCCTCCCCCATCGCCAACACCACCACCACCACCCAGCCACCAGCAGGAAAGAGAAAGAAATAAAAGCCAAGCGGATCACTTACTCTTAGGAACTGGGAGGAGCGGGGCGCTGAGTTCCACTGAGGCTCCTGCTTAGAAACTGTTTAGAGGGTATTTTATTATGATTCATTTAAATAACACCACATTCTCCTGGAAAAAAAAAATGTTTACACGGGTATGAGTAATGGGAGGCTCTTTTCTTTCCTTCTCATTCAAGAACAAGCCAGTGCAAGTGATTCTGGAAAAGGGGAGGGGACTCACGAGGGAGAGAAGATACTTACGCGGTGCAGAGAGCAGTGGGACCGAGTCTCTCTCTCTCTCTCTCTCTCTCTCTCTCTCTCTCTCTCTCTCTCTTTGCCGGCTGAGAGAGGAAAACACGCGCGCGCACACACGGTGATATCTTGCGGGTGATGAATATGATAATTGGACAAGGGACGGTGAGTCTGTGCGAGAGCGAGCGAGCGGGCGAGTGGGAGAGGGAGAGGGGAGAGAGAGAGGGAGGGCGGGGAGGGGAGAGGAGAGCTGGAGAGAAGGGGCGAGAGGAGGAGAGGAGTGGAAGGAAGCGGAGAAAAAAAGAAAATGAGAGGAGAAAAGGGAAGAGGAGAAAGCAGGGAGAGGAGAAGAGGAGAGAAGAAGAGAGAAGAAAGCAGAAAAGAAGAGGGAAGAAGAGAAGAGGAGCGAAGCAGAGAGGGAGCAGGCGGACCCGGCGAGAGCTCTTTTGCGCCGCTCTGCTTTCCCCGGCTGCAATGGTGTATTATTTCAGAGCGCTCCCTCAGCTGAGGGCTCCGCTCCACAACAAGATTTACTTTAAGACACAGCTGAAGGAAACAGGAAGACTGCACGTCACAGTCTGACTGACGTACCCGGCCCCAGCACCCAATCGCGAGGCGCCTTCGGATTCAAGGGGGGATAGCGAGGCAAGAGAACTTGGGAGGAAAAAAAATATATATATAAAAGGGGTGGGGGTGAGGGGCTGGGAAGAGAGGAGGGGAGAGGGGCCCTGCGCTTCCCCTCCCCGGCCTCCATCCCCGGCCCCCACCCCACCCCCGCCCTGCCACTGCTTCGGGGCGCCTGGATCGCCGCGCCCGGGCCGCAGCGAGCCATCTGCGGGCACTATGCAAAGCGGCGCCTAGCTCACACTCGCTCTTCCAGGACGCAGGTCTTTTTTTTTTTTTTTTCTCATTTCCCAGATACAGCTGATCGAGTTCGCCGAGTGGCCGAGCGAGTGAGCGCTCCTCGAACTTGGGTGGAGGAAAGCACGGAAAAAGTATACTGGAGAAAAAGTGGGGGCTTTAGGAGTGGGAGTGGTAAAGAAGGAGAGAGTGGAGTAGGGGATCCTCAAACCATTGCACTTCTAAAAAGATCATAGCTAGTATCAACAACACATGTCACCCTTGCTTCCTTTTGAAGAGGAGGTGGACGAAAAAATACAGGTAGGTTTTGCAATTAAAATAATAGGTGCCAGAGGTTTCACACTGGGTCCGTTGCATCTAATATTCAAAAGATGAACATTGGCTGATTCCCGTCAATCACCCGTCAAAATTATTAGGAAGAAAAATTTTTACCTTTGGTTACTTCTGACAATAATATTCGGATTATGGGTGCAGCAGCCACAAAAAAAAATATGTTACAAACATTATCTCTTGATTATCCCTCACTAGATCACTCACCCCGGAATGACCAAAGAAAGTAGTTCAACATAGAATTTACACAATTTCGACGTCTGGGTAGCAAACTTTGAAGTTTATTGGGCAAGCATTTTAAAAACCAAAGTGTTGGGTTCCAACATAAAGCCAGAGAAAATTCACTTTGGTTTGATATTTCTTGGATGAAAAATAACCAGTAAGATAAAAAAATAATAATGTCGCTCTTAAAGAGCTCCTTGGGCTTTGTAAGTAACAAATGCTAAACAGAGAGTCTCCAGCTGCAGCTAGAAGGTCCCGTTCACCGGCAGAGTAAACGGCTTTTAATAAAGCAGTCGCGTTTATGACTTAAAGATCCCATAAAAGCTAGGGCTTGCAAGAGGTTCGAAACATAGACATTCATACCTAGTCGTTTAGATGCTCATTTTTTTTAGAGTAGGAAGAAACAAGTATTTTTCTGTGTCCCTCAAATTTAATCATAGCAAAGGTTGAATCAAGTGCTGTGATAACAGTATTTATTAAGTGTATGGCCAGTACACTGGTCGACCACTGCTACCATCTTCTACACACGCACACACACACCACTGTTTTCTGGGACATTTACAATTTCAGCCTCAAATTCATCAAACTGTAAAGAGGATATTAAGTCTTCTCTTTTGAATAAGAATAGCGTTGGTAGCATGTGTCTGTCTATACCCTGCAGGAAACTTTTGGCACGAAATTCAAACATTGAAAAGAAAGGGGGAAAAAATCAGGTCGACCAGGTTATTGCCCAGGATAAGAAAAGAGACTTACGTGAGCATCCCCAGCTTTCTTTTCGTCCCCCTTTCGCTGCCCCCAGACACTCCCTCCTTCCATTATGGAAACAACACAGACGAATGCACACACACCAGTCACACCTCCAGTGAACGGCTACTGTATCAAGTGTTCTAATCGAGATGTGACAGTTTAAGCTGGGAACTGAAATAATCTATCAACATGCCCATTAGATACAGGCTGGAATAATGCTTCTATTGGTTGGGTCCCTTCGAGGTAAGCGGGTGTATTAAGCACGGAATTTGGGTTCTGAGAATAGATCAAAGCTACTTTCTTTTTTCCCCCGTCCTATTATTTTTCCTTAAGAATCTATTTGTACACATAAGTTACCGCCAGCCTACAAATAAACTGGTAGGAGTAAACAGTGTATGCCCTCCACACCTTAAAACCATCTGCTCAGTTTGACATTGAAAGGGAGGAGGCCAGGAAAGGAAAAGGGAGAGAAGCAGGAAGAAAGGAGGCAAGGAAAGAGAATAAGATTCAGACTCTGGAAAGAAATGGCTTGAACTTGAGCCCACAAGTTTGGGGCAATCGCACCTAGCGCTCGGATGCACATTTTGCACACACCACTCCTGGGATCTGGCGGCGGGAAAAGTTTCCTGCGCACCGAGTAAGTCCTGTATCACGCCGAGGGCAAAGCAGGCCCCAGCTGAAGTCCAGGTAACCCACTTGACAAACAAGGAAACTCCCCTACCCCTAGTCTGGGCGACGGAGGCTCGCGGCTCGCCCCGCTCTGCCGCGGCAGTTCGCAGCCCGCATTAGGGCGCAGGAGCCGCTGTAAGAGCGCGTGCGACTCTGGGCTAGCGAGCTCGGTCTACAGTCCAGCTCCCGGAGCTGCCTACGCCGAGCCCTGTCTTGTCCCCTACTGTCGGGGCGACCGAACAGGCCAGGCTGCTGGCAACCTCTCTTGTCAGAGCTGCGGCTCTCTCCCGGGTTTCAGGCGGCCCTGGAGCAGGGCGAGAGGCCCAACCCCCCCCTATCTCGGGCGACTCCTGGTTTGTTTTCTGATAGGGAACAAGCGATCAGTCAGCCCGGAGACGAGAAGTCGCCTAGATATTGGCTCCATCTGTGAAACCAGCAGCCAAGCCTAGGGTCAACGCAAACCCCTTTCCCTGCCCCATTGCCAACACAATCCCAGTAACTTTAAAGTTAACCCAAGTTCTGACCGGCCTTCTAACAAACTCTCTCCCTGCAGGTTGCCTTTGCTTATTTATCTGAGAGGTAATCTGTGTGCTCTTAGTCAAACTCTTGCAATTATCACTCAGACATCTGGTTCTGGGTTAAACACACTTGCCTTGACATTTCCTTGGTCTATTACCCCCTCTTGTTCTTTCTTAGAGCCCTTAGGTAAGGGTAGGAGGGAAAGCAGTGCATGCAAGTAACTCAAAACCTTACAAACAACTGTCATCAGATCTTAAAACTAATTTGGGGGATTTTTGACCAGATCCAGTTGAGAGGCAGACATGATCGTGGATTTCAGAGAAGGATGCCCAAGAACCTTCACAGTCACCAGTTCACCAACCCAACCACCCACCACCACTACCACCAACCCGAGGAAGGGAGGACAAAGAGAAACCACCCCCTGGGTGCAGGCCTGCTGTAGGTTGCCTAGAGGCAGACTGACTGCTGGCCTCTCTCATTCTCATCCCCAGTGCCCTGTGTGACGCCAAACCCAACCTGAATTTGTTCTGAATGGGGGGGGGGGGGAGAAAGTGAAATGCCACAAGATCAGTAGCAAGTAGCAGCTGCAGCGTTTCTCTCTTGGGAACCCCATTGCTTAGAAGCCTCCGAGTGATGTTTGTTTAACCAACAGCTTTCAAAATAAACAAGAGAAATCACTCCAAATAAGTTGAAATATAACCCTTACAAGAATTTAGACTCATAGGTGCTGGGAGGGAAAAATAATAATAATTTTTAAAATAAAATAAAGCCCCCACCTCCAAATAAGAATCTTCCCTTTTACCTAAAGGAGTGCAGTTGTCATAAAAGTATAAATTCATTGGAAGGAATCATCACAATAAGGTGACCTCGAAGAAAATCACCGGTCCCCCACAAACACACACCCGCGGGGAAGAGGAGTTGTCAGTGATTTAAGGGTCACACGACTACTTGATTTTATGGAAGTGGGTGAAAACGATCAAAGAAAGGTACATTCCCTGCCCTGAAGTAATAAGGAGTAGGCTGGAAGCTCTTTGCCGCCAACCCTGGCTTTGCCTCAGGCACCGAACTTTCCAATATCAAGATATTAACAGATGGTCGTGAGCACATGGAGGGCTGTTACTTACATAATCCAGCCACTTCGCCCGGCCGCGCTGAGCCGGGCTAGGCGCCCGCCAGGCCGCGTGCGAACCTTCCGAGGGGTGCTCTTGCTCCCCGAAATAACTTGCCTTTCTCCAACCCTACCAAGCTCTTTGGGGGCTACGATTTGGAAAGGCTGTGGTTTCAGTAAAAGACACACATCGATCTGCTTGTGCTTTATCTTCTTCAACCCATAATAGTGAAAAAGCTGGAGACCCAAGGTCAGAGAGAAGAGGAGGGGACGCCTTCGGGGAGAACCCGGTGCTAGCTCTCTCCGTGTCTGGGGCTGTCAGGAGGTGGAATTCACCCAATTTACAGTCCCCCCCTACACACACACCACCCCCACTACCACCACTGGTTCAGATCAGCACATCTTTCGCTGTCACCGAAATACAAAGGCAGGCTCGGGCCGCAGCGGAGCGGGAGTGGGGTGGGGTGAGGGTGTGAGTGCGAGGGGACGCCTTTGCACGCGGGGGCGCAGTGGGCAAAGTTACGCAAAACCTCCGGGTACCGCTACCCTTCCGAGCTGGTGCAGGTTTTTAAGCGCTCGTTCCGGCTTTCGGGGAGTTTCTTTCAGCTGTGTGGCCGCCTGCTGCCTTCACGCCCTCAGTCACCTCCCGAGAGGCCCGGTCCCTCCCGGGGTGCCTGTGTACCTCCGCCTGTGTGCCGGGGGTGGGGGGTGGGGGGGTCGTGTGTGTGTTTGCCAAGCCTCCTCTCCGATGGCGACTCGGGGCTGCCAGAACCTGCGAGGATTACGCCTGCGATTGTTGGAAAAGTTTCGGGATGGGCGGGAAGGCTCCTCTCCTGGCGGGAGCGGTGCTTCTCTCCCGGGGCTTCCTCCTGGTGTCCCCCTCCCTCCTCGCCCGCCCTTCCTCGCCGCGGCCCCGCACTAGGTGTCGCGGCCTCAGGGACCGAGAAAGCGAGCGCGAGATGCTGCTGCCGAGGAGGCGGCGCGATCCCTGCGGAGGGCGAGTCTAGTGGCCCGCGCGGCCCGTGGGGGTCCACACCGCCCTGGCCACTCGCCTCGCCTGTCCCCGCCAGGTTCCCGCGTTCTTTGCCTCTTCCTAGACCGCCGCAGGGAAAGCCGCCGGGCTCCAGTCGCCCGGGCTCGGCGCGCGCCGGGGCACAGAGGGCAGCCACCTGCTCCCGGTGCGCTCCCGAGCCAGGGGAGCGTCGGCCGCGGTCGGGGAACGTCGGCCGTAGCCTGGCCCGCGCTGTCCCCACCGCCTCCCCTCCCCCTCCGGCTGCCTGTTGCTGCGGGGGCCATCGCGGTGGTGGCGCGCCACACGGGGTGGAAGTGCTCGACCTGAGAAGAGGGGCTAGCTCTAGGGACTGCAGGAGGGACGGGGACACAGATCTCCCCTTCGGCCCACCGTCCTCCTTTTGTCGATGAATCTAAGGATGTTTGGCCGTGACTCTCATCTTGCCTTTCTTTGGTCTTTCGGGTCAAGGGCGAGAATCCCAAGGAGGTGCTCTGTTTTCTGGGGCTTGGGTGATAGGACTTAAGTTACCCATGCTGTCTATCTTACAAAGCTTTTATTCAGGATGAGGAGCCAGGTAGAAATAAATAGGCATAGGCCAGAACAGCGAGGGGTAAGAGAAGGAAGCTAGGCTCCCAGTTTGGATTTATTCGGGGAGAGAGTAACTCTGGAAAGTTGCATTTTGTTTAAATTAGAGCAAGACCAAGTTGAAAGCCAGATTTCTATAATTTTTCTGGTAATATTTCTTTTATGAAGTATCTAAGTGTCTGTTTGTCATCATTTTGAGATCAAAAGGAAAAATCCATATGCTGCATAGTTCTTCGAAATTGCTATTTAAATATGTTTTAAATGTTTTATCCAATGAGGAGTAGACTGCTCAAAGGCAAGTCTGGCGACAGGGATAGCTGGAGAGCTGGACGGTTTGATGTGGAGCAGTGGTTCCAAGGACCTGCTAACCATCAGAATCACCACGGGAGCTTTAAGAAAATAAAATAAAATAGATTTCTGAGCCCAGGTAGAAGATAAGCAGAAGGACCTGCAAATCTGGTAGTCACACTATGTCCCCAATTACTGCTCAGCAGTTATTGACTGTGACCTTGGATGTGTTAACCTGAGCCTCAGTTTTCCTTATCTGTAAAATGGGGATAATAGCCAAATCATAGTTATTGAGAGACTTCTTTTTACACAAGCAAAATTGTTCAGCCCATGATTGATGTTCAAGATAAGGAAACTATTTTGTTCACAAATGTGTGCACATATGCTTGTATTGACCTTTCTCTACCCTCAAAGTTTTCTTGAGGCCAAGTGGACTTAAATGTTTACGTTTTAGCTTATGCATTGTTACTACCTGGAGCATTTCATATACATACCCTGAACAAAGACCTTTTAGACCAAAAATAAATAAATTAGAACTGGTGCATGTTTGGAAGCTAGGCCTTGTGCTCCCAGACCTAGAACTCTCCATCAGGCCCACTTGAAGACAAGGGGCATTTACTAATCTGAAATTTGCTTTTATTCCCCTTCCCTCTCTCTCTCTTTTTTTTTTTTCTTTTCTATTTTTGAGCCTTTTACATCTTCTACTTCATAGATGGCAGAACTTTCCTATAGAAGCTGCTGATCAGACCCATGAAACCACAGGACAAAAAGTTCTATTCCAGAAGGAACAACAAGCAGGGGGAAAAAAAGTCAATATTCCTAGGTAAAATAAAACCAAATGTATATCATACATCAGATGTTTTACATGTTGAATCCCTACCTCCCCCAATGCATGTAAAATTAAAAAAATAATTCTTCACAAAATTATGTTCAAATCAATGAATAGGAGCACCCCCAAAGGTAATGCAGGGAGAGCCAGCCAAAGACAGCTGTGAGCAGGGAAAGGAAGGCAGGAAGGTGCCATGCCAGGCTGAGACTTTTGCAGCAGAGTGAGTGGAAGAGAGCCAAGGAAATGGAATGGGCTGAACCAGCAGAGACAGATCAAGGAGGCTGACCATTATAGAAGTGGAGGTGGCTGTCAGTGACTAATACAGCATCCCAAGAAACGTGTTTTGCTTGTGCACTCAGAAAGCTTGAGAGAAAGTAATCACATATTCCTGGGGAGGGGATCAAGAAGGGATTGCCAGCTTGGGGCACCTATAAACACCCTCTCCTTTCCTGGTGAGTGAACCTCACGGGTGGGGATGGAGCACTATACTCCTAGAAGGGGAAGAAGTAGGAGCACCTCCCTCCCCTCAATGCCTATCTTGAAATGCTGGTGAGTGTCTTTGGACAGGTGGAAGGTTCCTGCTCTCTTGACTAATCTCTGTGTTCAGGTGGGAAATGTCTGTGACTCTAAGCAACAAAACAAAGGAAACTCAAGACAACTAGAGAGGAACACATGTATCTGGGAACAGGCTGGAGCAGAGGAGTGGCAGCCTCGTCTTCTCCTTTACAAGTACCATCCTGGGGGGAGGAGCACATTTGCCCACACTTGGGGGTAGGCAGGGGATAGAAGCCAGTGGGGAGATTGGGGTGGAGAATCTGGATGAGCATGACTGGGTGGGGAGTGACTATAGGGGGGTGGGTGGCGGAATGGGGGAAGTGTGTGGAGGGTGGAGGGAGCTGCCTGGTTGGGGAGCATACAGCTGGGGGCGGGCAGAACAGGGGTGCCTTGCAGAGCCTATGTGGGTGGGCTGGATTGATGGAGAGAGAGGGGAGATGAGACGGGGTGGGGCGGGGTGCAGAGAAGTCAGGAGAGTGGAGGTTTGGTGTGGAGTCCCCTTAGCTCCAAGCAGGGCTGCGGGGTGTGGAAGTATCTTTTGGGGGGCAAGTTGGAGAGACCAGCAACAAGGGGAGATGGGAAGCTAAATTTAGCCACTGTTCCAGCCAGGGTGAAGGGCATCTTGGCTTCCTCTAGCCCAGACTTTTGAAGTTGATCCTTCCAGTTGGCTGGAAGGACTTGGACCCAGCAGATCCATGGTGGTCACATCCTGTGAGGATAAACATTCCAGGGGGCATGGCTCTGCTTATGGGGGTTTCCCCCCTGCAGAGCCACCACAGTGTCCCTTAAGCCCCTTCCTCCTTCCTCCCAGCTTCTCCTCCTCCATTCCCACCTGAGGCCTCTGTGTTGATACCTTCCCTAGGTCCTGACCTTTTCCCTCCCTGATCAAATGGGGGAGTGCCCCTCTTTCTCTCTTCAATACTGATCATCAGGTAATGATTCTATAAAGAGCAGGAGAAGGTACATAACCCAAAGGGACTCAAACAAAATGGAGTCATTCCATTCACTAGATCATTTCTGTTTGCAAGACCTTGCTGACCCCGTGGTAGTTGGTGGCCCTGCTGAGAGAGCAGAGTGACTGGATGATTTTGATGCAGACCCACCACCAGCAGCTATTAGCTGTGTTTGATTTGATCAGATTTCTGAAATCTGAATGAGGAACTGTGTTCTAGAAGGTTCTGAATGAGGGGCAGAAGTGTCAACATCCCCTTCTCCTGTCAGCTTTCACAGTGATCTTCCAGTAAAAACATCACAAGGAGGCAACGGGCATTGTAATAATGAGCGATGATAGATCCTTCCAGCATTTAGTGAGCACTTCCTCTACGCCAGATGCCTGGTACTCTATACTTCAATTTTCTTCATTCTACAGTGTCGTAGATTATAAAACAAGCCATTAATTTAAAGATGGACTTTGGGAGAAAAGGGAGACATACTGACCTCAAATGCACAATTGATTGTTAAGTCATACTGATTTCAAGAACATGATAAACACGAGAAAAAAGTGAATCTTAGAATTGAGGAAATAAGCATGTTTTATGTAATTCTCCCAACAGCCTGGAAAAAGGATTATCCCAACTGTATGAATAAGTCTCATTTCCAGTCTCCAGATGTTCAAGGCCACCAAGCCAGTAAGTAGCAGAGCTAACAGTGGAACCCAGGTCAGCCTGTGGTCTGGGCTGGAAGTTTCTGCTAGGCCACAGAGTCCCCGCAGGAATTGGGTGTGATCAGCGCCCCCCACCCCACCCCCTTTTTGTTTCCTTTTTTCTCTTTTTAAATACCTCTGGTTTTTGTCGTGACCCCTCTACCATCAACACCGTCACCCCCTAAAGCTAGGGACATTTCCATGAGGAGCAGGAGTCAGTCAATGGAGGAAAAGGTACAAAATAGTCAAATTATGGTTTTTTTTTTTTCAGATTCAAAAAAAGTCTGTAAAGGGTAAAAACTATGCATGCCAGGTTTTGCTGTTCACCGCAGGAAGTCAACGAATTCAAGGATCTCTGTACTGCTGAAAATAGAATTGTAAAAAAAAAAATAATAAAAAGGGTGGGGGGGAGAGAGAGCAAACGAAACTAATCCTATTAAACGTGGTAGCATGTTTTTGTGGCACGCAGGGAGAGATTAAGCACAGGAAAGGGGATAAGTACTGCTTCAGTTTCACTAAACTAATGTGACAAGTTGTCATTGGAGATCTTTACAGCTTGTTAGTAGATGAGTAGCTGATTCAGAAGTGTTTTCTATCATTCCCTTTGTGTCCCCCATGAGGTTTTTTGTTTTTTTTTTTTAAAGTTTTCTTTCTTTTCCTGTTTCTTTTTTCCCCTTGCTGGCTCCATTTTGCTTTTTAATCCTAGTGTCTCCTTCAAGTCAAAACATTTAGCTGGCTCTAATCAAGATTTGGTTTTGAAGATGCCCCTTGACCTTGGGCTGCCCAGAGAAGCCCCTGAGAAGTCGGCTTTCCATCCCCAATCTGGGCACTGTCCTGGGGCTTGAGAAACTGAGTTCTTTGGGGGAAAACTCTCATTTCAGATTTCTTTTTTTCTCTCTCTCTCTTTTGCCTTCCATTTCCATGCCTTGATCCTTTTAATCTGTCCTTTCCTCCTCCTTTCTGTTTTTATTTTTCTCCAACTTCTCTCCCTCTTGTTACTTATTTCCCTCCCATCTTCTCTTGACTAGATGACAATGATGACGATGATGATACTTTGTGCTCCGGATGGAATCCATAGCTTTGTTCATGCTAAGCACCAACCTCTACCCTGTTGAGAGCCACAGCCGAGTCAGAATGACGCCTGGCATATTGCCAGAGGGAATGGTTGAAAGGTGATGCCAGGGAACCATCGAGATGATGATTTGAGTTAAGCTGTATATAATTGCTGTGATGCTGGATTGATTGAGTTGTATATGGACCGTGCTCCCGGAATAGGGCGGCTCCGGGAATCTGCCTCGGTTGCCCCAGTTCTCCCCGGGGTTCGGGGAGATTGGGCCCGCATGGAGCCGGTGGAAGGTGTGTATTCCCGAGTACTGTGTGTGCAGTGCCAGTGAGAGTTGGGGAATAAAGAATTGCTGTTTGAACCTACAAGGCTTTGTGGTGGCTCGATTATTTGTGCCCAGCCAGACTGCGGCACTACCCCTGAGCTACATCACCAGACTTGCTTTCCTAGAATTCTTTTCCCCTCCTTCATGTTTTTTCCAAAACTCCCCCAACCCCTGCTTTCCTTCAAATATGACAGTGAAATAAAATAGAGAAAGATTATGAACGCTTGAAGGTTTCCACATTGAAGAAACTCTTGTTAAAGGGGGCCCTGGTGAGAGAATAGGGTCAGGGGTCCATTACTGACCCCAGCAATGAAGGAAAGGCTGCTCTCCGTTGAGAGGAAGCAAGGATTGTCATTGTCTTTCCAAAACAGGTGTCGAGAGAGCTTGTTTGGAAATGTGGCTGGCTGTCCCTCTCTCTGTGGCTTTGGCGTCCCTCTCACCCACGAACCCCTCCCCCCTGCAACTTTCCCCACTGGCTTACCACCAGAGATGTTGAGTCAATGGAAAAACAACATTCGCCAACATTAAAGGGAGACTGTTTGGAAAAGGAAGGCCCTGCTGAGGCGCAGAGGAAGCCTGTGCATTAACACGGGCCACCTCTTATCTGGGGCAACTGGGCCTGAGCTGCCTGGGCTGATTCTCTGCCTTTGCCAAGAGGTCTTCAGCAGACAGGCTGCCTTGCAGAGTCAGGGGCTGATTCTTATGGGCATCACCAGGACTCTTAGAGACAAAAGGTCATTGCTTTTTTTTTTTTTTTTTCTTCTCAGAAACTGAAATCCTGGAGCAAGAAGCAAAGCTTTCCAGAGGGCATACTTCTGTAGGCCCACGTCTCTACTCACTGTGGAGCTGGCTCCTCCCATTCCCTGTGTGTTGAGAACTCCTAAGCACTGTGGGCACTGGCCATTCTGACCTGAATGTGAATTATAGGGAGGGATAAGCTAAAGCAACCCAAAGGAAAAGCAGAAAGAGGCATGTGAGTAGGTTGCCCCTGGCTCTAAATGGCTCATGTTAAGTCTTGAGCCAGCTCCTGATGGAAAGATAAGGTAAATCCCTAATCAGTCAATAATTAACTGTAGCTCCATTAGGGGCCCAGTCAGCCAAATCCCGCTGACACCTTCAGAACCTTGCTTCAGTGGGAAGGGTCAGCCGAACCTTCTGAGAACCAGGCCCGTTTACTCGGCCCTCCACAGACCCACTCAAGGGGTAAAAGGGGTAAAGTTATGCCTTGTCTGCCAGTGAAATATTTTCTCAGGTTAAGTCCTCAGGGTAACTTCTGGAAATTTCCCATTTGGAAATCTCAGCTGTGTGTCTAACACAGAACAGCTTAGATACCTGTTCTGGTTCTGGGGCACTTTGAATCAAATCCCAGATGTGTTCTGACTGTTGCAACCTTATTCTTCTTCCAGCCTCACTCATCTTCGTTTGTGGTTTATTCCCAGTATCCCGAGACATTCTGGACCCCTGTTTTCTTCAGTGTATGACAAAAGCAAACATGGCTTTTGATGTAAGAAGCAACTACACAGCCCCACCAATGCATGACAATAATTTTTGAATTTTAAATCTGTAAGAAATTAAAAGATTAATACATATTTGATTTGGCAGTTGGTGGATCAAGGTTATTTTTACTTCCTATAGAAGCAAATTTGGGGGAAGGTAGACTTAATATTTTCACTTTAAATTTTTGGTTTTTGTTTTTCTTTGCCTTGTTGTTCTATGTGGCATTTTTTTTGGTATCATAAGCAGTAGTCAAATATACCAATCTGGTTTGAATTTTTCCTGAGGTCAAGTTATAGGTCATGAACATTGTCAATCAATGAACTTTGCTTCTAATTTTAACTGTTAAGCCACTTGGAAAAATGCACTTTTAGATACTGGAGGAATGGGGTACAAGAATGTGGTTTGATGTGAGTCCATTTCTGTCAGAAGAAAAATGACAAAAATCTTAGGTTTGGTGGCTGGACCCCCAGGAGTGATATTCCTGTGATAGATCATGTAGCTCCTCTTCTGTTGGTTCTGGGTCCCAGCCTCTGTAATCACCAATACATCATTGTTCTCTCCTCAGAAAGCCCAGTAGTCTGGGTGCTCAATTAATCTTTGGCTGCTTGGGGGAATTGCCAATGAGTGAAAATTCTGCCAATGATCTGTGACACCCTTTTGAACAAACATTAATTGAATGACATTTCTTTTTTTTTTTTCCTCCCCCAAATCATCCATCTGTCCTTTCTTATGCAACTTTTAAGTTCCAAAAGGGTAGAAAGCAAGCTTTCTTTCAATCACACATTTGGCTTAAGAAGACAATCTATACATCAGACAATATCTAATCTACGGTAGCCTTGTAAGTATGTCTAGATATTCATCAGCCCAAACCAACATACTAAATATAAAATAAATTCAATTCAGCTTTCCTTTTTCTGTGTTCATTCAAACTTCTTGCTTTTATGAAGGCAGTCAGTAAAAAATCAGAGTCAATGTTGGTCTATGCTTTTTAATCACTTTGGGATGCAAGAGGCGTGAGAAAGAAAGGGAGAAACAGTGAAAAAAAAATTAAGAACTAGTCATTATTGAATCTGTCAGTTAAAAAAAATCTAGTTTCTAGTATTCTCAGTTTTTATATTAATTCTGATTCTTTTAAAACATTAAAAAGTATTTCATTTACAATGGTGGCATCCCGTAAAGCAGAGACCCTGCACCAAGTTGTCTTTGAGATCCTGTTGTTTGGATATTAAAATGAGAATTTTTTTTTAAAGAAATGGAGCTGGAATCTATTTTTCAATAGGTCAAAAGGCATTCATAATTATACTAATAATTTTGGAGTGTCATGCTAATGAGGATGAGAAAAATGTGGGTCTTGACATTGCCTTGTTTAGTTGCATTCATTCTGGGGGGAAAAAAAAGATGTTGTTTACCCCTCGAGAATTTCTTAAGGAAAAGAAAAATCAATCTCCATCAATGAGCAATATTTTTCTCCCCAAGGGATATTGATTTGAACATTGACTTCACAATGGGTGAGTTATTTCCCTAAGACCCCCTGTTGTGAATGGTGAGATGACATGTCATTTATGAGCCAATAAACATGTTGTTTCTAGTATAGTCATCTCATCAGGGAGATTCCAACTTTGGAATAGTGGTTGCTTTGGAAAAATTTCACCTTTGGTACATTTGTGTTAATTATCCCTACGGAATATATCCTAAATTTAAAAAAGCATCATCTCTCACCATTCTGCCTTTTTAAATGAGGTGGAGGCTTTGCAGTGCTTCTGAGGGAGAAGCAGGTGGCAGAGAACAATTCCCTTTTCTGCTTCATCCTGGACTCCACGTCCTCTTGGCTTGTGCCTAGGTTCGTGACTCATGTGTTGTCTTCATGATTGCCCTCTCTCTTTATGTAATGGCATAATTTTGGTATTTTTAATTTTGAAAATAACCCAAAATTTTAATTTACCAGAGAAACCACTATGAAAAGGAACCTTGTGGCAGGTGGAGATGTGGGAAACAACGGGGAAGGGGGTAGCCTTGTTAACAGGAGTGATGGTTCTCTAAACTTATCTGTTATCTGTTTAGATTTGTGTATGTTTGGTTTTCTTAATGCATTATCTTAAAAGGTACATTTGGGTTTGTTCATTCATCAACTTATTCTTCAAAAATATTAATCTATACCCTGATCATATATCAAATAGGATGCTCAACATTTGTGATACCAAGCTAAGTAAGAACCGTCTGAGATGCTTATAGTGTGGGAAAGAAATTAAGCAGCACTTGCTACGAACACAGGTTGAAACAAAATGCTTTAGGAGTCCTGAGTGTTATTTTCCTGTCAGCTTTGAGAAACAAGAAGCCTTTGAGGAGGAGCTGAGCAATTGCCTGCCCACACCACGGATTTATGAGAGGAACAGATTTGAGTTTATGTCCATGCTACATGATGAGAAAGATCTCATGCAAGTCATTGTACCTCTCTGAGCCTTGTGAGTAAATCTAGGGTGGTTGCTGTACCTCTCTGAGCCTTGGTGTCCTTGCGTAAATTGGGGATGGTCATAATACCTACCTCAAGAGATTGCTGTGGAGGTTAAATAAGAATGCATGCATGTGTGTCAGTCAGCTTTCCATTGCTATGACCAAAATCCTAACCGTAACAACTAGCAGGAGGAAATTTTTGTTTTGGACTCACGATTTCAGAGTGTCAGTCTATGGTCCATTGATTCCATTAGTTTGGGCCACGATGAGGCAAAACACCATGGTGGAAGAATATGGTAAAGGAAAGCAGCTCAGTTCATGATATCTGCAAAGATGGGGATGGGTAAGGTGGTCAAGAAGGGCCAGGGTCAAAATACAATCTCCAAGGGCACACCCTCAGTGATGTGCTTCCTCTAGCTGCACCTCAACTACCTATAGTTACCATCCAGTGGTCCATTTAAATCAATAATCCATCGAATGGACTAATCCACTGATGAGATGAAAGCTCTCATAATCTGATCATTTCACCTCTGAACATTCCTGCATTGCCTACAACATGAACTTTTCTGGGAACAACCTCATATCCAAACCACAATGGCATGAAAGGCCTCAGCCCTGTGCCTGGCACAGTGTTCAGCACTGTGATTGATAACCAGTAAGTGTTCTCTAGAAAGGACAAAGAAGAGTAACCTTTTAGCTCCATTGTTAAGAGCCATCCAAAAGTATCTATTGGGTGTCAACTATCTGTTGTATTCCAGTGCTGGGTCCTGGGTAGGAGCTCAACCATGGGTGGCATAAGGGAGAGAATGACATGCATTCCCAAAAGGCCCGGAGGAGACACATTCACCCTGCAACTGGAGAGTCTGAGTCTTGCTGCTGAAGTTGAGAAAACGGGGATGAAGAGCCAGCAAAGGTTTATCCTGTCAGACTAGGAAGGGCTTTATGTGGCAGTGGTGGCCTTAAAGAAGACAAGAGACAGTGAGACAAGTGGTTTCTTGTATTCTCTAACTGTTCCGTGAGTGCGCCTCGATTCTCTGTTGTGGGGTTACACTCTCTTCATCTTTTTCTTGTTACCACCCTCTCCATGTTACCCATTAGAGTATGGTGCTTCTGGTATATACTTAATGAATGTGGCTACGTTGTTGTTGTTTTTAATTGTTTTTCTTTTCTACACACTGAAATACTTGCCCTGTTCTATGCCTGCTCTGTTTCAGAATACTCGAAATCAAAATGCTTTCTTCCGTGCTTATCACAAAGATCCATAAATTGGAAGTTGTGATCATGCCACTACTTTAGTACTCTTAGACTATCTAAGTTCAGACTCTTGAATGTGACCTTTATGGTTTTGTAAAATCTGGTTCCTGCCCAGGGCTCCTGCCTCATCTCTTGAAACCTTCCTCTTCTCTCACATATTCCCACGTTGCAGGTCTTTCTTGCTTTACTTGAACATTGTGAACACCTTGATACATCCTCTCATCTCTCCCCTTGCTATGGTTTGTCTCCTGAACTCATGCAGGAGTTTCATCCCCAAAGTCTTTATGTTAATGATATTAAGAGGGTAGAAAGTTAATCCACTGTGATGTTTAAGAGAAGGGACTTTGGAGAGTGATTAGATTAGATAAGGTAATTAGGCGGAGCCCCTATGATTTAAGCCTGGTATCTTTGTCAGGAGAAGCAGAGAGACCACATAGCGAAACACACAGTGTTCCCACCATGATGTGATGCAGCCAGCAGGGACCCTCACCAGAACCTTAACCATTCTGCTTGGACCTTCTGTCTCCAAAACTGTGCGCTAAATAAACCTCTCTTCTTTATGAAGTAGATCACCTCAGGTATTTTGCTAAGGTAACAAAAAAAAAGCTGACTAATACAATGCCCTTCTCCAAACTCTTCCTCATTTTTCAGGGTCCTACTTAAAAATCATTTGCTTGAGAAAGGCCTCTTTTACTTCCTAGACTAGAAATTCTGATTGTATTTGCTCATAACACCTATTTTTAAAATCTGCTTTTAATAATCGACATGAGGAAACTACTTTTTCATTGAACAATATTCTTTGAGTGCTTCAAGTAGCCTAGATATTGGAAATATCATACAATGGAAAAATCAAAATCTCTGCCTTATGGAGCTTATATCTTAGTAGGTGAGGCAATAAACAAGAAATGTAGATACAATGTCAAGTACTATAAATACTCTGGAAAAAAAGTTAATCTGGGGAAAGGTAAAGAGAGGAAATCAACAATGCTAAGGAGGAAAGTTGTTCAGTGTAGAATTCCTAACACCCGTCACAAGAAGGTGACTGACACGTCTACTGAATGAGAATCACATTGGTTTGAGTAGATATAGCAGTAAAAGAGCAGCAAGTAGGACTCACAGGGTTAGATGGTGATGCTTGTTTCTCACCAGTCTCCCTGACTGTAGCTGGGACAACACAGTCTGTGCATAAACTTTGTCTCCAGTCTAAATCCTTGTCAACCCCTGTTCCCTGTTATAGTTGATTACATTTGCACCTGTGGAGTGGTAGTGTCACATACTTGATTCTTAATCGCCATGGGCAAAATTGCAACTGGTTGGTGAATGAAATATTTATGCTTTGAGGAATTGGTGTTCTAATCTGTTTCTATTTATACCAATAATCAACTATTTTGCAGTGAGGAGGAGGGTAATTTTTTTTTTTCCTGTGATCTGCGTACATGCTTCTAAATGACTAATGAAGTCAATCTGGGCCTGGCAGATTTTTGCCTCCACTTAGACAGACGTAAGGCTTGTGGACGTTGTGTGATTTCTCAGCTTGCTGCTTCCCTGTTCCCACTGCAATGATCTCATTATTGGCATTTTGTTTTCAAAATGTTCTCTCTCATTTTTGCATCATGCCTCTGTGTGGCTCGGTCTAAAGCACTACCTACTTTTTTTTTTTCTTTTCCTTACAGAACCAGGCTTATCTTTTAAGAGAATATTGTGAAGATTAGCCAGATGTGGTGGCTCTCTCTAATCCAGTGACTCTGGAGGCCGAGGCAGGAGAATCATAAGTTCAAGATCATGTTTGGCAACTTCATGAGACCCTGTCTCAAAATTTAATAAAAAAGTTAAAAGGGCTGGAGATACAGCTCAGTGGTAGAGTGCTCCTAGTGTCAATTCCCAGTAACACACACACACACACACACACACACACACACACACACACGTGCACGCGTGCGCGCGAACACATTCTGAAGACTAAACATCTTTCATTAGCAAACTTATTTTAGTGGAGTTGGGAGAGGGGAATTCATGTTCTCATAAATATCTTCCTTGGTTGGAATGGGAGAACTGACTTTGGGGTCAATTTGAAATGAGATCAAGCCAGATTGAGTCCATTCTCTAGAACTCATGAGAAAAACTGGATAGCCTGAAGGAAATGAGGAACAGAACTGGTTCCTTTCCTCTTCTCAGACTCTAGCACACACCTTTTCTGCTGTCACCTGGCCTTACTTCCCTTAGGAGATGGTCCCTTTCTCCCAGGTCCCTTTTCTGGTACTACACTTGAGCTGCCAACCCATCATGCTATTCGAATGAGAAACGCCAATCAAAGTCCATCCTTTTTAGTTCATTTTGGCTTTTATCCATGTTATTTTTATCTGTCCCACTCTCTCGGTGACGTGCCACTTATGGACATGACTAATCATGACCAGATCCCAGACTCCCCAACAGAAACCATATATTTTGTATCCACCATTCCCCAGATTCCTCTGCTACCCCCTGCCCTCTAATGCAATGAGATCATGTTGCTGCTCATGGGATGGGATAGGAAAATAATCAGAGCGAAGTGGAATCCCTCCAGCCCCACAACTTTCTTTCAATGCTATCAATGTCTAATTATGCATCAATTTCTTTTAATTTATTGACTGCCCACCCTTCCCTCATACTATAGACTGGATGAAAGCTGGGAAATGTGCACACTTTGTTGATCAGGATGTGCCATTGTAAATACGAAATACTTCAACCTGTGAAATATTGGGGTGAATGTAAGGGAGGGGAACACATTGGTGGGGATTTCTGCTCACCCTCAAGAAGTGAAATGAAAGCAAAACTCTGGGGCCTTTTGTCTCATTGTGGGCAAACTGGTATGGACTGAGAAATTCAATTAACTGTATTCATCAATTTTTGTTTCTGGGGTGGAGTCATGAGAGTAAGACCCAGAATTCTTGGTCCCACCCCTTTTGCGGCACTCAAGAGAAAACAAACTTGGCATATTTCATCAACCCGATTTTTTTCCCCCTTTGTCTCACAGGAGGCTCAGCTGAAAGCTAGATCCCTCACCCAATGCAACAATCAGAAACTCGGAGATCCTCAGCCGCCTCCAATGATGTCACAAAACCCTCAAGAACGCTCACTGCTGAGTTGGGCACAGCTCCAGCAAACACAATTCTTTCTGCCAGTTATTCAGAGTCTTTGACAGATTAGGTGGTCTTTTTAATTTTTTTTCTTCTTCATCTTTTTTTTTTTTCCATCCCCTTAAAAGGCAGTTCAGTTTACCTCTAAGCAAGACATTAGCTCTGGCTGCCCCAAATAACATTTTAATTGAAGTCTCAGTCCAAACAAATGCTCGGCCCCTTTATTAACCCCAACAGTGTAATTTTTCAACCTAAGACTGATTCAGGGGAACTGTCTCACTGAAGCTGCCATGCAGCGGAACATGGCGGTTTTCCTCAATCAGTCTCTTTTCTGACCTTAATTTGAACCTTAATCTCTTTTAACCATGTTCTCTTTATTAGCTGCTCATAGCCGTGGCACAACACTAATTTTCCTGTTTTTAGGCTCTCAGTTTACAGAGGTGTTTCACTCCCCCTTCTGCCCCAAATGTAACCATCAGGTTTCATGGACCTTTTGGGAAAAGGGAAGGAAATAGTTATTCCTAACTTTAGCCCCCCCCCTCATTTTGGCTCAGTAATTTAAAGAGCTGCTTTGCAAAAAGGTTCTGTAGAATATTTTAAATTGTTTATTTCTGAGGTGCATAAGGTTCATGTATCGAAAGAATTTACACTTGTCAGAAAAAAACTGAAGAACACTTGAAAATGATGAGGAGAGATTTTTTTTCCCCTCAACAGACCCACACTTATAAAATAAAGTGGAAAATGAAGATGATCGTCTTAATGATTCAGGCAAAAGCAATGTATTTTTATTAGAAATCTCTAACCTTTTAGAGGGGACCTGAGTTATTCAGCTAATTGCTTTAATTTCTTCTTTGTTTTTATGCTTAGATATATCAATTCGGAATAAATATTTTTTTCTTGATTATACCTTCCCATTTTTTTTGACATTGGTAAAATGATCCAAATTAGAAAGGAAAGAAAAATCATCCTTTTCAATAACAATGAAGAAAAAAATGTGTTTCTCTATTTGGAGTGTACCTTAATATAGCAGAACTATGTAGGTAGAAAAACAGTGCTTATGATCATGTGCTCAATTAAATTTATTATAGGTTTTTGCACTTTTTGGCATCACAGTGAAAGCGTATTAGTTATTATTCTTTATAACCTAATTGGAGGCTTTGTATCTGGTTACCCCTCTATTCTCTGCTTAATACAATAGTTTTTTGATTGCAAAAATTGCATTTCTGTGACTTTAAAGTCCTAGAACGAGGTTTGTCATTGGAAGCTGAAGATTCATGCCCGCATTTGGAGGGCAAGGGACTGTGTGCCCTCTGGGTGTGAGGAGGTAGGCAGCTGGGAACAATTGTCTCTTCCCTGTGGTGTTCGGTAGCATTAGCAACGTGTTTGCAGTGTTTGCACGCTAAACTTTGCCTTCATTTCACTGGCTTCAACAATTAGTGGAATTGAATCAGAGTTCTCTGAAATCATAGTTCATTATACATTATTAAATTCCATTATTCAAGAAGTTACTGCTACGATTATAAAACTTTCCAATATCTCCCACGAAAGTCCCACCTCCTTTCCCATGTATTTTCTTTTAGGTTTATCATTTGCTTCTCTGATAGGCCAGGTTTCTTTTTCTTTGCTATTGGTACTTATTGGGAAAGCTAAGAGCTAATTTGAAAATACATCTTTGAAAGGACAGAAAAAAAATGAGATGTGAAAAAAATGGTTGAAGATTCTTAATTAGTCCATTATTTGACACGCACGATTTAACATGGTATGCTTAGCATTGTGCATTCCCCAAAAGAACAAGGCTCCTTTTTTTATCCCAAACTTTAACTCCCTCTCATTCATTATATCCCTTCTTGTCACTTTCCATTAGCTGATCATGACATCTTTTGCTAGAAGGGCGAGCAAGCAGATTACTTCCAAACTGGTGTAAGTGACA
Organism: Ictidomys tridecemlineatus; assembly: GCF_052094955.1. NCBI lineage: Eukaryota > Metazoa > Chordata > Mammalia > Rodentia > Sciuridae > Ictidomys > Ictidomys tridecemlineatus. The sequence continues at coordinate 41,085,959 of NC_135486.1, read as the reverse complement.
CTCAAAAGACTGGCCTGAAGGGGGTTCTGTGATAGCAACAAGCTCCTCAGCCCCTGGAGTTGGAGAATGTCACTTCAATAATATATTGGAGTCCATTGTCACATCATTTCTGTAGTGAGTTGGCAGCTTTCCAGAGTGGTAAGAATGGGTCTTTTGCTAGAACTTATGGGTGATTGTGTCTACTGTTATTACTGTTGCTAATAATAATGATGATGATAATTATAAGAACAATATATTGCTCCAATCCAACACTCCTAGCATTTGCATTTTACAGATGAGGAAACTAAGGACAAAAATTTTCAATTGTCCACGATCATAGGTGAGGGAGCTGGGATTTTAAATGAGGTCATGCTATTTCTGTTAGAGCCGCACACCAACTTCTAGGAGACTTCAGCATTTCTTCCTAAATCTGAAGAGTAAAGAAATGATCAAAAGAGTATTCATTTTAATGCAATTGAAAAAATACCATCATGGGGCACTTCTAAATGGGGGAAGAGGATGAGTGAATGAATCAGCCAGGGTCGAACAAACACGAATAGATTTCGCTAAGGAAAGAGTATATGATGCCTGATCAGAGATCAGCCATGGAGATATGAACTGCTCCACAGTCTGGCCTCCCCTAATCCCTCCCCTGTTCTCAACAATTTGACCTTGGGAACAGACTCTCAACCTTAAAATAGGTTTAACCCAGGAAGATACAATAGCAGACCTGCATTTGCACAGCACTAAGACAAATCCTGGCTACCAGTCAGATCTCGACCCCAACTTCTGGCTTCATACGGTTTTCTGCTTCTGAGAAAATCAAATTTTCTTTCCTAATCAAGTTTCAGCTTCTTTCCTTCATTAAGCAAGTGCTAGCTTTTTTTTTTTAAAAACCAGTAACCTTTGAAAAGTTCTCATTATAAAATAGAGAAAATGGAAATACAGAGCAGTACATTGAATGAGATAAAAGTTCTCTAACCAGATGTGTTAGCTTTTCATCACTCTGACAAAATGCCTGTAAAAATCAACTTATAAAGAAAAGATGGCTCGGGGTTTCAGAGGCTTTAGGTCATGGAAACTTGTCCCTGTTGTTTGGGCCCATGGCAGGCAGAGCATCATGTCAGGGAGCAAGTGGTGGACCAAAACCACTTACCTTGTGGCAGCTATGAAGCAAAGAGAGAAAGGGGTTGGAGTTCCAATACACCCTTCAAGGGCACACTCTCCATCACCTGCCTTCCTTCAACTAGGCCCCACCTCCTAAGATTTCTACCATCTCCCAATAGTGCCATTAGCTGGGGACCAAGTCTTCAACACATGAGGTTTTAGTGGACATTTATTTTGTGTTTTTGGTACTGCAGATTGAATCCAGGGGTGCTTAATCACTGAGCCACATCCCCCACCCCTTCTTATTTTTTTTTATTTAGAGACAGGGTCTCGCTAAGTTACTTAGAGCCTTGCTAATTTGCTGAGGCTGGTCTTGAACTTGTGATTCTCCTGCCTCAGCTTCCTGAGTCACTGGGATTACAGGTATGCACCAATGCACCCGGCTTTGTGGGACATTTATGATCCAAACCATAAGAGCAAGGGAAGACTGGTAAGGTGTATATCTTTCTAGTTCAGTCTATCCATATATACATTAAGTAGTAAAAAATGGTGGTTGCAAGGACAGAATCTGAATCAGACAACCTGGTTTAAATACCATCCCTAGAAATGTAACCCAAGATGTCTGAACCCCAGATTTCTCATATGTGAAATACCTCCCCCATTTGATTGTTGTGACACTTAAGGATCTAATAAACATACAGCAGCTGGCTTGTGGGAATTGCTTTATCACAAGGGTCCCAATGGTCTTGTCCTATTCCCTGATTCTGACTGCCCCAGCCTACTTCATTCCAAGCCCATAGATAATTTCATCCTCAGCCACGCTTCTGTCCCTTCTCCATCCATTTGGTTTTATCAGCTTTCTTCGGTCACCATCTCAGGATTTTCCTGGTCTCAATTCCTGAACATTTAACCATAACTCTTAAGTAAGCCTTGACAGAATCTTATTTTCACTCCTGTGAATATGCTGGATGCATTTCTGCCTAGATTCCCTGCTTACCCAGCCTGGCACCAAGGCAACAATCCGAGCAGCCCTTGTTGTTCTTGTTCTCATCTGTCTCAAGCTCCTTGAAGTTGGTGCAGATGGAGGCGAGATCAGGGGTTTGTGATCACAACAAGAGCAACAGCAGCAACCCACATCTTGGACCTCTGGAATGTCAGTGACAAATTATATACATGTACACAATACAAGGGAAGGTATATGTTTAAAAAACATTTAAATGTAAAAATGGAAGGTAATTACAGAGGATTTTATTTCCTTATTAGTTCCTTTTTTAAAAATAAAAACCCATCTGTTACTAAGTCCATCTCTCAGAAATCTTTGTACCATTGAGAAGGCAAATCTGTCTATTTATCTATCATCTATCTTTTTAAAATGAGGAAGTACGTGTGACAGGAGTGTAAATGGCCAGCGACAGGGATGGAGGAAGGGGGAATTACATCTAATGAAGCTGGGAGTTCACACGGACCAGTCAGACATAGGGAAAATAAATGTTGATTTTATATGCCAAAGTCTTGAAAGGGGCTTGACGGCTCAAGGCTTTGGTGTGTTTTTCCAGATGGCAGATGCCATTTTGTGTTTTGCATAAACTGACTAAATTTGCTTGCTCTTTGTACTTATTTCAGAGGAAACCATTCTCTGCTTTCAATAGGACAGAAGAGCTCCTTGGCACTGGCACCCTCCTGGTCTGGTGAGAGGAATGGTGAAGGGACTATTCTGAGGACATGCAGGCATCATCCAAAGCTTCCTACATTCAGAACGAAGAGAGGTTGACCAGGGCTTTGGATCCTTCTTGCCTGAGGATGGTTCTTGCTCTGTGAGCAAGTCAGAGGATGTCACCCATGCTGGGAAACTCTCAAAGGTTATTTTTCCAGTTTGCCCATTTATGATCTCCAGGGATGAGAAATAGGTTTGTTGTGCTCTTATTTCAACTATTTTACATCCTGCTAAAGGCTAGTTGTGTGATCCTGCAATTTAATTCCTCTAGGCTTCAGTTTTACACACACACACACACACACACACACACTCACACACACACACACACTTCCTCCCTATTCACACACTTCTTCCCTGTTCTCTTCTTCTCCATATAAATTTTGGAAGACATGAGTTCTACGATCCCAATGTATAACTACAAGATGGAAGCCACTCAATCTGCCTCCTAAGCAAGAACAAACCTTTATTTTGTTATTTAGAGTTTGGGGGTTATTTATTATTGAAACATAGCTATCCCATTCTGATCCTAAGTGTTTCCATGAGTAAGGAGTTCAATGCAAGGAATTAGAAGTTTTGCAGCATCATTGGGTGGGCTGGGGAATGAAAGTCAAGAATGTTGCTACTGGGGCTGGGGATGTGGCTCAAGCGGTAGCGCGCTCGCCTGGCATGCGTGCAGCCCGGGTTGGATCCTCAGCACCACATACCAACAAAGATGTTGTGTCCGCCAAGAACTAAAAAAATAAATAAATAAATATTAAAAATTCTCTCTCTCTCTCTCTCTCCTCTCTCACTCTCTCTTAAAAAAAAAAAAAAAGAATGTTGCTACTAACTTGCAGGAAACCTAACCTGAGGAATCACAGGGAAGCCAAGTTGCTACTGACGATTTCAGCTGTCTGCAGCACTGAAGTGGGTGATCCTCAGGAGGGTGCTCAGGCATGACATATACCCCATGCTTTCCATCAACCAATGCACATACACCTGTCTTGATAGAGAAAAATGTTTTTTCCTCTTTCTCCTTTTAGGGATTTCAAGATTACCTCTCAATGGCAGATTACACCAAGAATCCTACTGGCAAGGAAGCCTGGGAATTGTAGTTTCCAAGGCTTTCAGCTCTTATGGGAGAAACTTGGCAGATAGGGATGGTACTCACTGTCCCAACAATAATGGTCTAGCATAGGTGCTCCTTGACTTTCCCATAGGAAATTCAAGTGGTCATCCTTGCATAGCCTACCTTTCTTTGAAAGCTACTTGATAACAGATCTTAATTATCTTTCCCTAGTGTCAGAAAATACCAGACAATAAATTGTTTTGTATTGATTTAAATGGAACTGTAACAGAATTAAAAGGAAATATAAAGTTGTCGCCACATGTTTAAGTTAGATTTGGACACCTTCTGTTTATGGAATCTGATAGGCCTCCCTCATAACTACTAAATTCTGTCCCAGTTTAAGCCATTTTCCTTCCTAGCCTGCTCAGAATGATCATAAAGAGTTTCTTGCCCAACCCATGACCTTGAACTTGAGCTCTAAGTTCTGTCTCCACAGTCAATAAAATGATTTTTCAGTGCTCTGGTTTTTGTTGGAAACTGTCCATCATATTTTTATTGCTGTTTTAAACTATATTATCAAGTTGGTTTACAGAGTTAGTCAAATATTTATGTTTAATTCATTTGATTCTGAACACAGTCTGATGCTCTGACAGTACTGGAATCTATTTGGGAATCAGGTATATGGGTTCACATTGGGGCAGAGTGGGGACTCTTCAGGTAGATGGGTTTGTGTCATAGTAAGACCCCATTCAGCCACTAGAAATGGGCACTCAGGGGAAGGAGGAACAGATCCTTGTTTCATTTTATCTGAAAAGGCTCACTGATTAAATCCATCCTCTTGATATCTATTTTCCTCACTTAAAAAGGGTAAGGCTATTGTTTCTGTGGCGAGAATGATGGTGGAGTGACTCAGACTTATTCACTGCCATCAAAGAAATTAAAGATACGGATCATGTCGTAATTAATCATCTTATCGTAAAGTGGTGGCCGTATCTAGCCGAAGAGTGCTATGTGCATAACAGCACAATTTGGGGGATGTGATGATGTCACGGCTACTAGTGCCCAGCACTTAGCCTCTCTTTTCCATCCCCACCCACCCAGATCTCTGGCTATATTTAGTTGTTTTACAGTGTCACCTGAACCAAAGTCTGTTTTATGGAATTTACTGAATAGAGAAAAGAGTTAGAAAATCAAGCTCCACAAAGTCTATTTTCCTTGGTTACCTGTTTTTCTTCTTGGTTAATGTTTTCTCTTACTTTGTACCTAGAGTCAGAGCTAAAACACAATCATGAGTTTACTTTGTGTAAAGAAAAGTAGGACATTGAGCAATCATCTAACGAATACTGTCAAGATGGTTAGTGAATTTGGAAAATTCCACTCTCAAAAAAAAAATTACTTTCTCTATTCTGTAGCAGATTTCCTCTTGGCCCTAATTATCCACAGCATTGTCCAATTTTCTGATCGTTTTTACTGTTGTTGACGTCACCTAAATAATTTATTTAATGGATTTCATTGGGTTCATTTGGTAACCCCTTCATCTATGTGGCCTGTTCTACTAATCTACCTACTTATTCAATAAATATTGAACACTGTCCCAGTTACCTAATGTTGTTAATAAACTCTTCTAAATCTAGTCATTTAATGAGACAATGTATTTTTATCACTTATGATTCTTAGGGTCGATGGCTCAGCTGGGCAGTGCTTACTGAGGGTGTCTTGGGTGGTGGCGGTCAGATGGTAGTTGAGGCTGGAGTTGTCTAAAGGTTTCTTTACTCATATCCTTGGTTTTGCACTGGTGAGGAATTCCTTTCTCTCCACATGGTGAGCTTGGGCTTTCTGAGAGCTTGTTGGTCTCTTGGTAATCAGATTTATTATATCATGACTGGCTTCTTCCTGAGAAAATGTTCTAAGAAATCCAGATGGAAGTTGCAAAGATTCTTAAACCTAGTCTTGGAAATCACACATCATCATTCCTGCCATCTTTTATTTGCTGAAACACTCATGGGTGAACACAGACTCCAGGGGCTGATGCAATAGATCCCCTCTCACCAGAGGGGAATGGTTTGTGCATTCAAGGAAGAAAAGAATCGATGCGGTCATCTTCATGAGAAGCTCCCACAAATGCCTACTTTGTGGCAGGTGCCATGTTAAGCTAAGTGCAGGACAACATGTTAATAGAACAGGCAAATTCCCTGCCCTCATGGAGATTAAAATCCAGCTAAACTGGGTCTAGTTTGATTTACCTGTCTTCATAATCAACTGCAGAGCAAGGAATACCAATAACTAAGCGTATTTGTTTAGCAAACTGGTAAAATAGCTATTCTGATTATCTGTGGGCTGATCATTTTGACTTTATCAATAAGGAGACTGAATGAAATTGTGGGTATCTGATCCATAATTTGATGATTACCTTGATGAGCTGGTTCATTCCTGCATTTAAAAAAATGCATCCTATAATACATAGAGAAATAATGGGGTATTCATGTGTTGTTTGATAAGAAAATCAAGTTCCTGCTATGCATGGAGGTAATTTCTTTGATTTGTAGTAGGGATTATTAAACAATATCAGATTTTGAAATATCATATTTTGACTCTGATAAGCTTCCATTCTTTCTAGTAGTTCTGACTGCATGCAGGTGGAGCATCTTGTGATAATGACAAAACAAGATGGTGAGCCCAGACATTGTGTGATAAACAAGAAAGGCAGTATCTGCTTCCCTCCTGAGAATTATATTTTGGAGAGAAGCAATTAATTGTTTGCCTCAGTTTTCTTCTCCCTTGCGCAATTCAAGGAAAGTGATTTAAGTTTGTTAAGTTAAAGGAGATTTCAGGACAGGGAATGTTGACACAAAAATTGGTGGTGTTCAGCAATTCTCAGGTCTTATCATTTTTGGCAAAGTTTATGTCCATTCAGTGGGACCGCTATGAAGGGCTGGGGGAATAGCCTCATGATGTCACAAGAGATACCTTGACATTTCAGAAACAAAGGTCGTAGCCTGAAAAGGTGCAAGAGCAGGCAAATTCCTGGACACGCAGGTCAAGTTCTTCCGTGAAGCTGGTATCATGTGCCTTCCTGAAGTGCCTAATCTATAGAGCTACATTGATTCACTTCGTGATAAAGGATATTATGGGAATATTTTAAGTCCAACAGCAACACATATTTTGCCTTATTTACCTGAACATTTCAAGCAAAACTGAATTTTGATTTGTCAGAGCAATTGTCTTCTATTGCTCCATGAACTTCAACTTCATGGCTTGACCTTCACCAATTCGGCTCCTTTTCTCATACTGGTGAACCTTGTGTCCCTAGGTGTGATTTACTAAATTAAACTTCTTTTCATTTCTCAAGCCAATTTGTTTATCTGAAGTACCTGTCCTTACTTCCTCTAGAAAGTCATAATAATCTGACTTTAATTATAATCTCACTATTTCTCCAGCATATACTTGTTTGATGTGTTAAGTTATTTGGTGCCTGCTGCTATATCATGCCATAATTTTTCATGAGCACCTGATTTGCCCAAATGACAAGAACTTCTCCACACAAATACACATTTAGCATATATGTACATTTAGCATATGTGTATGTGTAGTGCATGTTCACATACACACCCGGACATACTTCTCAATAGCTGACGACTTCTCTCCACTTTCTTTTTGTTTTTATAAGTTAAAGTCAAGTAGAGTATTTTGTAGTTACTTAGTGAGTTGGATCAGTACATATGTCCTAGGGGCAATGCAAAACATTTTTTAAAACTCTCAACTTCACACTCACAAAGACAAACCTAATCTAGATTATTGCTCATCTCATCCTCTGGGAAAACTTTTCATAAATTCATAACAAAAGTAATTGTAATTGATTACTTGAGGCAAAAATCGAGTTTTTCTTGAATTATTCTAACTCCTCAACTTAAAGATGTCCCTAAAAAACCTTTGAATTTCCATGCTGGTCTTATCCAAGCTTGTTTCTATTGATCATGAAAGGGTCGCAGTGGCATGGAAGACTCTAAGCTCTTCCTCCATAAACGTCTATAGGTATTTTCCTCTTTTCTGACTCCTTACATGGACAAACAATTTGAATAGAAACTTGAGACTGACATCACATTTTTTTTTTTTTAGTTAATGTGTCACCCTACTCTTTCCTCTTCTAATCAATTTGCTGTCCCTAAAATCTTTTTTATTTACAAAGCATGGTGCTGCCACCCTGCTTATTCAATCCATGAGGGGCTTCCCGATTTGTCTGAGATTAGAGCCGCCAGGAAACCTTTTCAATCCTCCAAATACCATGAATTATTTTGACATTCCTGATATTAACACACACAAAAAAGCTTTCTTCTCATAATTAGACATATACTTAAAATGCAAATAGTACTAGAAGCATTAATATAATGATAGGTCCTTATTCACAGAAGCTGATAATGACTGATAGCAGATCTTCTCCTGACAACAGGTTTCAATTAGAACAAAGTAGTGATTGAGTTTGGGAGAAAGAGCACTGTATTCTTACAGTAGTGAGTTCAGAAGTAGGGTTTCCATAACCATTGGAGAATCCAAAGTGATTCATTGGTGCGCAGAAAGAGGATATTAAAATTTCTCTTTATTTAGATTTTATTTAATCTTGAATTAAGAGTTCTTGGTGCATATATTCTTTTTTTATTAACACATAACAATTCCACTCATTTGTGGGGTAGCATGTGACATTTCAATACATTTATACATTGTGTGACATTCAGATGATGTTCTTTTTGGGGGGTATGGGGGTACTTGGGATTGAACTCAAGGGTACTCTACCACTGAACCACATCCACAGCCCTATTTAATGTTTTATTTAGAGAGGATCTCACTGAATTATTTAGGGTAATTTGTATGAAATTTAGAAATAAAAATATAAAGATTGAATACCCTCCAATTTTTTTTTGTATTGATACTTGTTTGTGATCTAAAATTTAGAAATCACTGCTTACAAAGGGAGAATATGGATAAGGTATGGGATGGTATGGAGAGAAATGGGAAATGATTACAGAACAAGTGTTTGTGGTCTCAGAATTCAGACTCTGGTTACTACTAGTTCCAGTCATTTGATCAATAGGGAGTTCACCAACTCAATCTGACGCCTGACTGTCCCTTTTAAGATGTCAAGAAATTGCTCAATGTTAGGATGGATGTTGACCGAAGAAAGAGGATTTTAATCATGCTTTTTTTTTTGGTTTTGTTTTCTCAAGGGTCTGATGGGAACAGAAAGTTTTGAGGGAGTTCACTGTTTCTGCAAGGTGACTGGTTGGATAAAGAAGTCCAAAGTTTTTTATCTGCAGAACAAATAAGGCCTGGTCAAAGGTAGCTGAAATGCATGTCTCCCACCTTGTCCCTTTTCCATGTCTGAGGGGATGTTTGTGCCTGTGGTTGTGCAACGGAGAGCCTCCTCTATGTATGTGGAATGGAGAGGAGGTGCATTTTAGAGTTTTCTGGTTAAAAATAGTCCCTGACCTTTATTCTGAGTTTGACAGGTAATTGATGATGGAGTTTATACAAAAATAAGTTAAAAAAATGAAAAATATATTTGTTGATGAGATATTGCTAAATATCCAGAATTGTTTTTCAGACAGCATCTGAAAATTTTTTTTTTCTTTTTCCAGAGTTACACATGGCACAACTCTATAAAAAACTGAAGTTTACTAATTCATAGTTGTTTGTATGTTAGCCTGGAAGTTTGTTGTTGGTGGTGGTTAATGACAACAAAGACAGTTGGATTGTCCTTTTGACCACTCCATGATAATTACTGGCAAATATTCAGAATTGACAAAAGTTCTGAAAATATGATCCATAGCAAAGAGCTTGAGTGGTTTCTTTTTTTTTTTTTTTTCTTTTTTGGTACCAGGGATTGAACTCAGGGGCATTTGACTACTGAGCCACACCCCCAGCCCTATTCTTTATTTTATTTTGAGACAGGGTCTCACTGAGTTGCTTAGCACCTTGCTTTTGCTGTGGCTGGCTTTGAATTAACAATCCTCCTGCCTCAGCCTCCAGAGCCATTGGAATTACAGGCCTGTGCCATTGGAATTACAGCGCCTGGCTAGTTTCTTTCTTTTTTTTTTTTTTAACTTTATTTTGTTTATTCATTTATTTTTCATGTGGTGCTGAGGATTGAACCCAGGGCCTCATACGTGTGAAGCAAGTGCTTTCTTGCTGAGCCACAACCCCAGCTTCTTGATTGGTTTTTTTAGAAGATAACTTTCTATGCAAAAATATTGGTGGGAAAGTAGAGTGTGACTGCATGGCCGAGATAAGCACTTATTATTGGGAAAAATAATCTATAGAATATTAGATTAAGCAAATGAAATAAAGCTTTGTATCATAGAGATCCTTATTGTCTAGATGTATATTTGATCGTTATTTTGATTGTGGTTATTTCTGTTGGAACTTAAGATGCATAAAACCAGTTAAAGAGTCATTTTATATGGAACAATTGAAGTATAATAGAGGAACCGGCAACCAATTATGGATAGAAGGTGAGGTAAATTAAAGAGATGAACTCTAATTTTTTAAATTAGGTGTGGAGAAACTTTCTCTGATAACATTTTTTTTCTTAAGTTTACCAATTTTGTAGTCAATTAGATAATTTTATTTAGCATTTTTTTTGTTAGTGAGAATCCAACAATGTTTATCATTCAAGAATTCTTCCTCAAGGAAATATTTAAGAAAGGGTTTAGACATTAATAACAAAACTTCTGCCTAATTTTTGATGTTTGAAAACAATCTTGATGGGGTTTAAATTGTAACATGGGAAATCCACATAAAATTGTTTTTGTTTATGTGACTATACTATACAAGTAATAATTGAAATTAGCTAATGCCCACATTTTCTGAATAACCATAACATTTATTGATATACTTGATGAAAATTGAAAAGCAAAGCACAAATGTTCTAGTAAGGAAAAGGTACGTTTCCAAGCCTAAACCCTGTTATGACCTAGGCCTTGGAATTTCGCTTATCATCCATCTGTTCAAGTAGAAAAATTAGTTACAGTAAAAACTTAAGTTAGTTACTTGCAAGTACCACGGGCTATGAGACATTGAACCAAGTGGTAAATAGGATTGGACTCTTTCAAAGTCCACCGTAGATAATTATCTTTCTGAGGATGTGAATTTATAGTTTTTCCTGAAAATGATAGATAAACTTTGGAGTTTCCATTGAGCTCTAGGATGCAGAGATGACAATACTGAGTATCATGAATTGTCCGTTCTGCCTTCAATACGGTTGCTTTGGGAGGAGGGTGGTTGACTGTGGGCAGGTGTGGACACTGGGACTTTGTGATCCAAAATGGGCTTCCATATCTGTAGAATATCAGATTAGCCAATTAATGAAAATAAAATCCATCATTTTATAAACAGACACTTTAAGGCATTTGGTGAAGAAGATGACAGAATGGAGGAGAGAAAAGAGAGTTACAGAGATGGGAGAGATGGAGCCATAGTACACATGAGGCGTATGGCCGGCAGGCCTCAGCTCGGAGGGCCTGGTTTTCCCATCTGGCACTCAGCTCATTGAGTCTGTTTATTCAGCTACAGTATCAGACATTCCCTTTTCCTGCCTGAAGAAGTCCCCTTTGAAGAACTGCTCTGCTGGGGAGTAGTTTCCCCTTGGATGGGCTACTCCTGTTTGCAGTCCTAAAGGAAAAGAACTGGAAATGTCACAAGAATGTTCTTTAAAGCGATATTCCAGCGCCACGTGAGGGAGGATGAAATAGCTGTAAAAGATGTGTTTCCTGGTTGAGGTATTTTTTTCCCCTCTCAAGTGCATTTAGCACTGAACAAAGGTATCACATGAATGGGATTGGGGTCAGATGTTCTTGGGTACCTCCAGATCTGTGTGGGCAGGTTGAGGCTGGGGGTGCGAGATCACTGGGCAGAACAGCAGCATATCAAGCTTCTGTAGGCCTGGAGAGAGGGCACACATCTGCGAGAGCCAGAGAGAATTCAATAGGGCCAGCCAACCTAGTCTTTATCTGCAAAGGACTCAGTGGTGGTAACTTATCAGAGGGCTGGTCTATGTTTTCAAAGCAAAGCAGCAGATGGAACGTTCTCCAGTGAATTGGGGGGGACAAAGTTCATAATCAAATTAGATCATTTCAGAGGTCAAGAAGTTTACTTTGGGGTTTCATATTAATTTCTTGGATTTCAGAGATAACTTTTTCAAAGAAGTTTTTTCATCTAGTCCACACATGAGCCCTGTGAAGGAAGTAGGGAGGATGTCAGTCTCCTGAATTTTCCTCTTAGGAAAAGGTCATGGCCAAAGAAAGAGAGATGGTTTCCTAGCTCATTACTGGCAGGGGCAGAACGACAACCCAGGCCTCCTGACTCTGGGACCAGGTCTCTTTTCTCTGTGTTCTTGGGACCTGCACAAAGTGACAGTGGGAGTTTCAGAAAAAAGGGAAGGTGACATTTTCTATCTCCTCCCAGGCACGTAGAAAGTCACTGTGACTTTGAAGCCACTGCTTTGCTGTGCCCAAATGCTCTCTCGGGGACTGGCCTTAGGGAGGAGATTCAAAGTAAAACCTTCAGAGGGTAAGTCTCATATTTCTAGTCACTGTGGCTGCCCATGCCTGGAGTTGGTTTGTTCAGTCTTTACCTGAACCACATAAAACAGGAGTTCTCTAGAATGAAAAGGGTTCTTTGTTCCATCTCTGAGATGAACCCTTTGAGGAAGAGATGTCACTTCATGGTGAGGCCTGATTTTCTAGGGGAGAGGACGGGATCCGCACACTCTCCCTGCCTCCTGACTGGGATCTGGGGCTCATGTTGACTCTTGGCCTAGGCATGAGGTTCATGCATAAGGGATCAGAGGGCACTAACAATCCAGACTTCATCCAGGTGCGAGTGACAAGAATTTTCTTGCAGGGAATATGGAGCCTCTCCGGTTTCCAACTCAAAGGGGAAACAGGAACAAAGGTTACTTACAGGCAGTTTATCCTGCCTCGGTACCCAGAGCTTTATAGTTCATCTCTTTCTGGATGTGTGTCTTCTCTCTACCTGTCATGCAGAAGCTGCTTGACATTGGAGCCCTATCTTATAATGATTTGAATCCTCTAAGGGTGCTGAGGGTTTAAAATATCTGATGAATGACTAGGAATGTATTTTCAGCCAACCCCTTATCCAAGAGTTTCTCAGCCTACTGTTCAAATCGGAATCACCTGGGAGACAGGCTTGTGTACTTTGAACTAAGTCCCAAGATGAATTTCGTGCACACCAAAGTTTGAGAATTGTTGCTTTATCCGTTTTTGCCTGACTTTGAAAAACTCTTTGTGACTTTGAGCAATGCTAGAAGCACAAACACAATCGCGTATTTGTGTAGTGTTTCATGATTTACAAGGCTTATTTCACATTTTTGTCTAATTTGACCCTAATTTAATAGGGCTAATTTTTTTTTTTGGTGTGGGGGTGGTACTGGGGATTGAACTCAGGCTGAGCCACACCCTCCAGTCCTATTTTCTATTTTATTTAGAGATAGGGCCTCACTGAGTTGCTTAGCACCTCACTTTTTTGCTGAGGCTGGCTTTGAACTTGTGATCTTCCTGCCTCAGCCTCCTGATCTGCTGGAATTAAGGCAGGCACCACTGTGCCCTTTAAAACAGGCCTCTCTTGGGAATTCTTTTCCCACCCATTTTACAGAGGAAGAGACAGAGGAGTGATAGTCTCTGGATCACATAGACAATTTGTGACAGAGCCTGGACCCATGCCTTCTGGGTCCCTGTGCAGTGAGTGCTCTTTCTACCAAAACCCCTGCAATTCCATACCTTTGGCAGTCACAGGTACTTTTTGAATGGGAGATGTTACTCCTTGCTTGCTGTCCACGAAGGTGGGGGCCATGATCATGATACACTGTGAAGTCCTTAAAAGCTAAGATTTCCTAGTGAAGTCTATTGTAGAATAAGAGGTTAAGATTACCAATGAAGGGTCCTTTCATGCACATATTATGAACTAAAACAATATTTCTGTTCCTTAAAATCAAGTTGGAAGAGCACAACTGGGAACTCACAAATGGTGAGAATCCTTTTTGGGAGTGAGAATCTGCTTTCTCGGTAACCTGTGATTTAAACTATCCTCTCCTGATTTTTCATCTCGTTATACTGAGACTAAAGGAGAAAGGGTGGGAAAGGGGCTGAGACCCTAAACACACCCCGAGTCCTGGAGTCTCAGTGATGATGAGGCCAGCTCTTTTGAAGTTGGCTCTTGCAGATGTCTGTGAGGTTGACAACTTGGGCCAAACAAGACTCCCGTGGAAGTGACTTGGACACCTAGGATGCTGCAAAGGTAAGTGGCTTGAATCTCACTAAATTCAAAGATCAGAATTTTCCAAAGATCCTCGATGTTTAAGGAAGCATGTCGTCTTTTTTTCAATGGCAATTTCGTGGTTGCCTGAGTATTCTAGACAGAACTTTCTGGATCACTGTTTATTCTTTGATTAGTTGCAAAGTACAAACAGCCATCAGAAAATGAGGCTTGAAAGAGAAGGTGGGCCTGAAACTTTTGCTGGTACCCAATTCTCTTCCACTTAGCTGAGTGGAGACCTCTTCTTTAATCATGGAGTAATAGATGATTGATATGACTGTACCCTGATTAGAAAAGGTTTCATTTTACTTGTGCACAGTACATGGAATTAGTTAAGGGTTGCATAGGAAAAGAAGTGATGGACTATTGTTCACATTAAATTATAATGACAGCCTTCCTAACCACTGTGTATTTATTATGTAAGAAAAGAAAATGTCTGGTAAAATTCTGTATAGGTTAATAACACCTTCATAATATACTCCTTCTTTTCTATTGACTTGAATAGCCCTCCTACTGACTTTTAATGGATTATTAGAGTTAATTACATCAATTGCAATATAATTGATTCTTAAATACTATGTAGAAACCTCATACAATTATGGAAAAACAAAAGTTATCTAGACATCTCAAATCAAAAAAGATTTGGAATTCCTGCACATTTAATTTCTGATAATCACTAGTCAGTTTGGACATTAAGATTGCATGGTGTCTTGTTTTCTCTTTGCTAGGTTTTGACAGAATTGATAGTTTTACAACATTTAACTCAATATGCATGGAAATATAAGATTAAAGCTGTGAGTGCAATTTTTTTTTTTCTAAAAAAAGATCACTTCATGGCTTAAAAGCTGAAATGTGTTACCTGCCTAACATTGACAGAAACAAACTCAAGGGAAAAAATCAAAAGAGGATTTGATATTGAGTTTTAGAAACCTCTTCCCCACAGGGGTAAAGATTCCTATGGGTCTTAGGGCTTGTTACCTGAGGGCTATAAAATATGATGAGGGATGATGAATTGCCTAAAGGGGAAAAATATCTTTCTCATTTTATTATCTAGACATGGACAATGTGTTGCAATGTCAAAAACACTGATTGAAGAGTGCAACATCATTAACATTTGGTATTTGATATCATATAGATCAAAAGAAATTCTTGTAATAGATTGTTTGAATGCAACCTTTTCAATTTTAACTGATTTTTGGAATCAGTTTCTGGGTGCTGACAGTTATAAATGTGAGTTTTTTTAAAAGACTTTTTTTTTTTTTTTTCGAAAAATAAGGGTTTCTAGATTATTTAAAAATGGCCAGCAACGAAGTGCGTGAAGGAGAGGTATCTCAATGCAGTAACAGGGGCACTAAAATAGGCATCTATTTTAAATCTGGTGTTTTCTGTTACTCCTTGTACAAAACGAGAGAGAGCTTCTAAGGCCTCTGCCTGACCTTGAACTTTTAAGGTTATTGTTGCCTGTAGTAATTCATTTTATTCTTAGTATAAGCTGACTTGTATCAACCCAAGTGCCTTACATGTGTATATGTATTTACATATGTCATATCTTCTTAACTGTAAGTTCCCAAGGACAAGGGCCATACTGCATATATCTCTGTATACCCATAACTTATACTACCATTTCCTAGCATAGAATAGTCTACTGTCTGGTTGACTGAGCAGCCAATCAAAAGGAACTGTTTCTTTTTATCCCCTGAAAGTCTTGGTATGATATACTAAGAATATGACAATATATACCATTTATTATAATGGCTTGATTTTTTGAAAGCTTTGTAAAATGTATTGTTTTGTTTTATTAATTATTAATGGAGTCAGATGCATTTAAGATGTAAAAATTCATTGTTTTTCCATAAATTGAAATGCAGTCATTTCCAGTGGGGTTTTTAATGGGATGGGAGCAATCTATTCTAAAGTTCATTTAAAAGGGAAACATGAAAAAATTCTTTTTTGAATGAGTGGGGATATGCTCCAATAGTGATCAAAACAAACTATATATATTGTAAGCAATTGGATACACAAGGTGTAGAGAGAGAGAAATCAATTAGCCCAAAATTTTAGAGTCCAGAAGTAGCCCTAGGAATATTGAGGAAAATAACAGATAATATGGAGGCATTTCAAATCAGTGGCTAAACAGTAGACTGTTCAGTAAATGGTATTGGGACAACTGGCTCTCCATCTGGACTCCCACTATACACAAAAGTAAATTCCAGATGGAGCAAAACTCTAAACATAAAAATCAAATCTATACAAGTATTAGAAGAAAATATGAATGAACCTTTTTTTTTTCTTTGTAAGTAATCTTGGGTTAGGAGGTCTTTGTAAACAAGATGGCAAATCCAGAGGCCATTCAGGAAAACTTGACAGATTTGCCTTCATGCAAAAAAAAATCATTAGAATGTTGAAAGAGAAGTGACAGATAGGGACAAAATATTTTAATTATGAATTTCATAAAAAAGAGTTATCTTCCATTATTCAAAGACTGCCTATAAATAAACAAGAAAAGTATAACTAACTTGCTTTAAAAATGAGCAAGAGATGTAAAATAAGTAATTTCCAGAAAAAAATGTAAATGACTAAGAAACATTTGAAAAATATTTGGCAAATTAAATTTAAAATAAAAACATGAGTTATCATCTTCTATTTCAGGCTGGCAAAAAATTTAGGAAGTTGATTGAATATATCAGTTAATGAATATACTGTATTCGTCTGTTAAGGATAGGTATCAACAATAGCTGGTTAAGTGGAAAAAGCAAGTTGTAGACTACTGTACATTATATTATGTCATTATAATAATAATTTTTGAAAGCACATGTATATAAAATACATTTTAAGGACTATATATGCATTACAAATACGTGAATATATGACAGTAGTTATCTTTTGCATAGCATGAAGATATATGCAAATGTACATATTTATTCTTTGGGTTACTTTTCAGAAAGAAAACATTCTTTTATTTTACTTTATTTAACACTCCTCAAGCTGAATAACTGATCTGTGAGAAATATTTACAAATAATTCAGAGGATTTAGTTGAATCAAATATTATATGAATGATACATTATTTTGTGGAATCTCAGTCAATTCTGATCAAATTCTTTAAATCAATCTTGTTGAACGGGTGAATTAAATAACTTTCTAGCCCTACACTCTGGTTTCAGTTCTATCCTGTCGGGACACATTCAGTCTTCAGATCCTCAAGCTTTGTTCAAAGGTTGTAGTAGATCAGCCTCCTCTGTCAACTGTGCTTGTTCCACATGACATCCAAGGGCACTCCCACCTGCCCCCAAGTGTTAAATAAATCACAACATCCTGGAATCCGGGCCATCAGCAGGGTTAAACAAGTCAATGTAAACAAAGTCTTGTGATTAATTTGAACTTGTTTCCAAGTTGTTTGTTAGCAAGGAGTTAACAAGTTCAGACCTTTGGTCATATGGGCCTTTAAGGAAAGCTTTTTTTCCCCATTCCAATGACTTCCTGTTCATGGGAAAATGAGAGGAAATGAACCTCTAACAGGAGGATGGACCCACCCTTTTCCAGTCGTGTGGCTAATTTGTCAGGTGTAATATTGGCACCTGGTGGCTTGTGTTGGCTTCCTGCCCACCCTTGCTGGGGAAGTATCCAAATACTTGTAATAGGCGGTAGAAGACTTCAAAGCCATTTGTAAGAGAAAAGGATGTTGTCATTAAAGAACTTAATGGTGAATACTCCCAATCATTTAGTGATGTCAAGATAAAAGGAAAATTTTAAAAACACATTATCTAGAGTTTTCTCTGATGTATCATATGACCTGTTAAAACAAAGCAACGTACAGTAGTTGATTTAGTGATAATATATATTCCAGGATACATACATCAAAATATATGCATAGTTTGATTGAATGTTTAGCTTCCGTATTTTTGTGAGGTTAACAAAGGCATCAATTGTTTGTATGAAGATTATGAATTATTTCTTTAAGGATATAATTCTTACCCAATATCATCTTTCAGTAGGTACTTTCTTTGTTTTTCCTAATGAGACTGCTGCCTTTGAATCAAAAGGGAAAATTACAGTAACATTGAGTGATCTGACAAATGAAAAGTGACGACATGGGTTTTCAGAATTCATTAGGAATTTTGGATGAGCACAATTGATTCAGTTCCATACCTCTCAATTGTCAGCAAGAAACAATTACTTCCTTCTGAACAATGATATGGTTAATTTTTCAGCAATTTAAGGTAAATCTGTCCATGAAAGGGGATTAACCAACCTATAATCAGTGGTCATGAAACCATGATCAATCCTACATAAAAATGAAACTTCTTTTTGTTTTTATAATTAATGTAAGCGGTATTGCTTTAGTGTGTCCAAACCTCTCTCTGAAAGCAGAGTCAGTATTCACGGACATGGAAAACAAGAGTAATTAGTCTCCCTACATTCATGGTGTCACTAACCGTAAACCTCAATCAGTTCATTGTTTCTCTTAAATGATCACCAAGCATTTATTAAAATTTCATTGGCCTAACACAGGATCAGAAAAATTTAATGTTATTAGTTGAATAGATATGCAATTATTAACATTTGATATCAAATATCTGTTCTATTTTGGGACAGATATTTGGATTTACTCTGGCAAGGACTAGACAACTTCCAGAGGGAACAGCAAGTTCATGACCCCCAAGAATTGATGGTAAAGTGGATTAAATTTTCAGAGACTTGTAATTTTTTACAATCTACCTGGCCAGCAACCATGGAAGACATAAAGAATTAGAAAAAATACCTGTGTGATTAGTTGGTCATATGGGTCTTTAAACTACAAATGGGATATGAGGTTAGAAAAGGAGAGATAAATGTTGATTGAAATAATCTTTGAGGAAGGCGTAGTAGCTGAAATTTAAGAATGAATGGTATTTAGACAACCAAGAAGGGAACAAGTGGACGTTCCAAGTGCATGGGAACAAGAAAGAGTGTAGCCTGACATAGGGTCTTTGGTAGTTGGGGCTGGGGAGCATCTGGATGACTATAGCATTTGTCTGGGGCTTTCATGAGTTGATGAATCAAGTGGAAATTATATGAAAGGTCTGATTAGCTCAGCAGAGGAATTTGGGTTCTTGTAGATTGGGATAATAATATTTAAGTAGCAAAATAGGAAGATTTTTCTGACTGTGGTGGGGGGCAAGAAGAATTGTCAGGGGTTCTTGTGGGAAACAGAGTTAAAAATTAGCCATAGGTAATGATGGTGGAAATGGACAGGGAGAAGAGCATTCATGAGACATTCAGAAGGAAGGAAGAATGGGACTAGGTAGTATTGGATATAGAGGCTGGGGGAGAAAAAATAAATAAAAAGCAATTCTAAGATTTCTATTCTGGAAGGCTGGACTAGATGGTTGCTAACCCTACTGATCCCTTGATAAAGGAAAATGATGGGTCCTATTTTCAGATGGGCTAAATCTAGGATTGTAAGGGTCCAGTGAATGATGGAGGAAGAGACCACCAAGAGACCGACTCATGCAACAGCAAAAGGGGGTTTATTGAGGATCCAGCGCGCTGGGGCTCTGTGCTCACTCAAGAAGGGAGAGCGGCCAAGAGCCCCGAGCAGGGGTTAAGCAGTGCTTAAGTACACTTTTTGGGGAGGGCGGGGGCTTTGCATACATCAGAGCAAATCATCATGAGGCGTGAGAAAATCGAACAACTCTCAAGCATGATTAGCACACTCATTGGCGGGAACAGGTCGGGCGGGAGTGATAGGTCAGTCCTAAGGAGGGGGACATTCAAACAGATTGGTTTGGACCCTGAGGTGCCTACGTGCCGAGCTGCACAGGGTCCAGGTTGTTAAGCAACTAAGTGGTCAGGGTTAAGCAGCTAAGTGGTCAGGGGGGATTTGACACATATCTAATGGGCAGTTCCGGGAATTGTCTTAACTGCCACAGGAATTTCAGGTTCTGAGTGCAGTTTAGAAACTTTACAATACCTAGTCCTTTACATTTTAACTTCAGTTTCTTTTATTCTTTCAGGATCAATTGGAATATGGGCTGGAACTATCTTATGCACAATTAGAAACATGAGTCTAGAAAGTAACCAAAGGGCCAAGAAGGAGATATGAAGAATTGATAATTAACAGTTACTTGCCACCTGTGATTCCAAATTCCATAGCCTGGTTTTTAAGGCTGCTGTCACCAAGTCCTAGGCTGCTTATTCAAGACATCTTGAGCTACTCCATAGCTCACACTGATCCTCCTGGTTCAACCAGTCAACAAACTATGTTCTTTTTTCTTTTTGAATGAATTCTTGCTGTTTTCTTTTCCTAGAACCCTCTCACTTGATTTCTAGTTATTAACACCTCTCCATGCTTTAGGAGCAGCTCACATCCTTCTCCCATCATAAAAATGTTTTCTTAAACTCTGGTCCAGCTGCGAGAGGTGGCACACACCCAGCAGCTCAAGAGTCTGAGGCAGGAGGGTCACAAGTTCAAAGCCAGCCTCAGCCATAGTGAGGTGCTAAGCAACTCAGTGCGACCCTGTCTCTAAATAAAACTCAAAATGGGGCTGAGGATGTGGCTCAGTGGTCGAGTGCCCCTGAGTTCAAACCCTAGTACCCCCCCCCAAAAAAAAGCTCTAGTCCACACTCTTCTCTCTCCTTTTTGAGATCTTATAGCATTTTGAGGTTGCATTATGTATATAAGCACCCAATCATGCACAAGTTCATGTTGTCTAATCAGGTCAAACATAACTGCCTTCCTTGTCAATGAAACCACAAATACTTTAAGGATAAGTATTGATTTTTCTCTTGCATTGGTTAGCAATAATATTTTAATATTTGCCAAGAACAGGTTTTCTAAATAGGGACATAAAAAAAAATCAGAGGTTTTCTTTTCTTCATATTATAAAAAGTATGGGGACAGATAATCCAAAGCTGATTGGGCATATATTGGTATGAGCAGAGACCAGGCCTCTCTCTACCTTTTTACTTAGCCCTCCTAAGGATGGATTTCTTACTTCAGAATCACAAGCCAGTTGATCCTCTTCAAGTGGAGCACCTGTGCTGCAGGCAGGGAGAAGTGGAAAGGCCAAGGATAAACCAGGCTGCCAGCCCACTCAGGCCTGCTTCTAATGTGCTTGCCTGGAAGCTCCTTCTCACAACCTTGATTAAGGTTTTATGGGTCAGTAGTAAGATTTAGGGCCACTCCTATTCACAAGTGATGCTACAAATATTGTTTTCTAGTTGGACTTGTTGCTATCTCCAACAAAATCTGTCCTATTTTTTAAAGAGAAGGGCTATTGGTAACTAGTAGGCAGCTAGTTGTCTCTATGGCTATATGTTTACACATGCATATATTTACAGACGTGTACACATGCATATATTTATGTACAGATGTGCACAAACACATATATAATTATATGTATACAGTTATCTCTGCAGGGAATTGTTTAGGGACCCTGTCACAGATTTCCAAAGCTGAGGCTTCTTAAGTACCATATATTTTTAAAATGGTGTGTAGTATTTGCATATAACCTACACATATCCTTCTGCATTCTTAACTCATCTCTATATTATTTATAATACCTAATACCATATAAATGCTATGTAAATATTGTTGTATGTTTAAGAAATAATAAAAATAAAATGTGTGCACATTCAGTACTCATATAATTTTTCTTTTAAATAATTTTAATCCATGACTAGTTGAACCCACAGATATAGTACCTATGGATATGGAGGACCAACTGTACATTTAAATTTTGCTCAGATACTTACACATATATGTATATTATATGTAATATATATACACAGAGATTATGCTCTATCTTCTATCTCTGTATCTATACAGAGAGGCTATGTCTCTCCATTTGAGCAAGAATGTCTATGTGTATCTACACACAGGCACACAAGCAGTACATTATTAAAACTAAGAAAAACCAAATCAAGATTGTAATAAAACAACCTGCCATATTAAACATTATGTTGATTACCATGACCATTATGGTTGAAGTGGAGACACTGTTACATAAATAACTATTGCTACTATTATTAAATTAAACCAATATTTTTCTATAGCTATACCAGCTTTATTCCCCTGTTGTGCATAGTCAACCTTACTGTTGACAGGAATCTCTGAAAGCATCCATATCCTCACATTTCTTAGAACTTAGAGTTACTGAATCAGTGATTTGAGGTTTAGTTTCTGCATTTTAGGCATCCCTATTGCTCCTTTCCCACCTCTATGATTTAACCAGTGGTTTTCAAATTGTGTTTGTGACACAGTTTTGAATCTTAGAGTCGCTATCAGCATGTATAAAAAGGTGCCAGAATAAAACCAGAAAAAGATGCCAGAACTTTGTGGGATAAGTCCACATCATCATGGTCCTCGGAACAGAGTCTTGCAGAGACCCTGGAAACATTCTCAAATATTTGGTCTTTCACTTTGTGGCTGTGGCTGTGCTCTGTTAAAAATTCCCGAGGAAATGACTTCATCAGTTCATGAGCAGGGTTGTGATTAGGACTCAGGACACTGAAATCCAGGCTCCAGGCTCTTCTACCACGTTATTCATAACAACAGCAAAGGCAGCAGCAGCAGTGATTTACATTTATCTAGAACTATACAGAGTGCCTCACCAACCATGTACTATAGACAGAGTGGTGTTACTGATCTTCAGATAAGGAAATACTATACCCAATCGTGGCAGGGAGTAGAAGTGCAGCAGTTAGGGTGCTGTCTCATGCCCAGTAGTCTTTGGAGGGGCTTTCCTAGTTTGCAGATACCCAACTGGTAGCTCTGTTAACCAGGCCACAGACCTGCTTTAGTCGACTTTTAGTTACTGTAACAAATACCTGAGATAATAAGCTTCTAAAGATAAAGGATTTATTTTGGCTTGCAACTTCAGAAGTTTCAGTCCATGATTGATTGGCTCTGTTGCTTTGGGCCTGTGGTGAGGCAGCACATCACAGCCGGGAGCATATGATGCAGGAAGTCATTCACCTCCTGGCCAGGAAGTGAAAGAAAAGAGGAAGAAGAAGAGAGCAGCGTACCACAATCCCCTTCCAGTAGACCTCCACCAGACCCACCTCTGAAAGGTTTCACCACCTTCAATAGTGCCACGGTCTAGGGACCAAGCCTTAAACACTTGGACGCTGGGGGACACTTAAGATCCAAACTAAAACAATATCAGAAACACCAATCTGAATCCTTTGGATTCATCTCTTGAAATAAGGTGACATTTGCATTTCCTAACCACTTTTTCTATCATTTAATCTTAACCCATGTAATTATGTCATGGTAGTGAAACAACCAAATCAATATGAAAATGAAAAATTTACTGTCATCTTGCAATACATCAGTGCCTTCAAGATGGCACTTGAGCTTCTACTTTCCAAAGACGACATTATTATTTAGGGTTTACGCGCATCTTAGTGTGCTAACTGGTGGAGTGTTGTGGAAATCAGTTTCGTACCAGGACCATATGTGATATAATACGTAAGCATTAAAAAAGAGGTAGGTAGAGGATATGGTTCATATCTATTAAGAGCATGCTACTGCTTAGAATAGTAAGAATGGTAGCATGGACCCATGAGAAGGAAATAGTTAAAGATGATCAACATTAATTAGAACTTCCTTGTTTGTTTTCTTTTGAAAGCTTCAAGTTATCCAAATGGAGTGTTAATTTAAAAGGGAAAAAAAAAAGAAGTGTTTTCTTGGGAGAAGACAATATTTTGAAATGTTTTTAATTTATGAGAGCCTGTTTCCTTCAGTCTCCCATTGCTGCATGAGGTTGAACAAATGTTAGCTGCAACTAATTAATTAAGTTTGCAGAAAGTAGCAGCAGGGGATTGGAAACTTGAAGTGGAAGTGAACGTTTTGACTGTAAACATGTTGCCTGCCTGAGAGACCATATCTGAATTGAGTGGTTGCCGAGTTATCCAAAGAAATGCAGTATCTCTGGGAAAATCAGGCTTGGCAGAAAGAAAAAAAATAACACTGTCTCTTGCTGGCAGCTCTATTCATTTATTTCCTGGGTTCCTCTTGTGTATTTTGCTTGATTCTGGACATACATTCTGCTGTCTTCTCTGTGTATGAAGGTGATGTTGTGGGTTTTCCCTCAGAAGAAAGGGAACTCATATTTGTTGAGTGCTTTTTCTATGCCAGGCTCTTTAAATCCTTTCTTTCTGTGAGGCTGATACAATTCTCTCATTTTACAGGTAAAGAAACTAAGAGAGACTTTAGGCATTTGCTTAGGATTGGTTTAATAGGCAATGGGAATTTGAACTCAGATGTCTAACACTGGGGTCTCTTCAGGTACACCATGCTATAGGGTGGGGAAGGGCTGCAGGGAGTCTGGTTTCCCTTGGAAGGCTGGGGGAAACAGTCCCGGAAAAAGATGGAGCCCTGGAGTATGCAAAAGGACCATCAGATCTGAAGGTGAGCCACAGATCATACTTCATGAAACCCCAGGTTAGAGAGATTCCTGAACAAGATTCCCTGGACAAGATTTCTTGTGGCCTTCTGATTCCATTGGGCTGATTATACTCACATAATATCCACACATAATATCCAAACCCATCACGGGACTAATGGCAGGAACTGAAGCTGAAAGGTCATGATACAGAGAGAGGGGCCAGGACAGCCATAAAGGATTCAGAACTCGGAGGCTGTGAGTGGAACTGCCATGACTTTAATCACAGGAGGCAAGAGTAGAGGCATGGAGAGAAGAAGGACATGGCAAGTGGAGGGGTAGCCAAGCCCCAGTCCTTGGAACCCTTTGGGGTACCAAGGTCTTTGTGTTCTGCCACAATGCAAGGCTTGCTGATCATTCTGTTTTGGTCCACCTTGCTCTTTGCATTACCAACACTGACATTGTTATTACACAGATTAGAGCATGGAAGACATTCGTTAGAACTCGGTAGACCAATTCACAATTCACCCTGAATAGACCAATAGAGAAGTTCTGGACGATCTAGAGAGTTTTCTTAGAGATGAAATAAGACAAGTACAGATCGTCAGTCTTTTAATTAGCTTACAGTGGCTGTCATGGATTCAAAAGCCAACGCAAACTGGACACGGTGGCACACACCTGTAATCCCAGTGACTCGGGAGTCTAAGGCAGGAAGATTGCAAGTTCCAGGCCAGGCTCAGCAACTTAGTGAGTCCCTAAGCAACTCAGTGAGACCCTGGAGACCTTGTCTCAAAATAAAAAATAAAACCAGGATTGAGCATGTGGCTCAGTAGTTAAGCACCCCTGGGATCAATTCCTGGTACCAAAACAATAAAAAAGACAATAAAAATGTCAATTCAAAATCAAGATTACAATGCTTAAAACTGTGCTTGGTAAAGTAAAATATGTTAGAGTTTGACACTTGACTGCAAAGCATAATCTTGACAAAGTTTAGATATGAGAAATTTGGATAGGATAAAATTAAATTTGGTCACAGTTGAACATCCTATGGTTACAGATGAAAACTCACAATGGTAGATACAATGAATGATGGAATTTAAATGGTAAAAAATGCTGATCAACACATCAAATCTTGGTTGTAAGTTTATATGAAAATAATTGAACTCGATAACAATAATGTCAGTAGAATAAGAAGAACATGAAAAGATACTGGGAAAAGTTCGACTATCCTATATAGGAAATTATATGTGGAATTCACTTAGACTCATGGGGATTTTTGCTTCTGAATAGTGGGTTGTGGCAAGGTATTGATTTCTGCTACAATAAGTATGAAAAGTGGATAAATTACAAAAATTATATTTTAAAGGTATCAGAAATGTAGAATGCAAAGGTATTAGATAAGTTAAAATTTCCTCAACCTAAGGTGAGATCACTGGCCATTTTCTCTCCTGGGGACAATTGTAAGCATGGTCACAGACTAAGCCCCTGTCAGGCTTGCCCTAGAGAGATGAACTCTTCTGGGGAAAGCCGCACCTGCAGAGAAAGCTAGCAAGCTGGGATCTAGAGGATCTCCAAATGCTTTAGCCTGTCTTCCCAGAGGACCTTTGCTGAGATTAGAGGGAAGGATGTGAGAATGGGAGGCTGGGCTGGGAGGGCAGAGTGAAGGGTCTGACTGCCTCAAAGAGCTCAGAAAACCCTCTGGATGGAAGTACCTGCAACAAGCACACAACTGCCCTGGAGATATTTAGAAACGGGTGGATGGATTCTAACTGAAGATTCACTCTAGGGCCACGCCCACTTAATTTCTGATTGGATCAAGGTGATAGTCGCTCTCCTATCTGCCTTTCAGAGAAAAATGGAAAAAGTATTCGTGTGGAAATGAACTAAGATTTCAGTCTCTAAGATTCTTTTACACAGAATATTTACCTTGCAATAAAATCTCCTGAAGTAGGCGAAGATGCAGAGCAATATGACAAAATCAAGGGAAAAAGCAAGCAAGCAGGAGACAAATCCATAGATGATCCAGATGTTAGTTCAAAAGTTTTGAAAAAAAAAAAACATTGTAAGTATAATACATAAAATGGAGGAAAAAAGACATACAAAAAATAGGCAAATATTAATGTGATCAATCAGGTAGCATATTCCTTTAAAATATTGTATCTGATAGTAGAAATTCCCTGGAAAAGTTTGACATAAACTTGGCCTGGTTATAGCAAAAGACCAGATTAGTGTACTCAAAGACAGGTCCAAAGAAAGAGAGCCAAACTGAGTCACAGAATGAAAAAGAAAATTGAGGGGCTGGGGATGTGGCTCAAGTGGTAGCGCGCTCGCCTGGCATGCGAGCGGCCCGGGTTCGATTCTCAGCACCACATACAAGCAAAGATGTTGTGTCCGCTGAAAACTTAAAAAAAAGAAAATATTTAAAAAATTCTCTCTCTCTCTCTCTCTCTCTCTCTCTCTCTCTCTCTCTCTCTCTCTCTGTTTAAAAAAAAGAAAAAGAAAAGTGAAAGAACTTAACAGCAAAAGTGACATGTGGGACATAGTAAAATGTTTTAATATGTGATTGGAGTCCCAGAGGATAGAAAAAAAGACAATGAGGAAAAAGAAATATTAGAAGAAATAATTCTGGAAAGAATTACTTCCAGAAACAATTCTGGAAAGAAATAATTCTGCTTTCCTAGAACTGATGAAAGGCATCAAACCCATACATTCAAGAGGCTCAGCAAACCCCAAGTTGGATACATACAAAGAAACCCACCCTTAGGCTCCTCATAGTGAATCTGCTAAATCCCAGACACACACTGAACCAACAGAGTTTGCTCTGGAAAATTGTTTCTGAATGAAAAGTTACTGATGTGATATTACTCTGATTGATAGGTTTACATTTGCAAATATAAAGTCAACATGTACTTGGAGTCAACCTGGAGGAGTGAAACCAAAACCAAACAAAAGTCATGGCATCATCTTTTTCCTGGCATGAGTGGGTGCCTTTGTTCCTTGCAAACAAGGAAACTGCCTGAAAGCTCCTCTAGGTATTTCCACCAAGGCTCCTCCCTTACCACCATTGTGGTTGTGAAAATTCAGTTAATCATTCTAGGGCTTTTAGTTCCACTATTTTGCTTGCTATCTCTAATCCTGGAATTAATCTCAATCTTGCATTTCTTTAGCTATTATCTTTTTTCACCAAGGGAATAAGTAGTCTGTGAGGTTCTGAAAAGACAATCAGCTTGGTTCTTGACCCTGAAAATCAGCATTCAGCACCAGTCATTTCTGCCGTTGAGGTCTATAACTATAGTAGAAGCAGGCAGTTAGAAAGGACCAGTGCAATGGATTGTGCTTGCTTTTCTAGATTTACCCATGCTTTTCTATTAAGCACGTGCACACATAAATATTACCAAATGGGTTATCTCCAACTTAGAGACAGATGGATAGTGGCAGCATACTAAAACATCTGGAGATCGATGGATTTCAATCAGTATCCTATCTTTCATGCAGATCATATTTTATCTGATTCAGACATTTGCCAGCGCCTATGTCATGCTCTATTATAGATTTGTTTTTTTTTTTAAAAAATTTAGTTGTAGATGGACACAATACCTTTATTTTATTTATTTATTTTTATGTGATGCTGAGGATTGAACCCAGTGCCTCACACCTGTGAGGCAAGTGCTCTTCCACTGAGCCACAACTCCAGTCTTACTATTATATATCTTACGGTTGATTTACCTACTTTCTTTTCCCTGACTGGTTCCTGGTCAAACCCATATCAAGATCTCCATGACTATAACAAACACAGTCTGGAACTGTAGTTGGCTGCTCAAATCTGAAGTCAAGGGTGCACCTACAACCCCCTTTCACCTAGCCCCCCAATTACTCCAGTTCTCCCGTAGTGTGTGGGGGCATTATCAGATGTGTGGTCCTTTTATCTGGGGTCCAGGTTTTCTTGCTGGTCCTTGCCATTCCTTATCCCAGGAGATAAAGCCTGATCCGGTATCTGGAATTCAGTCCTCTGCATAATGGGAATCATTCATTCATTTACCTATTAACTTTAATAAAGCTTTCATTGATCACATCATTGTAGTTGTGAAAATACAGTTAAAAAGATGATATCCTTAGAGAGTTTATATTCTAATAGGGAAGAAAGACATTAAATATATAATCAGGTAAATAAATAATTAACTATAAACTGTGATAAGTATTATGAAGGCTAAGAATAACACTCTAAGAAGAGATAACAAGCAGGATCTAATTAGATTGGATTTTGGGTCAGGGAAGGCTTCCTGGAATCAGCCAGGTGGAGACATGAAGTGAAGGGGGAAGTGCTCCAGGTGGAGGAAAAGCAGGTGGGCAGGCTTGAGCATGGCCTTCTTGAGATTGTCAATAGAGGCCAGTGAGGTTTCAGTAGGACAGACACTTAGTGGCTGAGAACAATAGATTTATTTTCTCTTGGGTCTGGAGGTCAGAAGTCTGAAATCAGAATCACTGGGCTAAATCAAGTTGTCACTTGGGCAGTGCTTTTTCCAGGGGTCCCAGGAGAGAATCTGGTCCTGGCCCCTTCCAGCTTCTGGTGGCTGCTGGCATTCCTTGGCTAGTGACTACGTCACTCCAGTCTTCAAGGCCAGCATCTTTAAATCTTCAACATATTCCATCTTCTGTCACCTTTCCTGCTGTGTGTGCTACGTCTCCCTCTACTACTCTTTTATAAGGAAAACTGAGATTGCATTTAGAACTCACAGAAATAATCTGTCTCAAAATCCTAATCTTAATCTCATTGCAAAATTCATATTTGTCATAGAAAGTAGCATTTCCAGGTTCCTGAGACTAGGATCTGTTATGTTTAGGGACCATTATTCAACATACTACACTATCTTGCATTAGAAGCGCCAAAGGAACTTTTAAAGATGCAGTGCCTTGGCTCTACCTCAAAGCAGTTAAATCAGAATCTCTGGGTAAAGTGTGGATATGGGTATTTTTATAGCAATCTTTTAGAAGATGACTTTAATATATGCATGGGATGAGAACTACTGTGTTAGGGCTTATGGAGGGAGAGGCAGTTGTAGTAGCAGATAGTGTCTAATCACAGGATACTTTTTTTTTTTTTATAGTAGGGTATTATCCCAAGGGTGTTTTACCACTGTGCTACATTTCCTGGCCTATTTATTTATTTTAATTTTGAGACAGGATCTTCCTGAGTTGCTCAGAGCCTTACTGAGTTGCTGAGGCTGGCCTCAAATTTGCGATCCTCCCGTCTCAGCCTACTGAATCTCTGGGATTACAGGTGGGCACCACCGCACCTGGCATCACTGCATCCTTCTGCTGCCATAATTAACACTTCTTAGATATCCATGCTAACTGAATGAAACCCTTGCCTAAGGTACCATTTTTGAACTCTTGGAATCTGCCTCCCTTGAGGTTCTAGGCCCTGCCTCCATCAGACCTTGCTCCTCCTTCCTCAACAAGTGGATGTAGAAATGTCAGGGTCAGATTAAGTTATGAAAAAAAAAAATAGCACTAATAAGTTAGTGGAGGTCAAACTTAACTGGCCTGGTAGAAATATAGAGTTGATTACCCTGGAATTATAAGTGAAAGTCTACAGAACATGTGCTGAGATACATTTGTAATTTGTAGAAATAAAGTAAAGAAATAAAGGAAGAAATTAACTTTAATTTGAACTAAAATCCAACCCTCAAGGCAGGCCCAGAATTTGGAAAACATGCCTAAAGCTGGGCCCTCCTGTACTCACTACTTGTTTGAGCTATATGAGAGAGCAGTTGTCTTTCTCACTGTTTCCATTTATCTATGAAATGATTGTGACTGTTTTTTTCAGTGACTGTATTTGGGGGAAAATAGGAATTTGGTTTATATCAAGATTCTCATGGTTATCAGCAGCTTTGGCCCTAAGGATAAACTTAGTCTCACAACTATAAAGGAATATCCTTGGAAGCTATGAGGATGATCACAGCATTGGCTAAGAATTTGATAACCTGAAGAAAAGAGATAATTTATAAAACCTAAGCAGTAGATCAACATTTTCAAGTTCCATTATGAGGGAAATTCCCAAACCCTTATCCCCATTGGGCCATCAGGGATTCATTTGAGAGCAGCCATCTTGGCTTTTACGAATCACACAATGGTCGTTGGGGAAGAAAACAAGCAATTATCTCACTTTGGAGGCTGCAGTCTTTTTGTAGTCAGATCTACTAATAGACTTCATCCACAAGGGAATATTATTGGTAACACCTGGAAAGCAGGGATTGCGTTCTTAAGTACTGGGAGTGTTTAACTGGAAGTTCTTTGCAGATGGGGTACAAGGCCTACTTCACATCATCCTTCTGACTCTGTGTAACATCATTCCTAGGACAGTGCCACTTTGCTCTCTGCTCCTTGTTGCTGACAATTACTTTAATTGGGTCTGGACATAAAGAAAAGATTTAATATAATAGGATGCTTCTTTGGGGGTAGTCCCCCCTTGCCTTTCCACATCCCTTTCCCTCTCTTGTTTCCAGAATTTCTTGCACCAGTTAATTTCCTGTATGTTGTTAAAACATTAAAATGTGTCTGTTTGCTAATGGGCCTTCCTCTGGGTCCTCTTTCAATTTAGGAGGGCTGGGCGGTGGCATTCTTTTCTGGGTCCTTAGAACTGAGCCTATTCAAATGCTCAAAACAGGTGTGAATGAATGCTGATCTTCCTTTTGGTTAGTCCTCTTTTTTATTTAATTTTTTTTTGGTGGGGGGTACCAGGGATTGAACTCAAAGGGCACTTGAGCACTGAGCTACAGTCCCAGCCCTATTTTGTGTTTTATTTAGAGATAGGGTCTCACTGATTGCTTGGTACCTCACTTTTGCTGAGGCTAGCTTTGAACTTGTAATCCTCCTGCCTCGGCTGCTGGGATTATCAGTGTGCTCCTGGTTTGGTAGTCCTCTTTTAAACTTTCAATTGAACACATGCTTCCTTTTCCAAAATGGCAGATGCATATCTTGTGAATATCTTAGCTTCTCTCTTGATTCTCCCTTCTAAAAAACCTGGTAATTACTGCAACTTCTTTCCTGATAAAATGGTCTTGTGGGTGCTTCCAGTAATGCTTTTCTTATTTAAGAAGTCGTTCGATTATTTTTGCGCCTGACGAAACAAATTTCAGAGTATTCACCTAAGGGGAGAGTGTGGAAGGAATGGAATTCCTAACTCTGCCGCCCCAATATGGGTCCCAGCTCTCAGGCCTGAATTCCCCTCTTTCTCCTAAGAGCAGCAATGGCGGAGGCATTAGTATGCAAGTGCTTGGTAAAGTGAAAATGGATACACCTCCACAGCTCCTCATCTCTGGCCTCAGAAGGACAGCCGGCCAACCGTGCATGCATGTTGGTTTGGCACCAAGACAAATATTCCCTGAAGCACAGACTGAAACCACCAAACCGATATCACATGGGACACCAGCCAAACCCTGACCTTGCTCTCTGGAGGTGAGTGGCTGTGGAATTAAACTGTGACGGGTCTCAAGCTCCTACCTGGTTTGTTGTTGTCATGGTTCTTGTTAATGCCGCATTTAAATATTGTTGCTCTCCCTCTCCTTCGGTATCTACCAGCCACAAAACCACTCCCCTGGTCTTAGCTTGTGAACAATGAGAGACTTGGTTCCAAGAAGTGAGAAGAACATAAAATTCCTTCTTTCTTGAAGTCTCATCCTTGAGAGGGAAGGACCACCAATGGATGGCTTCACAGTCATGCCCAGGTGGCAGGGCCCAGAGTCTGGCAGGACAGGCAGCAGGGGTAGCTGCCTGCTCCTTTGGCAACCTCCCCCTTTATACTTTTTTTCCTGCTGCTCCAGCGCCTCATTCTTTTATTTTGTTTGTTTGTTTCCAATCCTCATGTATTCAGAGCTTCCCATAGTCTAAGTTTTTCATGAATTCAGGACTTTAATTTAGCAGGGGTGGAGGGCGGGGGGAAGGGGTGGCTCTTCCCACAAGCAGCTTTGGTCATTATTTCCAACTTGAAGAATAAAGAGGCAGCAGGGTGCCGTGGAAGGAGTCAAGACCAAAGCCAGAAGGCCCCAGGGACTAGTCTCACTGCTTCTAAATAGCGCTGGGGTTCTGGCTGCGACACAGGCCTCTGTTTCCTCAGCGATGGGACGAAGAGTTAGCACAAGAAGATTTCCAATGCTTGTCTCGTTCCATCATTCTAGAGCTCCCTGGTTATGTGAAGTCAATATGGGGTTGTGCCAATGTCACCTTTCTTTGTCTTTTGAAAAAAACTTTACTGTTAGATAAATGAATGAGGAGGGGTGAGAAGAGTCCCTATGCTAGATTTCCCAAATGCAGACTAAAGAGAGGAAAACCTGCTTTTGAACCATCGGTATCCAGAGGCTTACACCCTAGAAATAAATTTCCCCCTCCTGGCTTAAAGTGAAAAACTTTGTTTTCCACCAGGATAAGAAAGTGATTCAAGTGGCATTTGTTGTAGTTTTTTCAGGGTCTTATTTCTGTACTGTAGCAACAAGCACATATAATTGTTGGTGAAGTAAAATTGTACTTTTGGAAGGAAAAGGTTAAAGTTGGCTACTGATATTCATCAGGAGATGGATATTTAATCTTTAATCTCTTGTCCTAGCCCTCTACTTTGGATCAACTCATTATCCCGAATAAACGATGTGTCATTCCCATTATTTATGTTTCACTGCAGCCAAAGTATCTGGACCTCGTTTTAGTAAGCGCCATTCATTTCGACCCATTCAGTATTAATCTCCCTGCTAACATCTTTCCTGTTCTATGTGCTGTCCCCTATTTGCTTTTATGTTTTCTGCAGAGTGTTTATAAAAGGATAATCTTTTACAAAGCAGACAGAATTTTTGTGTATAAACTGCTCTGTTTGAATGCCTCATTGATATACCACCTAAAAACTGAAGTGTTCAGCAAGATTAGCAAAGCCCTGAGCTATTGAGCTGGGGGAAAACATGAGAACTGGTCCCTTCTCTATAGGAGGCAAAGGTGACAGGAGATGCCTTTGCTTTGTGGTCCTAGCGAAAGCAGGGCCATTGCCCACCCAGGCCCCAACAGGCCTGCTTGCCTGGAAGTTAAAGGCATACAAAGCAAACTGCTTAGATCTCACTGGATGTGGGTGAGGAGTGTGATGGTCCTGTGACTCCTTTGCTAGAATTTTCTCAGAAAATGCTGTGGCCCTGTGAACACTGAATTCACTGTGGAGTCCCTACTTCAGCTAAACCCTTTCCAACTTTTGTAAAGTGCCCACAGGCTGTTATTTGGTTCTCCTGGAGGTTCAATTGTCATTTTTTTTCCTGATGGACCCTTGTAGAAAAGGCAGAAGGAACCAAGCGAGAACCCAAAAGAGGAAGACGTTCTCTTCCTGCCTCCTCTATCTTCTCTCTCTAGGGATTGGGATCTCATCCAAACCACGCTCTCCCAGAGAGGAGGCAGAGATTGTTCCATTTTACAATGGACAAAGAAGGTTCCTTTGTGGAATTTTGCATGGCATGGGGTCCCAGATATGCCTCTGATGAAAAGACTTAACAGATGGACTCTGAGAATAGGAATATGTTCAAGAAAAAAAAAAAATATCAGAGGAAGGGGGGTTGTGAGTCTGGCCACTGTGGGAGCTGAGCACAGGAAGCTGTACTGAGCAAATGCTTTGTACCTTAGACAGGGTAAGTTCAGCTGGTAGAGACGTGTGAAGCATCTGAAACGCAAACTGTGCTTGGGTTTTTAGTTGGCAATACGGTGGAGGAAAAAAACCCAAGATGTGCCGTGCCAAAAAAAATTATACGTGCCTTCGTGCAGTATTTTTTTTTTCCAACAAATTGATCACTTCGATTACTCAACAGTGAGGCTGGTTATTTTCTGAGGAGTGCCCTTTGTACACATGAGAATTTTTGCTCACATTTCCACATCTATCAGGAAAAAGTTCAAAATAGACATGTGGTCGTGCCGTTTTAATGGCAGAGACCCTCACACACGAAGGGCCTGCCAAATTTCTTCTGAAGATCTAAGCTATAAAAACACTCAGAGTTTATCCAGCAAGACTTCATCAACAAGAAGCACTGTTGAGGATTTTGTTTCAGCGAAATGCCTCTGTTGTTGGCCATTTACGACAGCGTTAACTAGGATGGGTGCCCTCGTCCTCATCTGCAATCCCTACCAAGACGAGAACTGACAAATCTTTGGGAAGAACTTGAATCCAGCTTCCTTGGGGGGTGCTCTGTGTGGCCTTTGGGAAAGAGGACAACCAAATGACAGCTTGCCCTCACCACTTGGCAGAAAAAAAACTCTGTAGTTGGTGGTTGGGGGAAGGACTGAGAGAAACTGGGGAATTCTTATAGCAAGCCTGGGTCAAGTGCAATATCTAAAAGAATTCAATAAGCAGGTCTCCCGGTAGGGACTCGCCCTTTTGGTGGAGGAGAATTCATGGTGGTGGCTACTTTCACTTTTAAGAGCCTCCTTAAAAATATACCAAATAGGGATGGGGCTGTAGCTGAGTGGTAGAACACTTGCCTAGCGTGTGTGAGGCACTGGGTTCGATCCTCAACACCATATAAAAGTAATAAATCAAATAAAGGTATTGTGTCCATCTACATCTAAGAAAAAAAATGCACCCAATAAGTGTCTCTAGGAGGGGAGCTTGCTTTAGTCACTTTGTAGGTGTTGATCTCAGTGGTACCTTGTTTTGAACTTTCTTTTTTTTTTTTTAAATTCTATTTTTTTTCTCCTTTTCTTCTCTCCTTAATTTCCTTTGCTTTTCTCCCTCACTCCCTGGCTCCTTCCTTTCCTCTCTATTTCCACCAGTTCCTTTCTTTCATCTCAGTGCTAACTAGAGACTGTGATGAATACAGATGACATGCTCTTGGCTTCAAAAGATGCACGGGGTAGGCAGGCAAATATGGCCAGTGCAGAAAGTGTCTTGTGTACGGATGGCCAAAGGAGATCACTTTACATCAGTATCCATCACTCACGAGGGGCTGCCGGGAGCCTTGTATGGAGAGGATTCTGACATCAGCAAGGGCCTCAGAGGGACTGAAACCCCTGATCAACAGGATATGACAGCAAAGGACACAGGGAGAGTGTCAGGGAGGAGCCCTCGTGACAGAAACTTGCCCATCCTGGGTCTGAATCAGGGTTTCTCAACAGTGGCGAAGCTGTCATTTGGGCAGGCTGATTCTCTGTTGTCATGGGGCTGGTAGACTGTTCAGCAAGATCCCTGACCCTCTACCCACAGATGCCAGTAGCACCCCCATGGTTGTGACAACCCAAACTGTCTCTAGACATTGCCAAATGTCCCCTAGGGGGTCAGATGCCCCCTGTTTAAAAACCAATGGTCTAAATAAATACCACTGAATTAAATATAGGGAAGTAAACAAGGAAGTTAAAGGGGCTGGTAGGATGCAGAGCTTAAGGGATGGGTAATTCTGTGTGAGAAGAGTAGGATATGTCGTGGCACAGAAGAAATTCTCAGTCACTGCCATCGCCTGCAAGGCTGTGCATGGGCTACACGTCTGTGGTTCTGAGGTTACATCTGTGACTAGACCAGGACCCTGGGGAACAGTGCCAGAGATCACAGAAGAAATTTCCCTTTGTGGCCCTGGGAATCTTAATGGGATGTGGGACTCTCGAAGGTGAGGGACCCGGGTCTGGTATCCATTGTAAACTTTCTTAATTGAGATCAATTGACTCCCTTTAAATTTCTTGGTTTGATCAGAGTATCAGAAGGCAGTGAACAAGTCCTGATATGTTTGATGAAATAAACCAGTGACGTCGAGACACATTCAGGGCATTTAAGTGAGACCCATCTGTTTCCAGGTGTGGCGTTCTCCTTGGAGCAGAGTCCTTTCAGGGGACCTGATGCAGTGGGAAGGTCTGGGGTTTGACGTTTGAGCTCTGCTGCTTCTCCAAAAGCCGAGAGAGAACAAACAGATTTTACAGAACAGATTGCAGTAAAATCTCCCTGATATCTGTAAAATGGGGAGAGGATTTCCTAACAAGGATGTCATAAAGGTTAAGTGAGATGGCATAAATTGGAATGCTGCGTTCAGGGACTGGCTCGAATTGAGTGTTCCCAAAGTATTCATTACCTCCCTTCTTGCCCTTCCCATGCTGAATCTTGTAATCCCTCTTCCCCAGTAAGATGAAGAAAGTAGGAATAGACAAGAAAGAGACTTCTGGTTTCCAATTAAGGTTTCCTGGAAGCTGCCTTTGGCCCCCCTCTACCTACTTTCAGAGCACTCAGAGTGAGTGAATGTTGGTAAACTTCAGATCAGACGGAAGGTTCGGGTGAGTGTGTATAAATTTATCTTGGGACGATAGGTCCTGTGGGCATCACTGGTGTCTGGAGACAAAATATTCCTCTTTATTCTGCTCTTCATATCTCTGTGCACTTAAGGGCATGATCTGCCACTGTGTCTCCAGCACAATAAGGTACTTTACAGTGAATAGAACACAAGCCACCTCCAGGAACAAGAAGAGAGAATCCATCCATCATCTCAGGCGATTTGCTCCCAGAAGCTCATAGAACAGAACCAGGAAAGCTTCCCTATTTAGATAGGAAGGAACCTCACTGAGGACTCTCTTCCCAGGGGCTGGAGAACAGGGACTTTCTGGACAAGTGTGGCTGTCAGGTCAGAAGCAGTGTTGGGACTGGCATCCGGGTGTCTCCCGTCTTTTGCTCTGAGTGCTCAGCCTGGGCTGTCAGCACCCCTCTCTGAATTTACCTGCCCAGCACTTGTCTGCCTTGACCAGATGAAAGCTGCTTCTGGGCTTCTGCCTTGCTGTGTGCTTGCCATCTTTCTTCCTAACCAGAGCGGGCTCACACATTGAGCTAACGCCACCTCGGTTATTTGCAGGTCCATGGCTACTGTATTCACATCGAAACTCTATCACCTACCAGCTCTGAGGCACTGGGCAAGTCATCTAACCCGTGGGAGCTTTGTGGTAGTGTTCACAGAAAAAAACCCACACATGGTGTGTATATCTGTATCTAGATCTAGCTAAATGTATGAGGAATATATGCACGTAATAAATCTGTGTATATATAAATCAATTACAATTGTAATCTTATTATTCCTTATATTAAGTCTGTTTATATATAAATAATAAATCTCTATATAAATATACATCTTCTCATTATGTATATTGTGTATTTGTATATATGTATGTGTGTGTGTATGTATATATATATATATTAATATAAGGAATTGGCTCACATGATTTTGGAAGCTAATAAGTTTCAAGCTTTGCAGTTGGCAAGCTAGGACCCTTAGAGTGCTAAGGAAAGTTTGTTTGTTTGTTTTTAGTACCAGGGAATTGAACACAGGTATACTCAACCACTGAGCCACATCCCCAGCCTTATTTTGTATTTTATTTAGAAACAGGGTCTTACTGAGTTGCTTAGCACCTCAATTTTGCTGAGGCTGGCTTTGAACTCAGGATCCTCCTGCCTTAGCCTCCAGAGCTGCTGGGATTCCAGGCAAGTGCCACTGTCATGCTAAGGTAAGTTTAAATTGAAAAGTCACCAGGTTCAAGAGTCAGGAACTGAGCTGAAGTTTCAGCTGAAGTCTTAAGGGACAAAAAGGCTGATGTCTCAGTCGGAAGACAATTGATCGGGAGGTTCCCCCTTCCTCATAGAAGGGTCAGCACTTTTGTTCTCTTCAGGTCTTTGATAGATGAGGACCACCCACATTATGGAGAACAATCTGTTTTACTTCAGTTATCAACTTAAATGTTAACCTCAGTCAGAAACATTCTCACAGATGCACTTGGAG
Source organism: Ictidomys tridecemlineatus (assembly GCF_052094955.1). Classification (NCBI taxonomy): domain Eukaryota; kingdom Metazoa; phylum Chordata; class Mammalia; order Rodentia; family Sciuridae; genus Ictidomys; species Ictidomys tridecemlineatus. The sequence goes on along the minus strand of NC_135486.1, from coordinate 41,047,662 downwards.
TCATGTTTGATCAAACATCTAGGCTTCCTATGGCCCAGACAATTGGATGCATAAAATTAACCATCATAACCTTCTATTTTGTCCTCTGTAGAATGGGGGCAACAATAGAACTTATAGGTTTAATGAGAGAAACCCGTCTTAAGCTCAGGAGTTTATGAAAACATAATGCCCTCTCTATATGCCATTATTATTGTTGAGGTCTTTACTGAAAACACTTAGACACACAGGCTAATGTCCACATAGAGGGAGATGAGGGTACTGGGGAGGAGGAGAGAGGTAAGACGGACTCTGTTCAGTCACACAGGGCCTCATGCTTGGTTTAAGGCACTCTTACTAATTCCAAATATTTAATAATCTCTCTGAACAAGTGAGACCATGCATTTTTTTCGTTTTTCACTGGGCCCTGAAAATTATGTAGCTGATTCTAAAATGAGGAATAGGGAATCTGTTAGAAAATGTCCAAAAAGGTGTGAGTGAGTTATCTGGGCTCTGCGGCATTTAGGTTCCCTTCCCTCCCCCACTGAATCCTGCAGCCATGAAAACTGCCACAAGACATTCATTTTTAATGACTTGTTATGGGCTTCTTAGCAATATATCTTTGGGTATTAAGGTGTGGAGTCAGAGACTTAAAATGATTGATGTCTTTGCTCCATACGAGGGGTCTCCCACACTTAGCTAGTGCCAGATATCCACTCGGGAAATTTATGGTAGCTCTTGGCAGCCTAAGCGGCCATCAAATATTAATCAAAAATATGTAATAACTAATATATACTTAAAGAATTGAAGAAAATTAATATTCAAGGGAAGCATTCAGGGACCCATAAAAATAACAAATGCTAAAGAGACTCAGTCAAGGTTGGCAGGTTCAGAATTCACCCTGTTCTTATACTTGCTTTGAGCTTCTGGGCTTGCTGACTGCTCTGCAGATCCTGAGATGGTAGGATGAGGGGCTTTGTGTTTTTTCCCATTGGATCGGGACTCCTACTAAGGAAAGGAGCAAAGTTCTGCTTAAGGACACTGCATGTCTTCCCCTCCCCCCACCCTGTGACCACCCCTTTCTTTTGTATGCCTTTCTCATAACAACAAGTACCCCCCATTTGCAACTAAATCTTCATGGGATACTTTTCAGGATAAAGGGTCTTACCTCTTTCTCTTCAACATCCAGGGCATTGTTGAACCATGTGATGGTTCTATTTCCTTAGGTAAAAAATGAGTACCTACCAGCCATTTTACAGAATTCCGTTTTATAAAAGCTAAATAAAATGTTATAAAATGAGCACATACTAGAACTGAGCTGTTTAGGAAAATTAGAACTGAATGGTCACCCCGAAGCAGGCTGGGAAAATTCCCATAATTCCTGGTTTCTGTTACTGGAGCTTTGCCTGCTCCCATGGGCTCCGCCCAGTTGTTTACTGGGGAAGTTTCACTCTAGCTTTTCCTTAGTCAAAACAAAGGCATGGAGAAGCAGACCTGCTTGGGGGTTGGCAGGGGAAGTTCACTTGTCCCAGCTGATGCTTTTAGTTGAGAACTTTTATAAGTCCCTTCATGTTCCTGGTCTTGAGCTTTTCTAATACAATGTTGGTCCTGCTTTTCTTGATAACACTAGGGACACAGAGAAGTGATTTAGTTTTTAAAAACTTTTTAAATCTTTAAATTGACAAAAATCATATATATATATAACATGATGATTTTTTGGTATGTGTATTCACTGGGGAATGGTTAAATTAAGCAAATTAATGTATGCATTTTGTCATACACCAGTTTCCAGTTTTTCTTTTTATTTGAACAGTTAAAATCTGTTCTCAACAACTTAGATGATTTGTTTTTATTTGCAAAATAAAAATTATTTAGCAGCAGAACTCCAAGAAGTGGAGCTGCCTGTGTGTGGTTGTCTAGATTCTCAGCTTCCCCGGGGATGGGGGACTACTCTTTAGTCCCCAGGAAGGAGCAGATACGGGCAGATCGTGTGTGCTTGGAAGGAGTAGTTTGTTCGGGTGCTGGCCCACCACGGCAGTTGCTGGTCTCTTCTGTTATTGTGGAAAATCAGGAGCGGAGCCTGTCACTTGTCATCTGTTCTTCGAGTGTAACCAACTTTTCTTCCATGGGCCATTTGGTGTGACTATGAATGATGGCTCTAGCTAAATGACACCATCCTGATGGTGGGGTAAACAGAAGTGAGGCTGGAACAGGCTGCCTTGGATCTGGCCTGTGTTTTCTGAGAGCCACAGAAAGGGTCTGGGATTGAGAGGAATAGGCAGCACAGTTGGGCAGAGATCTTGCTTGTACCCCTTGTTCTCTCGGCTGTGCTGCCTGAGGAGTAAATCCCAGAGCTATTGAGCTGAATCTGAGCTGTTTGTCTGAGAATGACCACATGCACTCACTTGCATTAGATTCCACATGGAGATTTAGGATGTGCATTGAATGTCAGTATCACCTAGCTGAATTTCTCTGTTTTTTTTCCCCTAAATTGAGAGGTGGATGTTCTGAGGTCATATGTCTGTACCGGAAGAGCAGAAATGAGAATCAGGTTTCTTTCCTCCCAGATCCGTGCCCCTTGTACACTGCAATGTATTCCCCAGACTATTTCCTCTGATCTCAGGGACCACTGTTTAACAAATAGCAGCTTGTTTTTTGAAGATTCAAAAAAACCCTCTGCTATTGTATTAAATGTACACATCGGTTAAAAGACTCAATTTAGAAACATCGAAGTGAGAAAACGTATAAAGAAGCTGGCTGGATTAGTTGATAGAAAAGCAGGTTCTGGATTTTAGAAAGATTAGGCTCAAATTCTAACTCTTGTCACTTACTGCTGATCTTGGGCAAGTTACTCTGTCTCAAATTCACTATCTTGGTGCTAAAAATAGTACCCACTCCAAGAGATAACGTGATTAGTCATTGAGATGATATATGTAAAATGCTTGGTATAGACCCCAGCACATAGTACTCAATGTATTTAGACTTATTTTTGTGCGTGTATGTGTATGTGTGTACCTAAGTTGCATTTGGGTATGAAGAAAGTGAAGGAAGAGTACTTCAGAATTGGTAGAAAAGCAGTTCTTGGGTTAGTTGCCTGGTTCTCTGTTTCAATTTGCCTGTGAAGACATTTCCTGGGGTATAGCATGCTTCCCTGACCCTTGGTTTCCAGAAGCATCACCTGGCGGGTCCTAGACAATACTAAAGTATCTTGTCCATTTGTTAATAAGTTCTTCTATTTTAAAATATACATGTATATACATATAACAAATTATATATATATATACTGTGCCCTTTTCAGCATCCCCCTGCTCCAGGGTTAGATGGGAGCTAGGGACATAATTCCTTTAGTGGGTAACTAAGTGCACTGTGTATGTACATTTGCTTGGATGGCTGCCATGTGGTAAATAAACACTAGTGGCTTTATAATATAGAGCCTATTGTGAATTTGTGTTGAGTGGGAAAAGAACAGAAGAATCCACGTTACAAACAACTTTTGGTTCATCTCTCTGGATGGCACATCCATTCCCATGCACACTCGCAACCCAGTTGGTAGGAATGGGACGCATTCTTTCCATTGTACAGATGGAGCAACCAAGAGACTGAAAAGTGACATCACCAACAGGCAGTGACCTGAGGAGTCAGGGCCAGAACCAGGTCTGGAATACAGACTTCCTGGATCCTGACCCAGGTTCCCTTCTGCTGTCGGCCTTCACCAGGAGGCTGGAAGGACCAGGGAAGTAGCTGTTTCAGCCCTCTCTCCGTTGCCCTTGGAAGTTTATCATCTATCCACTGACTGTTGACCGAAAACACTCTGATTCCTGAGGAGACCTTACAGGATGTCCTGTGGAGACTTTTCCTCTTTTTTTGTCAGTGCTTTGCTGGCAGATTAAAATTCAGTGGACCCCATTTGTAGGAAGTCTGATAAAATATTCTCATCTCTACTGCAAACAATTTCTCCATCTGCCACTTGGCTGAGAGGATCAGACTCCAACACCCTCGTGAGAAGGGGAGAGTGATACTAGGCAGAAGAAGGTACAGGAAACAGCAAGGGTTTGTGCCCGGACACAATGTGTCCCTGATCTATTGTCTGATGGAGCTGATTAGTCAGCTGTTAAGCAGCTGTTTTGTCTTCATCAAAACAACTAAATATAACTAAAACTACTTTGCCTATTATTTAATACCTTGTAGTTGCAGCTCTATAAACGTAATGTATAAATCTGTAAGAGAAGTAGCAAATTTGGGTTTGGGTCCCGCATAGGTGAGCTATGGGAGGAAATGGTTGGAGAATACATGAGGTCAGATCAAAAAAAGCTTATTTGGAGAGGGAAAGCAGTGTCTTTTGACACTGGAGGAAAACTATGCATTTCACCTAAGGAGGCATTTATAATATCTACTATTTGCAAAGAGATGTGCTCAAATGAATACAAAATGAAAAAGGCATGATCTCAGATTTGCATGGTGAGGAAATATCCCTTCCTTCAACAAATACTCAGTAAGTGCATTCTATTTACCAGGCACTCAGCCAGATCCTGGAAACATACTGGTGAACAGAAGACATGAAGCCTAACTTCATGGAACTTGTATCCTACTAGAAGAGGAGATGGTGGAATAAATCCTAAGAAGGGAAGAAGGATACTGTGATAGAGTGTCAGGATGGGTGGGAATGGTTGGGGCTATTTCATATTAGGGGAGTTCTCTCTTGAGAGGTGGCATTAAGTCACAGATATGAAGAGCTAGGGTGAACACTATAAGCAAAGGTGATTTCAAATGCAAAGATCTGAGAAGAGAAACCTTTGCATACTCCGTAAACTATCAGAAGAACTATGTAGTTGAAGTATAGTGAGGAAGAGATACAAGGTCGAAAACAGGATTGTGGATGAAAAGTGACAGGGATTGGAGACAGAGATGTGGATAGATGCAGTCAAGTCATTGTGGTGAGGGGCGTGATCAGTGTTTTTAACTGAGGGGTTAGATAAGAGAGCCCAACAACATTCAGGTTTCTGGATCAAGAATTGGTATACAGTGGTGCCACTTATTATTAGGAAGCCCAAGGAAGGACTATCCTTAAAAAGGTTAGAATGATGAATTTCATCTACAGACTGCACAGTTTGAAGGGTTTGTCCAACTGGACATGCTGTATGCATATGGTTAGACATATGATTGGTCTTAAGCTCAAGAGGAGGTCTGGGTTGAAGACATAAACTAGTGTCTTAGTGTGAAAAGAAAGTGTCATAAGAAAAGTAAAGTGCTATGTGTATTTAGAGAAGAAAGCAATTAATTCAGACTAGGATGATAAAGATGACTTCACAAATATGCCAAGCTTAGCAAAGACCATAAGCAAAGGAACAGAGAGCAGACAGGGGAAGAACGATGCAAAGAGAAGGTCAATGCAAAGAGAAGGTCAATAGTGATATGAAAAAGATTATACTTCTAAATCCTTACCTCAAGAAAGTTAACTGGGAAAAGGGTCTAGGGACCAGAGGAGGTCTACTCCATAATTAAGAAAATGAATAGTTAATGTCATAGACTGTGAAAAAAAATTTGCATACACACACTGGTAAGGGATAAAGGACTTGTATCTTTAATATATAAAGAATGCCTATAAATAAACAATAAAAAGATAAACAAAAAACATGGGCAAAGACCTTGAACAGGCACTTCACAAAAGAACATTTACAAATAACAAGAAGTAGATAAAAGTTGTCAGTCATCAAGGAAATGCAATTTAAAGCCACCATGAGCTATATTTCACACACATGAAAATGGCTAAAATAATACCAAATATGAACATGCAAAGCAACCAGAACATCGTTATTTTGTTGGTAGGAGTATAAAATGACAAATCACATTGGAGAACTATTTGATAGTGACTTAAAAAGTTGAACACACTTCTATCCTATGACCCAAACTATACCAAGTTTAAGTGTTTATTCAAGAAAATGAAAATGTATATGCACAAAATGACTTATATGTAAATGATTATAGCTGTCCTAGTCACAACTGCTAAAGACTAAAGACAACGGAAACTTCCACTGATAGGAAAATGGATAAGCAAACTATGGTCTCTCCATACAATGGAGTACAACTCAGCTACACAGAAGGATAAAACACTCATCAATGCAACAGCATCTTAAAGTCACTATTTGAGTAAAAGAAGCCAGACATAAAAGAATGTGTGCTGTGTGGTTGCTATGACATTAATTTCTAGAATAAGTCAAAATCAGTCTATAGTAATAGGAATCAGAAAGTGATCGCCTATCAAGGAGCAAAAAGAAACCTTCAGTAATGATGGAAATGGTTTTGTTGAAGTGGGACTTACATGGGTTTGCAATTGCTAAATTTGTTAAATGGAATGTTCAAGATCTTAAGGTCAATGAATCTTATTGGATGTCAGTTATATCTCAATTTAAAAATTAACCTGGATAGTGTAGCTCCAGAGAGCAGAAAAATAGATGGTGGTAATGTGGTGACAATGTATTGAAATAAAATGAATGCACTTAAGTGAGCAGAGTCTAATGGTTTTCTTTTAGAGTGACACATCTGTCAAGTTGTTGATCAGTGCTCATGAGCACCAGGTGCACATGCTATATGTTGTTGAATTAGAGACTTGAAACAACTGGGGTAGGTATAATTCAAGACATCCTACCCCCCCCCTCTTATTTTGGTACCAAGGATTGAACCCAGCAGCCACTGAGCCACATCCCCACCTTTTAAATATTTTTATTTAGAGATAGGATCTCACTGAGTTGCTTAGGGCCTTGCTAAGTTGCTGAGGCTGGCTTTGAGCTTGCAATCCTTCTGCCTCAGCCTCCCAAGCCACTGGGATTACAGATATTCGTAACCACACTCTGCACAACCTACATCTCTGTAGAATTTGCGGAACACCAGGCCTTAAGTGTGCTCTGCTTTCTGTTGGTTTCTCAACAGGACTGACCTCTATTTCTTTGGCTTCTTCTATAGCGTGTAACACAGCACATCTCAGAGCATGATGTGTGATACGAGTGGGTACTGAGTAAATATTTGTTGACTAATTGAAGAAATGATTTAATAACTACCAAGTGAGTGACTCAGTCTGTATGAATATGAACACTCAGTGTCTCATTTTTTCTGTAAAAAAACAAAAGAAGGTTTTAAAAACCCTCACCAGTTTCTTCCTACTCTCTGTAAATCAAAAAGTAAGCAAATTAAGAAGGTATGGAAAATGAAGTTAACGACCTCATTTCCTGTGCCCTGTACTTCCGGTATGAAAGGCCAAACTGATGACAACTGATCTAGTGGTTGGATTTTGGATTATTAAAAGTATTTTGCAAGAAATAAGCTTGACTTATGGGAACCAACAGTGAGATAACCTCCTTCAGTAAGAATGACAGCAACAGTTGATATTTCTGGTGGAAAACACCAGAACAAAACAAGAACCAAAAAAACTTCCAATCTCAAGAGGCAACAGGATATAAGAGAGATTAATGTAGCTGCAGATGCCAATAGACCAAGCCTTTGAAATATGTGTTTAGTGAGGAGTTTTTGTCAAAATTTACTTCCTGATATTTTTTTACATATGGTATATAGTGACAATAAAGCATTTAATGATTTTGTATTGAGAATATATTTACAGAAATAAAACAGAGTTAGCCTAGGTAAAAAAAAAAAAAAGCTTCATTCTGTGCATGATGAACAGTAGTACAAGAAAATACATTTCTATAAATACAATGTAATTATTTGAGCCAACAACCTTAACTCAAAAAAAAAATCTATTCAAATTGTATACATTTGGGCTGGGGCTGTAGCTCAGTGGTAGAGCACTTGCCTGGTAGGTGTTAGACCCCGGTAGGTATAAGATCCTTAGCACCACATAAAAATAAATAAATAAAGATATTGTGTCCATCTACAACTAAAAAAAATTAGAAAACAAAACAAAAAAAAATCCAAATTTATACATTTGATTTTAAATGGCAGGTGAAAACTTCTTAAATATTTGGAAATTTATATGAAATTAAATTTTATGTTCTGATTCTAAAATTTAAAACCCAGATAATATGCATTTATTGGATAGTTTAAATATTTTTGAAGCATTAATAAGGAAAATAAAGGATGTATTTTATTTGACTCTATGTATTTCTATGAAATTTATGATTTCTTGTAAAAAGACAGCCCACTAGAAAATACATTTTATAGTCTTGAGAATAATAATAGGACAGAGAGCAAACGTAGTGAGCATTACAGGGTAGGGATGTGGTAAGATAGGGAACTTCAGAAGAGAGAAAATTCCTAAACAAAAAGACTTCAAGTATCTTGTATTGTTTGATTGACACTGAACTTCAAAATTTTTTTTTGAGTTTCCTGATGATCATGTCAAAAAGGGAAGCACAATTATTGGTGCGATTTACAACAAAATTTACATTAATTAAATTGGCTTTAAGCAAGAGTATCTTTATTATAAGAACAAACTAAATTCTTAGCATTAAAATAGGTGTGCATGTGTGCATGTGTGTTTGTGTAGTATGCATATGTGTGTTGATTTTAGAGGACTAAAAAAAAAATGGACAACCTTCTCAACAATAATTCTTTAATAAAAACACTATAGAGATTTATTCTGAAATTTTCTTCTCTAGTGTTATCTACATTATGAGAAGGCCAGGGCAAAAAAAAAAAAAGCCCAAATATTCTGCTCTCTGCCCACTACTCAAAAATAAAACTTTGGCCTGTAGTGACAGGAAAGATTGAGCTTCAGACTTCCTGCAAGTCTTCCCCACTCTGCTTCACATGCAAGCTGAGCTGTAAAGAATGTGGGCTTGTCTTTAGTGACCAGGGTCTTTTGTGATATATTGTGTGGTCATGAGGTAGCTTTAAACATCAACTTTGACAAGCAGGCTGTTGGCAGACCAGTTAAAAATAAGAAGCCAAGTTAGGCGAAGAAGTGGCAAACGGGGAAGGGTTGAAAATGACTGCTGGTGGCAGGGATGACGAAGGTCCTTGTCCCTGAGGATCGTGACACATAGTGTCATGGTATTCTTGGGCTTGGAAGTCCAGAGACTGGGAATCACATTTTACTCACTAGGTGTAATAAGAGAAATATGTCATTTTCTTCCTCTCTGTGCTGATGCTGAGAACCTGGTTCTCCACTCCTGACGTTCTCTGTGTAGAAGGCTGGCTGGCATTCTGGACCCTCTCCATCTCCTTACTGATTTGTCCCAGGGCAGCAAGTCTTTGATTGACAGTAAGGAAAATATACTCTTCTGGGGTGGCAGCTGCCTGCAGGAAGCAGGAATTCTTTTCCTCCTCCACAATGAGCAGTCCCTCCCCCAGGCCAACATGACCAGTGCCTGCAAGAGGGAGTCTGCCTAGTTCAGGGTTCTCACACTAAACATCGTTCTCATACTGAGCAGTGCCCTGTTAGTCTTTACTGATAATAAAGATTTCATTTTGGATTCCATTGGCTATTCTTTTGGTTTCTTTATCCACTGGTTCAGCTCCCAGGTGAAGAGGGGTGCCATTATGAGCCCCCTACAGAGACCCCAACAAGATTGACTATGGGTCAAATTCATCTCATACTGGTGTGAGGCTAATCAAGATTATGGCACAGTGATATGGTGTGTAGAGTTGTTGGTTGATACTGTGTTGGCCAAGTCTCCTCGTCCCTTTAGTCTGGTTTGGAGGTGTCATTGGAGAATACTGATCACAGTAGCCAAGATGAGACAACTGTCTTGACACCACATGGAATCTCACCTACTTCCCACCTTATCCCTGCATCCTGAAAATGGCCGGCGAGTGCTCTCCTTGGACAGTTATCCTTCTAGGGTTCTCTGTGGTGTCTGGCTCCTCAGGGATGACCTCATTCTTCTTGTGTTCATAGCTGGTCTCAGGAGTCTTTCTAATACTACTCTCAGGACAAAGTGGACTGTGTACTTTTCCTCCTGTTGCTGGGTCACCATTGAGTCTTCTTGAGCTCTTGGCTTATGCTGGCCTTAAGGCGAGATATAAGGCACCAAATTAACAAATATCAGGGACAGCCAACTGGTAAAGCTCTTGAAGGACACATGTGCGGGGTGCAGGGGATGGCATGTAGATTTCCTGGAGGTTCTTGCTGTCAAAGAACCTGCTGATATTCACGGTTCCTGCAAATGTGGTTTCCCAGCGTGGCTTCAGAGGCCTTCTCCATTTGCCCATTGATGAGGGGAATCCAAATGAAAAGGGAACACCAAAAAGGAACTTTTTCCTATTTTTATTTTTGTTAATCATCTCCACATACCTACAGCTCATGAATGAGAATGAAGAACACTGGCCTTGTGACCTTTCAGGCCTAATGTGGAAAACAAACGCCAAACCAGAACCATCAAAACCAACGAGAAAGGCGCCATCTTGCTTCATTTCTGTCCTCGTCTGCTCTCTCTTCAAATAGGAATAAAAAAAGAAATCTGGTATTTCAACCAACTTATTGACAGACGGTTTACTTTTAATTAATTTATGCCTTATTTGCACGAATAAAAAGTACAGCTACAGTGTGTTTCTAGTAGAAATAAAAACCATTAAGAGGAGGCCTTCATCATTAGCTCTGTCTCCAGAGCTCTGTTCCCATCACAACTGTGACCAAAGCCCAGTCCAAACCCTACATTTTTTCAAGGCTCCTATCAGCTGTCAAGCCACTGCCAATCAGAATGACCATATTCCCCCACCAACCTTGCCTTGAGCACCAGGAACTCTTTACCCTATTTTTTTTTTTTTTTTTAATTTCAGCCACATGGTGTGTCTGCTCTCTGGCTCACACTGTCAGGCACTTGTTTTCATGTCAACCGGGAATTATTTCAGGTCCCTCTGATATCATCCTCTTCTGACTACACTGTAAGCCCCTGAGGGTCCTAATCCTGGCTGTGGCACTCCCACTCATGTGGATGTGGTCACACGCCAGATACTCTGATGATGTGAATGTGATCTTGCAGTGTTGCTGTGGGCAGGGGTGGTCCTCATGCTGTGTCTAACACCTGATTTACAAGGGCAGTAGCCAATCAAAAGAGTCAATAGCTGTAAATATCTGGGATGCCTTTGTCTCATGCAAGTTGCTGAATATTAGCTCTGGTTTAAAAAAATATATAGGGGCGGGGCTGGGGTGGTGGCTCAGTGGCAGAGTTCTAACCTCAGCCCCACATAAAAATAAATAAAGATTACACACACACACACACACACACACACACACACACACATATGTGGATATATTTATGGTTGGGCATGGTGGAGCATGCCTATAATTCCAGCAAATCAGGAGGTTGAGGCAGGAGGATCATAAATTCAAGGTTAGCCTCAGCAACTTAGTGAGGCCCTATTTCAAAATTAAAACAAAACAAAACAAAACTAAACTAAAAGCGCTGGGGATGTGGCTCAGTAGAAAAGTGCCCCTGGCTTCATAAATAAATAAAATTAAAAAAGAATTGATGTGAAAAAAATTTTAAGCTGTCCAAGATGACAGACATTCCAGGCATTATAATTGTGCTTTCTATGTCTCTTAGCTGCCCTCAAAACCTGTCATATTATTATATATTTGATAAGTACATAGTAAATGTCTGAATTAATGGATGAATGAATGGATAATCAACTGTCCATTCTCCCAACTCCCTACAGGTGAATATCAAAACCAATAATTTCCGATTTTGGTGGAATGATCATAGCCTGGGCCACCTCTTTTCTGTTTGTTTGGGGGCCAGGGGCTCAACAACTTCTGATTGTTGTCCCACCATGCTTAACTTTGATTCATGTATTTGTGCACAAGGTGATACGTTGTTCTGAACCCTCACAGCCATGGAGACTAGGGCCTTGCCATCAAGCCAATGAGCTGGAGTCTCAGCTTTCCTAGGTTACCCAGCTCTGGGAAGTGATAGGTGTGGGTTCTACTCTGCCCAGCCCTAGGAGTGGCCTGGCTAACTGAGGGCCCTGGTGCAGTTCTTTTCCGTGGAAGGCAGCAGCTCCCTGGGCTCCCAGGGGGCCAGCCTCGGGTGCCTCTGAGCCCACCTACCTGCCTGGCACTCGGAGCCCTTGCCGAACGTTCTTTTCGTCCTTCTGTTCTGTCTTCCATCGCTAGCGTGCTGACAGCTGCAGGAACACATGGAGGTTGCTTGGCAGCTGCTAGACACAGATGCTGGGCTCTGTAATGCACTTTTTCCTCCCTCTGTTGCTGCTTCTGAGTGTTTCTCTGGCTGCCTGGGTGTCTTCCTTACGGCCTAGGGGAGGGGTGTACTCGGAGGTGCTAGTGAAGTGTGAAGCCCTGGGGGATCGGTGCTGCTGAGCAGGCAGGATGGCTAGTTCTTAAGACTGTCTTTGCCTTTTTCTCACCACTGACAGTTTTTAAAGCTCTTCTGTATGCCTGAGAATCTCTTTTCAAGCTGGCCTGCAGAAGAATGTTCGGGTATCATGTCCCCCCCTCTCTTAGAGCCCCTGTCCTCTTGGGGGACAATTTTTTCCTGGTTGCTTTCTGGCAACAGTCTCCTCGTTGGATTGGCCTCTTTGCCCCTGACTTGTTCCTTTTCTTCTGTTTTCCATGATCCCATCACAACGATTTTCCTATAACCAAATCTGTCCTTGTCTCTTCTCTTCTTGAAGTCATCACAGCTTGCCAGGTGAAACCTGAAATCTCTCTTGGTGTGACTCAGCTCTGCTCAACCCCTATCTGTCTCTGCTTCAGCCACGGTCTGTTTTGACCAAGAGGAATCCAGCTGCTTCTTCAGCTCAAATTTGCATTTGTATCCATTCAGAATAGAAGTTTCTTTCTTCCTCTAGTTTACCCACCTGCTTGACTCTGTCTGAACCAGAGAGGTTTCCAAGGCTCTCTCCTCTACTTTGGATTGATCCTCCACGGGCCAAACCATGAAGGTTGTCTCAGGACCTGAACATCTTTGGAGCAGAGGTGATGCTCAAGAAGCACTTGCTAACTAGCCAGGGGCTGGAATGCACTTGTGAATGTGAGACAGGGCCAGCCCTCAAGAGGTTCACAGATTTAGGGGCAGACACATGAGAAAGCACACAATCAAGGTAGAGAACAAAATGAGTTCTGGATGAGGTAAAGTTCAGGATGTCCTCAGAGCTGCAGGATGTCCTATGCCTCCTGTAGCACCCTGGCTTGCTGGTTTAGTTTCATCCCCAACAACCTCTGAGGTTTTAAGGGCAAGGTCTGCATCCCTGTATCCCACATTTGTGCCCCTGTGCCCACTCTGTGCGGGACACAGAGTAGGAACTCAAGAAGCATCTATTGGCCAAGGCAGCTGAATGTGGCCACAGGGACATGGCCCTGCTAGGGTCTCCTGCTTAGAGCCACTGTGTGTTTGTCCAGCTCAGTAGCAACCCCAAGATAGTGTTTTTGGAATCCTCTTGGTTGAAGGGCACAGGATAGAACATGTGGGAAATTAGAGGCTTGTGGGTCTGAAAGATTTCTGTCTTGCTTCAGAAAATGAAAATGTACCTTTCAAAACGTGTTCTAGTCTGGGGATTAGCCCTTCCATTTCTTTCTTATCCTTTCCCTCTTCCTTAAGGACCCTTCTCTTCTGCTTTATTTTTCTTCTGGCCAGAGAGAGCATGCAGTAAAGAGTATTGCACGTTATTTAGAAGTCATATTTCTATACACTTAAAATGAAATTATCTTTACATCCATGTGGTAGAGAAATTAGAAACCTCGGACAAGCAAGAAAGGAAGAGAGTCTTGAGTAATCTCACCACCCAGATTGCTGCCATTGATATACAGTTGCGAACTTCTAGGTTTTTCTCTGTATTTACATACAGAGAAATGTTTGAGTGGAAATTCTAGATTCAAGCTGTGTGAATATGAGTCCTCCTTCACCCCTTACCAGCTAGGTGACCTGGGCCATGTTGCTTAACCTCTCTGTGCCTCAGCTTCCCAGTGGCTTAGTGGAGTTCACAGCAAGCCAGAGCCTAGTGTTGCTGTGATAGTGAAATATTATATCAAGTGTTCACAACAGTTCCTGCTGTGTAGTAAGCATGAATTCATTTGATTAACAAATATTTATTGAGGGCTTATTCTATGCCAGGCACTTTTAAGACAGCATTTAACTGCCCAAAGACCTACTGTTGTCACATAGCTTACATATTGATTTAACAACCCGAACTATTAAATAGAACAACATGAACTATTTCTATTATTACAAAAAGTATTTTACTATGTATTGTGTAAAACCACTTTTCTCATTCATTACTACATATTATTACATTTTTCCAACTCATGAAACCTTACATTATTACAATGAACGTGTTTCTTTGAATGGGTATCATGCTTTATTTAATCAACTCTTTTGCTAGATATTTAGGTAGTTTCCAGTTTTCCAGACTAGCATGGTAAAAATGCTAATATGTGCGTCTTTGTGCAGTTAGCGGGGTAGTCCATCAGCCTAGAAATGGAGTTATAGGTCAGTGGGGATCATGTGATTAAAGCTTTTAGTAGATGTGGTCTGTGGGAGTTGTGTACCTGGTTGTAATCTCACAAGTACTGAGAGGGATACCCCATCTGAACCCAAATTGAACTTTTTTATTCTTTCTCATTTTTATAAACTAGGGGAAAATGGTATTTTTTTTCTTTCTTTTCTTTTTCTTTTTTTTAATTTGCAATCCTCTAACTTCTGGTGAAGGTGAATTTTAATACATATATATTTCTTCGGCTATTTGCATTTCTTATTTTCAGAGTGGACTATTCACATCTTGGAAGCTTTCATTCTGACCTTGATGAGATGATCTTGGATGTTGCTTCAGATCAAATAGCCTTTCTCTGTGACAGACCTAGAGCCGGGTTAAACTTTGTAAGGAAATGGTTTCAAGAGGCATGTGCCCAACCCTCTCAGCTATGTATTTGCATTTCCCACTAAAAATGTCTAACATGTTGTAAATTTGACTTTTCTGCACTTTGGCAGCGACATGGTTTTAATGCTAATGAACAGACTTCATACTCCACCTCCGTGAGAGCAGTGGCCAGGTTTGCAGAGACTGAAAGATGCTAAACGGGGTCTAGCGTGTGCAGTGGATTTGGTGCATGTCTGCCTTTTCCTCGGTGGTGGGAGGCATTGCTGTAGCTGAATGTTCATGTGTGTTTGGAACTATCTAACGTACGTGTGTATATTTTGAGCAGAGCTCTGTAAACAATGTGTGTGATTCTGGGTCTCTATATTTCAGTGTTCGGCATCTCTCTCCTAAGGGAACTTAGTTCAGAATTATCTTCTTTTTGGAAGACCACCCTGCTTACTCACTCATGCTCCAGTTCACCATGAATTTCCCAAGCGCAGGTATTTCTATACTTCCTAATGCATTGCTAAGAATACATATGCCATGTAATTCAGGTCTTTCAGTTTTCCTCACGTGAAAACACTTTGCCTTTGCTATAACGCTCCTGAAGCTGGGATTAGGATATAATTATATTCCCTTAAAACAGACCCACCCCTCAAGGCCTGAAGATGAATGTAGAAGAGACTGCTTTTATGGGCAATGAAGCTACAAGGTGCCACACCCTGTAATCAATAAAGACTAAAGCTTAGCTGGACTTGGTAGCACATGCCTGTTATCCCAGCAGCTTGGGAGGCTGGGGCAGGAGGATTGCGAGTTCAAAGGTAACCCTGGTAACTTAGTGAGGCTAAGTTACTAGGGAGTTACTAGGGCTCAACTTAGTGAGAGCCTGTTGCTAAATACACACACAACACACTGGCTGGCTGTGTAGCTCAGTAGGTCAGTGCCTCTGGGTTCAATCCCTGGTTAAAAAAAAAAAAAGAAAAAGAAAAAAAGAAAAAGAAAAAGTTTCCTCTTGAACCATGGGACATTGGTTCTCATCTCTGTCTCTGTGTTTCTCTGAACCCTAAAGCAGTCACTGGATTCCTCCCCCTTTTCTTCCAGAGACATTTAACTCTCTTCTGAATTTCTCAAAGGCACCAGCTGAACTTAATGTCCAGGAAGGACAGTATTTTAAAACAAAAGAGTATTTCCTTTTATTGGAGGGTGCACTGCTTGCTGTAAGGTCTTCTCCAAGTTGTTCCGCTCTGCCGTTTCACAAGTATTTGTTGTATCCCTTTATGTGTCCGCTCCATTCATGCTGTGTCCCACCTCGGCCTCCTTTTCTCCATGCGCTTCCTCCCAGACCATAATGGAGGTTCTCAACAAATGCTTGCAGACCAATCAGGAATCACCCATCTATCCTGTCATATGGCACGGTGTTGGCATGTGGAGGTCACATGACTACTTATCCAAGCAAATGATGGAAATGTAGTATGTGCACCTTGGAAATGCAGTAAAAGAGTGTGACTCAAGCTGGGTGCTAAGCTGCTACCGACCAGGGAGTGGGCATTGCTCCCCCGACTTAACCTCCTTCTGCTCGTGGTGCATTTCTCTGTTTCTTCTAGTTGGTCTTCTTAGCTTTTGCAGCTTTCTTCATAAAGGGCTGGGCCAATCTAGGAGGGGATTTCCAACACCTGGTTCCCAGATGGAACTCCACCTCCTACCTTGGTAAAATATGGATTCTCCCAGCCTCTCCTCCATGGGACCTGAACTGTCTGGGGTCTGCTTCGAAGGTTTGCTTCTCCCAAGTTCTCCCTCGGCCTCCTTTGATGGCACAAAGACCAGGGGGAGCAATACAAAGGTATTGATTGATGGTCCTTGATGGCAGAAAGGGCAGAAGGGGCTGAAGGGGGAAGTAAAAGGCAGAGAGAAGTCCCCAGAGGAGAAAAGTGGGCCTGTTCCACTTGGAAGTAGAAATGACTGATGACTAGGGCAATCCATGTCTTGGATTTTTTTTTTTTTTTTTTTTTATGGATCCTTTCTCTGTGCTCTGGCATTTCCTATTGATTTCCTTGTGGCACTTTTTTTTTTAAACATGCAAAATGAAAAATACCAAACAAATATGAGACGACAGGAAGCACCTGGGAGTCAGAAAGGAATTCGAAAGTTTCTTTTTACCCAGCACTGAAGCAAGAACAGAAGCTTGCCTACAAGATGGGGCTCATCACCTGGTCTAAACTCTGTGCAGATCAAGAACTGTCTCTCTCTCTCCCTGGCTAATACTCCCTGAGGAGACCCTGTGCTTTTCCTTGTTCTGCCACTTCACCAATAGTCATGTCTCATGAGATTCCAGGGCCCTGGAATAATCACTGAAAGAACAGTGAGGTTTTCCTTTGTAATATTTTTGGAGGACCACAGAGGTTTTCAGCTTCTTTGCCAAAGGCCTCTGATGATAGGAATTTTCTGGCAAGTCTAGCCAGCTTCCGGCTTTGCCTTTATCAAACTCATCCTGCACCTCTTTGGCTTAGGCCCAGGCACTGAGCCCCTGCCCCACTCCCCTGTGACAGGGAGCATGAGAGAGTTCAAAGAGGCCTTGCCCACCTCTGCCATGTTCATGTCCCATTCTTTTTGTGACAATCCACCTGCCTCCTGGCCCTCAGAGTCCTGCTTCCTAAACCCAGAGCACTCCCCCTGACCTTTCCGGAGACACCCCACCCTGGCCCGCCTGGCCCTGGGCTTGCCTGACTGTGGCCTGCCCAGCTCCCTGCCTCTCCAGACGGCCAACCTTCGCCTCTCCTGCCCAGACCTGCCCCGCTGAGGCCCCTGCCTGGCAGGACATGGCGCCTGTGATGACTAAAAATAGGGTTGTATAAAAGAACGGTGGGACCCAAATAAAGTCTGAAGCAGGAAATATAATGATCCTCCAAAAATATGGTCCTGGTGCTTCCACAGGAGCCCTGCACCTGCTTCAAAGCTTGTGAACTATCTTTATTTTGCATTCAAACTATCTTTTGGGGCCAGGTTTCCTTCATAACACAGCTTATTGCGAAACGGATCTGAAACCCTAGGGAGTTTATCTGTAGTTAGGTTTTCTCTCTCTTTTTTTTCTTCTTTCCAGTAACTGTGGGCCGGAGGATTCCAGCCATTATTAACTAAAGGGCTACTCTGTTTCATGACATCTAATCAGGTGGATGTCCCACTGGGAGAACAGATTGTGTCCTTTTTTCCCTTCTCTGGACTGAAGAGATAAAGAGATAAAACTCATAGTTTGTTTTATTTTATTTTTTTTCTAAATTCAACGGCATAATCCTCCCTTGAGATCTTCACATGCACCTGTTATGCAGAGGCCCGGGTTTAATGGGGGAGGCCTAGGGACTTGTGGATAGAATGTTTTGTCCTCTGATTGACTGGCCTTGGTCCGCTTTTGAAAAGTTCCCATTGGGGACCATCTTGGATCCTGGTGACTTAGATAAAAATGGCAAAATCTGAAAGCATCCGTAGACCTGGGCTCCACTGATGTCTTCACTTGCCTGAAAAACCAAGTTCACCCTTTGTTTGTGCTATAAACCAATAACTTCTCAGAGCTGCTGTTTCCTGCCACATAAAGTGGGCCTAATGCTGCCTGCACGGGCAGTTTGCCAGGTTTCTGATGAGCCTTCAGTCAAGGTGTATGTGAAACACGTAGCTCTACTCAAAGGCAAGGTATTCTATTTGTTTTTACTCTTTAACTGAGATAGCAAAAGAAATGACCTGTCATATGCATGTTACATTTGACCACAACTGAGAGTAGAACTAGTTCAGAAGGTCACAGACCCAGAGTAAAGTTCCTACAAGGCACTGTTTTGGTGCAAACAAGGGGGGAGGGTCTCTTAGAGGTGGTCTTGGATGGCAATGGAATTTCTAGATCCCTCGAGAGATAAATTCTAGTTAGTAGCATGCTGTCTGTCTGGCAGCTCGGGCCTTGAGCCCCAGCCTTCAACATTGCTTCTTTTGGCTTCCTTGGCCTTCCTAGGGGCACAAGATCATAGTTTAGTTGGGCTTTTGTCTCATGTTTCTTCTTTTGCTCTTCAGCCTGCACATTCCCTTCTACCTCCACTTGATTTGTGTAGCACACAGGTTTCTAAGAAGAGGCTCTAAGGCCAAGGACAGGCAAGGTCGGGGTTTTGATTACAATGCAACTAGGGCAACCTGAACTTTTCTTTAGCATGTTAGAGTGACTCCAGCATCCCTGCCTTTAAGAAAATGCTTCATGAAACTCTCTATACTTATACCCACGGCACCTCTTGAGGCATCTTTTGTCTTGAAGATTCTTTTTTATGCTGGGCATGATGGCATGTGCTTGTAGTCCCAGTGACTCAGGAGGCCGAGGCAGAAGGATCACAAGTTCAAGGCCAGCCTCGGCAATTTAGCAAGACCTTGTCTCAAAATTAAAAGATAAAAAGGGTGGGAGAGGTGGCTTGGTGGTAGAGTGCCCCTGGGATCAATCCTCAGTACAAAAAAAAAAAAAAAGAAAGAAAGAAAAAGAAAAGATTCCTTTTTATTTTTCCTGAAACTTCCTCCTTCAAACCAGGAGAGGTCTCCTGGTTCAGAGCTTCGGGGTTTGTGAACAGATCTCTTCTCACTCTGCCTGCAGTTTTTGTCATCATGTAAGTTCCCCTTACAATCCCTTGGTGTTTGCTTCAGGAGCATGAATAGGTCTCTGTCCTTCAGGGTGGGCACAGGAAGTTCCCTCCATTCTCACCATCAGTTTAGGTTCTGTCTGAATCTCCGTCTGCCTTTTGTAAGGACAGATTTCTGTGTGTCTGTGACTGTCTTGTCTTCCTCAGCCAGAGCCCCAGGGTCAGAAAGTACCTTCTCAGTGAAGTCTTTGCCCAGGGCCTTCATGAGCTATGCCTGGTGATGATTCTGTGTTTGAGGACTTTTGGAAATGTCACTCTGCTTCAGTGACTCTAGCTCATCATCTCAGGGCTCAAGGAACTCCTAGGAAGATTTCCCCCAAGTCTGCCCAGAGTCTTGGCAGAAGAGTAGGGAAGAAATTTCAGAGTCAGATTTCAGAGGCTTGAAAATGTACCCCGCCTATAAGCACCTTGCCACGAAGTTCTTTAATGTAAGGCATATCTCTTGTTAAAATGTGGGGACCACCTGATTTATAGCCAGCAATCACCCAGGCTCTGGGATTGGGCTGCCTGGTTGACCTCTCTGTGCCTCAGCTTTTGTGTCTGTGAAACAGGGATCATCATATGGTTGCTACCTCAGAGGACTATTATGAGGATGAAATGAATTCACATTTCTAGGCTGTTAGAAGATGCCTGGAACAGAGTCAGTGCTCAGTAAACAAACAAAAGTCCCTGGATGGACACATTAATGCTGAAAATACCAGTGTGTATGTGAGGGCTCCCCCAGCCCACCACCACCTCCACCGTGCAGGAGACCTCGAGCAGAGAGCAGGGCTCTTGGTCGCACAAACCAGGAAAGAGCAGCCCCTGGAGGCCTTTCTGCCTGCAGAGCAGAAGTTACTTTTTCAGAGATAAATGATCAAAATAGCAAAATGACTGTCACCTGTGAACACCTGCTCTAGGCTGGGTCTGGCAGGTCAGTCCTCACAGGAACCTTGGGAGCAAGGTGCTGTGTTGTTCCCACAAATGAGAAAGCAGAGGCTGAGGTGGCCATTTACCTGCCAATGTCATGTGGTTAGCGAGAGATGACACCAAGTGGCCAAGCCTGTATTCCCACCTGTGTGTCCATCTATATGTCTATCAAGGCAACCTCTGGTCTGAATTTCATTTCTCGAGTGAGTCATCACAGGGATGCTGAAGTCCATATTATCAGTTAATATTTGGTTTATGGAAAGAGCCCTGAATGAGGAGTCAGGGGACCCAGCTTCTGTCTAGCTCTGCCACTTCCTGCGCCAGCTTGGATGGGTTATTTACCACTGCTGCACTATACAGTGGGAGCCAACGGCTGCCCTGCCCACCTCAGGGAATACAGTGAGGATCGAGTGAGATCATTCACATTTATACTTAGCAAATCATGAGCAATTACTGAGTTTTTCTTTATTATAAAAGAACTTAGAAAACACACTTCAAAGGCAAGATGCTCTTGTTCCTCTGAGTTTTGGCCATGGTCATTATTTTTTCTTAGGGCCTGATTGGCTAAACATCTGGGATCCCAAACTGGGCAAGCAAACCCCTTATTTTAGGGTGCAAACCTCACCATTGATGCCTTTCCTCTTGAAACCGTTATGTGAGTTCCAAGTTTGAGTTTGGAGTTGTCTCAGGATGAGATGTCCAGCTAAGGCAGGCAGGCCACACTGAAGTTCCCCTGAAGGTTTCTGCTAGTCTGAGCTCCTCCTGAAGCACCAGCTACTTCTGTCCATGCATGTATCCACACAGGCAATGTCTAATGAATATGTGCAATGATGGCATGTTGGCTTGGTTCCATACCTTACTGACAAGAAATATATCAATATAGAAAGGAAGGATTTGAAAGGTAAGGGAATCATAACATAAAAGTCCAGGATCCATATTCAGCTGGTAGATCCACATTCATGTTCAGTCCTGGTGGCTGCCTTGGTCTTTCCCAGCCTGCATCTTCTGAGTGGTCAGTGTCCATGGTGGGTGACTTGTTCCATGTTTCGATTCACCCCCTGGAAAAAGATTACCTGCGATTTAGTTTTGCTTAGGTTTTCCCATCTCCTCCTATGAACATAGAGGGAGCACAGCTGATGGCATGTGGTCTTAGGCCAGGCTCTATTGCAGGGCACATGCCGGGCTAACACACAGCGGCTGAGGCACTCATTCCCCTGACATCTAGGAGGACCCAAGGGAATGCTGAGCTCCAAGAACACATCAGATGGTCTGCAGTTCTACATCAGCTACACCCTGTGCTGCTGCTTGAAAGGTGCATCAAGTGAATGACTGAATCCATTGAAAAGAGTCAATGAATGAATGCATTTTGGTGAGATGCTGGGTAATGCATGGTAGAGAGTGAGTTAAAAAAAAAAAATCCCTTGCTCAATTTCCAGCTTAGGTGGATGATCCCATCCCTGTGTGGCAAGAAGGCAAGACACACAGATACCCGCATTTTATTTATACAAACTTTTAATTAAAAAATAATAAAAGGTTAATCACTAAGTAAAACAAAAGAACCAAAGGATATCGAGTATGAATAAAGATTTTTTCTTGTATGGAAAGGCCCCGGGAGAAGCAAATTCCTTTGGAAACAGCCCAACGTGTGGCATTTCTCATCCCTTCTTTTTTTTTTCAAAGGCTGGTTTTGTTGGGTTTTTAACTGAGAGCCTCAGGATGGAGGAGAAGCTATCTTCTCAGCACAGAGTTTTCCCCCCCTTTTCCAAAGGGAAGGCAGATTTGGGAAACTGGCACTGCCCCTGCCCAGATGGCAGCCAGCAGCTGGCTCTGGCAAGGGGAAGTTCCCACTCCCGGCTGCTGGCTGCCCGGCCCCTCCCGCTTCCCCACAAAGCAGGCCTGGCCATTGGAAAGGAGAGAGTGTGAGAGCCAGGCCATGCCAGCAGCTCCTCGCCACCCTGACCTGGCTGCTCTGGTTCTGGCACCCAGGCAAGGAGCAGGAGGAACAGCCCCGGCCAGCAGCTTCAGCCTCCCCTTCCTGCCTCAGCTGCTGGCTTGGCCCTGCGCTCAACTGCACAATGGCTTCGGACATGGATGGGACTGCAGCATGAGGGACAAAGGGTGGCGGTGATTGCAGAGAGAGCATCCCGCCTGGCCTGGAAACCACAGGCAGCTTGGGGTAGCAGACCCCCCAAATGACCAGGCTGGCTCATGGCTGCCTTCTTCCTGAACCAGACACCTCCCTGCCTCTTGGTTGGCCCCACCTGTCTTCAGTTCTCTACTCCCATATGCATTTTTATTTCTTTTTCCTCCCCTTCCTGTCCACCATCTCTCCTTTTTCTCCTTCCCTATCCATTCCTCTTCTCTCGTTTCCCTCCCTTCTCCTTCCCCCTTCTCTCATCCCTTTCTCTCTCTCCCTCCTTTCCTCTCCTCCTTTTCTCCTCCCTCCTTTCCTCTCAACTTTCTTTCCTACCTCCATCCTTCCCTCTTTCCCATCTTCTCCCTTCGTTTTCTCCTTCTCCCCCACCTTCTCTCTTTCCCTCCCTCCCTTCCTTTGTTCTTTCCCTCCTTCCCTTCCTTTCCTTCTCTCAGGGCATATTTCTCCTCTTTCCTTGCTTCTCCCCTTTTCCCCTCTTATTCTTCAACCATTTCCTAGGTGCACATTCTACAGCAGAAGCAGACCCTGTAGAGCTTCTGGAACAACAAAGACATGGTCATGTTTGGCCCTGCCCTGAGGGGGGCTCACCGATGTACCTATGCCCCCCCCCAGGAGCTCAAATGTGCATCTATGCATTGGATAGACATGCGTGACAGCTGATGGCAATGGAGTGTGCACAGTGTAAAAGTACACAGGTGAATAGTGAAGCAGAAAGAAGAGCTCAATTTGGAGAAAAGTTTGCTGAAGACCTGCAAATGTTTTTCAATACAGTTGCTCACTCAGCTTCTTAGGTTCCTGAGAAAAAGGTTTAATGTCTGCAGGGTCTGGATGGGAAAAAAAAAAATGAAAGGTTGGCTCTTTGTTTCAGTTCCTGTTTATGACTCAGCTCTTGAGGTTTGAGTAGTTAGTTAGGATATCTGGTCTGGGGCCTGTTCTGGATTTCTAAGTAGTTTTAAACTCAGATACCTCAGTGGGTACTTGTTAAAAAAAAATTGGTGATGTGTTAGTCAACTTTTTTATAACCATGAAAGAAAATACCTGAGATCATCTAGTTACAAAAAGGAAAGTTTATTTTGGTTTCCATTGGAAGGGAAAGCGAGGAACGAGAGACGGGGAAGAGAGAAATGAAGGACAGAGACCAGTCAGAGATACAGACAATAAAGACCATCTCTCTATATGAGAGAGAGGCCCCAAGATGTTTGGGTGTCCAGATTTTGTGGAGGGGGGGTTTGGGGGTTGTAGCTGTGACGCTGTGGGACAGGCTGGGGGTGCTTGCGTCAGAGCTAGGATGGTGGGGAATAGCATGGGATTGGCTTAGGTAGATGGCACCATGGGGCTTTCCAGAGTAAAGGGGTTGTGTTTGGAATTGGCTTAGGGTTAAGGTACCATGGGGTAGGTCACTAATGGGGGTAGGGGGGTTCGGGTAAAAGGAAGCAAAGGAAAGAGAAACTTACCTCATAAGGTGGTGGTTAACATTTAAGATGGCTGCTCGAATGTTAAATCAAGACCCTATGTTCCTCCCTTTTTTGTTTGTTATTGGGCCCTTTAAGGGACGGGGGCATAGATCAGTCTTCTGTAGCTCTTTGCTGCTGGGCAGTGTCTGGGGCTGGCCCCAGACCAGATATCCTAACTAACTACTCAAACCTCAAGGGGCAGCATCTGGACCCTTGTTAGGGGCACGGGATGTTATTGAGGTAATGGTGAGGGTTGGGAAGTGGTGGTGATGCCGACTCTGGACAGCCCGGTTTTGGTGAGGGGTTGGTAGTCCTGTAAGAGAAGCTGGTTAATGGTTTGGTTAGAGATTTTTTAATCTGGTCTTGAACAAACCTAATGATGCAGGGGGCAAGCATTAGCAAAAGGCCTATGACTAGGAGAGGGGTCAGGTAAGGAAGTGCCCACTGAAGAGGGGACAACTTGGCTGCCATCCTCCAACAGAGGAAGGCTGTGTTTCCAGTGTTCAAGGTTCTGTTGGAGTGGTTTTATCTTGTCTTTGACTATATCAGATTGACATGAAAACAGCATTGCTCCTGTAGGTATAGACAAAGTCCACCTTTCTCTGCTCTTAGGCCCAGTCCATGGTGGTTTTGTAGGAACACAGAGCCTAAGGACTCCAGTTGACTCTGGAGGGTTAGTACAGACCCAGCTACCTGTTGGATGGCCCCTATTAGCTAACTGGAGAGCTGATGAAAATGGGTAATGGATGTGGTTATGGCAAGAATGCCGTTCCTGTGGCCAGGCCTGCCATAACCCCAGGGCGGCTAGTAGGAAAACAAATTGAACAGCCTGTTTGTGTCAAGGGCTTGTATGAATGAATAGGGACTTCCCAATGCGCTGTTTAAGCCTAGAAGACCTGCTATTAAATGAGAGAAGCCAATAATCTCTCGTCAGGAGGTGTGAGGGCTAAGAAGTTGTCCCCTTAACAAGGCTGGAGAGGAAAAGACCTTTATTTGGGAATATAAATCTTTAACATAGCCAGAGTTATGAGGAATGCAAACACAACAGTTAACTTTTAATGTCTGTAGGCCTTAAACTAACTAAAATCTGGCTTTGGCAGTTTTTCTTGATCCTTCTCAGGTATTCTTGCCTAAGAACCTCTGTTTTGTATCCTCTAGTCGTACCTATTCTTGGGAGCTAACACAAGTCATACATCTTAAGTTATATCTAATTATTATTATTTTTCTCTCTCTCTTTTTTAATGCCCAAGAATGGCTGTGTTTTGGTTTAACTGCTTTTGCTAGGTGTTTAAGATCCAGCTGGTCAAAATAACTTTATTTCTATCTATTGTTAAGAGTCAGCTGAGTTCCCATGGGAGTCACTCCTGGGGAACTTTAGAGCGGCTTCTTAGTTCTGCTAGTGCCATTTATGCTAGGATGGGTCCAGGTCTTGCTGACAATGTGACTTCCCTTGGAAGCATCAGGGGTGTCTCCCTTCTCCAATGACCCTCTTCATAGCAAGTGCACTGACTGGATTTCTCTCCTCTCCTAATCGGGAGGTTATGTGGCCCAGAGTTGCAAAGCTCTTTAGAGAAGTTCCCTATTCCTTGGATTCAGACTGACTAAAGAGCCGAATATTGGTTTTCTTGGCACTTTTAATTTAATTTAATTTTTAAGTCTTGGTCTTAAACATCTAACAAATCAGTCTCACCACTCTTAAATTAAGAGTATTTAAGCTTTAACTTTAGTGTATAATCTTATAGTCATTTACCGCTTTTATTAATTGGGATCTTTATTAATAAAGATCTGTCCTGTAGGTGATGGCTTATTATCTTAAGTTAACCTAGGTTGTGTGTTCTTAAAGCAATAACTCTGCAAAACATTAACAGGCAATATTTAGACAGTTTATAAGGAAAATACAAAATAAAATTAACAAGAGTAAAAACATATTTAGTTTGTGTAATAACTATCTTGAATTTTGGATGAATTATATATTATATCCTGTTTGAGATCCTAGTAATCACTACAACAAAAATCAATCTTTTGAACATAACATTAAATGAACTGAAGTCTGGCCTACTTTGGAGTCATTCTGACATGTAGTTTAAGATGGGAGGCAGAGCCTTTTCTCAGTAAGGTGGGGCTCTTTATAAATCTTAGGTATAGTGTTCTGGTTCTGAAGCTGATCTTTGCTTCTTAAATATCATTTTACAAAGTTTACATACATTGTTGCTTGAGTTCATATGAATATTAACTAACACAATATGATATTACATTTAAAACATGAATTAAAGAAAGGCTGAGAACTTTTAACCCTTTTTGTGGAAAAGTAGCAAAATGCTTTTGTGTTTTATAATATTAACCTTTACATAGATTAGGCTCTCATTAACTTAAAAATACCTTAAAATTGTACCCAAGTGTAAAAAGTACATAAAAGTTTATATATGTTATTGATAACAGTTCCAGTTATAGAACATTACGTGATACAAATAAATCTCCAACAAAATTTGTTATCTTTATAAGCCTGAAATTGCCATACATCTTTAGTTTGGAGAACACCAGCTTGATATAATGCTCTTTTAAAGCTTCTACCTTAAAGACTTGTATACCTGAAAAATATGAATACATTTAATATACAAAGAGGAGTAATAGCATCACAATTACATTTGGTGTTTTTATATTAGTCAAGTTTAGCTCTTAAATAAATAACATATTTCAATATTCCAAAATAACAGTTGTTGTTTAACCACAGTTTTATAATCCTTAATTCCTTCAAGATTTCTTGCTCAAAAAAACAAAATTTAATAAACACAATGTTATGGGCAAATTAATGTTTTAAGAAATCCTTGTCCGTTTAACATATAGATTAAGCTTTGGTTTATATCAGTACATTAACATTTTACCTTAGGGAAAAAACCTTAAATAGCTTTGACTGATTGTTTATATATATATATGAAACCAACTTACAAAGACCTTCTTTATCACTTATTTAAACCTTCTTATTTACTTCATCACATAAAGACTTTCTTATAAACACTTTCTTTTCCTTCTATTAAATATGGTTTCTATACCTAGAACCTTCTAATTTCTCTTTCTCTTCTGTTAACCCTTTTTCCTGTTTACATTCTGAAACAATCCTTGTAAATTTCTGAATTTAGATAAATTATTTCATTTTAATAAAAAGAAATACTTTATGTTATTAACAGTACTCTTAATTGGAACAGTTGAAATTTTTGGGTATTTGTATATAGAAATATCCTATAAAACTTTGTATATAAAATCATATCTGTTTACCATTTCATGAAAACACAGTGTTCAAGTATATAGAATTTTACCTGTTGGACTTTAAATTTTTAGTAAACTTTTTCCAGTCATGACAAAACAACTTTAAACCTTTTTTTAAAAAAATTCACCAATTTATGAAAAAACATCAATAATGTTACCCAATGGAATTCAAGGTGTTAAGAGTACTTCATGGTATATTTAACAGTTAGCATTTTGACCTTGTGAATTAATCAGATGACTAACAAACACATTTATGAGTAATCCCATGTCAAATCTATTTTACTTATTTTTACCAAGATGTAAGACAAGTGTATTGAACAGTATTAGCCATTTCTTCCATGTTGAAGAAAAGTCCTAGAAACAATGAATATTAGACATTTTATAGAGAGCAACATTTCAGTAGATCTTTGACCATCTAGAAATACTTATGAGTTAAGTTTAATTTTAAAGACATCTTTACTTTCATCTCTTTACCCAATTTAAATTGAACCATTTAAAAATAAAAGTATTTGGATCCAATTTTTAAATTTGTGAATTCTCATTTTCAATCTGCCAGTTTTGATATCATGTACATGACATATGGACACACACATATGGACAGAAAACACAACACAGAGTGTACACACATACAAAAGTAAAGGCCTTGTAGTTTTTCACAGGTGAATCTCCATTGCAATGTTACAGATGTTTAAAAAGTTCATAGTTGAATAAAAAATAGGACTGATCAGAAATACATTAACCCCAGTGCATAGGACCAAAATTATGAGCTCAAAAAATAGGGAATTTAAGAAAAAACAAAAGATCCCTAGAAAAAACAACTGGCTGGTAATTAGTAAAGTACCATACAATTTACTTTTTGGTTCAGTATAGTAGGAGGCTTCTTGCATTTATATTTCAATGTAAGTCCTGACACAGGTCTGGAAGGAGCTGGAGAAAACCGCTATTCCCTACCCTACTCCCCAAATCCCCTGCGCTCCTCAGGTAGGATCATGGAAAGTTAAATCATATTATTGGATTAGGTATTGGAATTCCTTAGTGTACCCTGAAGGATTGGAGGTAAAGGACCCTAATCACTTTTTGATTTGGGAGCGGTCTCTAAGGTAGAAAGGGACATGTACCTGGACAGCTCCCTCTGACCCTCCTACTTCACAAAAGGGAAGCAGAGGTGCAGGCTGGGTAGAGGGGGCCGTTCAAGAGCAAGAGTGAGTAGAGGGTGGACTGAAAGTGGGTGGGGGAGAAGAGTCAGAGCAGAAGGTAGAGAACGTTAGGGAGGGGGTTTATTAGCAAGTCAAAGTGTGGGGTTTTGAGAGGGTCCTGAGGTCAAGAAGAGAGGGTTTAAGAGCCAGCAGGACCTGGGCCAGAGAACAGGAAGAGCAGAGGGACAATTTGGAAGGAAGGAAAGGGAAGGCCTGAGGATAGGGGGATCTCTTTCCATTTTCTGAACACTCACAATAGTTGAAAAATCCCTGATAATATTGGGATCTAGAGAGCTGTTAAGAGGCCATTTAGAGTCGTTATTCAAAGGATATTGAGGCCAGATCTGATTGCACAAGTGGATAATTTTGGGGGGCTTTAGGTCTAGGGTGAGAGAGAGAGAGACCCTAGATCAGTCAGGAGGCAGCCCAAGGGGCTGTGGGAGGGAATGGATGAGGAGCCACCCATGGTGAGACGTAGGATGTGAGCTTAGAAGTGGGCCTTCCCCCAGTCTCTAGTATCACCCAGTTGAGAGGGGATACTTATGCTCAGGGGGTCATCACCACTGCTGGGTAAGCATCAGGGCAGGAGCCCATAAAGGCAGTTTGGCACCCAGCCTGGACAATGTCATAGGAGCAGAAGCCCACAGAAGTGGCAGAAGCCCATAGAGATTAACCCAAGGCTGAGAGGTCATCTCACCAGGAACAACTCCCCATCATCCTCAGTGTTCTTTTCTCAAAATGCAGGACCCAAATAAAAGACCACTTACAAACTTAGTTGACAGTAGGGATCAGCCAGCCATAGCTGTGAATGCTGTGGTTGGGGGTGCCCCTGACCACATGGCAACCCTGGGAGTGCTGGACATTCAACAGTCACTTCCTGGGACCCATAGGTTATTTAGATCAACTGGAGACAAGGGGTCTTACCTGAAATGTCCAGTGGTGGGTGCAGAGAGGGTATTCAGCAGAATGGAGGGCCTGGTCCCATAATGGAATCCAGATGGGGGCCCACAGATGCTCAGTGACTCTTGAAGAGGGGAGCGGGCACACTGGGGAACCCGATCCCAGGTTTTGGCACCAAAATGAAGGGAAAGCAAGGAACAAGAGACAGGTAAAAGAGAAATGAAAGACGGAGACCAGGCAGAGATACACAGGAAAGTTTATTTTTCAGAGCTGATAAAAAAAGACTATGTGTCTATATGAGAGGGAGGCCCCAAGATGTTCGGGTGTCCAGCTTTTGTAGGGTGGGGGTTTGGTGTTGTAGTTGTGCCATTATGGGATAAGCTGGGGTTCTTGCATCAGAGCTAGATGGGTGGGGAATAGCATGGGATTGGTTTAGGTCGATGGTACCAAGTGCCTTTTCAGAGGAAAGGGGTCATGTCCTTCTGGGATTGGCTTTAGGCTTATGGTACCTGGGGTAGGTCACTAATGGGGGTGGGGAGATTCTGGTACGAGGAAAGCAAAACATCTCATAAGATAGTGGTTAACATTTAAGATGGCTGCTCAAATGTTAAATCAATACCCTATACCATTCATGGTCATTTGACCCCATTGCCTATAGGCCTGCCATGAAGCAGCACATCATGGTGGAAAGTGCATGGTGGAGCCAGCTGTTCACTTCATGGCTGCCAGGGAGCATGCAGAAAAGAAGAGGAGGGGCCAGGATCCAAACATCCCCTTTAAGACCTGCCCCTAAAGACCTAACTTTTTCCAACTAGGCTCCACCTCCTGAAGGCTCCGCCCCCTCTCAAAGGCAACACAAGCTGGTGATCAAGCCTTTAGTACATGGGCTTTGGGGGCACATTTCAGATCAACACTTTAGCTCTTGGTGTACAGCTTTTTCACATGATGGTGTTTCAGCTAAGGTGTTTCATATAAACAAGCATTTGGGCTTTTAGTGGAATGAATGCGCTTGCTTTCCTCCAATAGTAATAACTGTTCCTCTGAAATAAACTCTTTGTGTATCTTTTCCTCTTCCCAGTTGGAAAAATAATATCAATAAAAAGCATTTCACAAAATGATTATCTCCAACATGTTTTGGTGCAGGAGTTGAAAAATCCTCTCTGGAATTGGAAACCCCAATATTGCAGACCAACTGCAGTCTCCAGAAATCATGGGATTAGGGGTTGCCTGCTGCTGCAGCTCTTATCCTGGTGCCAGATCTTGAATGCACAGGTGTCCTGTCTTGGAACTTTAGGAAGAAGTGCAGATGCTTCTTTGTCTGTGGCAATATATTTAATGTGTACAGTTAAAAGTGAAGGATAATATTTAAAAACATCAAATAATCCTTTTCACACAGAAGTCTAGGTAGTTTAGAAATGACTGCCCAACTACTCTGTGTGTTTAAGCAAATAGGAAGACCAGAGGCATTTGATGCAGTTAGTGGCACAACAGAATTTGACTGGAGACTGTACCCCATTCTTAGATGCTTTTCTTGAAGTTTGCTAATTTGGAATATAAATAAAACTTAATACAATTGCTTATATGAAAATTTGCTCATACAAACCTATACACAAATATTTGTTGCAGCTTTTGCTGTCTGATTATTGTTATTTGTTCTAGTGTTTGATTTTGTTGGCTTGATTAAAAAAATACAGTAAAAAATCACTCTTTGGGGTCTACAGATCTAAGGATTTGGACAAACACATAGAACCATGTATCTGCAGCTTCATCACCTCTCTTGCCCCCAAATTTCATAGGTTACCCTTTATATTCAACCCTGGCCTCTACTGATCTCTTCTCCAGTTTTTTCCCCCCAGAAAAAAACTATCGATGGATTCATACAACATGTAGCCTTTCAGTATGGTTTCTTTCACTTAGCAGAGTGTATTGTGATTCATCCTGAAACAGTAGTTTGTTCCTTGTCATTGCTGAGTGGTATTCCTCTGTGTATATGTGCCATGGTTTCTTTCACTTGTTGAAGGACATTTGATTATTTTTGCTTTGGGTCTATTATGATAAAAATTGTGCTAAATAGTTGTGGAACGGATGAGTTTTGTGAGCTCCACATGTTTAGATTTGGTATGGCCAATTAAAAATAAATAACCATTCAAATAGACATGTAGTGGTCTTTCATATTTTAATTTGTATTTTCTTAATGACTCATTTTGTTGAGTGTCTTTTCACATGCTTTATTATCTATATGTCTTCTATGGTGAAGTGTCCAGATCTTTTGCCAAAATCAATGTTGCAAAGATTTGCTCTTATATTTTCTTTTAGAAATTTTGTCATCTTAAAGTTTACGTTTAGAACTATGATACGTTTTGAGTTAACTTTTGTTTTTGTGTTTTCTTCTCTCCCTCCTTCCCTCTCTTCCATCCTTTCTTTCTTTTCTTTTTTCTTTTATGTTGTTGTGCTAGAGATCAAACCTAGGGTTTTGTGCATGCTAGGCAAGCATTCTACCTCTGAGTTATACCCCCACCTCTTCTTTTCTCTCCTTAATCCTTCTTTCCTCACATCACTTTGCATATAGACAATCTGTTGTTCCAGCATGATTTGTTGAAAAAGCCAACTCCTTCTTTTTAAAATTGTCTTTGCACAACTTTTGTCAAAGAAAGTTGAGTTTGTTTGTACGGGTGTGTTGCTGACTCTGCAAGGAGTACCCCTACGTTTAACATCTCATCTCACACTCTGTTTCCCAAAATAAATGCTTTCCTATGGGACAAACAGCACCCTATGTAAGAACTAGAGTGTCTTAGAACCTGACCAGGCAAAAGAAAAGAAGTTTTGATTAAATCTAGATTAGAACTAACTTTGCGATTGTTTGCAGTGTGTCTTTTATGTTTAGCACTTTTTGATCTTGAAAAGATTCAGGTGAGCCTCAATGAGAAGTGCCATAAAGATTAATGAGGGCCATGTCTGGGAGAGGACCTGTGAGTTGCCTCATCAGCATCCACGTATTTGTGTATTTCCTTCTGTCTCTTTTTACAGTGA
Source organism: Ictidomys tridecemlineatus (assembly GCF_052094955.1). NCBI lineage: Eukaryota > Metazoa > Chordata > Mammalia > Rodentia > Sciuridae > Ictidomys > Ictidomys tridecemlineatus. Next base: position 41,015,354 of record NC_135486.1, on the reverse strand, counting down.
AAATATAGGGTGGTGGGGGAGTGAAGGTAATGATGAGGGCATGTTATTAGATTATAGGCTCTGCAATAGAAGGTTTACTGCCTTTTGTAAGAAAGAAGCTCTTTACTTTGCTTCTACAGTAAGTGAGAAGTAAACAGGTCCCAAGTGTCTCTGTTTACTTTCGGCTACATCAGGTCAAATATATAAATTATGCAGAAAATGTACTTAATGCCTGAGTCCCCATTACATTCCTTTGGTTCTCCTTTACCAATAGGATTATTCTTTTACAGTTTTGGAATGAAAAGCATGCAAAATGGTGTCTTCATATTGCTTAGATGCTTTCCACTCATGCCACTCATTTCTAATTTTTCATGGCCTTAAAACCACATCTGCTGGAAGGGTGGGAAGGACACTTGCAAGATCACTGTGTTCTGCCTTCCAGCCTCAGGCCTGGCTGCCCTGGGGCCAGTGGGAAGCATATTTGTCTTACTCAGAAACGTTTTCAGAGTTTAGTTCCCATCCTCGGATGCTGCATCCTCTGGGTGGGCCCAGCTCTCCTTCCAAGGAATGTATTCCCTATTGGTAGACAACGACCCTTCCTTCAACCCCAAGACTTTGGAGGGCCTGTTACTATGATAATTATTTTGTTTTTGACCAACCTTGCTTTCTTTTCCTTTATAAGTCATTCAAACATCTCAAGTTCAATTACTAACACTGGGGACAGCTTGTGATTAACCTCTCTCCGCTCCAAGAAGTAGCCAGCACCAGTGATTCTTCCTTCTAAAATAGCTTAACCAGTTTTTAATACACCAGAAAGACTTCTGCCCAGAGCCCTCTGGTCATCTATTTTCCTTAATAGCCTTTTATGAGGGACCTTATCAAAAGCTTGCAAAGAAATCCAAGTAAATTATGTTCCTTGGTTCACCTTTACCTACTATTTCATTAACTTTTTCAAAAACAATATGACATAGTTTTCAACATAATTAAAGGGGTTGGGAAAAAGGGAACTTTAACTACCGCTTGACAGTTTCCGTAGTTGCTTCGGAGAGCAGGGTCACTGCTCATATTCTGCCTCTGCTTAAGGACACTAATTCATTTCCCAGGCTGTCTGGTGAGGTCAGCCACTAGTTCAAGGTGGAAATGACAAGTTTTTAGGCTTTCAAGTGTGCAGTACTCAGCTCTCCAGAGAGCCTGAAGGAAGGAAACCACAAGTTTATCCAGGTCTGGCCCAGAGAAAGAGGAAATCATGGGAAGAGCCAAGACAAGGGCAGAGGGAGGTGCCTCTGTGGAGGGGACAGCGACCCTGGGAGGGTCTCAGACATTCTCAAACAACTGTTTTTCAGACGAGAAAAAGAGTTGCTGATAATAAAACTTGGGAAAACTTTCCATGTTCCACTGGAGGTATATAAGGCAGACAGGAAGGGGTTGGAAACTCTAGTAAGCTCACGTGACTGGCAGAACGGTTTCGAAAAGGATGCCAGTAACATCTTCAGATGCATTTGTGGAGTGCCTCCTTGATGCACATGTGGGCTGGGCATGTGTGTGCCCAGTCTCATTTAAGCTTAATAACCAGGAAATGATGCATACTATTATCCTCATTTACAAATGAGAAAAATAGAATGTAAAGAACATAAAGGATCTGGTAAAACACACAGGTAATAAATGATCATGTTGGGGAGACAATTCACTCCTTGTCTATGGATTTTCATAATACTAGGCAGTCAACTCTTAGCTCATTCAGTGGCAGAATGCATCCATAAGACAAATAGGCTGCTTAAGTCAATGTTCTAAACATTCTAAATATAAATTACCAGTCTTCATAAACTACTCAATGGTTAGAAAAAAAGGCAAATGCTCTTTAATTTGTATTAATGACTCACAAGGGCATTTCAGGGTCACAGTTCTCAAAGCATCTTTCTGAATCTCCATTTGTGCTGGTTTGAGAATTTGGAAGTGTTTGTTTACAAAGAGTTCTGGCTGACAAAATGCTAGAAATGTTGGCTCTTCATGTAGAAAGGAAGTAGTAAGGAAAAGCAGAAAAGCTTCCATTTCTTTCTGGCTAATTTCTTGGTTTCCACTGGCCCAATGCCTATTTTTCCTTATGTCCTAAGAAATGGGCCATTTTTAGTTTTTTCTGCAACTTCAGAAAACCCATCATAATTGTCCGACCACATGCTTTATGCTTCATGGGATGTGATGCCTGAATGTTAGAAAGCAATTTTCTTTTCAATAGATATGTTGTAACTATAGATGCATATGGCGTACCATGTGATGTTTCAGTACAGGCAACATCATGTAATAATCAAAATCAGGATATTTATTATATCTACCATCTTGAAGTGCTCTCATCCAACTATTTCAAAATATTCAGTACAATATTGTGAACCATAGTCACCCTACTGTACAATAGAACACCAGAACTTATTTCTCCTATCTATCTGTAAACTTTATACTGAGTGACTAATCTCTCTCTATCTAACCCACTTCCCACTCCCCAGCCTCTGGTGACCACAATTCTACTCTTTGCTTCTATGAGATCAGTTTCTTTCAAATCTACTTCTGAGTGAGATCATGAAGGCATTGTTCACAAGCATCTTTCAGACTTGCATCTTCTCTCCAGGTGTTTCTTCTGGCTGCTTTGATCCAAATGATCATAACACCATGCCTTACTGGTTAGTAAGAGTCCTTGTGGGGTCACATTGGTACCCTAGGGCACCTCTACCAGGCTAAGTAGCTCAGCTAATAAGCTCCCTGCTCATGATTGGTCAAGAGAATGGCCCTTCAGACCAAGAGTCTAAGACCAAGAGCAACCAGCAAAGCAAGTTGAGGTTTTCTTTCAACAAGCAGATGTACTAATTGGAGAGAATGCAAATGTAGAAGTCTGAATAAAAGAAATCTTTCTATTGGCATGAAAACTGGGAACTTTGGTCATTATATTTCATCATTTGAAATGTGTACTAATTTCTTTCCTTTTGGATTTATATAAACTCACTTTAAGAGTTGATCAGCAGTATTTTGGGGGTCTTTTTTTTTAAGGAAGTGACCTTCTACCAACCCAATTGATGTGAAGACTATAAAATAATAATAAGCTATAACTCTTCAGAACTTTATTGAGTTCGTTTAACCAGTATTGATTGGGTGGCTGTCTGTGTGAAGGTGTTGTTCTAGGGAATTAGCATGACTCTATTGTAGAAGCAAGTGTAGAAAAATAGAAAAATAAAATGTGAGAAGAGGGAAATAGAAAGACAGGGAAGACTGCATTGGAATAGCATCAAATGTAACTTGCATCAAAATTATACAAAAAAATATACATGTACTTGTTTTTTTTCTTTGTACAAGACTTTCATAAGTCGTGAAAACTTTTATAACTTTGTTTGTGTTAATGCCGGCTAAAAATAAAGTGTTTCCCAAGGGACTGGTTTATTTGCCATTCTTAATTCATTAAAATAAATATGATTTTACTCAGTCTCAACTTCATCCTCCCATTAAAATTATTGATTAATTTCCATACAAAATAGCCACATGGATTTCATCCCCATTCTCCAGAGAACCTTAGCTAAAAGACACATGTTGTAGATTAAGCACCGACCAAGTGAGTTAATTTTTAAAGTTTAATCAATATATAATATGGGCCACATTACTTGACTTGTCTTTATTTCATGAATACTGTTGTACTAGAGAAAGAACTCACATTCAGCCTCTCTAATTCATAAAATTGTTGAGAAAATCCATAAATAAAACATTTGAAAACTAATAGAGCATAACATATTTATAGGTTTTGGGATTTTTTTGTACTAAGGATTGAACCCAGGGGTGCTTACCCACTGAGCAACATTCCCAACTCATATATATTTTAGGAACAGGGTCTCTCTGAGTTGCTCATTGCCTTACTAAGTTGCTGAGGCTGGCTTTGAACTCATGATCCCCCTGCCTCAACCTCCCAAGCTTCTGGGATTACAGGCAGGTGCCACCACACCTGGCATATATTTATACTTTTAAAAGGAAGTTTATGAAGGAGGGCTGAGGTGTCATGGACCAGAGTCAGAGCAGTTTGTGTGCCCTCTTTCTAAAGCACACACACATTTTACTTTTTCCTGGTGGTACTTGACTAGTGTCCCCAAGCAGATCCTACCTGGGCAGGGGCACACCTGGTGAGAGAGCCACTTTCAGAGGATGGGGGCTTGATGACACAGAGCAGTACATGGGGCAGGGTGGACTTGGTGGGGTATGCACCCAGTGTGCCTGAGGAAGCACAGACAGAGCCGAAATCAGGATCTGGTTTAAGAGGGAAATAAACACTTAGGCCAGAATGTGGCTGGATTTAAGAGTGAGTGGGTAAAATCACCAGGTCTAAAGTCCAGAGGATGAATGTAAGTGACATGCAATGAGTGGCTCAGAAGTAAGCTTTCAAATAGTGACGTCATTGAAGGCCCACCTCTCACAGTGTTCCATCCTTCATGACCTGGGAGTACGGCGGAACAGCACGTTTTCACAAGTGAGAGGTCGAGGCTGTGGAAACAAGGAGATTGGAACTTGATCCTTAACTTGGACATCATTGTCCAGGTCTTTGGACTTGAGAGATCAAGTGATATAAACACTCTTGGGGATCCATGAGGAGGCTGTGATGTTTGCGATTCTCTAAAAGATGCTTAAGCCTATACAAGTATCATGATGCATGAACTTGCAAGGATACAAGTCCTTCATAGTCTGCTACTTTGCAAAACAGAACTTCCATGTCTTTGACTTCTTCAATCTGCCTCATCAAAGCATAAATGCTCCTGGTATTTTGAGATCTTAAACCATTTTACTATTATCCATTGACATCTTCAAGGATGTAAATGAGGTGCAGAGCTTGATTTTTGCAACCTAGGCCTATGTGACGTTACCTAACCGAAGGTTACCAGTTATGCATCTGAGAAGCTTAGACCCTTCAAAACTCTGCCTCGAAAGTGGATAACGTTGCAGCCCAAACAACCCATCAGTAAATCCTGGAAGCCTTAGCTTTGCCCTCCCCTCCTACTCCCCACAATTTACAATTCCCTCTCTTTTAGGAGAAGGGTGGTGGAATTACTTTGCTTTGGAATTAATGGTATAAAGAGCTACCTTCTCATCTGAGTAATGCTAATTCGTCTCTATCCCTGGTCATTTGCTACCTATTAGAAATATCCTGACAGCCTGCATCTCATTATCATCGCAGCAGGTCCAGCTCCCAAGAATAACCTTCTAAGGAGGATGAGATGTACGCCAGTGGCATCTAATACCAGGGCATTCACATTCATATTTTTAGCAGCGTATATCAGTTAGCCCAACCTTTAGTGTACTGTATGTACTTTTAATAATCTCCATAAAAGCCTGATTTCCAATCCCTAGGCTCAAGCTGACAGTGTAAATAAAATCACCCAAATCCACAGGGTAAGAGAAATGAAAATGACATGGATTAAAATTTGGTCAAACCTCTTTCTTTTTAAAAATTCTGCTTCCCTTCCAATTGGATCACGACCCTCTGTGTGCTCAGCTTAAGACCAGACGGTGTGCTTTCACTTTTATTCCTCTCTGCAGCAGGCTTACAGTATTTAGTGAGAGTCTGTAAAGAATGTGTGCTGGGTAGAGAGTTAATACCATAATCCCCCATCGCTGGGGTCAAATGCTGAATAGAGCAAAAGAATTAGAAAACATGCTACATACAATGGCAGGGAAAATGCACCCGCACGCTGTTCTGCGAACACTGGTCTTCGTCGCCCACAAGCAAGGACCACGAGGCAGTGGAGTGTGTGAAGAGCTGTGTACTTGAAGTCTAGCGGGCACACAGAAATGGGGATGGAAGACGAGCAGAAGTCTAAATGCCCGTATATTCTGGCAGGCTTGTGTCGCTATGATTGCTTCTTTCCAAGTACCTGCCTGGATTTGGTTCCTAAGTAACATATTTAGCCACTAAAGTTGTTGCACACAGTGGAACCTTGCACTATCTCTTTTCACTCTTCGACAGTGGGTGTGAATATTGTTCAGAAAGTGCTGTAATACATCTGTCTCTGGAGAATTCTCTTAACGAACAAGTAGAAATTTGAGGAACCTCAGGAAAGTGTTGAACAGCCACATCTATTGTGTCTTGGGAAAATTAACCAAGCTCCCTTGGAGTAAGATTTCGAGCAAATAAATAACTGTATGGAAGTTCTAGAAAAAGAAGAGAGAGAGAGAGACAGAGAGAGACACAGAGAGAATGAGAATATGTGTGTTTGTGTGTGTTTGTAAATGGTTTGGCCATAGAGTGATAAAGTCGGACTTATTTTCAGCAATATCCTTCAATGTAGTAATCCGTAGAGATTGACATTTAAATATTTTATTTCTTGTGAAATTTACAAATAGTCAAACTCTGTGCTGTAGAGTTTCCTGGTTTTGACAAATGCATACGGTTGTGTAAGCACTTCCCCAGTCAGGACACAAACAATTCATGGCCCTCAACAATCCCCTGCAATTGAATATTCGACTGCAAGCCCGGAAAAGTACTAATCTGTCTTTTGGTCTTATAAGTTTTTGCCTTTTCCAGACTAAATGGGATTTCATATATGGTATTTGCGTGTTAAGTCTGGCTTCTTTCATTGAGCAAATGCATTTAAGATGGACTCATTTTATGGTATCAATAGTTCATTCATTTTTAGTTGTAGAATAGTACTTTATTTTTGTAATTTTCAAAGACATTTCAAGAGATATTTGCTTTCTAACTTTATGGAAATATAATTTTTGTGCAATACATGCCTTCCATTTAAGTGGAGTTACCTGGTAAGTTGTGATTATTGTGTTTATCTGAGTAATGGTCATCACAATCAAATATAGAATATTTTCAACACCTTCCAAAAAATTCATTTGTGCCCCTACCTTGTCAGTTCCTACTCTTCCTTACACATTGCTGATTGGCTTTGACCATGTAAAGTCAATTTGTGTTTCCTGGAGTTTTATCTAAATGGATTCATATAGAAAATGACATACCTTTTCGTGTTTGTCTTCTTTCACTCAGCATGTTAATGTGAATTATCTGTTGTGTGTAACATAGATAATTCCTTTTTATTGCTGAGTAGCACTCCAGTTGTCTATTCTCGATGGCCTTTTGAGAGTACCTTCACAGAGAGTTTATGAAGTGCATTCTCATTATGACCAATTATAAACTGGAGCTTTAAATAAGAGGTCCGTTTTCAGTACCCACCCTTCCAGGGGATTTAGTAATGGCAATTTAAGACCTCATATATATGATTTTGTATATGTATACCTTGTGTGATAATTAGAATGATGATCTAAAATATGCACACATTACACATTAGGCTTACAAATGTATTTTAAAGCAATTTACAACAAATGGGCTTCCTGACTTAAATAATAAAACAACAAAACAACATCATTTGCACATTTTAAATAAGGCTTGATATATGTGCACCTTCGTAGATGTAAATAATCTTGTTAACTAGAGCAAGCAACTATTTATGACCTTGTTGCTCAGCAAGGTCATTGAGTGCAGACACCATACCCTAACTCATTATCGTTTCAGTGTGAACCAAGGTGCTTATTGAAGATATGCTTAACTATATGAACTCAAGGGACTAAGCAGTCATTTTTTACTTAAAATGTTAAAAAATCTCATGACAACTGTCATTTGAGATGTAATGCCCTTGGTGTTGTTCTTCTAGCTTAAGGATACCAAAAGAGAGGTGAGATAATAAGGAAGAAGGCAAAGATTGTATGCGGCAGGGGTGTGTGTGTACATGTGTGGCTTTAAGTCACGAATCTGCTGTTCACGAGGCTAATGATAGAAACTGGCTTGTGAATGCACGTGGTCAGCATTGTATGTGTATATAACTAAATGAAAAACAAAACCTTTAAGGAGAAAAGTATTAGGAAAATTACTAATTAGCCCTTTGCTTATGAAAGATACTCTAACTGATGCTTAGTAATGTAAGACACTAGAATAGGTGAAGGTTTTGAATGAGGTTGGATTCTAAGCAGGAAGTATATGGTATGCTATGTATCCTCTACTTCCTGGTTAGAATAATTCAGTGTACTGTCTTTTTCGTACAGGACATGTAGATTAAATTATTAAAGAAAGCTTAGTTCAAGTAAATGAATCATTATTGTTTAAAACAGAACTATGACTATGTCTTGATTTTATACACTATCGTATTATATTTTTACTAGTCCAAAGTCAGCCTCTCAGTCTTCTTCCTGGCTACACCTCTCTGTCCAATTTCGCATACTCTCTCATGCTGGTTTTTAAGGAGAAATCCTTTGTAGCCATAATTAGAGAGGGAGGCCCAATCCCATCTCCTTGTCCCCCATGAGTTACAGACACATATTTCTAGTTTCTGACTTCACATTTCTTCCTTGGTAGTCCACAAATGACCCAAAATTACGTTGCCCAAAACACAGCTTGATATCTATGAATCCAAATGGTTCCTCTTCCATAGAATTTTCCATAGACTTCTATTAGCCCTTATCTCACTTCCTGTTTCTTCCACTGGGCTGAAGGGAATGAGCACGTGCCTTTCCCCTACTGCCTGGCCCAGTGCCTGGCATGTGGTAGGCATTTAAAAATATTTGTAGAAGGAACGAGCGCACATGATCCTCACACACCTATAAATAGGGATTAGTTTCTACTCTAAACACCAGTGTTTAGAAGTGATTTTAAGCAAATGAGTGGAAATGTATATATGATTCACATATAAATATAAGCATTCCCACCCCAACCACCAACTGTCATATCTGCATGAAATCAAGAGATTAGGCATACATTTTATATAGCAGAGAAAATAATGAGTATATTTCACTTTTATCCTTTTTCTCATTGAAAGTAATGCTTTTTATTTAATCTTATAAGTACTTCTTCATATCTTAAAAAGTTGCAGATAGTATTTCCTCAGGTTGAATCATATTGCCTAAGAATCATATTGCCTAACCCTTTGTGTGCCTCTGATACACCCAAGACCCAAGTCTCTCATGGAAAATAAAACATCCACATTTTGTTCCTGGTTTATGCTAGAAATCCAGTTGGAAGGGTCATGAGCACCTCATTATAGAACTCTTAGTCAATAGTCTAGACTGTATACCCATGGTGCTCAAAATGTGGTCCCTTAGACCAGCAGCTTCAGCATCGCCTGGGAGCCAATTAGAAATGCATATTCTTGGCCTCCACCAAGAAACTCTGGTGCTGAGCTTAGCCATCTATGATTTAACAAGCTCCTCGGGTTGAGAACACCATCCTGCACTCCCTAGTGAAAGTCCACCTGCCTCATGGAATCTTCTGAACTATTTGTCCCTTCTACCCACTCCACTTATTCACCCAGCCCTCTTAAATCAGTTCCAAATTATTCTCATATTGAAAAAAGCCTGCTGCACTCGATAATGATTCTATAGAATAGGACCTGGAGTGTTGTACATAAAACATAAGGCAATAATGTTTTTCTTAAAACAAAACAAAAAACAAACCCCTTTAGTTTTAGCCACAGAATTTTCTTCAAATGAAATGTTATGCTGAAGGTGTGTACGTGTATGGTGAAAAGGAAATTCCTAATGGTTAAATGTGGTTGAACTGGGGGGAAGCAGAGTCTGCCCACCCCTATGGGCTTCCTCCCACTGAACCCCTTTCTCTCTGTTGACTCTAGAGAACAGAGTTTGGAGCCCTGAGTGGACAGGGAACTGGGAGTTGGGGACCTGACCTCCAGCCTGTTTCTTTGGGCAATTAATTTATCTCTAACTAGGTTATATTTTTCTTGTCTGAAAATGATCATGAATCTCTAAAGTTTCTCTTCTAGTTGGAAGCTTATTTTTTTCTTTTATATTTTTAGCCTCTGATAGAAAGAAAAGGGTACTGTCTTAAAATTTCTCCCTTCCTTGAAGACACAGGAATAGATGTTGGCTCTGCCACTTGCTCGTTCGTCCTCTATCTTCTTTCCAGTATTGACTTTGAGGCATTAATGGATAAACAGGGCCAGGCTGCCACCATTCAAATGCCAATAAAGAGAAGGAAAGCTTCCACCCGAGTCACAGAAACATTTAACCGATTTTCAACCCAGCATTTGCCTGGGAACGTCGGCTGATGATGTGTGGGATCATGAAGAATTGGGAGAAGAGCAAAGCACAGTCACAGTGGACTTCTCAGTCGCCTTCCCTCTCCTCCTCCACCCTCTGTTCTCTTCCCTCTGTCAGTCCTCCTCCCTTTTTTCTTTCCCCTCCCTCTCCTCCTCTGAGGACTTGCAAAGTACTGGCCTAGAGTCACCCTTCTCATCTAACTCCCCGTGTGTCTCTGATACACGCCAGGCCAAAATCTCCCATGGATAATGAACCATCCAGTGACACCAAGAATCATGAGGGTTATTTTCATACCGTCCCCAGAAGCTTTTCTGCACATGCATCCTCTTTCTCCCAGTCCTTCTCTTGTTCCCTCTTGCTGCCTGCTCTCCCTGTTCAGATCCCTGACTCTGAGGCCTCTTCTTAGGGATAACTCTAACCCTGGCTGACTGATTGGCAGGTGGGAGGTGAGCCAGGTGGGAACCAGGCTGCCCTGTCCTTAACAGTGTGGCTTGCAGGTGTGTGTATGTAAGTGTCTGTTTGTGTCTGTGTGTTAGGGGAAGGGGAAGGGGCAACCAGGGACCTGGAACCTGAAGGGGCCAAGTGAGCCTGATCTTATTCTCTGGCTCCCGTTAAAGTCTCCTACAGAGCTTTCTGGAAAGAAGTTCAGCAAAAGGACTGATTCTCCAAATTCACAAGACTGCTATATCAGTCATTCACTGATGGGTCCAAGGTTTTGACAGAAATTCCAGACACCACTTTAATTAAACTTGTGTATCAGAAATGGTCTGGTAGGGAAAGCACGTTTGTCTATGCTATAGCTTAGATTTTACATTAGACTACACCTACTTGTGCACACAATTATTTTTAAAATGAGATATTAAAAATGGAATCTATGTAAAGTTTTTCCTTTCTTTCTTTTTCTTTTTTCTTTTTTTGGCTTTTATCCTATGGAAACCTGTGGCACAATCTCTGGGTTTGGACAGCTGCCTCCTTGGGAGTCCATTACCCTCCCCTCTCCTAGTTTTCCTCAGAGTCTTTAATTCCTTCTCCAGCCTTTGCTGGGTCTTGCAATGCTGGTGCTCGCTGCAGTTCTCTTTTGTCTTCTGCTTTTCTATGCTGTTTACTGCTCCTGGGAAAGACCTTCACACAAGGATACACCACCACTTATATGCTGATAGTTAGCAAAATCTATACCATTGACCCAGAAATCCTTCTTTTGGGATCCAGACATATTTACTTTGGAATGTCTCCATTACATAGGGACCTCAAAACTAGGACTGCTGACAAGTTAAAATCACCACCTTACCATTTAACTCTGCTCTTTTTGCTTGAGGGGCAGCATCACTCAGCCATATAAGTGAGAACTGAGATGTGTCCTACTCTGACTACAACTAAATCAATCAACAAGATCCCCCTAATACAACATTTGACTTTTCTCTCTAACCTCTCCACCAACCATTATCACTCCTGCCCATGTATTTTGTTTGGGTTCTGAACACTTTTTATCTGGGGCTGATGCTCTTGGGATCCTGCCTTCAGTATCCCACAGCCCCAAATCGCCTTCAATGCACTCTCCAGAGGATCTTTCTAGAATGGCATGATCCAATCTCATAATCAGCTATACATAGAGCTGTTTAAATTCATTGAAGTTTAGTTTCTCAGTCACCCCAGCCACCTTTTAAGTATTCAATAGCCCATGTGGCTAATGGTTACCTATTGATCAGGGCAGATAGAGAACATTTCCATCATTACAGTAAATTTATTGGACATCGGTGTCTAGAACCTACCATGTCACATCCCTGGTTGCTTCCCTATTGATTCTCCATAGATATCAGATTAAGCTCCAAACTCATCAGTGTGGCATGAAAGATCCTGCTCCATCCCACAGTTTGAACCTTCAGTTATGCCCACCCTCACCACACTCTCAGACCTCTGTACCTGCAGATGTGCTGTTTCCTTCACTCAGAAAGGCTAGGTTCTTTTGCCCCATTAGAATTCCTGAATATTCTTCAGACCCTGCTCAAGCATCATTCCATTTGTGAATCTTTTCCTAGCCTTTCTAGGTATAGTTTAGGTCACCTATTTATGATTTTTCCTGTTAGTTTCTACTATTACGACACTCCTTGTCCCACTCATTTAAAAAATTTATTCATTCTTGGTGGAAGCCTGAGTAAGGACCTCCCAAAACTGCATCCCAATTTTCCAATATCTCTGAGTATGTTGCCTTATATGGCACAAGGGATTTTGCAGATCTGACAGATGATCTTGAGAAGGGAAGAGAATATTGGATAATCCAGGTGGCCCAGAGATGTAATCCCAAGTCCTTATGAGAGAGCTTCAGAAGTGTCAAAATCAGAGATACAGAGAAAAGGAGGATGAAACTATGGAAGGAGAGGTTTGGAGTGATGCATTTGGGGATGCAAAGGCAGGCAGCCTCTAGCAGGTAGAAAAGACAGAGAAACAGATTCTCTCCCAGAGCCTACAAAAGCAAAATATCCCTGCTGACCCATTTTGGACTTCTAGCTTCCAGAACTATCATGCAATGACTTTTTATAGGTTTTGGTAATTTGTTACAGCAACAATAGGAAACTGTAGTAACCTCTCCATACCTTATCCTTGTCTCCTCAAACCATGGAAAGTACCAAACCCCAAATAATCTGGTTTTTTTCCCTGTATGTGCACACATTTGATAAAGTTGGCCTGTAAATTAGGCATACTAGAAGATGAACAATGATAACTTACCACAGATCTTGGCAAGTTCAGCATATGATTTTCTTCTTTCCTTAAGTCAATAAATTTCACCTTTTTACCTAAGGGAAGCACACATTGGTGCTTCTTCTCTTTGGCTTATCTGCATTGCCAGCATCACTGCTCTTGCATGTTGGAGCCACTATGAAGTAAAATAAGGGTTACTTGATCACAAGAGCTGCAATCCTGTGACAGCTGATGTGATGGCTTCAATGGCTGCTGAGTGACTAATGGTGGGTAGTATATAGAGAATGGCTATGCTGAAGAAAGGGATGATTGACATCCTGGGTGGGATACAGCTGGGTAGCACAAGAATGTCACACGGTTTAAGACAGTTGATTTATTTATTTTGAGAATTTTACTATTTCCTATTTTGTAATCGTGGTTAATCACAGGTAACTGATACCACAGAAAGCCAAAATGAAGATAAGGTGGGGGCAGGACTCTTCCATGGATTCATCCACACATCTGTGTCACATCTTGTTTGATGTAAATTTAGTGAATACCTGCTGTGTGCTGGACTTCGTTATGTGCCAAGATTATGATAGTAGGACCCAGAATACTATTAGAACAGGTACAATAAGAGAAAGGGAGACGGTAGGAGTTCTGAAAACTCAGAATTTATAAAGGTGATCAGGGGCTAGACTATGGAGTGTCCTTTATGCCACTGTCTAAAGTTGGGGCTATTTTTTTTTTTTTGGTGGAAAATGCAGAGCTACTGAAAACTTTTGCATTATTAATTCACGATCAAATCTGTGTCTGACCTAGTTTGGGCATGGATCAATGCTACGGGCACAGGGGACATGAGACCACTGCATTCTCTGGGTGAGATACGATGAGAAAGGCAGTAAAGAAAGAGACCTGGTGCTATTTAGGTGACATTTCAGAGGCAGAATTGGTAGGGCTTTGTGATGAGTTTAGATACTGTGCATGAGAGGGCAGAATCCAAGATGACTCTGCTCCAAGATGACTCCGAGAACAGATGACTCTAAGCTCAGTGCCTGGCACACAGTGGATAAGAAACAATTGTCTTGAATTGAATTGTGCAGCAAGAAGACAATGGAGTAGATCATCACTGGGAGGAAAGGATGATGCCAATGAATATGAATAGTGGAGGGAGATAAATAGAAGAATAAGTGTGTGTGCGCGCGTGAGTGCATATGTGTGTGCAGAGTGCTGGAAAAAAGAGGATGTGAAACATGTACCCAGCTACCCTGGAAGATTTTTACTGCTCAATTTCGGCTTCTGCTCTTTAAGCTAGAACCATGCCCAGGGAGAGAATGAATTTAGAAAACTGTATAGCCACTTTGCAGAGCTCAGGTTGCCATTGTGAGCAATGGCAAGCTTACCAACTGTTTTGATCTGAACCGGTTTTGAGTAAAGGAAGGAGAACAAGTAGCCTAGGTGATTCTGAGGGCATTAGCTTAACACTCTGGGAGAAGGGTAGTACCTCTGTTTTCTCCCCTCGTCAGCTGCTACAGCTGTGGGTGAGCCTGATGTCTAAACCTAGGAGTGGACTTTCTGTGGCACTTGGGGTTACACAGGCTTCCCTTGTCCAAGACCCTGCTCAAGGACACATGGTAGTGAGCATTTGCTGTATTGAAAGGGCATTTATGATCTCTGTACCTCAAAGTGGCACCCTAGTTCCACCACACTGACGGAGGAATTGTAGAATTGTCTAGAAAAGGGCCCAAAGTTACTGTTTCCCCACCAGCCTTGCTCTGCTGCAGATTGATGGTGGTCCCAGCACAGCAGAATAAGGTCCATGGTAGGTGAACAAATATTTTCTCAAATTTGTGTTCCCAGAGAATGTAGTTCTAACAGCGATTGATTGTGACTTGGTAGACTGAGAAAAGAGGAAGGATCTTGGGCTTTAATCAGCTTGTGAAAGTCTGTAGGAATTGTCAGAACCTTTATGCTGTGAATATGCACTGCGGTGGTCCGAGAAAAGGTTTCCATGAACTTATTGGTCTCCAGAGCCCTATAAACATTGTGTTTAGCACCACAGTTTGGACTATTGTCCTACCAAAGGAGATGATGTCCAAGATGTTCTTATAAGCCTGGCACAGACAGCAGGAGGCCACAACAAAGACCTTTAGCTATTATCCATCTTCAAAGTCCCCAATGAGCATCAATCACCAAAGACAGACTGAAATGGTAATTGGACCCATCTTTTTGTTCTGACACTATTAGTTTGGGTTTGAACTCAACTTTGCTGGGGAACCAGGACACAGTTATAAATCAGAGCCACTTCTATCCTCAACCCATATCTTATCTCCCAGGAAATTCCATCCCCCCTCTCATTCCCATGGGACTACCTTATAATATATAGAATTTTTGCAGTGGTCGGGGATCTTTATTATCTATAATCTCACTGATCCTTTAAAAAACTTCATAAATTCCAATTTATAAGAAAAATAAAACAAGGACAGAATTTGAATGCCTACTTTGTGCCAGGTTCTAAGTGTTTGATGTACATGAACTCATTTAAAACCCTGATCTACTCTATGCAGTGGGATGTGTTGTTCTCATGTTCGGAGAGAAGAAATTGAGGCCAAGAGAGTCAAGTCACTTGCGCAGGATCACATAACATATACAGGAAAGGTCTGGTGTTCCAACCCGTTTGTTCTGCGACAAAACCCATTCTCATTCCACTCTGCCGCCTTTGAGGGGGAAGCTGAGACCAAGGGCAGAGAAGATTTGCCCAAGTGTATGCAAGATTCGTCCACGAGAGAGTGCATGAGTGCACTTACTCTCTGATAAAACTCCTAATAACAATATCCTGTTGCAACAGGGCTCTACCCTTTTGACTTCATTTAACCTGAATTCCTTCCCTAAACTAAGCCTCATCTCTCATTACTGCCATCCTGGAGGTTAGGGCTTTAACATATGAATCTGGAGGAAAAAGAGCAAACATTCAGTCCATAACTCTGGTCCCGTTCAAATTCATGTCTTTTTCATATGCTAATATTTTCACCACCTCCCAGCAGCCCCCAAGTCTCATCAGAACATTATCTAAATCAGAGATGGAGGACAATCAAGGTACAATCGATCCTGCGGCCAAATCCCTATCCAGTTATGAACCTCTGAAACCAGGTCAGTGATGCGCTTTCAAAATACCACTGTGGGACAGGTACAGGGTAGATGTGATCATTCCAAAAGGAAGTACTCAGAAAGAAGAAGGGGTGATGAGTCTCAAGTAAGTCCACTCCCGTGCCAGGCAGAGTATATTAGATCCTCATATAAAGGATCAAGAATAACATGTATCATCCCTGTGGCTCAGGAGGCTGAGGCAGGAGGATCTCAAGTTCAAAGCCAGACTTAGTGAGGCCCTGAGTAACTTGGAAAGACCCTGTTTCTAAATAAAATACAGAAAAGGGCTGGGGATGTGGCTCAGCAGTTGAGACCCCTGGGTACAAACTCTGGTACACAAAAAAAAAAAAAAAAAAAGCATAACTTTGGTTCGATTCTGTGCTCTCCAGGACCCCTGGGGCAGCAGCATCACCTGTCATAATTGTCGGGTGGTCCTGCCCCTTTGGCTGCACAGTGGCATCTCATGTCCATAGCACTGGACCATGGCCTTGACCCTGGAGCACCTGGCATAGCATCCTGGGCCCTCAAAACCAAAGGGGCCTCCCTGGGCCTAGGCTGGGAGTGGCTCCCTGACAGGTGGCTGAATTGCCATTGGACACTTTCCCCCTTTTTTAGGAGAAAGCATATTCTTGGCCAAATAGCTCTATAGTCTGGTCTCATAGAATCCCAGTGCCCAACAGTTTCCTTTTCTTCCATCTCATTCTCTTTGTTCCTGTTAGTCTTCTAGTTCGGCTGGCTGTATGTCCTGTCCTGGCTTCTGCCGAGGTGCAGCTCTGGTTGAGAGGTTGTTTTATCCCCAAAGTTCTGGTGATGAGGGAGGGGGGGGGACCTTTGGGAGGTGAGTGAGGCACAGAGAGAAGTCCTTAGGGTCCTGGAGGGACTACCCCCAGAAGAGAGATTAGAGTATTTCTCATGGGACCCTGGCTAGTTCTCTCATGAGTGCTGTTATAAAAGCCCAAGGCTGGCCCACTGTGGCAATGTGATCTCTCACCCTCACATGCACCCCCACCATATCATCCGTAGGAGGTGATGCAGCTAAGCAGGTTCTTGGAAGAGCCTTCTGCATGCTGTTCGGACTTTTCAGCTTCCAGAACAGTGACCTAAATAAACCTGTCTTCCTTATAAATTTAGCCTGCCTCCGGTGTTTTGTTATAATAATGAAAAATGGACTAATGTGGGTGGCTGACTAAACTTGTGGATCACATTCATACTAATCTCTCATCAAATGATTATTCAGAAATGCCCTTAGTGTTTTCCTTAGAATAGATAGGCTTTCTCTTTTTATTTTCATTTTTTTTTTGGTATGGGGGATTGAACCCAGGGGCATTTAACCACATCCCCAGCCCTGCCCCCTTTTGTGGTACTGGAGATTGAACCCAGAGCCTTGTGCATGCAAGGCAAGCACTCTACCAACTGAGTTATATCCCCAGCCTCCCAGCCCTTTTTTGTATTTTATTTAGAGACAGGGTCTTGCTGAGTTGTTCAGGGCCTCACTAAGCTACTGAGACTGGTTTTGAACTTGAGAGCCTCCTGCATCAGCCTCCTAAGCTGAGGCTTTCTCATCTTTTGCATTATAGAGAGGCTGAGAATTTTTCAGAACTCCAATTCTGGCTCAGTTTTGCTTAATAATGTCTTCAATTTATCACTCTTCCCTTACATTTTACTGAAAGCAATGAAGAGGAAACTAAGCCCCTCCTTCGATACTTTGCTTAGTTTTATGGCTGGCAAGTGCTATCTTCCACCAAACACTAGAAAACAATCTAGCCGAATTCTGTGCCAAGTTATAACAAGGATTGACTTTCTTCTAGTTTCAATAACCAGTCCCTCTTTGTCTATCTACCCCTCACCAGAATCACCTTTAGCATTCATACTGGCAGTACCTTCAAGGCCATCCTGGCCTTTTCTAGCATGCACCTCAAATGTCTTCCAATCTCTGCCCAACACCTAGTTCCAAAGTCACATTTTTAGGTATTTGTTATAGAAAGACACCATTTGGGGTGCCAAAATCCATATTAATCTGCTCAGGCCATGGCAATATAACATAGACTAGGTGCCTTAAACAATAGTTCTGGAAGCTACAAGTTCCAGCTCAAAAGATCTGGCAGTTGGTTTCTTCATAACATGGCAGAGAGGGAGGGAAGGAGAGAGAGACATAGGCAGACAGATCTGGTATGTATCTCTTCTTGTAAGGGCACTAATCTTATGAGATCAGGGCTCCACCCTTACCCCCTGTCATTTAAACTTAATTACCTCCTTTGGGGACCCATCTCTATATACATCATGTTGAGGGTTAGACATTCAACACAGGAATTACAGGGCACAGGGGTGGGAGGCACAAACAACCTGCCTAGCATCATGGGAAATTATTCTGGTTCTTTCCTTGCTCATTCAGGCTCTAGAGGTTGGACAAGAAGTGGAGTAGCCCAAAGGGGAGATCTAACAGATGGAGCAAAGGCTGGGCGGAGGAACAGAATCTACATCTGACTTCTGTTGGACTGTGTTACTATTCTTCTATTAGTTTCTTTAGCTGTTGAATGAGAAATCTATAAATAAGGCCTTCCTTCTGTGATTCACAAAAGTTTTGAGAAGTATAAGGGAAATACAGAAAAGGGCTCATGCTTCCCAAAGAAGAAAAGACAACACAGTATAAATCCAAAGCAGTTACAGCCTCTTGGGTTAAAAATTCCAGTGGGTTCATTCACATTGGCCACATTCATGTGTGCCAGTGCCCAATAATTCTCCCTCTTGCACATTTAGGCTTCCAGATCATTAGGCTGAGAAAAGCAAGTACTTCCCTTGAGGAAACAGAGTCCCTACTTCCCCCTACCCCCGCCCCCACAACCACAGACTCAGGGAGTCTCTGAGAATCTCTGGAAAGGACTTAAAAGCCATTGAGTCCAGCTGCCAGTATATTCCCTTGATAAGCAGACAAGTGGGAATATGAAATAAAAGTGCAGTTAATTCTCGGTTATTTGGATGTCGATTCTTCCCCGACATGCAGTGAAAGATGTGTTTGGAGGTGATTGGCCCTCTTCTAAATCTTTCCCTTCTCCAAGCTGAACCCTTCCAAACCCTTCCAGTGTTCCTTAGAGGACTGATTTCAAACTTTTGAAATCACATAAATTGAAGCCACCTTCCTCTGTGTTGGTGCTGCCTTCATTTTCATTCCAGAAACTTTTGGCGATTCCCCATTCAGAAGGGATTGACTGCATTTGAAATAGGATGACAGAGGAATTACTCTCACTGATATTACCCTTCAGCTACATCCCAGTACTGACAGACTCTGCTAACTGCTATTGCCATAATGACTAGCAATCACGGTACAATCACTGAAATGAATTAAATTATTAATTTCAATAGCACCCCGTGGTGCATTTATAAATTCCACCATCTGGGGAACATAAATACGGAGGTCCACATTCTAAACTTGGAGGCATGGTGCTGAGTGCCAAGGGCTGTATCTTTGAAAGCAGTAAAGATTTTTCAAGATACTATATGTGGAGCAGCAAGCTGTGCATTTCAGAGAAGGCTCTCTCCCTGGGTCTCTATTAGCGTTGCCATTTATTTAAGGCTCCCATCTCCTTTGTTTTTTTTTAACCAGTTCTTATAGATAGACCCAATGTATAAAAAAAAAAATCTTAGTTTAGAAAGGATACAGGATGGAAAATAAAATAAAACTTTGACTTGAACTCCTTTTGTCACACATTACTTTTCCTCATTATTGAATTTCCTTTCATCCTCTCCCAAAGTCTCTCCTTTTATTGAGTAGTTTCAAATATGTAAATCTCTGTGCTAATAAGTATGTGATACTGAGACAGAGCTTGGGTCTTGAATGTTTTCAAAATTTGCCTAAAACTTCAAAGGTAATTAATTGTTCCTAAAGCAAAGGGGACAGAGGATCCAGGATGGGTGTCTAACTTAAGATTTAACTCTCCTTCCTTGTGTAGAACCATTTGACCAGATGTTGGGGTTCAGTGAGCCTTCCCTGTTTGCCATCTGTGATATCCCCAAGGGCTGTGGGAGAGGGGCACTTCTAAAGAGCATATGTAAATGACTTCCAAGGAGCCCTGCAGGGGCACGGTAGGCCAGCTCTTCCTAATGTTGATTACCAACTCAAAGCCAAGTCACAGCCCAGTCTTCCATGGGTTTCTGTAAACCCAATGTCCTCATATCCACAGCAGCTAGATACCTAATGCATGTGTTCACTGAAGATAGAAGGAGAAAGACAGAGCCCTCGGCAGGATGACTGATTCTAGAACACAGGTGCAATTATACTCCTCTTGATCTTGTTCTGTGTTGTCAGAGCTTTGGTGCAATTTTGGTGCTTACATAGTTCTCCTGACACTGCCATGCAGCAAATAAAGGGAAAGAAGATAACCAGATCTCAGATATACTAGCTAAGGATGACAGGGACTGCTGAGAAGCAGACCTGCTCCTTTCAGGCTCTACATGTGCACATCTAATGGAACTAGCCAGCCCTGTAAATTAATGTCGCCTGCAAGCCAGTGTATTTCTAGTAGAAACAGGGAGCTTATTCTAAATGTGTCCTCCTGTGCCACCACTAACTGTTGGTGTTCATTGGCCACTCAATGAGAGATGGCTCTGGAATGTGAGGTTAGGTCAAAGATGTTTTGGGCTACTGTATGTTAAGTGGTTTCCCTTTGATTTGCAGTCGAGTCAAACATCAGGGTAACTTGAGACAGGATGATCAGGGAGCTTTGTGCCTGATTAGAATTTCATTTCTTCACTCTTCAGATGCCATTCTCATACCTTCGCCAAATCGGCTTGTTATTATCTCCGTTAGAACAAGAGAATAAATGGAACCTGCAATCACAGTGGTGGGGATTTAAATGAAACTTCTGATCTTCATGGCCAAGTCCTTGCCCACAGCTCTCCCTCCCTCCGTGGGCCATCAACACAAATGTACATGGAATTTGAGGAGCTGGCCCTCTAGGGACTCCCATGTCCTGAGCTTATTAATGACAATGAAGGACTCAAAATCAGTGATTTATGCTATTTAGCTACGGTTCTCCCCAACCTCTGTGGGAGTTAGTAGACTGGAATAATTACAGACTAAATAGTGATGATAAGGAGGAAATGTACTGTAGTTGGAGTTAGTGGGCTGAGAAAACAAATGTTTCCAGTCTCAGGAGGATCCACTGGCTGTTATAAAGCAGGAGAAAACTACAGGCAAAGAGACCTTGCCCTGATCTATATGAGTTCAGTAGCTGGGAAAGCTTTTGTGAGGTTATGTTAAAAAAAAAACACAAGATGAGAAACAGGAAAGACCCTTCAACATCCTGCTGTCTGCTCAGCCTTCCAGCCGATCATTGGAGGACAGTTAGTATTGTCACTGAAGTGAAGATCCGGAATAGTCACTACTCTGCTGTCAGGGCAAGTTCTGGTGAGCCTGGGGGAACCAGTGTGACTCTTCTAGAACTTGGATATGCTTTCAAGCTCAAGAGAACACTTCTCTCCCATCAGAGAATTAAGAAAATTCCTGTTTGGAACAAGCTAGAATTGTTCAGTGTAAGCCTGTCACAACAGCAGCTCTAGGTAGTTGGAGGGCTTCTTTTCTCTCTGGGTGTCCAAGTAGCTCACCCTAAACAACCAGATGAATCCCTCTGAGTCCAGGCTGAATCCCTCTGAGGCCCAGGTCATGTGGTCTGCCCAAGGCCATGGTGGGAGGCCCAGGTGTATGGGGAGCCCAATAAGCATGGCTTCCTGCTGGAGACAATGCCTGTGGCCCCAAGGCTCCTTGAATAGTCTACCTGGATAGACAGCACTGCCTGACCCTGCCATGCAGCAATAAAGGGAAAGAAGATAACTAGAACTTCTTTCTGAGATGAAAACATATGGTTCCATTAAGGGCAGTGAGGAGAAGGATGCCTGGGAAGATTCAAACGTCTGCTGGTTATGCCTTCAAGGACAAGTAGTTTAAGACAGAAAATGTTTTCTCCTTTTTTGGGGGGGGGCAATATCTGAACAACCTTCACCCTAGGAAGGGAGAATGGCTGCCTGAATTTTGAATGCCAGTTCTGAACCACTCAACATTGCATGTTCAAGGGTAATTGCTTATCCTAGCAACACCCTTCCAAGTGAATTTTTCTTTCATAATAAGATTTTGATGGCCAAATGAGTTGACCCCTGGGGCCAGAGATAAAGAAACAATAAAGCTCTACAGAGAATTATTTAGGGAAACCTATATAAAATCCAAAGAATTCACAATTTGATCTCCTATAATGTGGCAGCTAGAAGGCATGCGTAAATGGCAGACATCAAAATAAGATCTAATAAGACCTTTCATTCTCCCACCCAGATGTTTACCTAGTTCTCCGTGAGAGAAGCAGGAGGCCCCATGGCACTGAGGTGTGTTATGATCCACCTGTGGGGATGCTCTGCTCTTCTCCACTTGGGTGTGATCATTGGGACTCTCCTAAGAAGAGGAATCCTAATTTACTAATGGTTTTGAATGGTTGACTGCAAGTCTGTCCCAGATGATGTGAGCTTTAGGATTACTTCCAAAACTCCCAAGTTAACACGAGAGTCTTCCAGAGAGAATTCCATAACTCTAATTCAAAAAGTTCTGTATGGATTCCTTGGAGCCTTGCCTTCATGAGTCTATTGGGTATCATAGAAATCATGGATTATCTGAATGATTATCATGTGGGTAGGTGAGGCCCACCTAGAGCCCAAGGTCATCTGTGATTGTGAGCAGGGAGAGAGTCGATCTGTTTTAGAAGTTATATGGAACAATATTTAGCACTGTTTGTGTTGACCAGAACCAGGTCCAGATATATTATTTTTGCCTGGATCTCTAATACCTGGTTCCCAACATTTATAGCTGGGGTTCTCTGGGGAACAGACTCGGATGAATTGGTGTGCATGTGGTTCATTAGGTGGTGCTTCAGAAGGGACCAAGGGAAGCACGTTTGGTCAGAGCAGGAAGCTGAACCGTGGCACACTTATAACAGAGGCTTAGCCAGTTTCACAGTGAACTCTAGAGTTAGGATAGCCCTTCAGAGTTATCCCTAATTGAAGCAGGGTGCCAGGGATGTTGTACTTCCAGGTCCAATGCAAGCTGGAGGTGTTCACGTGAGCCCGTCACTATGGTGGCTCTTGGCAATAGGTGAAAACTGTCCTGGTGAAGCAGGTGGAACCTTGGCAAGGCTCCTCCTTTTAGTGGAAGGCAATCCTCACGAGGAACTCAGCTGTGAACTGTCAGGAGCCAACTCCCAATTCCTGTTTCTTAGTCTTTACGGATTCTGTGTGCAGGTGTGTAAAGATCTGAGTGGCACACCTCAGCAAACACTCTGGCCCACCTTTGAGATATTCAGATATATTTCATTTGTCTATTAAATTTGCCCAGTCTGGGAATAGCCCCTTCAGGATTTTGGAGGGTCTCTTTACCTGGAAAAATGAAGAGTAAGAGGAGTAACTACATATCTCACAGATATAGGTGGCCTTAAGGATACAACTGGTGGATATCATGGCTCACCTCCACCACCCATTTCATATTTCCACTTACACTCAGTACCACTACCCTCAGATAGCACCTATACTGCAATAGCTGCTACTCCACAGGCTCAGAAACCTCTACTGGGGTTCTCCCAGCTACTGAGTATGTCCATTCCAATAAAACAATCAACAGCCCAGGAAGTGAGCATAGAGTAGCCAGTGACCCACCGCATGAAAGATCTAAGCCAGGGTCCGTTTTGTTCCCTGGACTCCCTATGTTCCCACCAGGCCCATGAGGACATTTTACACTTTCAGATATGAATACATGACCAACCTATGTGTGACAGTTGTAGTTTGACATGCCACCACTTGATGACTGGGGATTCAACTCAGGGCCTTGCAAATGCTAGGCAAGAACTTGACAACTAGGCTGCCTCCCCAGCCTTCCTAACTTCTGTGATACAGTCATCCTATCGTCTCCATTGCTACTGGGGAGCCCACTGTCGTCATGAGAACTCATATCAGCTCCGGTAAACAGAGGACAGCCCTTGCTCAGTTTCCGAATGATGATGGTGCCCCACTTACCAAGGTATTCCTCGTCGTTTTGGTAAATAAAGTATGTTCTGGATTCTCCCATTGGTTAGGTTTTTTTTATACTGATTTGGAGACTTTCAGGTGAGGCTCAGTGCATAGGCAATTGATTAGAACTCCTTGGGATTAGTGCACATGGGAGAAAGGTGGCCAAGGGAGAAATTGACTTCGGATGCAGGCCCCAGCTGTCTCCTCGTGGATTCTGAGGCTGGCCAGCCCTTTTGAGTCGTTCTGAGTTGGAACAAGTGAGCCAGATGGTCCTACCTCAAATAGTCAGTGTGTGGACCTTACCTGGGAAAGGGACATGACTGTGAGGGAGGTAGCTCTGTTCAGCTGAGGGAAATTTCTTAAGGGAGTATTCCATGGAGGGTAGTCAGTGGGCAGTAGGCCAAGCCATTGGAGGAATAAGTCTTCCTGGGAGGTGCATGCAAAGATTTAGTACCATAGTAGAGCCACTCTGACTTGCCCACTTCTGAGAACATTTGGTCTCTTTGCCCACGGGTGCCACCACTGTTGGGCATTTCTACTTTGCTTAGAGTGGTTCATCTCTAAGCTTCCAAAAGCCATCCAGCAGGGTGTCATGGCTGTCTCCTGGGTCCTTGCCAGGGGTTGAAATTCTTTATCATAGAGGAGTGTTTAAGAAAGTGTCCCTCCTTCACAGTTGCCCTAGATGCTCAGGATTTTTAGCCCTTACAAACTTCTCTGGTTCCTGCTAGTTCAGTTGACTTGGATCCTGTGGCTTCTTCACGGTCTATAGTCCTTTTCCTTTCTTGGCAGGCCCAGCTGGGCGATGTTGGAATGTGATTCTAGTTTTTGGCCTGGTGGCCTGATGGGAAATAGGGCACATTCCTTGGGTGCGTATGTAGGTCTTACAAGACAGAGGCTTTAGTGCCATTTTCAAGCAAGTGCAGCATACTGTCTTCTAACAGGGAGGAGTGGGGCCGTTAGGGATTCAAGATTTTTTGAGTTTATCAACCCAGATATCTCCATCCCAAGTCTCAGGACACTAAACTTCTAAATTAGAGCTCTGTCCTTTGGTTGCAAGAGATGAGAGTCTTTTTATATGTTTCCAAGTAGGACATTTGGCTTTTGCATTCCACCTGAAATTGGTGATTCATCAACCTTCGCTTTTTGGTGTCTTTCTTCAGTGCATCAATAGCACTCAACAACCATCCAGTTTCATCCTACTTGCAATTATTACTTCCCTGAATCTCAAACACCTGAGATATTGTACTTCTAGTTCATTGCATTTTATTAGTGTCCCTTCCCAATGCTTCACCAGTAAAAAATGTAACCGTTGGAGCATTCTGGGGGTGATCAGAACTATACCGACCAACTTCTTGGGTTCTTATTGCCAGCTGGCTAGCAGATGACCCAACTTCAAACTCCCTTTTAGAGTCTTACTCTTTAGATCTCTCCTGACACTGTCTTTAGTCATGCTCCTAGGGAAATCATTTCTGAGATGAAAATTTACATGCAGTCAGTTTATTGGGAAGTGCTTTTAGGAGCCATACCTACAAAAGGACTGAGGACCAGGACTGAGCAGAAGAGGTTGGCTTGTGAAGCAGAGGCCTCAGAAAATCTCATGAGTTGCCCTCCAATGAACCTTCACAGTTATTCAAAACTGAGACAAGGGGGTGGGTTTCATACCTCCACATCAACTAGTTGTTGGATTTAAGCTATCCAAGGGGGAGAATTTATAAACTTGAAACATACTTCACTTGAGTGTAAATCCCAAAGGGAATCATTGGTGATCAACAGTCCTGCAGCAGGAGGGTGCATCTCAGTCCTGAGGGGTTCTGGGCAGTGCACACAGCTTCCACTGCACGACCCCTCTGATCTCCACCTTACCAGAGTCCACTGTGTCTTCCTGTTTAGCTGACCTCTGACCCAAACGACCTGCCTATCCTTTACCTAACCAGCTGAATTCATGTTGTGTATGTATGTAAATGTGTCTACATGGATACATTTTTGGTAAATCAAGCCAAATTTCAGCAAAACTCCGAGGCAGAAAAATGAGAGAGAGACAGAGAGAGAGAGAGAGAGAGAGAGAGAGAGAGAGAGAGAGAGAGAATATGCAAGATGGTTCCATAAGACTTGTGCACCATTCTAAAGGGTGACCCTTATAGTCTGTGTTCCGACTACCAGTCCTTCCATCTGCCACTGTGACTCTAGGAGAAGAGTAGAGAACCCATGGGAAAATTGAGAGGGAGGGCCAAGTAGCTTACTTATTCCCAGATGTGGAATATACCATCAAGATGAGACCTGAAAGAACATTCTTGCTTTGTTCCCCAGTGATAAGGACTGCAGAAGAAAGAGCTCAGAGCAGTGGTTTTCAAAGAGTGTTTCAAGAAACACCTGCATCGAAACAAGTTTCAGGAGTTTGTTAAACATGCCTGTAACAGGAACCACTTTGGACACACTGAGTCATAGTCTCTGGGATTGGAACCTCATAAGCTATAGTTGTACCTGCTTCATAAGTTAGTTTGATATGCTGTAAAGGCTGAGCACATCCCTATCTGGGTTTTTGTGCTGGGGCTGATTGCAGGAAGACCCATAGCCACCTTTCTGAGGAGCCTGCCAACGGTTGGAGAGCAAGTGCATTTGGTGAAATGGAAAGCAGGGTTGTTTGCAGGAAAGAAGATGTTCTAGGGATTCAAGATTTTTGAGCTTATCTCAAACTTTAATGGGTGTTATGGTTCAAGTATTATGTGTCCCTCACCCCCAAAGCTCATGTGTGAGACAATGCAAGAACATTCAGAGGTGAAATGATCGGGTTATGAGATGCTTGATGAGGTTTAGCTGAGTGGTATCTGGTGGCAGATAAGTATGGCTGGAGTTGTTGGGTCCCTAGGGGCATTCCTTTGGGGTATATATTTTGTATCCAGTATATGGAGTCTCTCTTGCTGCTTCCTAATCATCACATGAGCTGCTTCCCTCTGCCACATTCTTCCACCATGATGTTTAGCCTCACCTCAAACCCCAAGGAAGGAACAGAGCTGGTTGTCTAAGACCTGAGACCTCTCAAACCGTGAGCCTCCAAATAAACTTTTCCTCTTCTAAAGTTGTTCTTGTCAGGTCTTTTAGTGCTGGCAGCAAAAAGGCTGTCTGAAAAAGTGGGGTTCCATTAAAGCTTTCTCAGAAGAACAGGGGGACAAGTATCTAAAGGAAGAGCCTCAGCAAAGTTTGCATGTTTGTTCACTTTGAAGATAAAGTGGCTGCCTGGGATGAGAGAGTGGAGTAGGTGGTAGACATCCCAGTTCCACCCCACACGGAGCCATGGTGCATATTTGAGCCTCAGAGCTGCTAGACACATGCTCTTAGGGAACAGGGCTCTCTGCTCAATCTAACATTCTCAATCCCCAGAGTGGTACTAGTTGAGGGGACAAGAGCCACCAGACAACATTCATTCCATGAGATGCCTCTCAAAATTGTCAAAACATGGCCACTAAGCGTGACTGTGAGGCAGCCTGATGCCAAAAAGATTTGGATTAAAAATGTTTCCCCAAATGTTCAGATATTTGCAAATTGCTGATGACTGAATAGCCAAGTAACTGATGGAATTTTCCACTGGAATGTTCAAAGTACATTACATGATGTCTATCACATAGTGAATCCTAGAACTCTATGTCTTAGAGACAATAGACTTTTAAGCCAACAAACAAAATAACAGAAAAAAAAAATGAAAAAGATTCCCCTCATAAACTTCCCAGGGTCTTGTTTAACTCTGACCCTACAGGTTGTTTTTGATCCTTCCTTAAGGATCTGGGAACTTAAAGCAGAAAGCAACATGGGACTCTAAGCAAGGATGAGAAGGTGACTTTCACAGTGTTTAGGAATGAGATCTGTGGTTTATGAGGTGGGAATGATGGTTTCCAACCTGCCATGGCCCCAGAGACAAGAGGTGGTCATTCCACTTTCTTCATGGAATGGAATTACAGTAGAGGGGACAGGAGATACCTAAAGCTACATGGTTGGTAAAGTTATGGAGGAGCTACAGAGGACAGGGCAAGAAGAGTGTCCATTTCTCAGGCCCTGATTCTTTCTAGTATGAAAGGTGATGGTTGACAATGCTGAAATCCTGGGTCTCATTCTATAAGCATACTGGCCTCAGGAGTTGCTTAGCATCGACTATGGTTTGGATGTCATTTGTTCTCTGGTGTCACGTGAGGCTTGGTCCCTGATGTTCATGGGAAGCTTGGCCCAGAGTAATTGTATTGAGAGGTAGTGGTAGAAGTGGGACCTTGTAAGAAGTGACTTGTTCAGGAGGGCACCTTCCTCATTAATGGATTAATGGAGTTCTTGGGAGACTGAATTAGTTCTTTCAAGACTGGGTTGGGTTTTGCGGGATTAAGTTAGGTTTCACAGAACTGGAGAAGTTACCATGACAGTGGGTTGTTATAAAGCAGGCCAGGTTCCCCCTCCTCTCCCCCTTCTCTCTCTCCCTCTCTCCCTCTTACATATGCTTCTTTTGTGAGCTACTGCTTCCCATTCTGCTACTCTTCCATGTTGCAATGCAGCATGAAGCCCTTACCAGAAGTTGAACACATTCATTCTAGTACCATGCTCTTGAACTTTCCTACATCCAATAATATGAACCCAAACAAACCTCTTTTCTTTATTACTTACCCAGTTTGGGGTATTTTTGTTACAGCAACTCAAAATGCACCTTTGTGAGACTTGTCTCTGTTGATGTTGATATTAGATATCCATCAGGCATTTATTTCTTGATACTAGGTGGGTCATTTCACAATCACTGTGTTGGTGAGCTTTCCATTACTGTAACAAACACATGAGATCATCAGTTTATAAAGAGAAAAGGTCTATTTTGATTTAAAAAATTAGAGGTTTCAGTCTATGATTTACTTATTTTTTTAAGTTTATTTAAGGGCTCATGTTTTTTTGTTTTGTTTTGTTTTGTTTTTCCTAAGAGAGAGTGAGAGAGGAGAGAGAGAGAGAGAGAGAGAGAGAGAGAGAGAGAGAGAGAGAGAGAGAGAGAGAATTTTTAATATTTATTTTTTAGTTCTTGGCGGACACAACATCTTTGTTGGTATGTGGTGCTGAGGATCGAACCCGGGTCTCACATACGCCAGGCGAGCGCGCTACCGCTTGAGCCACATCCCCAGCCCCCAGTCTATGATTTATTGGCCTCATTACTTTTGGGTCTGTGGTAAGGCAGCGCATCATGGTGCTGAGCATATGGTGAAGAGCATGTGATGGAAAAGCATATGTGAAAAAGAAGGGAAGAAGTAAGGATTTGTCTTGTTATCCCCTTTAAGGATATGTCTCACCATGACAGGAAGTCGTCTCATTAGACCCACGTCTTAAATTTTCCACCACCTCCCCAAAGAGCCAAGCTGGGGACCAAGCCATTAACATATGAGCCTTGATTCAAATTATAGCAGAATCAGAGGTACATAGGTCAAGAGTCAGATCCCCATGATCAGCTCTTGGAGCAGCATTTGTACTTTCCCATGATCTCTCCAGATTATGGTCTAGGTCCCCTATTGGTAACCACTTCTTTTTCTTTGATACCATCTTCATCTGTGTATATTGTTCTGTGGCCTTCTAATTTCTACCCCACCAAGTTTAAAACACTACCTTCCAACTTTTGCTACACTCCGGTGGGGGGGCACCTGCCCCGACTTATTTTTACTGATGGCACCCCTATTCTCTCACCCTGTTTGGTACCTTGCTTACGCACCTTACTTCGAAGACCTTGCTCATGTGATTTATCTTATATATACACTTTCTGTAGCCCTCTCCATCCAATTTTTATCCTTCCTCCAAACCCTACATAAAATCTACCATTTTTTTTTTTTGTGTGTGTGAGTTCTTTAACTTTTTACAGTTATTTTTCTCTTTCTTTTCTGTAATCCTGGGGTATCCAGCGACATACCAATGCAAATTGATATTAAAGAACCTAGTGTTTAATAATGTGTTCATAGTGCATGCATTGTTTGATATTGTAAAAATAAGAACTCCTTCAGGAAGAGGTCTAAATCTTCCTACACTTTTGGTGGATACACAATGTTCTCTTTGGACACTGGCCAATGGAGATAATTATTAGAGACTGGTACTGTCTGTCCCTTAGCCAAAATAATTTAAACTAGTTGCATTACCCCATTTACACCCTAGGAGGTGAGGGTATGCTAACATTCTTACTTAGCACCCCCTACCCAATCAAGAAATATTCTATGCCTTGAAAAACTTGTCAACATTTGTTCATGACATGAATTGTTAGTTGCCACGTGGGACTGTTTTAATCCGTAATTTCTACTCCCTGCCTTGTTCTGGGGTCTGACCATACTGCAAATGTGCATTGCTCCTGGAGACTGTTAGATCCTATGTGGTTCTTTAGCCTCTTTGTCTCATATCAAGAGGCGGTTACCACCTCTCATAGACACATCCCTCTCTCAAACTCTCTGACAAACCTCATGTTCTTCCATGAACAATTTAAGGAGCTACATCATAGTCTTTTGTGATTCTGATTTTCCCAGTCCTCGGTCTAGAAAGCCAAATCATTCACCATGGCCTTATTTCTGAGACTTATACTCCACATTTAATCTGGATCTCAGAGCTGGATCCTGCCTCCTTCCATCTCCTAAATTCTATCTTTATTCCAACATCTGTCTTTTGGAGGGTTGATACTACCTTGCCCACTTTTCCCATGCTAACTGAGCCTCCAGGTATTGACCTCAACTGGATTTTTGAGTAAAGATTTCCTTTTTTATGCCATTTAAAGTTTCTTAATGCCAACCATTTTTTTCTAATTTCTGCCCAGTCCGTAGCTTACGTACTGGGTTAGAATTCTTGCAGGACTGTTGTCAAAGTTGGTCCCTCCCTTCTCTACTGAAGGAATGGGATTCATTCTAGGACTTCATCCTTCTCAGATTTCCCTGGGCTCTTAATGCATTACTTAGTTCTATCCTGGAACATGGCGAGAACAAGTGACATTAAAATTCTGGTGATTTCCACACTGGGGGCACTGGCCACTCGAAAAGCAAGAGCTGAAGTGGGATGAGGAGCAGGGGAAGGGGACTGAACCCTGTGAGGGAAGAACACTGAAAATATGAAGGGAGTGTGACAAATAGTGCAGGTTCAAACCAGGTGGCAGGGAATAGTATTGATTATGAGTGGCAGGCGGGAAATTCCTGAAACTGCTTTAATAGTGATGTTATTGGCGGGACAGGAGAGTGCTAGGCAAGAATAGTGTCAAGTCCCCCCTCAGAGGAGCTGAGTTTGAGGGAAAACCAAGGCATGAACCTAGTTACATAGTCAGGCCCAGTACAGGAGTCTTCCCTTATCTGCAGGGGTTATATTGCAAAGACCTCCCGTGGATACCTAAAAGTGCAAATAGTAACAAATCCAGTGTACACCGTGTTTTCTCCTATACACAAGTTTAATGCCTTTTCCATCAAATTACGGCAGCCTTGCACCTGTAATTTTTGCAATCTGGGTGCAACAGCAAAAGTGGCATGAATTTCTTTTTCTTTATTCACAGTTGCACAGGATATTTGTTCTTACCATAGATCTTAACAATGTCAGCATATAATTTTTTTTCCCCTTATTGTCAAGAACTTTCACCCTTTTCACCTAAAGGAAGCCCCTTACAGCTTATCTTTGGTTTATCTGCATGGCCAAAATCACTACTCTGTCACTTTGGGGCCATCATTAAGTAAAATAAAAGTTACTTAAACACAAACACCATGATATTGTGATACTTGCTCTGATAAGTAACTAATGGGAGGTAGCCTATACAGTGTGGATACCATGGACAAAGAGATGATTCACATCCCAGGAGGGGGCAGAGCCAGGTAGCGTGAGATTTCATCATGCAGTTCAGAATGACATGCAATTTCAAACTTGTGAATTATTTATTTATGGAATTTCCCATTTAATTTTTTTAAACTTTTTTTTTTTAGTTGTAGATGGACACAATACCTTTATTTAGTATTTTTTATGCAGTGCTGGGGATCGAACCCAGTGCCTCATGCATCTTAGGCAAGAGCTCCACCACTGAGCCACAACCCCTGCCCCAACACCAACCCTCCATTTAATATTTTCAAACCTCACTTGACCATGGGTTGTTGAGATTGTGGAAAGTATAACTGCAGCTAAAGGGGATCACTGTACTGTGTAGTGTGCCTTAGTAAATACTTAGGTTCCCAGGACTCGTACCAGGACTTCAGATACCTGATCCAGTTGTCTGAAAGACTTAGATGCTGAGGTAGTTTCTTCTCTAGTGAGGATATACTATAGAAAGAAACAATCTCAAAGTCCCAGTGACTTAAAACAACAAAGATTGATTTCTTGTTCTAGCATATGGATGTGGATATAGGATCAGGAGCATCTATGTTCCAGGTAGGCATCACTTAAGATCTTAGAATAACTAGGCTTCACCACTTCTAGTGCTGATTTCTCATCAGAAGGCTCAGGTTTGCCTATAAGTTTGTTGCCACTAAATCCAGAGAGTGGAATATTAGCAGTAGAATAGTTTTGACTTTTCTGGGCACATTTCATTGGCTAAAACTACTTACTTTGGGCACATCTGACTTCAAAATTTAGGCCAATATAATCTTCCTTACACCTGGAAGTAGAGGAGAATGGAGTGTTGGGACACTAGTGATACCAATCAAATTGGGTCAGCGATGAGCTCCCGAACCAGGCTTTGCTACGAATTGTAAATTCCATGTTTTATGGGAGGGGAGGAGAAGCTTCAGTGTTGACTTGTGCTGGGAAGAGTAGAGGGACAGGTAGGGTTAGCAACAAGGACATAGGGTCAACAAATATTCTATAGAGTGAAACATACTCTGAAATATAGCCACACTCTGTGATTCACCTTTAGATGGATCAAATCTGGTTTCTGGGCATGCATCTTCTCATTCATTCATTAATGTTGCCCTTAGACTATGAGAACAATATAAAGCTAAATTGTTGACATCAGGGTTAGCCATTTTATTTCCAGCAGAGGGGATGTTTCCTCAATGAATTATCCACACTCTACCTCTCCTTGTCATTATTGTATTAATCATACTGTGCACGAGCTGGTTGGCCCTGGTTGAAGCTGAGGCCTGAGGCTATAGAAAAGCCTTATAGCTGGTCTGGGAATCCAACCATTATATTTGGCTTTATTAGAATTATGTCTCTTTTTTTTTTTGTACTGTGAGATGAACCTGGGACACTTTACCACTGAGCTACATCCCCAGCACTTTCTACTTTTTTTTTTTAATTGAGCTAGGATCTTGCTAAGTTGTTTAGGGCCTCGCTAAGTTACTGAGGCTGACCTCAAACTTGCAATCTTCTTGCTTCAGCTTCTTGAGTCGCTGGGATTACAGGTGTGTGCCCTGTACCCTGAATGACCAATTCAGGCCATCCCAGGAGCTTATTAAAATAATTTAAATTTGAAAACAAAATAGATTAATTAGATATAATTCAATACACACATAAATATTTTTCAAGATTTCCTAAACAATTACATACATGTATAAACTCATATAAACACAAATTGTGCAAATGGTCATCTTTCAGAACATGGAAGTTGTACTTAACAATTTAAGAACAACTTTGAAGAACCTCTGTACTGTCATAGAGTAACAAGTCATTTCCTTTATAAAATCCAATGTGGAAATGGCCCTGCCGTAGATCCCTCAGCAGGCACTCCAAAGAACTGTTCTATTCCTAGGCAGAGAATCAAGGGTTAGGACAAACAGTGTGGAAGAGATCCAGAGAGAGAGCTAGAGATGGGGATCACAGCTGCAAAAGATTGAACTTGGCCCAGACCTGAGGGTCTTGGTGAGAGGGAACATATCAGCATTTCCATCTGGGGTGATATTCCCCGAAACCATATCACCTTCCAAACTGGAAACTGCATTGACAATAATCTCTGCTAAACCAAGCCATGCAGGGAAGGGGGGATTCTTAGAAATTGGTTGTGGATATTCATACTGTGGTTTTTTGACTGGAGAAGCATTCTCTTCTTAACAAACCAGCAGTCGTAGGCTTTTCTTGGCATCAGGTGAAGAGGTGACCTCTCTCTTTGATTCAGTGTTCATAATTGGGCTGTCTGTTAGCCAAGGTGGCGAGAAAACAGTGCTAATGAGGTCAGGGGTTCAGTGCCCACGTGGGTCAGTTAGCGATCCTTTGTTCTTTGGCCAAAAGTCTATATCCTTTAACTGTGTCCAGTTACTATGATGATAACAGAGCGTGGGAGAGAGTGAGGGAATGTGGATGGCCCTCTGTAGTCCTGCTTTCTTGCTGTAGAAAACAGCTCCAGGGCATGTCCCTTTGTCTGCAAAGTCATCTTCAGGGAAGGGAGACTACCTATGAAGAGGCAGTCCAGGACAGAGAGGGTGCAGTTCTCTAACAGTGAAGGAGATGGAAACTACAAGATGAATGGTTACAGCTGGAGCCTCAGCTTGGCCATTGATGCTAACGAGAAGGTAGCAGCAACAAAAATGATTATTACCCACGGTCGATTTTCAGTTTAGTATTAGACAAAAGTTTCAACATTTTCTAGAAATTTGTGTAAGGAGTCAAATAGATTTAAGATTCATTGAATTTCATCTCTCCTTCTTTCTTTTTTTAAAATTTTTTTCTTTTTTAGCCATTATCTAGTGAGGTTCCTAATGAGTGATAAATGCCCATAGCTAGCCAGAGAAAGAAGGCCTGGGTATTCCCCTATGTAGGACCCCAGCCCTGCAGTGACTAAGGGCTTCTTACCACAATTGGTGATTCCCCTGTACTATACACCGTTTCCTCTGGATTACTTTATCTTCTGGCAACATGAATTCAAGAAGTCACTAATTGAGCAAGATGAAAAACTGTGGGTGTCTATGCTGGGTGGACTTAATCTGAGGACTCCTTAGCTCTGTGTGTGCACGTGCGCATGCGTGCGCATGTACACACAAGTATGTGGGCACAGCTGCACGTATTCCTGGGAAAGTTACTACCTGCTTTGAGATTCAAATTTCCTTACCTGTAAAATGGGAATATTAATGTTAACCTCATAGGGCTGTTGGAAGAATTCCGTGGTGTGGCAGATATAGTGTGATACATGGCATATTTTGACCATTTTCCATGATGGCTAGTATTCCTATTAATACTGCACACACTTCATTGCTTGGTAAATCTCTTCACTTCATTTCAAGACCACATGTATAGAACATTTGCCATTGGGATGAACTTCCCTTACCTCTCAGCCCACCTGAACATATTCATCGTAAGACTCATACAAATACTCTTTTTTCTTTATTTTTTGGTTCTGGGAATTGAACTCGACCACTGAGCCACATCCCCAGCCCTATTTTATATTCTGTTTAGAGACAGAGTCTCTCCAAGTTGCTTAGTGCCTCACTTTTGCTGAGGCTGGCTTTGAACTCGTGATCCTCCTGCCTCAGCCTCCCAAGCCACTGGGATTAGAGGTGTGCACCACCACACCTGGCTACAACTACTCATTTTTAATTTTACAACTTGTATTTTTGAAAAATAAAAGTAAGAACTCTTTGAGGTAAGTATTTTAGTTTGTGTTTTCCAAAAAAAGCAAATCCTTAGATAAACAATTGAATGCTCCTATTACACTGTAAGGTCAATAAGAAGGTATGAGCCACTCATGGCAGAGATAAAGACTTTATCACCTAAAGTGATGCCAGTCTGTGTTTGATGAATGAATGCATGTTTGTATGCATGCATGAATGAATGGACTCATCTCATGCGTTGTCTTGGAGTTCCACTTGAACCTTTCTTCCGAGGATGGCCACATTCAGTCCCTTAAAGACAGCCTTAAATTAGTGCCATCAATGGATGTCTATGGCTTACACCAGGATCCTGTTTGCAATCAGCCAAACAGACACT
Source organism: Ictidomys tridecemlineatus (assembly GCF_052094955.1). Classification (NCBI taxonomy): domain Eukaryota; kingdom Metazoa; phylum Chordata; class Mammalia; order Rodentia; family Sciuridae; genus Ictidomys; species Ictidomys tridecemlineatus. The sequence continues at coordinate 40,979,579 of NC_135486.1, read as the reverse complement.
GCATCTTTGACAAGTTGGATGCCGAATGGAGAAACTTGAATGCTTTGCATCTATTTACTTTTACCACATGCCATAAAAATTAAAAATACATTGTACCACAAACACAGTATTTAGTGTCTCACTTTAATTACATTCAAGTGTGTTGCTAAATAGTCTTGAGAAAACCTTAATGACCAGCTGTTCTACCCTTTTCCCATATGTCAGAAATGGTTTCTGAAATCACATTCTGGGACAGTAAGGTTGTATAATTAGACAGTGTATAGTTAACACTTCTAGATTTTCCTCTTAAACTGTGGGCCCTTTACACTAACATATTGTGTGATCCTGCCAGTTTGGCACAATACAATTAAATGACATGCCAAACAGTAACGGAGATATGCAAACTCCATCAGACGTGTGATGATTGCATCATTATCTCCTCATATCCTTTTCGTTGTTAGGACTGTATGCTTGTGTGTGTGTGTGTGTGTGTGTGTGTGTGTGTGTGTGTGTGTGTGTGATGCAATATTCAGCATGTGCGGCTGACAAATAAACTTAGTAAAGAGGGCTGTAAATTTTTAATATTCTCTTCATAATGCCATTTATCTCATTAGACTTAGATGTGAGAGTGGCTTCTGCATCGTTTTGAACAAAGAGCTATCACTCAAATGCACAGCCACCATATAAGGAAACAGAACAAAACTAAAATTCCCCATGGTTGTAATAGATGACAATATTTTTATATTGCTTCTGGTGGGGGAAACGGGGATTTTTTTTTTAATCTATCCCCAAACTGGATTTGGAAGATAAAAAAGGAGTTGAATTTAGAAAAAAACAATTGATTATTGTGAAATAAGTCATAAGACTGCAGTTGAATGGTTCTGAGTTATTAATGAATTGGTTTGAAAACATGGTAATATTTTGTATAATTGAAATAGGTGAATTATATGATTTTTGGATATAGATAGGAACTGAAATAAAGAAAATAAGGAAAGGGGAACATTCTATCAGCTAGAAAATATTCTTTGATTTTCTTCTCTCTTTCTCTCTCTCAAAGAAAATGTTCTTGATATTGTCCCAAATCGAAAGTCAAAAATATAACTCTGAATTTTTTTTTTTTAATCAGAGTTGTCCACATAAGCATAAGGCCAAGTCCTAGCTGGTGCCTTCCTGAGTCCTAAAACATCAAATTCATTTCTGAAAAAGACTAAAAGAGCTTCACGTGGGTAAGACCGATTTACAGCATTTTTCCTTGCATGCTTGAATTTCCAATGACTTGTTTAGACGTAAGCACTGACAGCTATAATCATGTTTTATATCTTGCTTTGTATCCTTAGTTATAATATTGTTCAATTAATACTCAGAATAATGGAAGTGATGTGCCATTTTGAAAAAGACATGAATACAGTCCAGTGCTTTGGGAAACTGACTCTTGAGAGAATTAATCAGCATTTAAAACTGGCATTAATAAAAATCTGGGGCTGGAGTTGTGGCTCAGTGGTAGAAGGCTTGCCTTGCTTGTGTGAGGCACTGGGTTCAATCCTCAGCACCACATAAAAAATAAATAAATAAAATAAACGTGTATTGTATTCATCTATAACTTAAAACTTTAAAAAAACTTAAAAATAAAAATCTATCTTCCACCATGAGCCATGTGTAATACTTTTTATTTTTAAACATTTTAGTTTGATAATATGGCATCCTTTGCCCTGATTTTTAAAGGTATTTAAAAACTGAGCTTCTTTAGATCAATCCTACTTTGTCCCTTGCACAGAACAGGACAGTTGCAGTTTAAAGATATAATAATGGTCTTTTGCATGGTGCAAATAACTATAAAACCATTATTTGACAAAAGGGCAGTAGTAAACTACAACTCGATGCTTAACATTTTGGTGTGTTTCTCCAATTTATATACAGAGTTTTCAATCTTTCTTCAAGTTTTTTGAAACTCAATTATCCAAACCCAATATTTGAGAGGAAAAGAGGCAAAACTTGTTTAAATAATGAAAAATGATGTATAGTAATGGAATCTTTTGCAATAAATGGTATATATCAAACAATTTTGATAGTTCTCTTTTTTTATTTGTTTTAAAATAAACTCTTGAGTTGTTTATATGTAAACAAGAGTTTGAGTTCTCAATTTCAATTAAAATGACTCGACAGTCAACAAACCAGGAAAGAGTGAACCAAATGCTATTTGGTTTAAAGCTAAGTGGAAATGTAATAAAAATAGAGAAGAAAGATGATCATGAAAGCAGAGTAGAAAATTTTTCACTGTCCTATCCTAGTAAAGTGATTGATTCCTTTCTGACCAGAAATAAAGGCAAGCAAGAGGTCGCCTCTGCCCTGTTCTGTCTTCTTAGAGAGGCTAATTGCTCTCAGGCCCAGGGCTGGCTGTGCTGAGACCCAGCTCTACACTTCTGACCATCAGGAGAGAGAAAAGTCTCCTCCTAGCTGCTAAGGATGGCCTGAAAGGATTTTATTCTTCCCCTTGCATAGCTTTAGAAATTTAGCTTTCAAAAGGGAGACACATAGTCATCCCCTTGGTGTCTAGGCTAAAGCAGGAAATATCATGGAGCAAATTCCTATGACGGCTGGAGCCTTTTTAGGATTTTGTAGCAAGCCCAGCAAGTGATCTACAAATGCAAAAGAAAGAGCCCATTTAAGAGCTCTTCTGAGGTCCCTGTCCTGGGGTGCTGGTTCCTGTGTCTGTGCCGGGAGCCTCTGTCCCCATCTGACCATCTTTCTAGCCAAGGGAGGCCCATAGTTCCTTGAGGTGCAGTCTCTTTTCATCTCCGTGAAGTCTGCTTCTGAGATGCATCATGAGGTCCGTGCAAAGAGGGCATCTGAGACCTGCAAGGGAGCTATAGAAGAAATAAGCAGGGTTTGGGGACAGGGGAGCTGTGCAGGCACAGGATAGAGCTTCAAGCATTTCTTTAAGCATTTCTTTAAGATATGACTGGACAGTGATGTACTCATATTAGACAAAAAACAATTTGAAAGTTGAAGATGTAAACTTTGAAATGTCATGGAGCCCAAGGTAAGCTGCAAGTCCAGAGCTACCTGTCTACAGAAGTGTTGGTGGCCAGTGCACATTTAGCCAGAAAATGAGCACATTTGTGGTGTTGGTTGGGAGTGGCCTGGATCCAGAGACTATAAGGGCCAAAGCTTCTACTCTAACAGGATAGGATCTTGTTGTTTAGAATGCATCTTTCTCAGATTGCTATGGTTTGGGGTGTGACCTTAGTAACCCCCCATAAGAGTTCATGGCGGTTTAAGTCCTGGTCCCCAGGGTGGCACTGTTGGTGCAGGAAACCTTTGGGAAATGGGGCAAGTGGAAGGTCCTTAGGTCATTGGGGGCACGAGGTAGTCGGAGTGCAACTTGAACCCCTTGAGTTCTCATAGGAGGATTCTTATAAAACTATGGAGCCTGGCCTCACTCATCCTTTTGCCCTCCACTCTTAGATGAGATGTAACAACTTGTTCCAACTTCCATTCTCACCATTACCATCCCCCATTCACCAGAACTGAGCTGATGTGCACTCCATGCCCCTGAACTCCAAACAGTGAACTAAACATTTTGTCTTCATAAAGTTACTTGCCTCTGGTATTTTCATGTCGTAATACAAGGCTGACTAATATATGGACTATTGAAAAGATGTTTGTCAATGTCTGTTGTCCTTACTTTGTAACATCGTATCTCCACACATGCCCACACATGACTGTGGGTGACAGAGCTGGGTCCTGGCATGAGTGTGTCCCCTTCCCTCTTCTAGAATGACTGAGGCCTGTTTCCTGGATACACTTTCCCAGGATCCTGGCATTTGGAGAATTTGTTTAGTTCACTTAGGGAAGAGTGTCCCACCTGGGTTTGGGAACCAATTATGAACATTTTGGAAGGCTCAAAGCCCAGTTTGACTCTTGGCCCAGCATTTTCTTTCCAAAACTCAACTAAGATCCAATCAGTCCCTTGCTTCAAAGTTTATTGGTCTCCTCTAGCCTGTTAAGAGCAATGCCAAAGCTTTAGCTTTTGTCATCTGGTCCCAGATCACCCCTCTGGTGGCACCTTCTACTTTTCTTTCTCTGTCGCCATACATCTTTCACTGAAATCAGGTTGGCCTGGACACCACTTTGGAAACATCAAATGCTATTCCCGACTCTGTCCTTGATGGAACACTCTCTCCTTTCCCTCTTATCTGCATAGGGAGCTCCTACTCATCCTTCACTCCCAGCTCAAGTGCCACCTCCTCTCTAGGACTCTTTCTGAATTCCCATGGTGCTTTCACTTCCTTTCTACTTCCTCCGGCCTACCTCCATTCAATAAGAAGTGATCATTCCCTTACGTGGGCTCCCTTACTATATAGCATTAACTATGTGGGCTATCGGGGGTTTTTTTTGTTTGTTTGTTCATTTCTCCCATAAAATTCTGTGATTCGAGGTTTGGAACACTGGATCCAAAATTGTTAATTCATAAATTTTTATTAAAACAAATTTGCTCTTCAACAAGTATTTTAGAATTGAAAAGAGTATCCAAGAATTCATAGTCAAGAGTTGGTTTATTGGCGGGTGCACACCTATAATACCAGCCCCTCAGGAGGCAGAGACAGGGTGATTACAAATTCAAGGTCAGCCTGGGTAACTTAGTGAGACCATGTCTCAAAGGAAGAAGAGTCAGGGGTGTAGTTCAATGACATCCCAGGGCTCAGCCCCTAGTACTCCCCCACTCCACGCTTTGTTTTTCTTAAGTCCATCAAATAGAAATATATGTTTCTACACCAAGCCATAATAGGCAATGAGAATGCAATAACATTTTCCTGAACTCAGGAAAAAATTGAGTGTAATTAGGTTGGCTTCTTGGTTTAGACTATATCTAGTAAAGTCCTTAACTCTGAAGAGATTGGTGCTTAAATTGTGGATCTCTGCAAAGTATTTGATCTGATTCAATGTGAGTATGCAGAGATTGTATTGAAGGCATGATAAAAATAAAGTTTTCTCTCTTATGGGTACATTCCAGTGTTACTATATTGACTAAAAAGGTAAAAGCAGTCTCTTTGTCCACCCTAGAGAGTGGTACCTGTCAAAATCCTCCAAAGTCACAGTTTTCTACCCAAGTAGATCTCAAGCCTAGTTAATAATGTTAAGAACCATCTAGAACAGCAGGAAGAAAACCGCAGTCCACAGGTCAAAGTCAATGTTCTTGCAATCATGAAATTTTGCTGAAACTCAGCCTTGCCCCCTTGTCCTCACATGTCTGTGGCTGCCTTCATGATACAATGGCAGAGGTAGTAGTTGCCACAGAGACCGCATGACTGGCAAAACTGAAAGTATTTACAATTTGGCTCCTTGCAGAAAACGGTTGCCGATGCTTGACCTAAAAATTTCATTTTGTTTTGTTTTTAAAATGATTCAGATGCCTGAGCCCCACCTTAGAACTATAAGCATCAGAAGGAGTAAATAAGGGTCCTTTTTTATTTTTAAAAAGCTCCAGGAGTGATTCTGATTATAAACCTCTAATTTTTTCCCAAGAGTTATCCATAATTCATGCCAAGCGAATTCTCCCTGCACAAGGAAGGTCCCTCAAAAGCAAGTCCCATATTTTAGTTATCCTTGCATCTATAACACCTAACACAATTCCCAATATAATTAGATGTTAATAATGTTTTTTTCCCCTTACTGAGTATGAATAAATAGGCAAGATGAGGATGCTGAGATGGCATATCTATCTAGAACCCACTCAACATGATCACACATTGAAAACATTGTCTCAGGTCCTGGATCTGTGTCCTATTACTTTCTACTGAGATTTCTCTCATTCTTCCAAATTCAATCCAACCTAGGAAAACACACATGTCACTGACTGTGGATGGGTCTGAATTAAAAAAAAAAAATTCTGAGAGAGTGTCAAATGATATATGCCTCGGTCTGCAAAAACATGGTCATATTCTCATTGCTTGGGACATGCAGGAAAAAAAAAATTCAGCTCATCATGAGGAATGGTACAGATGGTATATTTGGCATCACCAGCCCGCCTAGATCAGAGACGCATTTATTTACATGACTTTGTTTGCATTGTGACCATTTATCTGGGCCTTTGCTCACATTTAACCTTTTAAAGGGTTAAGAGGGAGTGAACCATTTTGCCCTTGGGATTGGATGGAGTGAGCCTCCTGTAGAGGGGCATGTTTGCATCTCCTTATACCTGCAAAATACTCATTTCTTACAGCATCAGTAAACATTTGGTTATGTTATCTCGTGGGTCCAGGAGGAGTGTGGAGTGTGCCAAATTTAAGAGCCATTGCCAAATGCCAGAGCCTGCATTATGTAGACAGAGCACGCCAGTGGAACTGGCGCTAACTAGTTGTAGATTCCAGCTCTTGCCTCAGAAGCAAAGAATCCCTGTTAGTCATTTCCAATTGAGATCATGCTGTTTGCCTTTGGTTGTGAGATGGCTTTGTTTCTGTGCAGAAACGTTGGCCTGTGGGCACAGCTGATGGACCACTGTTATTGATGTCTTTGGGTTTGGGACAATGAGCTATGAAAGCTGCACCAGCTTGTCTCAGACACCCCCAATGACTTGGAGACACTAAACCTGAGCATTGCAAAAAAAAAAAACAAACAAAAAAAACCTTGGAAAGCTTGGTGTTGGACCTGAGAAAATCACTTGGCAGACTGGTCACTGGAGTTGTCATCTGTAAAATGGGGACAGGTTACTTAATCTTTCTGAGCCTTGGTTTCCTTATCTTTCAACAGGGAATAATCATAGGGTTGTTATGACAAATAATCTGTGGTTTTGATGTGTTCCCATGTGTTGGAAACTGAATCTCCCAAAGTCACATGTTAGTGGTTATTTAAGGTGAGGCTTTGGGCAGTAATTAGGATTAGATGAGACCGTGATTGCATTAGTGGCTTTTTAAGGAGAGGAAGAGCTAGTGCCTTCACTGACTAGACAGATGCGGCCCTGAGTTGCCTTGAGACTCTGCAGAGAGTTCCCATCAGTAAGAAGGCCATTGCTAAATGTGGCCCCTTGAGCTGGCACCCCCAGGACCATGAGCTGAATAAACTCTTACTCTTTATGAATGACTCTCTGTGGTATTCAGTTTTAGCATCAGAGAACAGACAAAGACAAATTGAGATAATCTGTACACAGCCTTAGGACTGGTAACTGGCATAGAATGAGCTCTCAACAAAAACTTTTATCAATTATTACTATGTCATCACTATTATTAATGCATATCTCTTGCTTACTGAACATGATGGTTGAGAAATTCAAATGGGATAGCTGATATTGAAGTGTTCTGTGAATATGTAGGACGTGGCAGATGTGAGGAATTATTTCAGAGAGAAAGAAGAGGAACTGCTCATACCACCTGTCTGGCAAAGCTCATTTCAACATGACATGAGCCTTTAACCAACAGGCCCCAACCTATTTGAAATGAGAAACCACTGTTCATTTTTCTAAACCCTTGAGAGACCAGCGTCTATCCCTGGGTGAGCCCAGTGCTGATGGTGATGTATGTCAAGGTGGAGGTAGCTTTGTGTTGTCAGGAATGTTCCTGAGCAGAACCAGGCTGGGGCCCAGATGTCTCCAGGGCTGTACTTTCTGCTGGATATGGGGACATGAGCATAAAGAGTTCTTCCAGAGAAGTATGCAATGACAACAAGCCTCAGAGCCACCTACCAGGAGCAGCTTCAAGACCTAGCAATTTCTGGGTCTGTTTGACAGTTAGTTTCCTCAGTTGGCTTGTTAGCCTCATGGCTTCATCCAGCAGATATTCACTGCTTTCCACTGAATCCAGACTAGTGAGAAAGAGGCTATGCTCTGAAGACGTTCTGTGAAGTTACCTTTCTTCTGGGTGAAACCAGGCTAATCAGCACTAACTGATTTATCTTTACACACTTCACCTGCCTACTTCTAGGCTAGGCACATAATAGATATGGAATAAAATTTTTAAGACTTGGCTGGGTGCAGTGGTGCATACCTGTAATCCTAGAGGCTCTGGGGGCTGAGGCAGGAGGATCACAAGTTCAAAGCCAGCCTCAGCAAAAGCAAGGCGTTAAGCAACTCAGTGAGACCCTGTCCCTAAATAAAATACAAAATAGGGCTGGGGATGTGGCTCAGTGGTCCAGTGGCCCTGAGTTCAATCCTCAGTACCAAAACACAAACAAACAAACAAACAAAAACAACTAAGACTAACATGATATCAATGAATGTTTTGTTTGTTTTGTTTTGTTTGGTACTGGGGATTGAACCCAGGGGTGCTTACCACTGAGTCACATCACATCCCCACCCCCTTTTTAAAAAATATTTTATTTATAGACAGGGTCTCACTGAATTGCTTAGAGCCCCACTAAGTTGCTTAGAGCCCCACTAAGTTGATGAGGCTGTTTTTGAACTTGTGATCCTCCTGCCTCAGCGTCCTAAGCAGTGGGATTATAGCCACTGCACCTGGCTGGATGATGTTTATAACAAAGGATGATATTTATTAAACACTAGAGGCCAGGCCTCAGTATAAATGCTTTCTATGAATAAAAAGAAGAAGGGAATTAAGAATGTCCTTGAGAACAATGGGGAGATATGGCTATATCAAGGTCCACTCTTTTTATAAGCACGCTGTACTGTTTTCATAAGCACATTGCTCCCTGAGGAAAGAGTCTTGACAGTGTTCTCTCCCAGTTTTTCATGAGAAAGCTGAAATTCAGTTGAAAGAAGTTCCAAACACTTAAAGTGACAGCCACTAGCCATAACAGTATTGTTTTAGAAATTCTGGTGTCACATGCCAGGACCTGGTCCATGCCACCTGAAATAGTCATTTGTGTCAATCAATTCAGCAAGTCAGCTTAATCAACACTAACTGGCTTGTTTTCACACACCTCACCTGCCTAGTTCTAGATACATAATTCAATAAAAATTTAAGATTGATAAAATAATAACAAATGTTAAACACTAGAGGCCAGACCTTGTTAGACGTGCTTTATGTGTGTGGAGGTTAATTTTATCCTCACAGTAAGCTAATGATACGGTTAACATTTTTATCACCCATTTTGGAGAGGAAGGAATAGAATCTTGGAGAACCTTTAATAACTTGTTCAAGTTCACACAGCTGGAAGTGGCGTAGACGGAAATCCAGCCCAGGCCGACTCACTACTCACCCCGGTGCCTGTACTAGGCTCAGGTTTAAACACAATGGTCAGCTTTAACAAGAAGAAAAATGCTGAATTTAAGGAAATGTCCACTTAGAACTACCTTAAGCAGTCCAATTTCATTCTTGGTAATATTTATATTTTTATAAATCAAGTCATTTGCAGCATGTAGAACCAAACTGGTGATTGGTCTGAGGCCATGAGAGAAAGCAAGGAGAAAGAGTGGGAGGGAGGAAGAGATGACAGAGAGGGAGAGAAGCAAAGAAAGGTATGGAACTAATTTAGTGGCATAAACAGAAGCTGTGTGTGTGTTTGCTAGAAACCGTAAGAAGAGTGAACGCATTTTTCCATCATAAGTTTCCATGTTTTTCTTTCTTTATTCTTGCTGCTCCTTTACAGAGTGCTCTTCTCAAAGGAGTGTCCAACCCTAACCCAGCACATTCTAACTACCCTATACTAAGCATTAAGCTCAGTCTATGTCCTCCACTGTGCGTGTGTTTTTGGGAGGAGGGAAGATCTACAGAATCATATTCAAAAGGAACTGATGACAGCATTCCCCCTGTGAGTGACTTGATTCCAGGACCACAGGAAGAGCTCCATTAGGCAGTTCCCTTCGCCCTGGGAGAGGGAGCGGACCAGCCAAGACCCTCAACCTCATCAGTCTATCACATCTCAGTGGCTGGGATTTCCTCAGCTCTCTGTAGGCCTCTGCCCTGGCAGATAGAAAAAGAGCTACCAGGGGCTCTTCCTGTATCCACCAGCACTTCAGCCTGTTGAGAAGCAATGAATGTGGAAAATTCAGCCAAGATGGAGAAACCCTCTTGAACCTGAACTTATTACAGTGTTTCTTGCAAGGCAACCACTTTCCCTGGTAAGTCCACACACATAAAGGTATGGCAAGGCTGTGGACTTACCAGGGAAAGCTGGTTGCAATGTATTACACAGAACTGAGAAACTGATTGGTGATTTTCAGTGGACCAGGTACCGGTTCTTAGAGGGTCCCATGCTGGTCTCAAGTATTGCAAGAGAGATGAAAGGGGGAGACATCAGCCTGAGAAAAATAGGCATGCACACAGAAGCCCCTGGAGGGGAAAGAGAAAATGGAAGACTCTAAGGACAGCTGCTAGGATCATGAAGCAGTTTTTAGTGGTTCAGTTAGAAAGGGAGGTGAGCGTTGTGGGCAGAAGGAGCTCATCGCATCTATTTTAAAGGTTCTCAGGCAGTGTCAGGTGCCAAGGTTGCAGAGAGAGTCAACCCAGCAAAAGAATTTCCTTAAAGTGCTTTGAAATCCGAGGAAAGTGTGGTCGACCTCTCCAACTGGCCCCTTCGGAGGATACTACTTGATGAATCTTTTTCACCGATAAGTTCTGACACCGGGTCATTGACTTCAATATACATCTGCTCTGTGTTTTTGTCCATTTGACTTTGTTTTTAGTTTTTGTTTTTTTGAAAGGGCTATGGATTGAACTGTTTTCCCCAAAATTCCTATGGTGAAGCTCTAATCCACATGGTAACTATATTTGGAGTAAGAAAGTAATTAAGGTTAAATGGGGTCATCAGGGTGCAGCCCTGATAGAATTTGCATCCTTACAAGAGACCAGAGCTTATGTTCTCTCTCCTTCTCTTTATCCACTGTGTGAGGACATAGTGTGAAGGTGGTTAGCTCTCCCAGGAAGAGAGCTCTCACCAGAAACCAGATTGGCTGGAACTTTGACCTTCAACATGCGGTCTCCATAACTATGATGAAATAATTTTTTTGCAGTTTGGGCCACACAGTCTGTGTATCTTTTTTTATACATCAGCCCAAACTGATGTCAAAGCAGGGGACAGGAATGAGAAACTGTGATCTGGACTCAGGACGTACCCAGAGGCTGCTTGTAAAACTTAGGATTTCTGTGTGGTGCTTACCAGTTAGCCAGACATACTTTGAGTCCCAAGGTTTGTCTTTGGGGTACTGACATTTATTTTGAAAAGTCTGCAAACGTTTTTTGAAGACGAATAGTGTGGTGTAGAATGTAGCACTGTGAAAGCAGAGGGAATAAAAAGTAAAAAGGAAACTCAGAAAGAAAATGAAATTCTTACATTAATGTAGAGAGAATAGAATGCTGAGACCAGCTTTGGTAGTGGACATTTCCCTAAAAAGAAATTCCTGTCTCCTAAAACCAATTCCAAGTGGAATCATGTAAACTTCAGAATCAGGGGAATTTTCCAGTGAGGGAGAGCATTTGGTGCTATTAGTAGTTTAGTTTTCTCATAAGGAACTAAAAAGGAAATAAATTTTATGACTGGTTAAGAATACCCCAAATAATGGGATAGTTGTTTGAGTCTCAGAAATGAGTAGGGAATTCGTTCCTGCTGCGAGTAGTAATTCCCTGGTCTGCCAGAGGAAGTGAATTACTCTATTTTATTTGTGCTTCACGTGGCACGTGGCCCCTAGCTCCTGTCTACTTGTAGACTAATATGGACCCTGTCTCCTGCTTTCTGGCCTTATGGATTTTCTAATTTTCTAAGTTTCTCCCTTCTTTTTCTACTTCATTGACTTTCTTTGCTCTTTGCCTCATCTTAAAGAATAAGGTGTGAATCATTTTAAATTAAAGACCTTAGGAAAAAACCATTTCAATCGCCCTTTTCTCAGTACGGGTGCTATATCTGAACGGCTGTGGTCATTTGTGGTAAGGAAAGAAGAAGTTGTGAAGAGATAGGTAGAATCACCAGGGAGATATGTACATTAATTAACCAGAGCAAGGTTCTATGTGTGCTGAGATTAGACCATCGAGCATCAGGAGTGAATCCAGTCGGTCACAGTCACCTCCAGACTCCAGGCCAGCTAGGACTGGCAGTCCAACCTATAGCCCTTCTTCAGACTGGTGGATAAGATTGCAATGGATTCTCAGTGATGGGGGATCATTTTGACAACATTAAATTCAATGTTTATTGCATCTGTCTTGAAGAGAAGATAAGTGTTAAGTCAAGGAGTTGTAGAAGTCAGAGGCATCGCGGAAGGAAAAACCAAACCCATGAAAGGGAACCATTTTTTTAAAAAATTGTAACATAGAGTTAACTCTCAGGGAACGGAAGCCATGACTATTGTGTGACAGGTCCCGAGTGAGCATTTTAAGACACATTAATCTTTCAGAAAGTTATTATCCTCACTTTAAAGCTGGAGCCTTGGGAGCTCCAAGAGATTGAGAACCGCGGAGTGTCACACCTCGTAAGTGGCGAGGCTGAGATTGGAACACAGATCTCTGTTTATACATTCCTCGGGAGCTGTGGACTTGAGAAGATCATGAATCATCTTGGCTCCACTGGGTTTTCATGGGTGATGGATTCAAAGAGATGAAAGGAGGATGTGTTACCACACTGGACTCTCCCGTGTGGCTGAAGGCCATGGCTTGATTAGTTATTTCTTGCCACACATCTGCTGGCTACAATTTCAAGAAAGGGATTTGAGTCTCAGGCGAGGCGGAAGCTGGCAGCAACTTCCATAAACTTTCTTGCAGAGCCTGGATTAGCTGCAACGGTCTTTGGCAATGGTCTTGGGCGCCTTGTGCTCCCAAAGGGCTGATGCAGATGCAAAATGGAGTGAACTCAAAGGTGCAGCTTGGGAGAAAAAACGGTCAATGCCAAGTTTCCTTAGGGTCATTCCTTGAGTTGGCTGCTCACTCCTCTCTCTTACCCCCAAAATGATTCTGTCCACAAAAAAACTGTAGTAGCTATTTACTGAAGAAATGTGTCAGGCACAGTGTGAGGTGCTGGCCATCGTCATGGAACTAGATGTTCTTCCTCTGTGCCCCTAAGGTAACTCACTAGTGAATATCACTCTCAGGGCATTTGTGGGGTTATCTATCCATGTCTGTCTGTCTCTGCCTTCCTCTGTGTGTGCTCCTGATGATTAGCAGTGTTTAAAAGTGGTTTGGGGATAAAGAAATGAGGGAAGGACCACAACAACCTCGTATACTATATTACAGGGAGACAGTAGACCTGAAAGCAGATACATCTGTTAAAGGTACAGTGACATATGTCTACATAAAAATGCAAAAATAAAGAAACAAAACTGATCAGTTCAGAGTAGGGGGTGGTGGCGAGAAACAAATTCAGAGTGGGTAAATTTTTGAAATCATTTTAAAGATCAATAGATGATAGCTTGCTGAACAGGAGGGAAGGTGGGGAGGGGGTTGAAGCATTATAGGTAGGAAAAACATGTTGAGTGAAAATATGGATCAGGGTGACACGGGGCAGCAGTGTGAATCACGGAGATGTGGAGCTGGATAGAAAGTTTGGTGATAGAAAGTTCCAGAGAAGGGAATCTGTGTGCTGTGTAAAGGAGTTTACACTTTCTCCCAAGGACAATGAAGTGCTGTTAGAGGGTTTTCAGGCACAAGAGCGATTTAAATAGAACTACTTAAAAGAGAAGACGGAGACCTCAGTTGATGATTATGTTCAGAAATGTTTGACAAGGTCAAGATCAGAGCGGACAAGTTTTTTAAGGAGAAAGGACAGTGAGTATATATATATATATATATATATATATATATATATAAAAGCACAGAGGTCAGATAGAAGCTTGGTTCATGAGAAAATATTCAGAGCAGAGATGCTGTACAGGAGTCCCAAGGAGAAACAATTAGAGTCAGAGCTGAATCAGGGAGCATGGGAGAGAGGGAGGGGCTGCAGGAGAATTTGGAAACAGGATGCAGGTATTGGCTGGACACATGGCTTAGCTTGAGCAAGTGGAGCGACAGTTATGCCACTCATGGCAATAGATAAGATGCAGACAAGCAGGTTTAGTGGGGTGGGTTGGGGAGAGTTTTGTACTTATTGTTTTGAGTGCTTGTGGAACCCCAGTAGTAGGTGGTGTGCCATCTAAGCGTGAGGTCCTAACTCTAAAAGGAGAATTTGGAGTCAGAAGTATATCCAGAGAATGGATGAGGTTCGCTGGGGGCATCTCAATCAGTGTATCCTGGAATCAAAACTGTACCAAATATAAAACCCTGGGCTTGGGGGAGGGTGTCCACCTCTAAGAACCAGGAAGCCAAAGAGGAGACAGAGAGGCACTGCTGGGTTTCTGCATTTGTGACGGGAAAAGACAGAAAGTAGAAGAAAATCTAGAGAGAGTTAAATCTGAAGTGAAGACTGACTGGAATTTAAAGTTCTTAAGTCAACAAAGACGGGGAGGTTGAAATACAGCAGAAGTAATGGCAGCATCTTAAATGGAAGGATGGAGTAGGGCGAACAATGAATGAAGGGGGTGATCTCTTGATCTTGTGCGGAATGACAAGTGATTGCTCATATGAAGTACATGGGGAAGAGCACACACTGGGGGGAAGTAGGGAGGCTTCGGGATTTGTCCTTGACTTAGGGATGGAAATGCTCACCTGTTAACTTTGGTTTACTCAGGAAAGTAAGAGGCAAGTTCACTGGCTGGAAGAGGGGGTTGATGGTAGGAATGGAAGAGGATATGGATGAAGGGGTGAAACAGCATGTTTGGGACTTGGGAAAGGGACCCAACAGGTATGGACACAGTAGAGAATTGGAGTGAGTTCTGCTCACTTCCTTGAGGAAGTGAAAACATGTTTTCAACTGTCAGAAAAAAGACAGAAATTTCCAAAGTACATGAAATCAGCTAAAGAGCACATTCTGGTTTAGTGAAGTATGAAGACCACAAAGTTTATATGTCAAGATAAAAAAATAAAAGCCCATCAAACTAAGCATTGGGAGATGTTCAGGCTGGAGTTTTCAGTATCTGAAGATCAAAAATGAAGGAATGCTGCAGTCTGTCTGGGCACAATTCAGGAGCCACTTGTCAAAAGAAACTAACTTTATTTTTAGAACTACAAACGCCAAACAAAACAGCTCCTCAGGAAAAAAAACCCTCAGAGCCCAACTGCCACCACCGGCTTCCACAAGCCTCTCATCCACACAAACCTCACCACCTCCCACAATCTTCCTGCTCTTGAGGCCGATTGGCTGGGTCGCGTGGGTGGAGCCAAAGAAGTCCCCCAATGAGCAGCTCCGTGGTCTGAAAGGGCAGGGAAACAGCCCAATGAGCAGCTCCGTGGAGGAGCCAATCAGCTAGATGTTGCTGGGGCTGCTGTGAGCCAATCATCAGCTGGCAGTCTGAAGGGCAGGGAAACAGCCCAATGAACATCACCGCAGAGGAGCCACTCAGCTAGATGTTGCTGGGACCCCTGTGAGCCAATCATCATCTGGCAGCTGGAAGTTTGCTGGCAGCTGGAAGTTTGCTGGGGCCCCTTTGGCTGTGGCTCTCAACAGGAAACAGCAAGATGGACCCTGGGTGAAACACAAGGTGATGTCAGTCACCTGTTAGAGGAGCAGTGGGCAAGGATTTGCTCCCATTCTGTAGACTCGCTCTTCATGCTCTCAATAGTTTCCTTTTACAGTGTAGAAGTTTTTAATTGGATGCTGTCCCATTTACTGATTCTTGGTTTAGGAAACTTGTAAGAAGTCAGTGCCTGTCCCAGTGGGTTGGAATGTTGACCATGTATTCTCTATTTTTTTTTTAAATATTTAATTGATTTATTTTTTAAATACATGTCAGTGGAATGCATTACAATTCTCACTACACATATACAGCACAATTTTTCATATCTCTGTTTGAATATAAAGTATGTTTACACCAGTTCATGTCTTCATACATGTACTTTGGATAAAGATGTCTATCACCTCCACCAACATTACTAACCCCCTGTTCCCTCCCTTCCCCTCCCACACATCTGCCCTATCTAGAGTTCGTCTATTCCTCCCATGCTCCCCCTCCCTACCCCATTATGTGTCAGTCACCTTATATCAGATAAAACATTTGGCATTTGGTTTTAGGGATTGGCTAACTTCACTTAGCATTATTTTCTTCAATGTCATCCATTTACCTCCAAATGCCATTATTTTATTCTCTCTTATTGCTGAGTACTAATCCATTGTGTATATATGCCACATTTTTTAAAATCCATTCATTTACTGAGGGGTATCTAGGTTGGTTCTACAGTTTAGCTATTGTGAATTGTGCTGCTATAAACATTGATGTGGCTGTGTCCCCGTAGTATGCTGTTTTTAAGTCTGTGGAGAGGCATAGCTGGGTTAAATGGTGGTTCCATTCCCAGTTTTCCAAGGAATCGCCACACTACTTTCCATATTGACTGCACCAATTTGCAGTCCCACCAGCAATGTATGAGTGTGCCTTTCCCCCCCATCCTCACCAACACTTATTGTTTTTTGTCTTCATGATAGCTGCCATTCTGACTGGAGTGAGATGATATCTTAGAGTAGTTTTGATTTGCATTTCTCTAATTGAGAGAGATGATGAACATTTTTTCATATATTTGCTAATTGATTGTATATCCTCTTCTGAGAAGAGTCTGTTCATGTCCTTGGCCCATTTTTTGATTGGGTTATTTGGGGTTTTTTGGTGCTTAGCTTTTTGAGTTCTAGAGATTAGTGCTCTATTTGATGTGTGAGAGGCAAAAATTTGCTCCCAAGATGTAAGCTCTCTATTCACCTCAAAGATTGTTTCTTTTGCTGAGAAGAAACTTTTTAGTTTAAGGCCATCTCATTTATTGATTCTTGATTTTAATTCTTGTGCTATAGGAGTCTTGTTAAGGAAGTAGAGGCCTAATCCCACATAATGAAGATTAGGGCCTACTTTTTCTTCTATTAGATGCAGAGTCTCTAGTTTAATTCCTAGGTCCTTGATCCACTTTGAGTTGAGTTTTGTGCATGGTGAGAGACAGGGATTTAATTTTATTTTGTTGCATATGGATTTCTAGTTTCCCAGCACCATTTGTTGAAGAGGCTATCTTTTCTCCAGTGCATGTTTTTGGTGCCTTTATCCAATATAAGATAATTGTAATTTTGTGAGTTAGTCCCTGTGTCCTCTATTCTGTACCATTGGTCTACCAGTCTGTTTTGGTGCCAATACCATCCTATTTGTCTTACTATTGCTCTGTAATATAGTTTGAGGTCTTGACCATGTATTCTCTTCTAGTGGTTTCAGTGTCTCTGGTCTAATTCCTAAGTCTTTGATCCATTATTGAATTGTCTGGATATCCAGTTTTCCCAGCACAATTTGTTTAAAAGGTTGTCTTTTCTCCAACATACATTTTTGGCACCTTCGTCAAGGGTCAAATGATTGTATCTCTGTGGATTTGTCTTTGTGTTTTCTGTTCCATTTTATTGGTCTTCATGTGTATTTTTATGCCAATGCGATGCTGTTTTTGTTACTATAGATTTATAGTATAATTTGAGATCTGGTATTGTGATATACCACAAAGAATATTGCTTCTATATAGAATTATAATGTATTAATTAAAATAATAATATAATAATAATAGAAAGGAGATCTGTAGAGTATAGCCAGCAGAACAGAGGAAGGGAGGAGGAAAAGGAAAGGGAAATAAAATTGATCAAACTATGTTATGTACAAATATGCATAATGAATTCCACTATTATGTATAATTATAATGCGCTGATAAAAAAAATCAAGGTGTTGCTGTTTCCCTAACTAAGGAAAAAATATACAAAATATTCCAAGCCCATGTAAATAGATTATATCTCTATGCTTGTAACAAGAGAGGCTTGGAGACCATAACTTTGCGGTGACACACTTTAAAACACTTGTGTGGATGCCTAGCTGCTCATCCACAGAGTGGTGTCAGATGGAAGATGGCCAGTAGGGCCCAAAGCAGAAGGTGTCCCAAGTCTTGGGTAGAAGGAACATGTAGCAGAGGCTACTTCTCTGGAGAAGCAGCTGAGTCCTAGGAGGAAGGCCAATGTCCAATTAAGAAAAGCATTGGGAGGTTCCGGTTGTGGCTGAGTGATAAAGCATTTGGTAGCATGTGTGAGACACTGGGTTTAATCCTCAGCACCACATTAAAAACAAATAAATAGAATAAAGGTACTGTGTCCAACTTAAAAAAAAAATAAAGAAAGAAAGAAAAGCATTGGCTCAAAAGCTAGAACATTCTTTTCACAGGAAGACAGACAATGTCCTGGGAGATCAAATCAAGACAAAACATATAAATTAGGTTTCACTTATCAATTCATAATCTAATAATAGAAATGTACTGCCTTTATGAGATTTAAAATTTCCCTCTGAAGTCAACAGCCAATATAATTTTTCAGAGTAGAATTTTTAAAAAGCATTTTTATTACAGGTAGGGTGAAATTAAGATGACTGTTATCACAATAATTTACTTAATGCTGTTCTGAAGTTGTCGCCAATGAAAAAGAGCAGACAAGAGAAATAATAAATGTGATTGGGGAAGAAAGAAAAAAATTGTCATTATTTACAGATAATATGATTTTTCTTTCTAGAAAACTCATGAGAATAAACGGAAAATAATTTAAATAATTATAAAGTTTAGAAGATGGTTATTTACAAAATGAAGATATAAAAAGCTTACCACATGCTGGAAATGATGGTAGATACCATAATGGAAAAAAATTGGCCTGCCTAATAGAGTAACATAATTTAAAATATATAGATATAAATTTAATAAATGTTTGGCAGAGCTACA
The DNA here is from genome assembly GCF_052094955.1 of Ictidomys tridecemlineatus. NCBI lineage: Eukaryota > Metazoa > Chordata > Mammalia > Rodentia > Sciuridae > Ictidomys > Ictidomys tridecemlineatus. The sequence continues at coordinate 40,960,929 of NC_135486.1, read as the reverse complement.
TAAAAATATAGAAAATTTTACTGACAGATGTAAAAATCTTGAATAAATTGAAGCTCCTGCTATGTTCATAAAAGAGAAGATATGGTATTATAAAGATACTAATAGTCCATGAACAGATAAATTAATGTGAGTTATAAACAAATTCCCAATTATTTTATGAAATTTTTAAAAATTATTTTAATTTTACTTTTACACTTGAATTATGGAAACAGCCCCACAAGCTTTGAAACAAAATGAATGAGAGGGAAATTATATTACCAGAGAGCTAACAATTATTGCAAATATATATTTGTATATTCATAGATAGAGCCAGAAATGAACCCCGGTATAATTAAACAATTTAGAATGTGTAAAGTTGAAATGTAAATTGGTGAAAAAAGATTATCTTTTTCAGGAAGCCAAGAAAAATGGTGGCATAGCCAAGTCATATTCTTTACCAGTCACAGTTGTAAGCGCATGCATTTGAAGCTCCATCCACCTCATGGGTGAATCTTCTATTCTCCCAGGCCTCCGTCACAGCTTCTCTCCCTATCTGTCACAGTATCAGAGCTTCAGCAGCCTTAATACCCAGTTTTGGACAGCTGAGTCACGCATCCCAGACTTTCCCTAGCAGCTTCCTGGAGTATTTGGGTAACCCGGCTCCCAGAAGTGTAACAATAACCAATGAAAGAGAGAGAGTTGATTGATCAACTTCTCACTCCTTATCCATACTATGTCATCACACTCCTGCATTTTCTCCTTCAGCATCTTGGTGGAATCATGTGTGACTGAGCTGTAGCTGTGTTTTCCTGTGAAGCTGTGGCCAACCTGGTAATGATGCACTGCCTCTGATGCCCTGACCTCTTCCCTGTCTCATTTTCCCCTTCCCTTTCTTGCTAAAGTCCCAGGATCCCTGTCCTCTCAAGCCTTGATCATGGGCATCATCTCAGGCTCAGGTTTCTACGGAACTGGGACTACAGCATTCCTGTTTCCTGCCTCATAAGTCATAGGCAGATGAGTATATATATATATATATATATATATATATATATATATATATATATATATATAATCAAAACTTTAATAAAGTTTTTACCCTTTAAACTGAAATCTATGTATAATGATTTATTTGAAAAAAACAATCAGGAAACTAAGACTTACAACTAAGAATATTCAGAGCAACATTTTTTATAGAAAGACACAACTGGAAACAAGATAAATTCAGAGCAATACTGTTTATAATATCAAGTAACTAGAAACAAGATAAATACCAAAGAAAGGGACCAGCTGAATATTTTTTTTTTCATATTAAGAAGTCATGATTCTCTGCACTTGCTTCACATTAAGGTTTTAAAAATATGAAAGTTTGTGTTGAAAGATTTTCAAAACATGCAGAATATAAAAACCTGATAAAATTGTGTAAAATAATTTTTCAAGTACAAAAACCCAAAGTGCTTTTATAGCATATGAAATCAACCCTCTTCTCTCCCTTCATATCCCAAGACAAAAATCAAATAAAACTAAACAAGAACTAGAACCACAAAATAAGTAAGTAAATAAAATAAAAGCAAGTCTCTCAGGGATATCTTTTAAAACGAATTCTTGCTAACTTCATTATCAAAAAATAACATTAATATTACTTATAAATGATTTTGGACCATAAACTTAAGTGTTAAAGCTAACACTATAGGCTTCTAGAAGAAAGTACAAGAAAATATTTAGAGATTCTGAAATAGGCAAGTATTCCTTAGGTACAAAATTTAAAACTTCTGCTTTTCAAAAGATACCATTAAGCTATGAAAAGGCAAACTATGGAATGAAAGCATATATAGTACTTTTATTTGACAAAAGAATTGTATCCAGAATACATGAAGAGTCCTTAATTATTATTACCTAGTAATAACAAAGCTTAATTTTTGAAATGAGCAAAATATTTGAACAGGTTCTACAGAAGATCTACAAATAACAATAGGTATATCAAAAGAAGGTCAAAGTTATTAGTTGTTAGGGAAATGCAAATCATGACACAGTGAGATATCACAGCATCTCCACTAGAATGCACAATCTTAGAAAGACTTGTAAAACTAAGTGTTGGCAAGGATGAGGATCAAGCTGAACTCTCTCACATTGCTGGTAGAACTGAACAGTGGTGGCACTACTTTGGAAAACTGTCAGTTTCTTGCAGAGGTAAATATGGAGTTCCTTCCCTACCAGCCACTCAACTCCTGAGTATATTATCTTAAAGAAATGAAGACATATACCCACACAAATTGTGTACAATGATCGTGGCAGTTTATTTGAAATAGTCCCCAAATGGAAATAATCTAAACATTTATCACCAAGTGAATAGATAAACAAATTGGGGTGTATATGTACAATGTTACTCAGCAATAAAAAAGAATAAGAACAAAGAGTTCCTGATATACAAATCAATATGGATGATCTCAAAGTGCTTTTGCTAAGTGAAGGAAACCGAAACATGAAAGAGCACACACAGTATAATCACATTTATATAAGATTTTAGAAAGTGCAAACTAATCTATAACTGCAGAAAGTCTATGACCTGAAGTCAAGGGGAAGGATGGAGCTCCTTGGAATTTGGGGAAATTATGAGCACATTTTCCATCTTGATTTTGGCAGTGCTTTCACTAAGGCATACATTTCTCAAAACTCATTGACTGGTACAGTTTAAATAGCTATAGTTAATAATATATAAATTATATAACAGTATATTTAATGGAAAATACTTTTTCCTGTATTTCCTGCTGAATGAGATCTACCCAATTCAGGTACTGATTTGCTTATTGTCTTTCCTACTTAATATTGCATTGTCATAACAGACTTAAGAATGCAACTGTGATTACAAATTTTAATTGCTTGTGTGTGTGTGTGTGTGTGTGTGTGTGTGTGTGTGTTGACCAAGGAAGAAGAGATTGAAAATTCCCAACTGTTAGATTTTTGGTAAAGAGAAAGCACCTAGGTATGGGATCCAGAGTACAGATGGGACTGTGGCATGTGGAGCAAAGTCAAGACTGGACACGGGGAAATTTGAGGTGGCCTCATGAGAGACTGAAGCAGTCTGATGGCCTCAAATGTTCCACAAATATAAAATGTCACCTCTGAAGAAGATCCTGGATGGAGCCACAGTGGAGGAGACTGGAGTTTACTGGAGAAATCAACCAAGAGACAATAAAGAATTCACCTGAGAGGGTCAAAGGGTAAGCAGAACATTCTAGATAAAAGGAAGCCTCTGCGTGCTCCCAGCAGGGTTTCTGGCTCACTTCTCCTCCAAAACATAGGAAGGATGCACCACTAATGGTGTGTCGTCCTCCCCACCCTAGCTCCTCTTCCAAACCTCAGACATTGGGTGACTGTCTAGAGTTTCCAGGTGGAGAGATTAGGAAATGGAGGTGCTCCTGCCATGATTGTGGATAGGTCTTTATCTGGTTTGGGTAAGAAGTACCAAATCTGATCCCTTTCCAGCTGTTGGAGGCTTAGTACTCATGGTGCAGATCTATCTCCATCAAGCAACCTCCAGGGTCCTCCCTCGCTAAAAGCGCAATTTTATTTTGTGTATAATGTGTCCATTAAGGGCCCTTTGCTTTCTACTGGCAGAAAATGTAGTCCTGCTAAGGAGAATCCCATGTGCCTGCTAAGTGGGTTGTGAGGTTGGAACTGTTGCTGAGAAGATCTATGCCAAATAAATTTTATTATAATGACTTAGGTCTGTATCATCAGTCTTAGATAATTGTGCTGCGGCAGACGTGACTTCTTTTCCACAGGCAGGCTGTTAGCATGCATGACATAATAACACCATGATTAATCTGATCCAGCCCCCACTGGAGGGTCAAGAAGTACCAGTTCACAGGTTAATATAACTACTGCAAAAATTATACATCAATCCCGCATTTGGGGGGTGAGCCATCCATCCTAAATATGTTGTTAAGAACAGCACCCAAAGGAAAAAAATAAACTTGGATCCCCGGGCCCCTGTAAAGAGAACAATTAACAGATTATAAATGGGGTCCATATCTGGTATTTTAATTTGGGATTTCAGAATGTAAACTTAGGTTACTAAAATCATTATAGCATCATTATTGAGACTTCTGAAAGATTCCCCATACACCTTACACTTAGTTCTACTTTTAAAAACTAGATAGAAAAACTATAGACAGTATTGCTGAGGGACACTTTCCAAATATGAGAAACTGATCCGTATGCAAGCACTCATGCACTTGATTAACTTTAATTGCCAAGAACGAGAGAAAGAACACCTTTCCTATTTTTTGATGTTTTGTTTTTGATCATGATTGTAGTCAAACTACGAAAAATTGGCTTTGGGAGAGAGTCATTAGCCAGCTAATTAGTTAAAGTCTGTTTGTATTTTTATTTTCAAGGCATTTATTGGTCTTAACATAAATGTTCTGCTTCCTCTGGAGATATTAGAGCCCACACAAGGGTAGTAAGACAATCAAGGAGAGCACTGTGTACGGAGCCCTGCAGAGCTGACTTGAATCCAGGCTGGGCTCTATCCTGTATTATTCCAGCAAAGCAAAAGATAGTAGCATCTAAAATGGTTACTAGATGAGGGGAAATTTCCTAAGGCTCCTAGATGTTTAGGAGCCAAGATAAGATATACAGGGAAGGTCTAGGCTTAGAGAACCAGGTTCTAAAGGTTTTACATTGAACTCTGACAACAAAGTTATGGAGTAGATAATGTTTTTGTCCCTGTTTTTCAGATGAGAAAACCGAGAGACAGAGTAAGTAATGTGTGCATATTCAGAGCTAGAAAGTGGGAACAAGGATTTCTATCCAGGCAGTGTGGGCAGTAGTACCTATAGGTACATTAAGTTTAGGAGCTATGTAGCATAAAAAGTTGCCAAGATGGCATCATCCACAGCGAGATGCTCTATGGGTACTCAAAAATTGTTAGATACTATAAATTTATTTGGATCTCACAGTAGAGACAAAGCTAGTTGATATGTGCGGATTTTAAAGCAAATGATAACAGTAAGTGGGATACTAATTAATGAACAGGCTCTTTGTTCTTCCCCACCTTAGTTGAGATGGTTAATATTGGACTCTAGTCTGCAAGTCAGAGTTATAGAGGTCTGTGTGGTGTTCAAAGCCACATGGGTGAGGTGGCAAAGAAGAGACTGTTCCCTCAAATCACATAGGGACTTTAGTTCTTTGGTTTGCTCTCTAATTTTACTTTTTGTGTGTGTTATCCAGGACCACTGAGCCACATTCCCGCTCTTTTTATTTTATTTTATTTTGAGACAGGTCCTTGCTAAATCACCCAGGTTAGCCTCAAAAATGCCTCCTACCTTGCCCTCCCAGGGAATTACAGGAGTACCAACTCGCCTTCATAAAGATGATTATGACGGCAATGACGATGATGATGATGATGTTGTTGTTTATACTTTGGATTAAACCCAGGGGCACTTAACCACTGAGCCATATTCCCCAGCCCCTCCTCCCCCCACCTCTTTTTTTTTTTTTTGTATTTTTATTTTGAGACAGAGTCTCACTAAGTTGCTCAGAGCCTCCCTAAATTGCTGAGACTGGCTTTGAACTTGTCTGAATTTCAACCTCGTCTAAATTCTGAATTGCTGGGATTACAGGCTTATGCCACCGCACCCAGCTTTGCCTTCAGAGTTTTAAAACAACTAGTTAAATGAATAACTTCAGAGTGGAAGTGGGTAGATTCCAACTTGTTAAGCAACAAAATTGAAAAAGCAACCAACTGGATTGTGGTTGCAAAATTAAGACAAGAATTTTAACTGGTTACTTATTTTCTTACAGAACCCCAATTCCCAGCTATGTTTTAAAAGACAAATGCTCAGGCCTAGTCTATTACTTTTTGAATTGGTGGGGTGGAAGAGGGGTTGGATAAAGGTGGGAGGCAGGAGTCTCTCCAGAGAGATTGAAGGGTTACCCCAAGGCTAAATGCTCTGTGGTTGCATTTTCCAAAGTAGGAGGGATGGGGTCTGCAAAGTCCCCATCTGGGGTTGAGGTAGGTGAGGTGCACACCTTACTCAACACTTCATTTCTGTAAGGTGCATCTTGCTGGACTGGTTTTGTCCTTGTTCTGTGGTGCTGGGATTGAACTCAGGGCTTTGCACATGCTAGACAAATGCTCAACCACTGAGCCACACCCCAGTCATGCTGAACTAGTTTCTGAAGAACCATAGTTTGTGGTATATTTGGTAAAGGAACCCAAACAAATTGATATCCTTTCTCTGTTCACATAAATAGAGCCTTTTAAAAGCCATTTCTTGTTTGAATTTGATATCTTAGAGGCCACCATTACATAAAGAAGGTATATGATTCTCCAGCAAATTTCTATTTGATTTTTTTTCTTTTCTTTTTTTTTTCCCTTTTTGGCTTTTTAACATTTCTGTCTCTGGCTTGTAACTTTGGGAAGACTGTATCAGGGCTTACATGGTTAATAACAGCAAACTAAAGCAAATAATCACCTTCTAGTACTTCTTTCAGCATATTCTAATTTTTTAATGGAGAAAATGCATTCTTAAATTAAATATGCATAATAAGAAATACTAATAATAAGAATAAAGTGGAATATGTGAGAATGAATCTAGTGTTGTAAGCAAAATGCATTTGATTTGCTAAGGATAAAAGCTGGCTTGAATCAGTAAGAATCAGTGCAAAAAAGAAAAGCCTCATAATGTTCATAAATTGTCCATAATTGTATGGATTTTAAATATAAAAGTTGGCAGTGGCAAAAGCTAAAAGCCATTAGGAGAGATACTATTGTGCAATACACCAGGAGCAGCAAGTCACAATCTTACGAAAAAAAACCCTTGCTAGAGTTTTCTAAAATTTTGATAACCACACTTGAGACTTGTCTTGATGTTTACTACAATGCACGCATTGTTCCGCATGGCATGGCCTAATGCATATATGAATCATATTTGAAAAGAGCTACTAATTAACATGAATAGTCTTCTTCCATGAAGGTCGTTTATTACAAAGTTCTTTCTTCTTCCTTTTTTTTTCTTTCTAGCTGAATGTTGCTAAAGGAGTCCTCGACAACAGCCATTAGTTTAAGAGACTAGTCTGTTTTCTCTCTGACATTGGGTCAGAGTTTTAAAGAGTCTTTATCTTATGCCAAGAAGTCATAAAAACAATATTTAAAGGCAAGAGAGAGACGAGAAAGAGATAGAGAGAGAGAGACAGAGAGAGAGAGGAAAAGAAAAGAGAAGAGGAAAGGTAGAGAGAAGAAAATAATCTTTCTCCTGTTGAGCAGTTTACCATGCCATCCAATCCATTCATTAATTTTTTTCTGTATTCAACTTATTGTTAAAATAGTATTTAAAAATTATTTTGCTGAACTTATTCGAGTGAGATTAATTGGGAGGTTTTTCTTTGAAAATGGTGTTAGCCATTACTTTTCTAAGATTCACTATAATGGGTTTTTCAGATATGTAAAAGAACTTTTGGGACTTTGTTGACTATTCTGGAACTTTTGGCACCTCCCACTGTTGAAAGTTTAGGTTCAACGAGCTTTATGATTTAGCCAGGATAAAGGGATTCCCAAGGTTTTTCAGGAAACAATAGTACTCTGTGCCAAAAATATCTCCTAACTAAATAACTTCAGTTGGTATTTAAATTTTTTCTCCATTTGAAATGGTTGAATTTATGTGTCAACTCAGGTAGGTTGTTATACTCAGTGGTTTGGTGAAACCCCAGTCTTTGTGTGGGCATGAAGATATTTTTAAGAGGTGACTATTGATTTTCTTTGAATCAATAGACTTTGTGTAAGCAGATTACCTTCCATAGTATGGTGGGCCTCATCTGATCAACTGAAGGCCTTATGAGCAGACTGAGATTTCCTAAAGAAAGGAAATCCTACGTTGAGACTGCAGTGTAGAAACTCTGCCTACATTTTCAGCTACAGATTTCAGACTCACTTTGCAATACACATCAACTGCTGCATGAATTTCCAGCCTGCTGATGTAGATGTACTCTATAGACTTGCCAGTCCTCACAATCATGTATGTCAATCAATTCTCTAAATAACTAAATTATCATATATCTCTCTCCTATCAGCTCTGATTAATTGGAGAACCCTGAATAATCTAATACATCATTTAAGTACAACTATCAGTAAGCTTCTCATACAAAATGTGCTCTTTAAAATATTCAGCATCTAAAATAAACTTAGATTTTGGACCAAGTTTGCCTGATGCAAAGATATGATATAAAGTATCTTTTAAAATATATACTGGTATAGTCAGTTTTCCATTATTATAACAAATTCCTGAAATAAATCAACTTAAAAAGAGAAAATGTTTTTTGGGTTCATGGTTTCAGAGGATTCAATCCACACCCAGTTGGCCTCATTGCTTTGGGCTATTGGTAGCATAAATGGTACATCCTGGCAGGGCTATGTGGCAGAGCAAGCTATTCAGCTCAAGTGATTAGAAGCAAAAAATGAGAGTCCCGCAATCTTACTGGGGGGCACTCCTCCATGACCTAAAATGTCCTACTAAGCCCTATCTTTTCCACCACCTTCCAATAGCACCAAGCTGAGGACCAAAGGGCCTTTTGGGAACATTCCAGATCTAAACTGTAACACACACATTATTTTTACTGGTCAATTTGCTTAGACAATAATCCTAAAATTTGTCAATTTCATACCTTTTCTAGTTCTGAAGTCTGTGAATACAATATGTGGCTATTTGGGGAATTCGCCGGATCATCCCAGGAAGGATTGGCTTTTGGAAGTATCAGGCAGAAGTTCTCACACTGAATTGGTAATGTACAACTTCTACTATTAAGTTTTCAAACACGGAAGTGTTTTACAAGTTGAAATTAAATAAAAGGCCTCCAATCGTCCCTGCAGCCCGACTCCCTACCCCCAGACTCCTTCTCTTACCAGCTAGCCAGGGAAAGGGACAGCAATGTGGGGGAGGAGAGGAAGCCCCTCAGACATCCCCTTTCTCGTTTTCCTCGTGTTCCCATGAATGAAGTCAACCTATAAACATCAACATATTATTGATGGTTCACCAGGTATCAGGCCCTGTTTCATATGAGATGTTGCCCTGGAGATCACAGTATGGAGGGGGTGGTATTGTCTACAATAGGAGGCAGAATGTGACCCGTGCCCAAAGACAAGAGTCTATGTGACTGTTAAGAGATGAAGCAGGTGCGTCCAGTCCAAAGATCCAGAGAGGACACAGCCCCCTGGAGGGCAGATCCCCTGGGTTAAGCATAGAAGGGAGGAAGGACATTGGTCAATAATGGGGTGAGGAGAGAAATGGGGAGATGTTGATTATTTCATAAACCTCCCTACCCTGGAACTGAACAGGCTGCCTCAAACATCTTTGCTGGAAAAATCTGATTTTACCATTAAGAAACTAGTCCCTTAAAAACTGGACCGGTCCCTCTCCAAATGGCATCTTGCCCTTGCGCAGAGACACATCTTGGCTGGGCTACCAGGGCTGGGGTAGCAGCGAGGCAGAGGAAGAGTCTCAGAACCCAGGAGTTTCCTCAAATGAATAGCAGCAAGGATGTTATAGTGTTTTCCTGTTTGGGAAGTTTAATTCTTCACGGTTTGCTTGGCTGTCAGAACGCTTCACGTTTTTATTTGTGAACATACATGGTGATCATCCTTAAGACACAAAAAAAATCTGATGGCAGGTCCCTCGATGCCCTTGTTCAGAGCAGATGTTGCAATCAGAGCTGGGCTTTCAATTCTCACCCCTGAGATGTTGTAAATTGCATTAAGCAGCATCGTTTCCCCACCCTTCACATGTACATGGGACTTATGACGGTAGTATTGGAGGGAAGAAGTTGAAAGAGGCAAACAGATCACCAAGGCAGAATTGTCATCCACGTTGGTGACCATCACCCTCAGCTCTTGTGACAACAAAGGCAGATTTGACTCACCAGGGTTATCAAAGAGAGAGGTGCATGCACTCAGATCACCAATGTGGAACAGACTTGTGTAGCTAAGACTGCGTCTGCACTCAGGGACCACGGCTCATGGGTACGTGGAGCCTGAAGTGAGAGGAGACATTTCTCTTAATGAGAAAAGAAGTGCTCTCATCCCTCTTATCAGGGAGAGACCTCAGCATCCTTGTCAGGGCCCTCTCACCTCTCCTTGAACTCCTCCACTGGCTGGAGTTTAGACATCCTGACTTCTTGTTTGGGCTTTGCTGGATCTAGCCTAAGTCTGGATGGCAGGGTGGAAATTGGATAAACAGCCACACTGACTCAGGGGAGGTTTTTTTTTTTTTTTTTTTTTTAATGCAAACATCTGTTTCTTGAATTTGGCCATGGTAAGACCTAGGGGAAGGGGGAATGCCAATTGATGAACTAAAACCAGGAAGATTCAGCCCCATTCTTTATTTCTGTCTCAGGAGCATACAGCCCATCTCCTTCCAGCGTTACAGAGGGAAGAACCCTTTCCAAGTTTCCTCTGATACTGGGTCTATGTCCAACTCTTGCTTGGGTGAGCTCACGTGGATGCATTTTCTGGTGATTTGTCGTACCACCGATGTAACTTGCTTTGAAAGAAACCCCATGCCTGCATCTAAAGATGCCATCTCAGAGTAGAGATGAATAGAGCTGTCCATGAATATTTACTAAGCACTTCCCAGCACTGGGCAATATGCTGAAGTGTATCAAGAAGTTTAGAAGAATGAATCTGTATATCCATAAAGCTGCAAGCTTTGATAGGGACATTAATAAATGATAAAGAGCAAAAATAGACAAGCTACGATTTGGTGCTGTATTGCAAAGCACCTATGTTAACAGTCACAATTATTTATGATGGGAGAAGACAAGGTGGACCACTGAAGCTAGAGCAGACTCCAACAAGGAAGTTTGAACAATGCTGATTTCAAGGTGCAAAGAAGCTCTGAGCAGGCAGAACATAGGTGAGAAGTGTGTTTGGTGGAGGAATTGCATGAGATGGCAATAAGGGTTGCTTAGTCAATTGATTGCCTAATTGCTAAGAATTCATGATATAGGGACATGTCTGTCCTCAATTACCAATGGAGACATGAAACTCGGTAATAGGTAAGTAACAATGTGGTTATCATTCATTTGGCACTTTCTATGGGAATTTGTTTCAGGTTCTTTGCATATTTTAGGTTATTTAAGCCTCTTAACGACTCTGCCAGGTAGGTACCAGGAAGAGAGTGAGGCAGAGAGAAGTTAAGTAACTAGTTCAAGGTCACATAGGCAATAAATGACTGACCTTGGATCAAACCCAAGTCCCTACTCTATGACACTGAATCTATGAGGAAAGTAGATGTTTGGGGAACCAGATGACAATGACCTTGTAAGAGGGTCAAGATTTCAAGGTGGGAGGAACATGTGCAGCTGAGAGTTAAGGAAGGGTACTCAGAATTTATTCTCAAACAATTTTTTTGTTTTGAATCAATTTTTTAAAAAATAAATCGTTTTAGTTGTTGTTGGACTTTTACTTTATTCATTTATTTTTTTATGTAGTGCTGAGAATCAAACCCAGTGCCTCACATATGTGAGGCAAGCACTCTACCACTGAGCCACAACCCCCTGTTTTGAATTATTTTTAACTCTCATTCAGGCTTTGGTCCCTGGAATCCAGTGAAGATATAGAATCATGTGGACCCTCTTTGCATCTTTTGGTAGAACGGCCAACCAACCTACTTGAAAAGGTTATGATGTCAAGTTGGTTCTCAGAACAGACTATATGGGGAGAGAGAGAAAATGATGTGGTCAGAAAGGATTCAGGATAGATATTCCTTATCAAAATGTCTTCCTCTCAGACATATCATATTGCTAAAATCTCATTATTAACCATTCACTTTTTTTAATAAAGCCAACAGATCTTTCACTGAAAAGGGCATATGATCCATTTGTTTTAAACATAGAGTTTTAACAAAAGAATTTACTTTTCTCAAATGAATCTCCATTTAGATTCTCAATATTTAAGACAGGAGATGAACTAGGCTGAGAATAAACTAGTACCAGTAAGACACAGGGGTCCCTTTTGCTAGCCTAGGCATTACCTTGTCCTAGCGGCCTCTGAGGGATTGTCCCAGAATCTTTGAACTATGGAGCTAGTACAAAGTACCAGAGTATGAATAGAATACCAATCAGAATAACTAATGACTTACACAAAGGGTTTCAACTTTTTTTTTTCATAAATATAAATGCCTGAAGGTAATGAAGGGGCTTGTCAGCATTGGTCCTATAGTTCAGAGATCTCAGAGCCAATTTCTTTGTGTTTTTTTGTTTTGTTTTGTTTCACCACATGATCTATGGGAAGCTGCTTCAGCTCTAGACATCACATTTTTGCCCAGGGAAAGAAGATGAAAGGACAGTGCCAGTCATATCTGTCTCCTACACTCAAGAAAACGAAAACTTTCTTGAAAGCTTTTAGTTACCTTTAGTTACATCTTCTTGGTCTAAAATATGCCCCAAGGTCACTCCAATCTGCAAAGGACTCGGGGAAGATAAATATTTTACTGGTCATCCTGTGATTCCAAACAATACTGGGGTTCTATTTTTAAGGAAGGATGTAGGTAGGTGTGACTAATAGGTCACTAATAGTGTAAATTGTAGCCTGATTGTACTTCATGAAGGAACATAGCACATTTTAAAGTTTCATGATAGAAATTGCACATAAAATCAGTTTTTGCTAGGAAACAAATGACTTCCCTTCTGGTGGGAGCAAGAAAATTTAGGTTTCTGTAGGCTGTTGTAGAAAAGAGATAAAAATGTAAGAAAAAATGATAGAGAAACATCAAGAATAGATTACTGGCAGCTCAGAGGGTTCTCCATGCAATTTTAACTGTGCAGACCTAATTCATCTAGTTAGGATATCATGTTTTCTGGAACAATGAGCCTTTGTGCAGCTTCTTTAAACATAGTGTTTCATCTCAAGTGTAAGCATATTAGGTTATTTAACCAAATAAGTTCACCTGATTATCCAGAGAAGTGATTTGCTGTATCAAAACACTTAATATACGATAGAACAGAGGTACAAGTCATCTCAGGAAAAAGTGAAAATGTGTTCCAACACACACACACACACGTGCATGTGCACACACTCACACAGAGCCATAAAGATAAAATCCAGCCAGGGCACCGGCTCCGTGAGAGTCTTTCTGCTAACAGTGATTTTTTTCTTCTGTGTCTCTCCTTTCCTGATTCTTGGGCAGTTGGCGGAGAGGGCATCAGGCCTGTCTTTGGGTAGAGTCATGAAACCTTGGCAGTGGAAAGCCCTAATGAGCAAGGACTTGTCCTGAAAGGCAGAACAAAAAGAAATTATTTATCATGTTTCCCTTTATATATTACTGTTTCGATTCTGAGGAGAGTATTAGTCCATGAAGAGATGCAAAATTAGGAAATATGCCTGATTGGTAATTAATGTGACTTTAAATTTTTATAGAGGAAGAATTGGGTTGTGGCTTTGTGTGTGTGTGTGGAGGGGGGTATTTTAGCTTCATGAAGTTAATAAATATCTTGCATTACCGAGTTACTGTCTTTTGGGAATGAGGTTGGGTATGTTCTTCCTTTTTAAAAAACCAACTAGAAGAGGTAGAAAAGTCAAATGAACCTACCAGGTGGGAGAGAAGAACCAATCACAATTAGACATGGACCTGGGCTCCCGGTTAGGAACTGACCAGAGCTTTTTAAAATTATAATTGTCCTTTGAAAAGCAAGTAAACCATAAATCGCAGTCTCCTCCCCTTGATTCTCAGTCAGTTGAGATTTAATAGTTCTCTTGATTCTTGAGCTAGAAGGAAATGGAAAGGCAGCACTTTCTAAATTTATATTTAAGCAGAGTGGGTGAAATGTTCAGCCCAGCTATTGGGATTGGAGACTGAGATCATCTAGAAAGGTGGCAAGCAAGTCAGGCCCCTGGGGCAGTGGGTTTTAATTATGGATCCCTACCATTGGTGAGTTACAGAATCATGGGAGGGTTCTGCCATAGGTAATCTCTTAGCCAAATGGAGTCACATAGCCCGCAATAAAATATAATAAAAACATAAATATGAGTCACACACAGTAAGGGTATTTGTAAAACTTCTGTTTTCATATTATATGTGTGTCCCTCACAAATTATTTCTTTACATGACTCATAGTCAAAAAATGTTTGAAACACATTGCTGCAGGGTTAAGTATGAATGGGTGGCTACTCTTCAGGTCCCAAAGCCAACTGGAAAAGGATGTAGGGGAAGGGAGATTTGGGGGAGGGGAGAACAAGAGCTAGGAAAGAGGAAGTGAAAGAGGGAGAGGGAGAATCTGTGGCTCCTCTGGTCCCCGTTAATGTACATCATGGCTCTTGAAGTATGGGTATGTGTACCTTCATTACTTTCACATAACTATTCTTCTACATGAAGTTTAGAAAAATTTTGCCAAATTCTTTATTGACAAATTCCCTTTGGAATTTGATTGAGATTGCATTACATTTTTAAAATAATCTGGAAAGAATTGACATCCTAGTTGAATCTGACCGATCCAAAGGTATAGGGTATGTCTTCACTCCTTTAGGCCTCTATGCCCCTTAGCTCTATTCAAATCCCTTTTATTTTTTACTTTCTTGTTAAGATGACTCTTATGTGTTTGTCATATTTTGGTTCTATTTCGAATATCTTTTTTTTTCTTCATTATTTTTTGGAGGGGGGGCAGTTACCAGGGATTGAACCCAGAGGAGCTTTACCACTGAGTCACTTCCCACCCCTTTTATTTTTTAATGTTGAGACAGAGTCTTGCTAATTTGCTTAGGGCCTGGCTAAGTTGCTAAGGCTGACTTTGAACTAGTGATCCTCCTGCCTCAGGCTCCAGAGTTGCTGGGACAGGTGTGTGCCACCCTGTTGGGCTTTTTTCTTCTATTTTGACATCTTTTCTCCAGGTATACTGGACTTAGGCTCACTATGGCTGTGTTCTGTGAGATCTAGCCTCTGCTCATGCTGTTCAGCTGTGCAGAGAGCCTTCCTACATTCTTGAGAGGTGTCTGTTCTGCTGAGATGCCAGATAGGGCTATTTCCACAGCAGCCTCTAACTGGACACCCAGTTCCTTCTTTCCAACTGCCCACCATTCTCCACAGTCTCAGAGATGATCTTTGAAAAGTATCAGTCAGATGATGTCCATTCCCTCCAAGACATCTAATGGCTTCTGTGATCTTTGCAAAAATCCAAACATATCTCAAGACCCACAGGGCTCCCCACAACACAACCCCTTGGACCTCATTTCCTGAATGCTCCTTGTCATTCACGATGTTTCAGCCACAATGGCTTTTCTTTGGCCTCTCGGCATTCCCCTGTCCTGCCCTTGGCATGCTGGCTGCTGTCTTTTCACAGGATACTCTTGCCCTGGATGTTTGTGTGACTAGCTTTATCTTGTCATACGAACACACACACACACACACACACACACACACACACATATCACCAATTTATATATATGTAATTTTGATTTTGAGAAGATTTTTCTGAGCACCAATATAAAATGACCTTCTCTATACATCTAATCACTTCCCATCATTTTAAAAAAATATGCTGTAGAGTATCTGATACTTTCTTATTTGCTTCTTCACTCTTTTTCCCACTCCCTCAGCCCCATTACACACATGGAGACATCTCCATGACTACCGTCTCCTCACTGTACATAGACACAAAATATAAGTGATGAATTCATGGAGAGCCCCCAGAGAAGGGGCTATCCCAAATGCAGAGTACAGAAAGTGTTCAGCCTAGGACCTTGTGCATGCTAGGCTAGTGCTCTGCCACTCAGCCACACCCCATCCCTCTCAGTTCTTATCTTTGGTAAGTGTAGTACTTGGAAGTCAATGATGCTCTGAAAATCACCTACACAGTTTTAGCAAATCCTTTTATTGTGTGTGTGTGTTTGAGAGAGAGAGAGAGAGAGAGAGAGAGAGAGAGAGAGAGAGAGAGAGAGAGAGAGACCACATGGAAGAAGTTCTTAAAAATAAACTCTTAAGCCAGGCATGGAAAGGGCAGGGCATGTGACACACACTCCTGTAAACCCAACATCTTGGGAGGCTGAAGCAGGAGGATCCCAAATTTGATCAGCCTCAGCAATTTAGCAAGGCCCTCAGCAATTTAGTGAGACTAAATTTATTTTTTATTTCTCAAAATAAAAAATAAAAAGGACTAGGATGTGGCTCAGAGGTTAAATGCCTTTTGATTGAATCCCTGATGTGAGAGAGAGAAAGACAGAGAAATGAACTCTTAAAAGTGTACACACACACACACACACACACACACACACACACACACTAAGGATTAAACCCAGGGCACTTAACCACTGAACCACATCTTCAGCCTGTTTTATTTTTTGTTTTGAGAAAGGGTTTCACTAAGTTGCTGAGGCTGGCTTTGAACTTGTGATCCTCCTGTCTCAGCCTCCCAAGCTGCCGGGATTACAGGCTATGCCACTGTTCTAGGCAAGAATACATTTTAACAGTTAAGGTTGTACTTTAATTGTTAAGAATATGTTCTCTGTTAAGGATATATTTTAATTTGATCTTGCAATGTCTTTTGAAGACTTTGCTGAAGGTAAACGAGGCCCTCTGGAGAGATACCCAGATAAATAAAGCAATCTGCACCCTTGAAGGAGAATGCTTTTAGTAAGATGAAGAGACTTGTAAAAACACAACAAAACAATGGACTTGAAAAGTGCCAGTGAGGATGCTCCCATAAGGGCCAGTTAGGGGACACTGGTGATAGGGCTCAGCCTGTCCCAGGATGGTGGCCAACATTCTTTGCTTATTCATAACAAACCATTAGGGGCAATCAGACTCTAATTTACTTAAAATCATTTTGAAAATTATCATGAAATTAACATTATATAAAAATTAGAGGAAATCAACTTTTTTTTTACCTGAAAGAGAAATTGACAATTTGATCCAAACTTCAGAAACAAACCCAGAGAATGAATGAGCCTTTCTGAAGAAAGTCATATGGCATTGCTATAAAAATGAGTGTAATGTGAATAATACTAAAAAGCTTCCTGCCCATAAATCAGTGGTCTGCCCTGACTAGTTACACTTCCAGTGTCTGAGATGGAGGGGGTTCTTGTGACTCAGGCCATGCCTATGTGCCACCACCGCATACCAGCCCACCCAACCTGCCTGAGGATTTCTTAGCTCTGGATGTGGATGTTTCTGAGCAGAGGAGTGCCAAGGTATGGCAGGGCCAGGTATATCTCTCCTTGAACCCTGAATCGTTTATCAGGCCTCCATGGAAACTGCCGCAGTCTGGCTGGGCACAATTCAGGAGCCATTTGTCAAAAGAAACGAACTTTATTTTTAGAACCACGCAGGCCAAACAAAACAGCTCCTCAGGAAAAACCCTCAGAGCCCAACTGCCACCACCGGCTTCCCACAAGCCTCTCACCCCCACACCAGCCTCACCACCTCCCACAATCCTCCTACTCTTGAAGCCGATTGGCTGGGTCGCGTGGGCAGAGCCAAAAAAGTCCCCCAATGAGCAGCTCCGTGGTCTGAAAGGGCAGGGAAACAGCCCAATGAGCCTCACTGCAGAGGAGCCAATCAGCTAGATGTTGCTGGGGCCGCTGTGAGCCAATCATCAGCTGGCAGTCTGAAAGGGCGGGGAAACAGCTCAATGAGCATCTCCAATGAGCATCACCACAGAGGAGCCAATCAGCTAGATGTTGCTGGGGCCGCTGTGAGTCAATCATCAGCCGGCAGCTGAAAGTTTGCTGGCAGCTAGAAGTTTGCTGGGGCCCCTTCAGCTGTGGCTCTCAACATCTTCCCCTCTCTGTTTAAACAACAAGCATGTGGCTTAGGGACTGTGCCTGCCTTAGGTTGTCCAATAGTACATATGGTCCTTACTGGTTATCAGATGAGCTGACCTCAAGGCATCAGCCTCCTATCTTAGGTTGGTACCATTGCAATTGGATCTTACCCGTCACTGACTACCGGTCCAGTATACAGCCACACCTGTGGAGAGGTCTTTGTACCAGCAGGGGGGGGGGGTTCTTTGCCTTACCTCTGTTGGCCCCCAAATTTTAGCTGAATGATCATGACAAGCAGAAGGGAGGAAGATACACCAAGCCAATTGACGGCTCCTTTTGGAAAAATTGTACCACCGATGACATCATCAGCAAAAATACCCTAACACTACCACAAGTCGCTGCACCAACAGATAGTTCACAATGCATACAGGTGATACATAGTCCAGGCAAGTTCTGCAAGCAGTTCAGTGATGGCTATTGCAGAAGCTGTAGATTGGTTTTATCTTTGTCTTTACCGGCACTAGGATGAAGATAGGAATTCTGGCAATAATGGCTAAAGAAAAAATTATGTAACATTCCAGAAGGCACTAAAAGAAAACAATTTTCTTAACAATTTACATTATCTTGAAGAGAATTATTAAATATAATGAAAAGGAAAGGTGAAAGTAAACAAACAGATCTATTAACCTCCTTTTTGTTCATATATCAAAACAATCCTCAACAGCTGTTTACCCAATTTAAATTAAACCATTTAAATCACGTGAAAAAAACATTTGGATCCATTTTTTCATGAGCACTCATCATATATGATATATGGACATACGTACATTCAAACATATGACACAAAACACAAGTGTGCACACATAATATAATACATACAATACATAACATAATAGTAAAAGCCTTATAACTTTTTACAGGTGAAATCTCCATTGCAATGTTTAAAAACTCTATAGTCAAAAAAATAGAACTGATCAGCAAAACATTAACCTAGGTCTGTATGAGCTCAAAAAACAAAATAGAACTTCATGATATGGCAAAGGGCAATAATAAAATAGATATTGAAAAAAACATCCTGGTTCAGCCAAATGTAAGGATAGCCAAACTGGAGTTTTGGATATCAGTTGTTATGGATTTGAGCCAAATCATCTTCTTTTTGATCTGTAGAAATCACTTTAGTTAATCTTTCTGGAATCCAAATCGGCTGCTGTTCTCCCTGTGGAAACACACAAACAGACCCCCGACTCCAGACAATTACTGGGTCAGGACCTTTCCATTGTCCTGTCCAAAGTACCTTGGGCTTATGTACATTTTTTGGACACATATGCCTTTCTGCAGCACTAAGCCCTGATGAATCCAAATTTATAAAGTTTAGAGTAAAAAGGGTTATTTTAAGTTTATCTTTGGGGAATATATACCCCTTCCCAATTCCTTCTTTTTGCTTTAATAAGTACATTTTAATAGTTTGATGAGCTCTTTCAACTATGCCTTGTCCCTGTGGATTGTATGGGATTCCTGTTATATGAGTAATGCCAAATGTTGAGCAAAATTGTTTAAAAGAGGTAGAAGTATAACCAGGGGTATTATCTGTTTTTAACTGTTTTGGAACGCCCACAGTGGCAAAATTTTGTAAGCAATGAGCTATAACATCCTTAGTTTTTTCTCCAGCATGAAGGGAGCCCATTAAAAATCCGTAAGAAGTATCAACTGTAACATGCAAATATTTTAATTTTCCAAATTCTGGCAAGTGTGTGACGTCCATCTGCCAAATATGGTTAGGTATCAATCCTCTAGGATTGACTCCAAGATTAACTTGTGGTAAAAAGGTCACACAATTTTGACATTGTTTTATTATTTGTCTAGCTTGTTCCTTAGTTATTTTAAAATGCTTTTGTAAAGTATTAGCATTGACATGGAACCTTTTATGAAAATTTATAGCTTCTTCTAGTGTAGAGAAAATATGTATGTCATGTGTAGTTTTATCTGCTAAATCATTGCCCAAACTAAGGGCTCCAGGCAATCCTGTATGTGCCCTGATATGTCCTATAAAGAATGGATCTTTTCTGTCCCAGATTAGACTTTGTATAGTGGAAAGCAAAGAGAAAACAGTAGAGGAAGGGGAAATCCTACCAATATCTTCAAGGGATACTATAGCAATAACTATATACTGACTATTGGAAAATAAATTAAATAAAGAATCTTTAAACATCACAAAAGCTTGTAATACTGCATTAAGCTCTACCTTTTAAGCTGATTGTTTGGGTACTAAAAATGTAAAAGTTTGATCAGGTGTAACTATTGCTGCTGTACCATTATTTGACCCATCAGTGAATATATTCAGAGCATTCATGATAGGTGTTTTTCTTGTCATTTTTGGAAAAATTAGAGAATGCAATGACCAAAAAGACAATAAAGGATTAGATGGTAAGTGGTTATCAAATGAAACATTAGATTTGCACATGATTATTGCCCAAGTATTTAACTCATTAGCTAACTCATCAATTTGATTCATAGTATATGGAGTAATAATTTTATTGGGAGAAATTCCAAACACTCCCTTTGCTGCTTTTATTCCTTTGAGTATTAATTGTCCTACAGCCTCAGGATACCTAGTAAGAATAGTGTTAGGAGAATAAGATAAATGTATCCACAATAATGGACCTTCTTGCCAAAATACTCCTGTAGGAATATTTTTTGTTGGTAGTACAATAAGTAATAAAGGCAAACTTATATCAATTCTATCCAAATGCATATTTTCCATATATGTTTCAATGATTTTTAATGCCTTTCTTTCTTCAGGTGTTAACATTCGGGGTGAATTTGGATCTGATGGACCTTTTAGGATATCAAATAAAGGTCCCAACTCTCCTGTTGGTATACCTAGATAAGGCCTTATCCAATTTATGTCTCCTAATAACTTTTGAAAGTCATTAAGTGATTTCAGTTGATCTACTCGTATTTGAATTTTTGGTGGACGGACCATGGTTGAGGATAACAGAACTCCTAAATAATTAATTGGAAAATTTAATTGTACTTTATCTATTGCTATCTCTAGGTTATAATTTTTTAATAAGTTTGTAAGTGTGGCATAACATTCTAGCAATGTGTTTTTATCTTTGTGTACTATTAATACATCATCCATATAGTGAAATATTTGTAGTTCAGGATTTTGATTTCTAAGTGGCTGGATTACTTTGTTAACATAAATTTGACACATAGTTGGGCTGTTAGCCATCCCTTGAGGGAGTACTTTCCATTCATATCTCTGATCAGGACCTTCATGATTCAGTGCAGGGATAGTAAATGCAAAACGTGGACTATCCTCAGGATGAATTGGAATTGAAAAAAAAAAAACAATCTTTAATATCTATAACTAAAACATACCAGGTTTTTGGCAAAGCAGACAATTGAGGAATCCCCGATTGAGCAGGTCCCATAATAACCATTTCATTATTAATGGCTCTTAAATCTTGCAGTAATCTCCATTTACCAGAGTTCTTTTTGATGACAAAAATGGGAATATTATGGGGAGATACAGAAGGTTGTATATGTCCTTCTACTAATTGTTGTTTGACCAGGTCATAGGCTGCTTGTATCTTTTCTTTAGTCAGGGGCCACTGAGGAACCCACTGGTCTTTCTGATTTCCAAGTAATTTTTATTGTCTCAGTGGCCCTTTCTGAAAATCCAACCCATGTCTGTCTGTTCCTTGATCTATTTGTATTGGTGCTGCTATACCTTGTTCTTGTTTTTCTAATCTTTTTCCTTTCCTAAACCTTATCTAGCTATAATAGTGGGTGCATTTTGATTGATGTTATTTGTTAATATCAAACCTAATTGATCTAGGACATCTCGTCCCCATAAATTTACGGGAAGATGATCCAATACATATGGCTGTATAGTTCCTTCACATCCTTCAGGATCCTTCCAATATAATACCATTGCACTTCTATGGGGATTAGTCGCCACTCCTAGGCCTCGATGTGTTTGAGTGGCTTGTTGTAATGGCCAATGTTTTGGCCATTCTTGACGAGAAACTACATTTGTAAGGGTCATGGAAGCTTCTGTAGAATAGATCAGATCATATGACAAATGAGGATGGAAATGTCCAAGCAGGAAGAGGAGGCCAAGGAATAGAGAGAGACAGAGAAACTCTTGCAGACAGCATGCAGGGGGTCATTGCCTCAGAAGTCTTGCAAATAAAAACAAACAAATGAATGATCCATGATTTGATTAGGAGTAATCTGAAAGGATTTTTGATTTCCTTGGAGGAGCAATGAAGGCACAATACCTGTCTAATCGGAGACTATACACCGGCCTACTTTGGTAACTTCCCTATATCCATATCCTTAACTTAATAACATCTGCAAAGTTCCTTTTCACCGTAAAGGGCAGTGTCTTTCACAAGCCCCTGGGATTAGGATACAAACTTTCATATTTAGGAGATGGTGTGAACACAGATGGGCACTGTGTTCCTGGAATCCATGGGGGCAGTTTTATAACCTAGGCCCACAGCATCCCTTGGTCATCATCATGAAGGCATAACCACATGGGAGGGTCTCAAGTTGCTGATTGCTCAAGCATCAAGCACATAGAGAAGGTCTACACCAACTCCATCACAACAGGGAGACAAGTGATCATGACCTGGCCTTTCTAGACCACAGTTTCCCATTCTGGTGTCTGTGACTCCACAACAGCCCCTGGACTGTGTAGGACTGATCTCCCCTTTCCTCTTCCCAGAACCTTGTCTGAAGAAGCTGAAGAGCCTCTTCTCCTTGTGGGGTGGAGATGCTCTGGGCTCCTCCCCTCTCACCTGCCCCTCCAAGCCCTGACCCTTCTCATTACCATTCTGTTAGGCCATGGTAGGAGTTCTCAGGAAGGGGACATTCTAGGGGGAGGCTTTGTTGGTAGCACCTTGCATCTGGTCACTGTGGGCCAGGATTCTGGGCATGATTTTCTTGTAGACTGGGGTCTATTCTTTGCAAACCGAATTTAATAGTTTCCCTAGTAAGAATCAGTTTAATGCAAATGGTGTTAAAGAAATGAATATTAGGGCTCACCTAGTGAAATGAGTTTCTAAGTCTTTGTTTGAGCCGCTTCTCAGATCTTTTAACTTTGCTCCTTGATAGTTATAACTTAGAGCAGAGCCAGCCATTATACCTTGCTGAAGGCAGCTGGGAATGTGAGGGGCGGAACCTGGGGGGAGCTTGCTGGTGGGGAAATGGCCTCAGCCACAAACTGTGGGTGCCCAGTTATTCAGGGGTATAACAGTAGACATTAAAGTATATCAAATCCCACTACAGAGTGGTGTCTGCCTGTGCTCCTGGATTTGGGAGGAAAAAACCTTAATTCTATCTGCTTGCCCTGTGAAGGACCCCGCTCCAGGACAAGAAGCCACACCCCCTGCCCAATCCACTGACCAGGGCCCTAAGATCCCCCTTGAGCTTGCCTTTCTCTTTCCTGGGCTTAGATCCTTCCTCTCCATTGGTGGATTTAACCACATTCCATCAGCCGCCCTTGGACAGATTCCTGGATGCAGACTCAAAGTCAGGGCTGGTTCATTCTGGACAAAGCAGAATTCATTGCCGGTCCTTTTTCAACTTCTAGAGGCCACCTGCATTTCTTGGCTTGTGGCCTCTTGCTTAATTGTCCCAACCTCTTGTTTCATTATCCCATCTCTTGCCTAATCCCCCTATCTTGCTCATCCAAGGGTCTTGTGACTATAGTGGGTCTACCTTGATAATCTCCCCACCACAAGATCCTTAACTTCATGAAACTATGAAATCCCTTTTACCAAGTAAGGAATGTCTTTAATGGATCATTGGAATTAGGGCATTTTTTTTTTAAAGAAGATGGTATTATTCTGCCTACATTAGTTGGGAATGAAGGGAAGTGCTTTGGGCTCAGGAAATGCGGTGGACAGACAGAAGACAGAATTTTTAACTTGTTCTGAGGCTGATGTGGAGCAGGGACAGGGAGTAAAGAAGGAGTCTCCTAGCATTCATAAACCTCAGCAGAAGGTGGCTATAGGAGACTGTTCATAGTGGGGATGGACCAGTGGCAGAGAGAGCTCTGAGCTGCCCAGAGCAGCAGGACCAAGACAGATGGCAGCACCAGCTCTCAGCTGCAGCAGCAGCATCTTTTAGCTAAAGAAATAGTCACAGAGGTAAGGAGCATCATGCAGAAGTACCTGCCTGCTCCCCTGACTTTCTGGAACCATATAAGCCTTGATTTTTATGTGACCCCATAGAACATAGAGCAGGGGAAGGTGTCTCTCAAATGAATATCTTGTTGGGCTAACTAGTTGGAACTGAAAAAGATTCATTGTAATTTCAGGAGTTTTCAAAAACAGTGTGATGTTGAACTTTCATATCATGGTTTTAAAAAAATCATACTTGGAGTTATAAACTTGCTGAGGCTACAGAAGGTAGATGGGCAGGTAAAGGCAGAGTTTTCAACAATATGCTCCAAGCAGTGTTTACATGGGAGTTAGCCATGAGGAGACTTCTCACTTCCAAATGCTTCTGACTCAGGGGTCTACACCTAAACCAAACAACCTGCTAGATGGTTGGGCTCCTTCCATGGCAGATATTATCTGAATAACAATAGCCATATTAATAACTCTATCCAGCAGGGGGGATAAAAAGGTGGTAGGGTATTCCCAAGAGGAAAATTAATTTCTTTTTATAATCTGCCGTAGTTTATTTCACATATTCATGACCCGCCCAGTATGTTTTTTCTTTATGATGAGCCATAAAAATGACAAAATACATTAGCCAAGTTCTTCGTTTCTGCTAAAATGACCATATTCAAAAATAATAACAGAGACTTGTATCAGCGATGCAAAAGATGCATGAAGTAATTGGGGCTTAATTTGTACACAAACTGTCAAGGCAGTTTTCCTCACGGCCTGCATCTTCTGAATTCATTAGTCTCTAATTACGGCCA
This sequence comes from Ictidomys tridecemlineatus, assembly GCF_052094955.1. Lineage (NCBI taxonomy): Eukaryota > Metazoa > Chordata > Mammalia > Rodentia > Sciuridae > Ictidomys > Ictidomys tridecemlineatus. Next base: position 40,936,258 of record NC_135486.1, on the reverse strand, counting down.
GTGGGGACCAGCAGTTAGAAGGTTAAAGAGGTTCTGACAGGCCTAATCATTGCTCAGGAAGCTGAAAATGTATGCAAAGTCTCGGCAGATGGGGTGAGAGCAGCTTCTGCCAAGTGATAACTGTTATTCCTTTGCACCTCCAAAGCTGTCATACTAATAGGCACATTTTAAATTTATTAATGCTCTAGTTACGATGCATACACAGTCTCTAATGGTATGTCATTCTGAGTATATAAACTGAGCAATTAACACATATTACCTGGTAATGGTAAAATTATTTGTTGCCTGTTTGATTTTTTTTTTGGGGGGGGGGGAGGGATATCTCATTCTGGTAAGAATTGTCCCAGGAAAAGCTTCCTTCCCTTTGTTAAAATAGCATCAGAGCTACATTGTGGACGGGCTTCTCTCTGCACTCTGATGTAGGAAGCCCCTCTGAAATCACACATTCCGTTCTCCTCTTTACCAATTTCTGACCTCTCGTGTCAGAATCTGGTAGTTAAAAACAATTCGAGAGGGCTGCTTGGCTGGACTTTGGGAAAGAAACAGAACTCCAAGCTTTGATGATAGAATCCTTTAAAGTGAGAAAAACCCAGGGTCCCACTTCGTGTTTGTGCCTTTATACCAATTCATAAAAGTAGAGGTATGTATGTACTTTCCAATTTCCAAATGCCCCATCTTCCATGTCACATTCTTCTCAGGTGGCCTCCCTGACTTTAACCCTGATCACTTTAAAGCTAACTTATCACCAATAAGAAGTATCTTTTTTTTTTTTTTAAACAAACGAGTTCTCTTTTCTTTTCTGTGACTGCAGCTATGACATGGGAAGGGCCTTTAATTAAATGCAGCACTTAGTGCCACAATTGTTTACATGTAGGAGGCTACAGAAATGGAGACAGCTGGAATGGATAGTCCCTAAATTGTAGGCTTCGTCAGGACTACAAGATTCATAAGCGGTCCTAATAGCATGATAAGGTGTTAATCTCAGCAACAGAGCAATTATCTGTCCAGTGACTGACCGCCACTCTGCACCCACTAGCCTGTTGCAGCTAATTGATTTACACTGTAATGAAGTAATGTTACAATAACAGCAACAAAAAAAAATGTCTTGAAGATTGTATGTTAATTAAAAACTATGATTACATTTTCCTGCTAGGTGATCTGTTTAAGACTTTTTTATATCATCATCCAGCAACAATAGCACACTGTTAGGTAATAAGTTTTCCTTGCTGGGGAAGGAATAGCTTATCTGCTATGATTCTGCAGGGACTACAGGAATAGCTCTAGTTAATTAATAAATATGAGCCGTGTGACCTCAGGTAAGTGCCCTCATCTCTCTGAGTTTGGTTTCGCATCCCCAAAGCAAAGAGTTGGCCTAGACTATCTGTAACCTCTAAGCTCATTTTCAGTTCTTGAAGTTCATAATTCTATGAATTCAAATGCATTATAGCCAGAACTAGTTAGGAGCAGGTCAAGTCTTATGTCTTCCACTGGACATTTAATGTGCTTTCTGATTGTTCTGTTTATTTATAATTTGTTTTCCTATATGTGTACACTGAATATTTTTGGTTTCATTGCTGTATTTTTTCCTTTATGAGATAGACATTCATTTTCAGAGATAAAAAAAAAAAAAAAAAAAAACAAGCAAACTGTTTTCAGCATCACTTTAATGGAAAACCCAGTGAAGAGCGTCTAGACATGCCCCACAGTGGTATCAGCTCACTTGGTGTGATGTGGCACTGGGGAAGAAGGGCCACCCTCCGGGCTCTATGAACAGTGAGGGTGTGGGGTCTGCCCCGTGGAGTCCCCTGTTCAGGTAAGCATAAGCCCCTGTCTGTGTCTCTGCTCAGAAGACACCTGGCCTCCTTGGGCCTCGTTTCCCTATATATATCTGAAAATCCTGGGGTGAATGCTCTCTAAGTTCTGCATCATCAACTGCATTTGATGACATCCATTCTGGGAAAAGGGAATTTCCTTGAAATTAGAGCCGTAGAAGCCAAATAGTATTCAGAGGATCCAGCAGGTGGAGAGAGAAAGAAGAGCCCTGAAAATCATTTATGAGAGAAAAGTCTCATCATTTTGGAAATGTCAGGTCATGGTGTGGGGTACAATTTATAGTTCAAGAAAAATAAAAAAAATATGAGTTATAATTATTAAGCAAAGTTTAAAAATGACCTTGGATTGTCTTATCTACTTGGGGATCTTAGGAGCCACTGTTTTTAAAAAGCACATCATCTAACTTGCTTAACCTCACCTAGAAAGGCCACTGCAGCTCCCTTGGTGAAGGAATGTGGCTCAGAGTGACCGCTGACCCTCCAGTGAACATTCCCATCATGTTAGAGCCATCTGTTTTGTAAAGATATTTCCCAAAGAATGGACCACTGTATCAGAGATCCTGGAAGTCTGTTCAAAAGTGAGCATTTCTTAAAAAGAAAGCTCCTCAGGTTATCCTTAGAAGATGAAAAACCACAGTTCTAGAAATCAGGCTGTTCTGTTGTTTCCTTCAAGAACAGTGCAGTGTGTTTTCCACTCCGGGGCTGACTTGCAGCCTTCTGTAAGGAAGAAGGCCTAGTGTGCAGATTAATCCTGTGGTGACCTCCCAGGAGCAAGGTCACAGTCATCAGTTACAGGTCAAGGTTTTTTTTTTTTTATTTGAGCCCAGTTGTGCTCATAGACTTACTCCATCCTTCCAGCATAAACTGGTTTCTATAATTGGGGCTTTGTTGGTATGGGTCACTTTTGCCTATGGCCTTAGCCATCAAGCTTCTACAGGCTTTGACATGGAGGTTCAATAAAATGTGGGAGTCCAAGGAAACCCATTCCTAGCTCTGTGCGTTCACATTTACATTGTTGACCACATACACCCAGTCACACACGTGCACAAGTCTCCTGGTCATTGTAGTTCCCTGGAAGTATGACAATCTCAGAGTTCCTCAAACTCACTCTTAATAGTAGAAGAGAAGAAAATGAAATGACTTCACAGAGTGGAAATCTCTTAGTAGAATTCTCAGACTCAGCTTTGGAGAAGGGTAACTAGATGCATTACCAGTGCTGCTGGTTTCAAATGCTGGCTCTACCCTGTATCCATAGAGCCACAGACAAGATGCATACCTCTTCTATGCCTCAGTTTCCATGTTAAAGATAGAAAATAGTAGTTATTCCCTCTTAGGTTTTTCCTAAGGATTAAATGATTAAGCTTTTAGAACAGGGCCCAACAGAGAGCAATTACCCATTCAATATTAGTCATGGTTAATTCTGGATCATCTATGCACAGGCTCTATGGGGGTGCAACTATGCAGTGGTCAAGGACCCCAAGTTTAGAAAGGCCCCTGTACTTGCCTTAATGTTATGCTTCTATCGGCTTGAATTTTTTGTAATTTTTGAGCAAGAACCCCACATATTCATCTTGACCTGGACCTACAAATTATGTAGCGGTCTGTGTACAAAGTGATTGTGGCTAAAATCTAGTCTATAAAGTTTTGAAACTAAAATTACCTACTTTAATGTTCTTGAGAAAGGCCAGATTTTTCCCTAAGGAAAGTAGGGCTAAGGCAAATATTCTAGGCACATTTTCATGGAGTCAGAGATGACTCATATTTAGTGGTACAATTATGCTTCAAAGACTTAGCATTATCTGGCTTTCAGATAATGAAGTGGATCAACATTGAAATGGGTAGAAGTAAAATCTTTTAAACTATAGTATGGTAGTATGATTCTAGATTTTTTTTATTAGTTTCTAGATTTTTTTTGATCATAGTTTCATTTTTTCTCCTATAAACAAAGTATATTATTAGTTTTCTGAATTTTCCAAAGTATCCATCATAGGCTTTGACAACTAGTCATTACTTATTAATTTTAAAGATGACCAATAAGATGATCATATGTCATTCATCTCATGAGTAATGGTGAACACATCTTGGGTAAAGATGAAATTAATATATGCTAAGCTCCTTCCTCTATCATGAATTTTGGTTGTTTTTAGTTCATGGGTTTTGGTGCAACTTAAGAGCCCATGAACTGATACAGTTAAGATTATATGGGAACTCTACTGCTTTATGATGTAAATTTCTAGAAGGATTTCATGATAAGTGAAGCATTTTTTCCCCAATAATATCCCAGTTTTAGGCTCTCCTTAAAGGATATTAGAACTGTATGAGACCTCAGGAATCATTTTCTTGGTGCCTGAGACTTGGCATTTGAGGAGACTGATGCCCACAAAGGTTGTGGTTTCTGAAAGTCACTCAGTTTGTTGATGCTTGTCAGGTGGTTCACCATTGCCCTAGGTTGGGGACCAGAGGGTGATCCATGCAGTGGGGCAGAGCTTGGGGTGCAGATGGGTCACTTCAACTTGGGAAACCCATGGATGATGAGCTAGGCCACACTGGCTGGCATCAACTCCCTCCCAGGACAGCAATAAGAACCTCTGAGTCCCAACTCAGCTTCTTTCTAGCACCAAGTTCTCAATAGAGCTGAGACTAGAGATTTCTGAAGCTAATATATTCTCTCTTCCTGCTTCTTACTCTCTTCCTTCCTGTTTTTATCCATGTATTTCTCTGGAAAACCTACACTACACGTGTGTCTTTGAATCTTTCTGTATCCACGTTTAGACAAGCAGTTTGCATGGGGTACTAACCATCTCTGTTTCTGCAGTACAGAAGGTGAGTCCCACCCAGCTGTGAAGAAGGGACCCTAGGTGTACTTCTGAAAGTAACTAGTGAGTCCAAGAGAAGGGTGTGGGATGAATGCAAAGCACGTCAATTGAGGCTTCAAAACATGAAATGGCCTCAACTGTTACTCAGGAGTCTGGTTTCCCTAGATGCCCAGTAACTCCTTTCAAACTTGGTGCCATTTTTCTTCCTACTTCCTCTCTTATTTGGAGATACAGTCTTCCCTCTCCCTAACTTCTTTTTCTCTGGCCTGGCACTGCCAGGGAGGGGATGGAGGCTCTCAAGGAGCAGTGCCCTAGTGCCTGGTATGCTATTCCTCTGAAAGGAGCAGCATCCAATCAGCCAGTTGGTACCACTGCCAGGGCCATAGGAAGCGGGCATCAACACAGGGGCTAGGATTCCTCATTTCTTGGCAGTGCAAATGCTGAATTTTATTTAGAAGACATTTTCTTTAGGTTCTATCTACCAGGTGAGTGGGTCAGGGACCAGGGGAATCAGGATTTCTATTTACCAGATGCATCTGGGCTGACCAAGGTTGAGGGTAAATGAACTGTTCCATAGATTTCTAGTTATTCACTTGCAGGTGAGAGGCAAACACATCTCTTTCAACTGGGCTGGGAAAGAGTGTCTGCCCTGAGGAATGCACAGGGACCTTAGAGATCCCCACTGTGTCACAGACTTACATTTTTGATGGACTCACATCACCTTAGCAGGCCTGGGGGTCTAGGGTCTTTCTCGATGCAACTTAGGACCACCTTAAAACTCATTGTCCTTGTCTTTGTGAGATTCTTCTGAGCCTTGAGTAGATCTGGACAGGACGATAGTAAGTCGTGAGTAGCTACACGATGAAGAATCTCATCTTTGGGGGAAATTAGGAGAGGTATTCTTATTTTCCCCAAATGACAGTTTTAAAATGCACAAGATTCCTCATTGAGCGCAACTCTTCCATCCAGCTCCTTGCTTTGAGTGAAGAGAGTAATCTCCATTTCTGTCCACCCCTATCATTGGAAGTCACATTTCCCTAGCAGTGTCACATGTGCATTTCCCTGTTCTTGATCACTTCTTCTCCTGGAGATGAATCATAAAGAACATGAGATCCGTGTGGGCACAGTGACTATGGACATAGCCACCTGCTACCCCACTGGAGGAATAGCAGGGACAGGAGTAGATAGGAAGGGAAGAGGGAGGGGAGAGGTATCTTTGAAGGGTATCAAGACGACAGATACCTCATGGGTTGCTTGGCCATGAGGGATGCAGAGGACTGTTAGAGGGTAAGTGAGGGAATAGCTCATTTATGCTCTAAAAGTAAATGGGTTATAAAAGGAGAGAAAGGGGTTATAAAAACCAATTCAGGAAGATGGAGAAAAAGTGAGGACTAAAATATGGAGTCAGTCTTGAATCATTTTACAAAAGGCAGTGGATTTCTGAGCAAAAGTGGATTTTTCCACATTTGTTGCCGCCACTTAGCAGTGGCTGTACAAAAGGCACTAGAGTGAAGTTGGACTTTGGATAGAAGTTTAGTCGTCAGTCTTTTCTCTTCAAGGTTCCTCCAGGTTTTCCTGGGAGGAGAAGACTGGAGTGGATGTGCCCACTCCCCCCATCCTGAATGGCTCTCCAGGGCCTCTCTGTTCACTCATTGCTTATTCATTCCTCATGCATAGATGGAGCCCACTCATGCCCAGCACGGGCACTGTATGGGATATTGAGATGACAAGAACCCCATATAAAGTAGACGACACAGACAAATGAAGGTCATGAAGAATAACAGTCTAGGGAGAGAAGACGAAGGTGGGGGGCAGTATCTAGAGAAAGAGCTAGAGCAGGACTGACCTAGATGTCCCCTACCTCCTATTCCTGAAGTCTTCCCCTCCAACCCCTCCCACCCACCTCACTGCAGTAACACTAATGCTCTTGGATCATGTCAGGGGCTTGGATCAGAGAGAAAGTTAAGGAACTGAATAAGTTGTCCCAGAAGAGGATCATTTGGAGACAGAAATGCTCAGGAAGTGGGGTTTTTAGAAGGTGGAATTTGCAGAGTCTCACAATCCACACTATGTAGGTAGCAGCATGACTAAACCTAAGGCAGCTCTCTGGAGTAGTTTGCTCCCAGCCACACACGCAGGTGGCAGGATTGAGATTTCCAAAGGAAGGGGTGAAGTACATCTTCTCACCTCAACCACTGAGATACACCTGCCCCCGTATTATTGGGTTGTGGAAATGCTAAGCTTTCTGTCTCAGAAGATGGTCATTAAGATGTCAAAATGCACCCAAGTGTGTCTCTGGTCCTTCTTTAATCAGAAATTTGGTTTTACAGGTCTAGTTGGCTCCACTAAAGGATGAAGGTGGCCTGAGTGAAATGACATATGTCTAGGAGGCTTTCTGACAAAACTGAGGCCACCAGCCCCAGCTGATGCAGTCGTTTTATCCCTCACTGGGAACTTCTGCCAAGTTCTAAGGACAGGGACGGGGATATCCTACCATAGACAGTCTGCAGGTCATCACTTGGCACAATTTGTTTCACCTTCTGATCTTTCTTTTTCCTTTTACCCAGGGCAGGTTCAGGGCAAGCTTTCTCTGGGAAGTGGGCAGAGTCTCCTCCTCCTAGATTCCAGATCGTTTGGAGGCAGCCCGACGTCCTGGGATGCAGTTGAACTCAGAGTGCCAGGAAAATGGAGAGCAATAAGGAAATGCTGGGTCTACACATTATTTATTGCCTTGTCAGTGCTTCTGCTGTGGATTTTTTTTTTTACAGATCACATCGACTTAAAGCCAGTTCTCAAGAAGCTCCTCCTGGCATAACCACAAACTGTCTCCCTTCTCTACCATTAATCAGTGTCTGCTAATTAGAGAACAAACTCCTGTTTATCCAAACAGTTTCCCAGATCCCCACCCAAGGCAGCTAAATGAGGATAAATGAATCCATCTTATTAAAAAAAATGACTGAAATGTATTGAATCCTATTTATGTTCTTTTAGTGTCAATTTTCTATAGATTCACTGACTCCAAATGAGAAGGTTTCCAGCTAAAGTAATTTCTTCCTGACGTAACACAAGACTGGGTTGTGTGTCAGTGATATTTGTGACCGCCACAGCAGTAATTCTACAAAATACTAATATCAAGAAGCCCTTTGTATGCACTGCGTTCAAAACTTTACATGCATTATCTCATTTAATTCTCACAAACACCTTGGCAATAAATATTATCTCCATTGGCACGTAAGGAAACTAATGTTCAAGAAGGTTAAGTCAATTAACTGAGGTCACACCGTTGGTATTTAATAGGATTCCATGATCCATCCTAGATTCTGAGTCCAGTATGCTCAGAGTGTGGCCCTTGAACCACTGAAATTGGAAAGATCTGGAGGCCTTGTTAAACTGAAGATTCCCAAGCTCTACATTAGACCTAGGAAATCAAAATCTCTGGGGATGTGGTCCTGGAATCTATGAAGGTGTAATGCCTGTGGATAGGGATATGTGGTTAACCTTGGGGACTACATTGACTTCCTTCCTATGAGGCAGTGGGAAAAAATGGAGGCAGAGAACTGTTTTAGTCCTTGAATGAGCTTTCATGATTTATTTGATCAGTCTCAGCCTCCATTATTATTATTTTTTTTTTATTTGTAAACAGAAAGGCTACTTTTCTTTTCCAGATGATTGTGAGGATTGAAGGAGATGAGAGAGGAATAAAATGTTAAACATTGAAAACACTGTACAAATGTAATTAATTGTAGGATTGCCTGGGCCTGGGGAGCAGTCACAGTTCTGTGCATAATGTTGGCACTTTGTGTGAATATAGAGGAAGGGGGAAGAGCAGCTAATCCCTTCAGGGACTGGGCATCTTGGGGATCTGTCCAACTTCTTAGAAGGGACCATTTCTCCTACAACTCAAATGAATTCATTTCTTCAATCCAAGTAGGCATGCTTCCTATCTGCTGCTGGCCCTCGTTTACCAAGCTGTTTCGTGTGGATGAAGGATTCCTTTCTGCCTGAATTTCTCCCCTATATCCAGGCTGAAGACACACACCTGCTCCTCCTTGATCCCACCCTCTGCCAACATTATTTTTTTTTAGGTCATATAAGTGAATATTCTCTATGTGCCCAGGTAAGTATTGCTGTGGTTTGATAAGTATCTTTAAAAGACCCCTGTGTTAAAGGTTTGGTCTCCAATCTGTGGTGTTGGTGAGCACCGGTAGAACCTTTAGGAGGGGAACCTAGTGGAAGAAGTGAGGTCATTGGGATATGCCTTGGAAGGGGATATTAGGATCTGACCTCCTTCCTTTCTTTTCCTTCCTGGCCTCCAGGAGGCAAACAGACATCCTCTACCACATGTTCCTGCCATGATGTGCTACCACAGGCCCAAAATAATAGGGTCAAGTGACCATGGACTGAAAATGTGAGTCCAAATAAACATTTTCACTTTTTAAGTTGATTATCTCTGGTATTTGCTATAGTCACAGAGAGCTGACTAATACAAGTATTATTTCATTTAATCCTCACAACAGTGCTATGGAGTCTATACTTTGATTATTCCGATTTTACAACAAGGGAAGAGAGGCACGGAGTTTAATCTGCCCAAGCTAGGAAGTGGTAGAACTCCAGGAAGTTCTTATCTTCCATCGCACATTCCCGGGAAAGGCTGGAAGGAAGTTTGCAACTGAGAGCGTGTTAAGCGTCATGCTGTTCTGCGCCCTCTCAAGGAGCATCTGTATTGGAAGCCACCTCTTCCTCTCCCTGGCCTTCTTTAATGTAGCCTAAGTTATTCAATTAGGAAGGCAAATAATTGGCAGTGGAGAATGCCTCCAGCAGTAGTAATTACCTCCAGTGCCTTGTTGGAATAGTCAAGCTACATTTCAGTTTGTGCTGTAATACCTTAATTATAATATAAACAGCTGCCCTCAGCCCTGTGGGGCAGGCTTCCCCCGCCTTTCTTCTCTGGTCTGGGAATGGTGTTCCCCTCATGAGTGGTCAGGGAGCTCTGGGAGTGGGATGGGGGCTTGGGAAGGAGGAAAGCTGATGTGCAATGTGTGTGGTGATGGGCTTTGAGAGACTAAACTAGAGGGAGGCTCTGTCAAGTCCCCATCTTCAGAGGAGGCAACTGAAGGCAGCCTCACCCACCATTCACACTAGAGTCACAGAAGGGCAGAGGCTCCAGGAGTTAGCGCTCAGCCTAGCACCATTCTGTTTGAATGGGGTTTGGCAGAATGTCGCGTCCTTTCAGGGTAACATCTTTTTCCATTTTCTCCCCTGTGAAGGAGATGAAGTCTTCCCTTTTGGAATGGGATGTTGCATCTTGGATGGGCCCCTATTGAGCACCCACTGCATACGAGGTAGTGTGTTAGGCACAGTCCCAAGTGTTTCCCCATTAAAACTTTAAAATGCTTGAATACTCAGGACATGAATAGCCTCATTTGCCTGTGGAGAACATCTGCCTTTGAAAATTTAATGGTGAATAAATTCAGTGGTTGCCATGCAAACCACTTTGTTAGACTATGGTTCAGGTAATCAATATTAGGTATTTTTGTCCAGAGTAGAAGGAGGCAGAGGAAGGGATGGTCACCAATGGGCATCTGAGAGGGTCCAGGGGCAGGGTGCTGATGAGAGGAGGAGGGAATAGAAACAAGAAGAGCTGAAGCTGCTGATTGCTAGGTGCAGAGATCTGCCTAGGACTAGCCCTAGTGCCCCATGAGGAGAAGCTCTGTGCCATCTGACAACCAGGTTTAGAACTTTGATGTAAGAAATCAAAGTCAGTCTGGTGAGATAGGTAGGGTTGTCATTTGATGGTCAGGGCTCTCTCTTCAATCATTGAGGGCAAGATGGAAATATGTGAGCTTTTCAGTGGTCTTCATAATTGAGTAAGCAAAGCAGTCCTAAAAAAAAAAAAAGAGTGTTTATTAGAACTTCCATTTAAAAACATTATATCCTCCATTTAATTCCTGATTTCTACATGTTTTCTAATAGGGCTATGTTTCACAATAGGACACTTATCTAACTTATACACAAATATGCATATGTATATATGTGAATATGTATACACACACACATACATGCTCATGTTCAAGATTGTTCTAGAACTTGTGGTTTATCATCAAAATTTTGAAATCCACTAGGCTATTTAGATTTGATTGTATAGATTTATTGTTTTTTTTTCTCTTTTTCTTTTTGTATTCTAATTTGTTATTTACGGCAGCAGAATACATCAGAGTTCATATTACACAAATAAAGCACACATTTTCATATCTCTGGTTGTACACAAAGTAGAGTCACAACATTCATGTCTTCATACATACACTTCAGGTAATGATTTCTATCTTATTCCACTGTCTTTCCTACCCCCATGCTCTTCTTTCCCCTCCCTCCCCTTTACCTTATCTAAAGTTCATCTAATCCACCATACTCCTCACCCCCAACCCCATTATGACAGCATCTTTATATCAGAGAAAACATTCAGCATTTGTTTTTTTGGGATTGGCTTACTTCACTTAGGATGATATTCTCCAACTCCATCCATTTACCTGCAAATACCATGATTTTATTCTTTTTTGATGCTGGGTAGTATTCCATTGTGTATATATACCACATTTTCATTATCCATTCATAAACTGAAGGGCATCTAGGTTGGTTCCACAGTTTAGTTATTATGAATTGTGCTGCTATAAACTTTGGGGTAGTGACTCATTTGGATAACTTGGAGTCATAGTAATTATTTCTCAAAGAGCAACTATGAGTTTATACTTTCATTTGCTGAAGCAAGGCAAAGTAGAGTCCATGGCATATCCTCAGGAACTGGACTGTCCAGCCCCAGACCCCTGCTCTGTCATCTGCTAGCTGTGTGATATGGGATAAGTTACTTAGCCTTTGCATGTCTCAGTATCTTTGAAGATTAGAACTCAGATTCTGCAGAATTTAACTCTAGTCTACATTGAAGGGTATCTGTGAGGATTACATGAGTTAGTCCACCTAAAGTGCCTACACAGTGCTTGGTCCTAGTAACCAGTGATCAAATGTTAATGATGCCGGATTTTATTGGTAAGGAAGGGGAGCTTCAGGAAAGGAAGTGGAAGAGCTGACCTTTCAGCTCAGATCTGGATGATTCTAAAACCTATGCATAGGGATCCACAATAGAAATAATTCTAAGTTTTCACCCACAATCAGTTGGGCCTAAGAAGGTATATCAGCTTCTGTTTCTAAGAATCTATGAGTCTTAACCTCTAGCTACCCTCACTCTATCCATTTCCCAACCGGAACAGAGAACAGGATATTAGCATGTCTCTTGTTCAGTTAGACGATGCCCAGCAATTTGATGCTTGCTGCCATCATCCCAACAGGTAAATGCCTCCATCTTTTCATGGTCCTCCAATGGGCCTCTCAACTCTTCAGGATATCCTTGCTTCAAGGAGGGATTCTAGAGCCATCTACAGCTTCAATCGGGACCAGCAGGAGTGCTGCAGAAAGGCAGGTGCTGCCAAGGACTCATCAAAGCATCAAAGGGAGCCCATCTGCTGGGCACACAGGGATAGGGTATGGGGGCTGTCTGGCTGGATGAGCCTGGACCAAAATTCACATATATCACTGTCTGGTTTTCCCTGACTGTCCTAGGGTATGATACTCACATGTCCTCATTCTATATAAAGTTTGGGAGCAAGGTGTCTTTGCTGTAAACCCTAAGCCTTTTTGAGGTTGTAGTGATTTAATAGCATCTTAGGTCTTTAACCTCAACCTCCAACTCTGACAATATCTGCTGGATATGTTTTAGGCTCAGCCTATCAAGAGCTTCAGATTCAGGGACTTTGAGGTCAGAAGAAGTGCTGGTCACCACAAGGACAGGAGGAAGCCCTCATAATCTAAGGGTTCTTTGCTATGGACTCCCAGGGACACAGTTGCTGGAAGCAGGACTCTGCCCTGCTCCTAGGGATTGAATTTCCTCCTTCCCTGCTTCTAGCACCATCTATTGCTCTCAATCCCAGGAACACCACCCACAGATTCTTTACTAGACTTTCCCTGAAGAATGTAGCCATTGGGAGTTTTCTGAGAGTTTTTAACATTAGAAGTGGTCAGAAACTTAACAGTATCAGTAAGTAAAATTTCCAAAAAAAAAAAAAAAAAAGGAAAACTTACTATGTTTCTAGACACTCTGAATGATGCACTCAAAATGCATTAGGATAGAAATTAAAGTCCTTGAGTAGCTTTTTATATTTTTTATTTCACGTTAACCTGACTACAATTTTCTCTTCTTCATTCACTTCCTAGAAATCCTTCTTCAATGAAAAGCCGGAGGGTGAAGCCCATGCTGGCTCAGTAGGGGACAAGCTGTGCCCGTTATCTTGTGAGTTCTCTCTCAGTGGGCCACAAGACGGGGGCAACCTCTCTCAGGAGACAATTAAAATGGTGCTTTAAGAAATCTTCAGCCCAATAAAAAGTTGCTTACACACTTAGAAAGCCTGTCTGTGTGTCAGTTTTCTTAACCTCCTAATCTCAACTGTCCAATTATGGGTTTATAAGCCCTTGGGGACTGCTGTATTAAGTAAATTAAGAAGAATAGTCACATTCAGTGGAAGAAATACCCAAGGCTAGTAGTAGGAAAGGAGTTACCTATTCCATCTTTCATAAAATACAGTCTCTAAAGCAAAAAGAATAGTTCCCTTCAGATTTGCCCTGTGGGTTGCCTTTCATGGGCTGGTTCATATTTATAAACCAATTTGTCTGGGAATAAATCTCTTTAACGCACTCAACCAACTTCTAGAGGTGTGTCCCAGGGGAACCAATCTCCTAAATGAACTGTCTCAGGGATTTAACAAAAACATTGCCAATCCTGGAATATCCGCCTCAGAAAACGATATCATCAATAGACTGCTTGAGAACATAAAATGCACCAAATTTAAGAAATTGCCAAATTGAATCCAAGCACCTAAAAAAAAATGGTTTTGGTGTAAAAGAGTTAAGGGGATAGCAATGGGAAGGAACAGATTCTTGTTCTACAGACCTGAGTTCAGCAACGGCCCCTCTGACCTGAGATTACCTCAGACAGCAGCTGGTTTTGCATCTGCCACGATTTCTTCTCATTTGTTCAGAAAAGAGGGCATGTAATCTTGAAAATATGAGATTTTCTTCTCTTCTTTTTTCATTCCTTTCTTTTTCCCCCTTCCTTTTCTTTCCTCTCTTTTTCTAATTTCTTGAGGGTAAAGACAGGCATATGGCAAAAGTTAAAGCTTTAAAATGCTCTTTTTAATGGGGGATTGTTTCTTCCAGGGACCTTGTACCATCTCATCTCAAAAATGGAGGGTAGTATGTTTATTACCTATTTTTATTGAGATGTGATCAACCTACAATAAAAGTACCTAATTTACAAAGTTGTTTGGAGTCATAAAATGACATGAAATTGCTCCCCACAATACTCAGCTTTGGTTAAATTTAAATGTAGCAGAACTGTTAACAGCACTCCTTTGTTTAAAAACCTCAATGGTTCTTCGTTTCTTACAGAAAAGTCCAAAATCCAAAGCTCAAAAATTTAAGGCTCTTAATAATTCAACCCCAGACTGCTTTGTAGGCTCAGCTGTTGCTACATTCTTGTACACTTCACTTGGCAGATGAAACTGGATGAGAGGGAACTGTCCTATCTCTAGAATTTCCTTATGCTCTATTTCTGCCCACCAAGGTCCTTCTTCAAGGTCGGAAGTCAACTCCTCCATAGAGTCTTCCTGAGCACTCCAGCTGGTTATTCCTTTTTCAATGACATTAGTCAGATTCTTATCACTGTGACAAAATACCTGATATAAACAACTTACAAAGAGAAAAGATTTTGTTTGGCTCATGGTTTCAGATCTTTCAGCTCAGGGCCAGTTGACCTTTTGCTTTGGGGCCTGCATTGAGACAGAATATCATTGTGGGAATACAGGGCAGAGGAAGCTACTCATCTTGCAACATCGGAGAAGCAAAGGAAGAGTGAGAGAGGAGGAGCCTGGGTTACAATATCTCCTTCAAGGACATGCCCCTATGATCTCACTTCCTCCCTCTATGCTCCGCCTCTTAAAGGTTCCACCATCTCCCAAAGTGCCACAGGCTAGGGACCAAGCCTTCAATACATGGGACTTTGGGAAACATTTTGAATCCAAACTCTAGCCTATCATACTATACTGTCTTGATTCTAAGTTACTCACCACATTATGTTTTGTACAACTTATTGGTGAGTAATTTTGATAAACATTCATTGAGCGTGTGTAATGTATAGGCAGTGAGTTAGACAAGGGGAGCGGAGAGGTGCAGAGGTAAATGGCATAGTGTTTCCTCTGGAAAAGCTCATGACCTAGTGGGAAGCCTGAGGTTGAAGATCCCACCTTGTACAATTCTGGATTTTTCAAGTGTCCAAAGCGTCCACTGTAGCAGAGAGAGATGCTGAATAAAATTAAAGAGCGTTGAAGGTTAAAAAAAAAAAAGTCAGTGTTAAAAGTAATTGTCTCATTCTAGCAAAAAAGTAAATTAAGCCTTAGGTAGGTTAAATCACTTGTCCAAAATCAGAGTTATAAGTAGAGCACTATAAGTAACCACAAACCAAGGTGGGAAGGTCAGGCATAGGAACCATTTTTCCTGTGTGTGTGTGTGTGTGTGTGTGTGTGTGTTTTGCAAGTGTGTTTTGCTCAAATGTAGACTTCTCTGTGGTCTACATGTGGTCTACAAAACGTCCAAAAAAGTGAACACCATTTCCTGTGAAGTACCAACCTTTGGCCTCAGTGGAACCTGGGTTTGAATTCTATACCAGACACTGACCAGTTGAGTGTTCTAGGATGAACACTTACTATCTTACTATCTCTAAGTTTCATTTTCCTTGTTTGATAAATGAGAATATAACAGATATATAATAGGACCATTATGAAGAGTTTATTAATAATGAATTAAATTAATATATGGGAAAAAATAAGCTCAGGTCCCAACCCCTGGTAAACGTTGATAGCAGTGGGTGATAGTGGTGTTGATGGTAGAAGTAGATAATGTCATTCAAACACACCAGCAAGGTGGAATTAACTTCCTGCTAATGCTGTTTGTGTCTGGAAGCAGTCATTTGTGAACTTAGCCCCAGATGATGGGGAAGTATATGCATCTTCCAGGGTTCTCACTTCCATATTTATCAACCAACCCTTTGTAGCACTTAGAGCAAAAAGAAATTCATTTCACCATGGTTTTCTAGGTCTTCTTATTCCTATCCAGCCGAGTTCTGTGCCTTCATTCAGGTGAACTCTGCCAATGATGCTGCAAAGAATGAGTGATATGCTCTTATGATATTAATAACTTTGTCGCTTCTCGCCCATCCTACATAACATGTGTTTTTCCACCTGCTCCTCTTTCCTGGATTATTGACCACATTGTCCCACTGACTCCTTGAATCAACCACCAGTGTTACTTTACTGAATCAGGTCCTCCTCCTCCTCAGTCATGCTTCACACTCACTGCCTGCCACAGTTTACTGCTCCAGGCAGCCACAGGCCTGATTCCATGTTATCTCCATGCTCCAGCAGTCAGGTCTTCCAAGGCTTCTCAGTTCCAATGATAAGAAATCAAATGATGAAGGTAGAGGAGGCAAGTGCTGGTGTTCATGGTGAAGAGAAGAGAGAGCCTCTGGCTGTCGGATAGATATATCCTGTCACCCTAATACCTGCGACACACCTATGTTCTAGATAAGCTAGTAGTGAAAATTTTGAAACTTCTCCTAATTCTACTTTTATTAAAAGAGAAAGACAAGGGCGTATACTGGTAATCACTATTGATTAAGAAAAACTACTTCTAGAGAATGTGTTAGTGCACTAGCCGATTCTGACTCCTCTTATCTCTCCTCTCTGTTACTGCATTAGTGTGCCATGATTTCTGATATAGAGATCACTGTTTTGTTATTCAAAGATTCCCCAGGTGCCTCTGAATTAGCAACAAACCAACCGAAAGGTCATATTATGGTATGCATACTTTCAACTTTGAAATATTTAAGTTATATAAAATTCCTTGAAAATCATTTATTTGTAAAGGCATGTATGGCAAACTTTGGTAAAATGGAATATCCAGTTGTTAAGAATATTCACTTAATTCAAAATCCTACTCTATGTCAGCTGTATGCTAGATATTTCAGAATAGTACCTCTTTTAAAATTATTATTATTATTATTATTATTATTATTATTATTATTATTATTGAATAGCACTTCTTAATCTGGGTCTATGGAACTCTTGAGAAGACTGTGAATGGATGTTGCGGGTTTGAGCCTGCTGTATCCGTGTGCAAAGTTTCGTATCTGTATATTTATGATCCTTTGGCGACCAAGGAGAGCCCATAGCCTTTAGTAACACTACTGTGCATGATGAGTAGCCTGTATATCAGGACCCTTGATGGGTAAGTGTTTCTCCATGGTGTGTGCTTGGGAGAGCATATTTTAGTATGAGAGTATCACACATCAAAGAATGTTACCAAACTTAGCTAAATTTCTACCTGAAAAATAGGTAATCCAGGGACAAATTCTGGCTTCAACAAAATTATTCCAAAAGTGATTCTGTTTTTCCTGAGTTATTTTTCATTGTTGTTTGAGAAGAACCTTGCTCAGATACTGGAAGGGGAGCACATCCCTATTCTCCCCCATTTCTCAGCATGAAAATTCCTTTTCTCATTTCTCCTCAATCACCTTCACTTTTTTCTTTCTACTTTTTCACTCTCATGCCCCAAATCCTGCACCCTGCTCTCTCTCGGTTCCTTTCCTCTGCCCTTGGCTGCAAACCTGCGCTGTAATTCACAACAGAGCAGCTGTCCTTGGCTGGGAGAATCAGGCTCCTTGGTTTTAGAAAGCCCCGGAACAAGGCAATGACTTTGGTCTCTGGGCTCCTCAATAGCCTGTACAACAAAGCTGTGGTGAAAGAAGGTGTCTTCTAAGAAGTTCACATTACGGCCCGTAGTAAAAGAAAATGGCGATATTGTTACAGCCGCCAGTTTCTTCCCATTGTCTTCCTTGTCAAAAACATGCCCCTCCAAAGGGACGGGATGCGTTTCAGTACAATTTGAGAATGTTCAGTAACCCAATATTATCTTCATTTCCCTCCTTGTTTCATGTTACTTTCTGATCCTTGAGTTCTCCCAAGTTCACAGCGGTCCATGACATTACGGTGACTTGCTCACTTTCCCATTATACTAACCGTCAATGGCAGGACAATAGGTTGTGTTATTCTGTATTTCGCTTCCCTGTCACTCAGTGTTTTATCTCCGCTGATACCCCGGTACCAGACACAGAAACCAAAGTAGGTTGTCTTGTCTTCAGCGAATCTTGAATGCCTTTTGTTCAGAGAGGCGTTTTGTATTCATCAGTCAACTGAGGACTCATCCTGAAGAGGCCCTCAGTCAGCACACAGCCCCAAGTCAAAAAGGGATACCCGGGCTGTGAAATATTCATAGCAAAAGGGACCTCGGTGGCGTTCACCTTTTGGCCCCACCAGCCTGAAAGGATCACCCACAGTAACTGGAGCATCTTGTGGACATGAACATTTCCTGGATGAAATCATGTGCACGTCTCATATCCACTTTTGATATTAAACCTATTCACACAGGCACATTTATCTTCCTACTCGATCTGCCAACCGGCTGTGTCAAACAGCTGTAATAAAAGTCCAAAGGTGAAATGATAGTGATCAAAGCTTAACCTGATTCCTTCTCCCTCTTCTTCGAAAGAGGTAATAGCGTTTCTCCCTCTCCCCATATGTTGCTTCTTTAAATGCCTCTCTTGGGGTGCTTAGAGACAACACAGAGGCCACATCAAATGGCATGTTGTTTATGTTTCTGAAGAATAAAATCTTACCAGATCAATAAACTCATGTCCAAACAGAAAGCAACTGAAGAATATAATGGTTGCTAATTCGATGCCATTAGTTGATGACGACCAAAGGTCAAGTTCAACCAAAAAAAAAAAAAAAAAAAAGAACAGTCAGCAGAATCCATAGCAATGCATAGAGATAGAGGGAGAAGAAAAGAAATGGGGTGGGGTGCATAAAACATCACTTTCAAGATTTACTGCCTCAGATTTCTGATAGAATGAGGACTGAATACTCCCAAATTTTGCACCAACTTCTCTCTACATATTTTTTTATGTATATCTAGATTTCAAAAGCAAGGAGGACTGATTTCCATAGTAGAGAATGCAAAGGAACAATAAACAGAAAATAAAAAGTAGTGAACGAATCCCCCATGCTCCTCCCAGTTAACCCAGATACTAGAAGGAGATGGTAACTTTTATTTTTTGACCAGTATAGGCATCTCACATGCACACATAGGAAGGTTTTAAAGGAAGAGCAATAAATTTATTCACAGATTTAACTTTAGAGTACGTTTGATCAAATACTCCTGTCTGGAGTAGGAATATCCAAAGTAGAATCCTAGCCAAGCCTGTACTCAACTAAAGGCCTTCAAGGAATGGTTTGTAACAACTTCCCAGGGCCGATAGAAATGAGAAGTCTTTAGATGAAGAACAACAAAGAGGATTCCGTTCAAAAAAAATGTTTTCATGATCCTAGTTCCTGCCTAGGTTAAGAGGGTCTCTGAGACTGTTTCAACACTCAGAAGGAAAAATCAAAACAACCTGAAGAAAAATCCTGTACTTGAAATAGGAGCATGGGATAGACTCATGGTGTAAGAGCTGGTCATTCTGAGCTTAGACCCAAGTGTTCTTGGTTTCTGGATCTTTTTAATCTCAGAACACTGCAAAGGGTACAAAAGGGTTGCAAAGCAATTGACTTGGTGGGAAATCTATATACTAATTTCCTATTAGGCACCTAGACCTCTCCGGAGAGAAGGCCTCTGACAACCTAATGAATAAATAAAACCCAAATAAAGCTTCACATTCAAGTCCGGGTGCCCCAGAGAGACAGTCTCTTGGAATTCAGTCATCAAGAGGCCAGGCTGCATTTGTACCCAGACTCCCCCCAGCCTATCAGGAACATATCTGGCCCCAAAGAAAGCAAATAATTAAGCAGGTCATTAGGAAGCCTATAAAAATACGGATATGCAGCTACACCCTGCCCTGCCGTTAACTTCAAAAGGTGACCGAAAGGCAGAGGTTCTTTGCAGCAAAGGAAAAAGCAATGGAAAAAGTGAAGTCGCATGACACCCAAAGGCAACCCGGTGGGAGTTCATTCTGAAAAAAATCTGCTTCACCCCAAGAGGGTTAAGTGCTTTCCCTATTTGCTGAGTCTGTGCTCAGAAGTCTCCGAGGGTTCCACTGTCACTGATAGCTGTAGCTTTGCTGGGGTGAACAGGGTACTTCCAACAGACCTGGGAGCCCTGGAGCTTCCACTTGGCCTGAGCCAGGGCAAAACTGTAAAGTGTGCCTCTCCATTTCCTTCCTTCAGGGCCCTTCCCACTTACATGCCCTGTAACCTCTCATTGCCCAGGGTCTCGTTTGTGCAAGGGAAAAGAAGCTATTTAACTCACTCATACTCAAATGTAAATGACCCGAATATCCTATGGATGTTCACTTGAAGTTTCAGCCATTCTGCATGAAGAAGGCAATACATAATAATGGAATTTTAGGTGCAGTGGTCCCTGTGTGGAGACAATGTTTCAGAAGACTGTCTTATCTTTTCTCAAAATTATTTTCCCTACTCTGGTGATGGCAAAATCATGCCTAGCTGCTCTGATAATGCAGGCCCACAGCTCCAATCCTGTACCAAATTCTTTGCGTTTCTATGTTCTAGACTCTAAATGAACTCTTATACATACCTAGGGTGCAGCATATTGGTTCCAGGGCATTCTCTGGTCCCTTCCGGCTCTAATCCAATCCCAAATGGTCAGGGATTGTGAAAAAAAGAGTTTGAAATACCAATAATGGAGAATTAATTTGGCTGGGGTAAGATTTATTGTAAGCATCCATTTGGAAAAGTAGTCTGAATATTTTCATTAATTCTACCTTCCCTCTGTCCACCTTCCTGCCATCAACTGGAAATAACATGTCGTTGGGTACAGTTTTTCATTTTTACAGGACTTGTGTTCTTTTACTAAATTTATTTATCTAGCAGAGCCCTGATGTGATGTAATTTTGAGGAAGGACAACAGTGAGTTGGTATAATTATTTCTTAATATTTAAAAGCTCCCTTGGTTAATGTGTTTTCAGAGACAAGCTGTTAAATCATTAGGGATGGTGTTTTGCGGCCTTTTTCTAAGCAGCGGCTAATGCTGACTTGAGCTGTTGGGCCTGAGACCACCCGGCTGAGCTCCCATTAGCATGCTGGTAATGGGCTGGTCACCGCCTAACAGGTCTTATTACTAGACCTGTATTTGATGGATGTGATGATAATTGAAAACTTTCATTAAAAAAAAAAAAAGAAAACTAAGGGAAGTTTTCCCTGTTAAACTTCACAGTGTACTTTAGAAGCTGAGGGGAGGGGAGGAAACTTCTGGAAGCTGGAATCCATAGCTGACTTACAGATTCCTTCTGATAGGCTCGTTTGTTGTGAGGAAATAAATGGTGGGAGAGAAGTTGAGGATAGAAGAACAAATGATTCTGGTGTGGTTCCAGAAAAGAGAACTTGGGGTGAGCTGGGGTGACATCGTGAGGGGAGTCTCAGCTCCATTTAGGGATGTCTTTTCTGACGGACAGGTTGTCTTCATCAGCTTGGCTGCTCTAACAAGATGTCATGGACTGGGCAGTGTGACAGCAGACATCTTTTCTTGAAGTCCTGGAGAAGAGGATATTCGTATGGTCAGGTTCTGATAAGGGCTCTCTCCCTTTCTGCCTTCTTGCTGTGCCTCCACATGGCAGAAAGCAACAGTTCTGGTCTCTCTTCCTCTTCTTATATGGCATTATCCCCACCAGGGGCTCCATCACATCACATCCCAAAGGCCTCAGCTCCTAGTACCATCTCATAGGGGGTTAAGGTTTCAGTACATGAACTTAGTGGTGGAAAAGGGGGACACAAATATTCATTCCATTCATGACAAAAGAACTGGGCATGGTGGCACATGCCTGTAATCCCAGCAGCTTGGCTGAGGCAGGAGGATTGTAAATTCAAAGCCAGCCTCAGCAAAAGTGAGGCAGTAAACAACTCAGCGAGATACAAAATAGGGCTGGGGATGTGGCTCAGTATTCGAGTGCCCCAGAGTTTAATCCTGGGAACCAAAAAAGAAGTACTAAAGAACAGAAGAGATTCTCTTGTAATAAAGAAAAATATGAACATACCTTTACATCATAATCTCACTGTGCTGTCCCATGTGTGGGTCACCTGTGACAAAGAACAATTCTCCCCATGAACCAAGGTGGATAAGAGAGCTATAGGTCTAAAAATGATGCTATCCTAGTCTCAAGCATCATTAATCCTTCTTACTAGATGCTAAACAATGTCTTCTCTCCTTTCCTCCTCCTCCTCTTCCTCCTCCTCCTCTTCATTTCCTCCTCCTCTTAATTCTCCTCCTCCTCCTCCTTCTTCATAAATCTGGCAGTACCAAAATTGCTTCAAAAATTCAGTATCTATGATGATGATAGGTAATTTCAGCTCATATTAAAGTTTCTTCTCCTTTAGCATCCTCATTTTGATTAGAATTCATCAACTATGTGTGTGTATGTGTGTGTGTGTGTGTGTGTGTGTGTGTGTGTGTGGTGCTGGGGAACCCAGGGCCTTGTGTGTGCAAGGCAAGCACTCTACCAACTGAGCTATATCCCCAGCCCTCAACAACTTTTTTCCAGATCAGTGATAGTGGACTTCAGACATGGTAGTTGCATGAGGGGCACATTGGAAGCTTTCTGAGAGGAAACGGAAGCTCAGCCCAGCTGTTAGTGCCTGGGGCTCTTCTTCCCAGGTCTAGGGTCCCTGCAGCCTCAACTTGTACTACTTTATTGATGAGCAAATGGGAAGTGCAAAGACACTTTCTCTAAGCTGGATCTCTCTTCCTCACCTGGCTTCCTCCTGTTGGCATTGTTGTCACTTTGTTATCTTAGTGACATCTTAATGCAACCCCATCTTCATGAACTGGTAAGACTGATGTGCTTATGGTTATTCTTCCAAAAGGTCAAACCATATGCAAGGGAAGTAGAAGTCAGCCTCATTCTTAAAGAGACACACACATAGTCACACATAGGAAGTAAGTTAAAACCTTTTCATTTTTATGTCTTATCACGGATGTTATTGTGACTCTATCTCCATGAAATATTTTAAATGAAATCTTATTTAAATTTATGACTATTTGTACAAATATAAATTTATGATGATATCTATGTTACAAATGAGACATATGAAAATATATAGGAAGACAAAGTAGATGGCTTAATGTTATGCGCTTGAGATTTTTGAAGCCTATTTTATGGGATAGTCTTCTCTGAGCTGGGCCTTTGGGAAGAAAATAGAATGGCCAAGGCCATGACTTACCACCAAGTCTGTGACCTATCATGGAGAAATGCCACAGTCCGGCTGCAGCAAAATAACCGGGGGGCGACAAACAGCTTGTGTACATTGATACAGCAGGAGTGGGAGCCCTTTATTGTAGGACAGGAGGGGTATTTATACATTCCACACAGCTTCTCTTAATTAACATAAACTAGATACAGCAGTCAACCAATAAGGAATCTCCACACTTAATGGCTTGCTGGCGTTACTTCACAAACCACTCCCTCTGGCAAAATGCCAGGCGCCATCCTGACTTGTTTACAGACCCTAACAGAGAAAGTGTGTCCAAATGACAACTACTTTCTATATTATCCCAAATTCAATTTTCCAGTAAGGCCAAAGTAAGTGGCATAGATGAAAATGCTTCATATGTTCAACCTCTTTTATGACAGTGGTATTCTCAGGTATTTTATTGGTCAGTGCCATGCTGCAAACGGAGAATTTGAATAAAGAATAAATAAAGATTTAGTTTACCATGGCAGTGCTGTAAACTATAAAGAAGGACCTTCTATGCCTCTCTAACATTTTTAAGAAACAAAAATAAGCAAATGAGTGGGAGAGACAAGCTATCCACTAACTGTAGAGGGACCCTAATGGAATCGAGTATACCAACCAAGGGTCAAGGAAATACTAAATGAATTTAATTCAACTTCTCTGCCACTACTCTTTGCATATTTTCAAATCTCTTCCTGCTAAAGAAAGCAAATGCAGTGAACTCAAACAAGTGGTACTAAGAAATCCATTCTAATGTTGCTGCTTTGTGAGGCTAAATATACATGATTTTTTAGACCATTTAATGCTAGAGATTCTTCCTACCAGTATGACCTCAAATAGTATCCATCACAGGAAATGAACTTGGCCTCTTTGGTAGATATGCATTTCAGTGCTAGGCAAAATGTGAACACTCACCTCCTGCATGGCATATCTGTCTCTCATTTTTAAGGTGTAAATTTTTATGTTTAAGGAGTATCACTTGACATTTTTCAAGTGAAAGTCTTTATAATGGTGACCTCAGAAAAGAAAGCATTTTTTCAACAGTATTTCTATGTCATGCTTTCCCTCAGAAGATCTTAAAGATGGTTTTCTTAAATAATAATAATTATTATTATCATTATTATTT
Source organism: Ictidomys tridecemlineatus (assembly GCF_052094955.1). NCBI lineage: Eukaryota > Metazoa > Chordata > Mammalia > Rodentia > Sciuridae > Ictidomys > Ictidomys tridecemlineatus. The sequence goes on along the minus strand of NC_135486.1, from coordinate 40,912,086 downwards.
TATAAGAAATTTAATAATTATTGTTTATTAATAATAAACCACTAATAATTTATTGTTAAATTATTATTAAATAAAACTAAGTTATTAATTTAGTAGTAGTAATAATAATAATAATTATTATTAGAGAATTTCAGGGAGATATGGTTACTCTCTCTAAATTTGTGAGAAGAACAGTAAAGAGGACAAATAATGGGATTAACTCTTCCTGCAACCTCAGAGGCACCCTGTGAAACAACTTTCCATATCTTATTTGATTCTCACAACAATCATATAAGGAAGGTCAGTAATTTAGACAAGGAATATAATAGAATCTTAGCAATGGCACAGCAAGTAGTTAAGTGGCAAAGTCCGAGTTCTCAAAAAAACAAACAACAAAAAAAAAACCTCTAAATAAAACCCTAAAACCAAATACAATGGTTGAATGCAAAACGAATAAGCACAACCAAGAGATAAAAGAATGAAAAAAAATGTTTATTACTTGCAATAAGAAGAGTGCTAGAAATAATTCTCAAAGCAGTGACTCCCTGAACAGAGAAAGCAAGGCCCTTTTATTGGGGAAACTCATGCATATGCATATAGGAAAGAGAAGTCATCATCCATAGAGGCAGCCACATTCCTGAGCATGCTCAGTTCCAAGTCATACCTACGTAGCATGTTGGAAAAAATGGTGCATGAGAACACCCCTGGGCATAGAATTTAGTATTATAATGAGCAAAGTTTACTCCAAGTTGCTTAAAAGGGTGACTCAGCAATTTTGGCTGGTGCATTGTAAGTTTCTCTGGAAGGCTAATCCCAAACCAAAAAAATTGAAGGGTCATTAATGTCATTTAAACAGGCATCTCCCTCTCTCTCCTCCCCAGCCTCCACAAACATAGGTGACTGCCCCTAAAAGTACCTGCCTAGCAGCTCTCACACTTCCACAACCCAGAATTATACTACAGTCCCATGGGTAAAACTGGGGTCGGTAGACAGAAATGACAAAGCAGTAGATTTTATTTCACTCAATATAAGAGGGAGATTCTGAGCTTCAGAGTAGTTCAGAAATGACAAGTGGGGTTGGGGAGGGTGGAGGGTGGGAGAGTGGCCTTTCTGGGGGCTGTTGGGTTCTGATTCTGTATGTGTCATCATTTCCCAGCATCATGTCCTATAGACTCCTTTGCTTGAGGAATGACAAAGGAATATGGAAAAAAAAAAGAGAGAGAGGGAGGAAGATATGGGCTTTGTGGTTGAATAAATGCTCCAAATGCTGAGTTGAAACAGGCCGTCCTCGGAGAATTTTGCTAAGTCTTTCAAATACTAATTGTGGTCTGTGAACCTACAAAATGGAGGACTTATCTGACATTACAACCTCTTTCTGCTGGAATATTTCAGGGACTAATATTCCAAAGATTGTGATCAGAAATAAGATCTGATCTTCTGTCTCCCCTTTTGACCCTGATCAGCTTCCCCCACTGCCTGCAACCCATCCCAGTTCCTGTCACTCCACTCCAGTCCTCTTTCGCATTCTGAAAACACTCCAGGTACATGCAGGCTTTTCACTGCTGCTCCTGCTGCCCTTGAGGCTCCTTTCCCACGTATCTGTGTGGTTAACATGGGTGCTTCCTGCAAGGTTTGCTCTGTGTTAGCTACTCAATGTAGCCAATCCCTGCTCCTCCCTCTTGCGCTCTCTCTCTCTCTCTCTCTCTCTCTCTCTCTCTCTCTCTCTCTCTCTCTGTGTGTGTGTGTATATATATATAAAAAAATTTGCTTTAAGCAAAAATATATATATTCATAGCAGTTATTGCCTTTCAGCATACAATGAAATTAACTTTATAATTTTCATTGGTGTCTGTCTTCCCCACTAGAAATGTAAGCTCCATGAGGGTAAACATCTTAGTTTGTTTTGTTCATTGACACATCCCAAATGTTTAACCTAGCTCTCAAGGCCATAGTAGGTGCTCAGTAGACAGCACCTGTACCAATGAGTAAGTCACAGTTCCCATCCCCATGGAGGTAATTCTATGAACATCCAAGTGAACAGAAAACCTCTAATATTTATTATTGGAGTGCTTATACAAATATACAGAATCTCAAAATAACCTCAAAAAAAATGTAGAACATGTTCCAAGCAATCCATGATATAGATCAGGTACTGAGGACACTCATATGCTTTGGAGGCATCCATCAACTTTAAATGAGATGGCCTTCATATCCAAACCTTGCTGACATCACCTTATGAGGTCTGAAAGATCTAAGTCTGACCCAGAAGCTCGTTTGTGGTCTATTTATGTTTTAATATGTGGGAGAGCTCAGTCAGGTGGCAACGAGATGAGTCTAAAAGTGTCAGGATGCTCCCTACTCAAAGGTGCCAGTTAAATAGGGTCAAGGTCACCCTGGCTTGAGTACCAGGGAAAACCTTTATGTTTGTATAGGGACATTCTGGTATATGTGTCTATTCTTCCCAATGTGACAGTCCTAGTCTCCCTTCTATGTACTGAAAGGACTGTGGGGAAAGATCTTCAGATTCAGGGAAGCCCCTATCCTGTCTTGTAACTGGTAAACCTTTCCAATTCAGAAATCCACCATTGTTATCAGATACACACAAAGTGGGTTTTGGTGAAATTTTTATTTAGACCAGTCTAAGTTTCCAGACTGGAGCACTTTATATTTATGTGAGTCCCCAAAAGACTGTTCACACCTGAAGCCACCAACAGGATGCTGACCAAAACCCAAACCCAACTCTGCTTAGACTTCTCTACTACTTGTTCTAATTACTATTCTCAGCGTCCGAGGGGAAAAAGGACAGAGGTGAAGGTTTTATTCCAAATGGGGAAATAAAAACTCATGCATTGTGAGAAACAACAATGTGATTATTTTTACCTTTATAGAATGGTTGGTTCTATTCTGTCTTATCTATGTATGTGGCAATTAAAAAAAATATATAAGTAGCTGGCTTTAAGCAAATTAGAATACTTAATATGGGTTTTGAACTTCTGCCAGGAGTGGCTCCAAAGCCAGTTCTTTCTATTTGCATTGCTGCATTTATCCATTTCCAAACATTAGAAGATCCATCTATCAGATTCTGTGTAAATCCAGCACACAGATAATTTGTAAAAAAGCTTTCTTTCAAAATGTTCTGCGGTTTTTCTAATCTCGTCGCTTTTCTAATTTTCTAATCACATAACCTTGAAGTCGAAAAGACACAGCCTGTGATAATCTGTGTACACTGTCTTCATTATTATCACAGACATTTCTGGGGGAAAAAAAAGAAAACACACACACAAAAAACACACACCAAAAAAAAAAACCCCTTTCCGCCCCACACACATTCAAAGCTGGCTTTAAAGTCCTACTTTAGTCACAGTTCAATCAGATCCACATTAGTCCTACTCATCAGACAGAAAAGTGTTCATGAGCATAAGGGGGATATTGACTTTAAAAATTTACTGGCGAGGCGTTCAGAGCCTGCAGGAATGTCAAAACTCCAACCTGCATTTTGATGTTTTTGCCTCCGGTTAGTCTTGACTGACAAGCTTGGAGCACTTTGGTCTGTGCTCTGGCATCCATTAACTGTCCTTGACTCAATGTTATCCGGGCCGTTATGGGCAGCTCGGTGCCTGCCTAATGGTTTCAGTGGATTAGATGCCCCAAGGTGTAAGGAAAACTCACACCCGGTTTTCAGGGATCACGTTGGCTATTCTTGGCTTCATTAGGGGGGCATTGTTTGATCCTAAATAATGAGAGCCTGTTAATTATTATTCTGATAATTGGGCCTCATGTGGGAGCATGGCAGGCTGGCGAGGTGTTTTAAAAGGAAGCAAGTTTGGAAAAGGAGAAAGAAATGTCAAGGTTGAGGTGTCTTTGAGAGGGGAGTTTGTTTATATGCAAAGCGTTTTCACCTAAGTGGGGACCTGGTGCTGGATGGAGGGCACAGAGGGGGGGCTGGGGCGAGCTCTGCTCTATACTTACTTCAGCTAGGCTGGATTACAAAATTACTACCTTGGGCAAACTATTCACAAAGGCTCACCTATCCCACGACTGAACCTGTAATTCTGTGTGAAGGGACTGGGAATTGGTTTGTCTTGGAGGAGCGAGAGATCACATAGAGAATGGGGGGCCTGGGTTCATCCCATCTGCTCTCTGGGGACAGGAGTGAGCTTTGCTTCTTTGTGTGCTCTTGTTTTGCTATCATTGCTTCCTCCATAAAGTGACAACCAAGTCCATGAAAGGGATCGTGATAAGACTGCTGCCTGGTCAGACAGAAGAGGTGGCAGTCCAGGACCCAGGAATGCCAAGAGTCCCTGAGGTGTCAGATAGCAGATGACCTTTGGGAGGGGGGAGGTTTCCTTGAATAATCCAGTCCCAAATGAACCCCCTGAGATACCAGGACAACTTGGCCCTTTCGGGTGATCTATAAGTTCAAAGTACTGTTTTCCATTGTTAAATCTGAACTTGGGATCTTTACCCCTCAGTGAGAACTATATGGCAACATTTAGACTTATTTTTGATGATTTATTACATCACTCATGTAATGGTGACAGATACAATTCCATAATCGAGGTGTCTACAGAATTCCAGAATCTATCATGGACTCCAAGTTGAGAGCCCATGGCGTCTCTGTCCACATGAAGGAAGGACTGGGTTTAGACAAATGTCTCAATTTAAAAGGAGGAGAGAGAGTTTGGGGAAAGTAAACTTGCATTTGAAGCTTTAACTGGGTTTTTGTCCGACTTACTTAGACTTCGGGTAGAGTTGGCCAGCTGAGATGAGAGCTGGCCTGCCTGTAGACCAGGTGACAGTGACCGACAGGAAGAGAAGAAATAGAGTCCATACTCATTTTGAGTTCCAGCGCTATGTTCACCTGACTTTGCTTGCTTCTAAATCGCACTCTTCCAATTAAACTGGAGAGACTATCAAAAGTACATGTTCAAAACGGTTATATATCCTGGAGTTTTGGACTTGCCTGAGCCTTCTTCATACGGCTCTGTGATTCTCTTTTGTAGGTGCGGATGTTCTTTGAGATGCACCATGGGCTGTAGAGCAGGAGGAAAGGGTGGGAGGGCCCGGGGCACAGTATTGGGGAATTGAAGAGTTACTGGCCAAAACAGGTGATCTTGTCTGTGATCTCTCAACTGTTCCCAGCAGCTTCAGTGCATCTCATAGGCTCACCCAAATGGCACTGCACGTCACTAGAACATGGCAAACCAAGTGCAGAGTTAATAGACCGCAGAGCCATCTTGGACCCTGGGCACAGCCAAGTATTAAAGTCAGAGCTGACCAACAGAGTTCAAGAAAGAACAATGAATAATCAAGTAGAGACTATACCCGATTTGACTGTTCATTTGTTAGGTGACCTTGAACTTGGTATAGGAATTTTGTCTATTAGTAAAGATTATGTTGCTTTTCTGTCCAGGGTTTGCCGTTACAGGTGAGGGGAAAACAAATGACCCTAAATTCCCTTTTAAAAAGACTCTTTTAAGAGTTTTTCCAAACACTTTTTTTTTTTTTTTTTGGTATCACTTTTTATTTTCAGCTTGTATCACTTCCCAGAATTTCAGGTTTCAGCTTTCACTTAGTTCTTATCGTCCCTCTTGAAGAAGCTGCTTCATGCTTCTCCGAGGACAATGAACCATATATTTCCAGGATTATTGGAGAGGTGTGACATTCCCATATCCAGATCCTTGTATTTTACAGATTTACTTCCATGGTTCTCCAAGCTCTTAACTGTTGCCACTGAAAGATTGGTAACCTTTGTAACCTATTTTCAGATTTTGCATGAAGAGCCAATTGGCAGTTTCATAAGATGTTTTATCACCTCACAATTATCCTAGAAACCACAGTCTCTTTCTGGAGAGTTCACAATTTGTTAAGTTAGACAGATGATATACAAGGGCCATGGGGTCAGATTACACTCCTGGGCAAACACATTATTTAAGACAAAGGATGAAGCTTTATTCATCCCCAGGGCTTCCTTACTCCAAATTTCTTTAGGTTTACCCGTTGACAGTGCTGTCATCTTATGTCTTGACATTCACTAGGGCACTTGATCGCCAAGGTCTTCAGTGCCTTTGAACTCATACAAATGTTTCCACTTCAGTGACGGTGACTCAGAAGCCAATTTCCATAGCTGCTCTGTCCTCTGGATGGGAGGGCATTTGTGTTTCACGGATGAACTCTGCATAGTGGACGTTGTAGCAAAATGCTTTTTCTCTCTTTTTCTCTCTGTCTCTCCTTCTCCCTCTCAAAATATTTATGAAGTGCTTCCTTCTGCCTTTCACTGGGAGTGACATTGACCATCCTTTAAATTTACCATTTCCTGTGGCATACCAAATACCTGTGGTTCAAAACACCAGACTGTTTTCCAATGGTGATGTTCCCACAGGACAGAGTCTACGCCTTCTCCAGTATGCCTTTGCTCTGTGTCCTTGTGTCCCACACCTGAGTGATGAGATGAGAAAGTCATAAATACCACTGAGCATAGGCTCTTTCAAGGCCACAATCACCAACTGGTCCAGTGATTAAAAGTTGAATAAATATTTAGAATCAGGCAATTTGAGCTGAATGGGAATCAGGTAGAAGCTACTTGTAATGTTGTCCATAACTACCCTCACCCCTACACCACCTCCACCTATTATCCACAGGTAGATTCACCGATATGTAAATGATCTGTGATGACTCTGGAATGATGGGTCAATTCCTGCCTTCCCAGAAACCCTCCTCCTCTGTTTTGTATCACAACAGCCTCATTGCGTTAAGAAGGAGCCTATTCCTCAAATTATGTTATGTGCTTATACGAATGTCACAGTGAATCTCATTATTATTGTTTTAGTCAGCTGTTTTGCTTCTGTGACTAAATGACCTGGCCAGAACAATTGTAGAGAAGGAAAAGTTTATTTGAGGGCCCACGGTTTCAGAGGTCTTAGTCCATAGAAGGCTGGCTCCATTCCTTGGGGCTCAAGGTGAGGCAGAACATCTTGGAGGAAGAGTGTGGCAGAGGGAGGCAGCTCACATGGATCTGATGAGGAAGCAGAGAGAGAGAGAGAGAGAGAGAGAGGTCTCTACTTGCCAGATAAAAAATATACCCATCTCATCCAGCCACACCCTATCACTTCAATTACCACTTAGTTAATCCTATCGGGAGATTAATTCACTGATTAGGTTAAGACCCTTATTATAATCCAATCATTTCTCCTCTGAACCTTCTTGCATTGTCTCACACGTGAGCTTTTGGGGGACACTTCGAATCCAACCCGAAACTATTATGTATAACTACAATGTGCCTATATGTTTTAAAACTAGGTGCCCATTCTAGAACTTTTAGATCACATGCTTTGGATTATCTATACCATCAATTTCCTCTTTCATTACAGATGATTGAAAGGTGTTAATTTAAGAGAAATTTTTTTCCTGGCCTAGAATATAACACTTGGATTTAATAGCTACAATCAGCAAAAAGCCTATCTAAAGGTTTGATCTGTTCAAAAGTTTACAGTAGAGAATGGATTGAGAAGTTAATGTGGATGGCATTTTGACAAATTTGTGACAACATTATCATGAATCTTTTTCTCATTTTTCTTGTCACCATTTCCTTGTGCTGTTCTGGTAGAGAGAAGATTTAACAAGCCATCGGCCATACAGCACTATCGAAGAGACTGGAGAGACTACCTTATCTTTTTAACTACCCTGCCTTTTGAGGGATGCATTTTTGTCCTGTGTCTTGGGTCAGGATGGTTTTGCAAAGCTTCTGTGACTTTGGGAGCACAGTTGTCTAGGAGTGAACGGAACAGGTGTGTGGGCTGTGTGCTCTCATGGTGACATCATTACTAGTAAAGACAGATCGCCTAACTTACAGCTACTAAACCGAGGCATCTGACCTCTGGTTCCACTTGTGTAAATGACAGTTCGTGAAACATCTTGGGTTACTTCTCTAGAATTCCCCAACATTCAACCCTCTCAGAGGCTGGGCCCACATACATGGTTTCATTAATTCAATAAATATTCAACATCCAATGAGAATACTCCAGGTGCTGGAAATGGGGTAGCTAAATAGTATAGATGTAGTTCCTCCCCCTTTTAGTCTCTCACTATTTAAAAGGAAAGAAAGACATAACAATGGGCATACAACCAAAATAAATAAATAAATACACAATTACTGTTGACCAAATTCAAGTCTTTCTTCCCCCCAAGTAAATCAGTTCTACTGAATTCCACAGTTGGTGGTTATTCTACCTCACTTCCCATGGCTTCTTCTCACTGGGGTCCATGGTAAAGTCAAAGTGGCTGCTCCAAAGACTGGCTGAGTCTCAGTCTTCTAGTCTCCCATAGAAAGGAGCTGACCACCTTTGCCTCCAAAAAGTTGTTGGAGAGGCAGAAGGTTTTAGGATCTGCTCCATAAAAAAGTGTGTGTGTGTGTGTGTGTGTGTGTGTGTGTGTGTGTGTGTGAGAGAGAGAGAGAGAGAGAGAGAGAGAGAGAGAGAGAGAGGAGAGAGAGAGAGAGATGGAGGAATCACTTTTCATGTCTCACATTGAAAGTAGAAAGCTTATCTCTACCACCCTCCACTCCAAATTCAAGCTACTCGTTTATCTAGTTGAGGTCAAAATGCCTACTCCCCCATTTCAGAGGATCCTCAACAGGTTGGTTCGGGGGGTCATAGCCAGCAATGTTGAGAGAGTTTGTAGGTTGGGCCATCTGTGTGGTGTACGATAAGCGGCAAGAGTTGCCCTCTCTTGAGTACTTGTCACCATTTGGCATGATTAACTCTGAAGTTTCCTGTAGTCCTCATTTCCATCCCAGCTGCTGCATGGAGCTGATAAATGTATGCGCAGGGCCGGGGGAGGGGATCAGGGAGACAAATGGAATTTCTGTGGTTTGGGTTTTCTGTTCTTTTTAGCTTAGAAGAAATGTATCATAGGAAATAGGTCAAGTTTGGCAGGTATTTCTGGTAGACCTAGAAGGCAGCAGATGCTCTAAGTAGATGATAAGCAATAGCTTCTAACATCAGTGGTTTGCCTGCTCACTTGACCATTCGTCTTTTGGTCGTAGGCTTTTTGTCACTGCTTTGAGCAATCACTTTCCTTAGTGATTGCCAACACTGAATGAAAAAAAAGTATGGTGGCCACTACAGATCATTTCAACATTTTGGACCAAGGCAATCAGTTCTGCATCATGACTCTTAATAGGCTGTTAAGTCAGTCAATTCAAGAAGAGAAATTTTTACCGAATGGAGATTTGATCTGGTGGCCCCTTGTAAATAGTTTCCATTATGTCACAGAGGGAGACTGAAAGCAGGACTGGGACACCTTCAAACCATATCTTCAGCCCTCTCTTGTTTCTCCTGTTTAAATTTGGTTCCTTGTTACTGGTGATCTGGCCTCCACTTCCTCACCATTGCCTAGCTGCTTGAGTGTACAGGAATCATCCCACCCCCCAATTTGGTTTAACGTTTCTGTTCATTTTTCATATAGGTACAGTTTATTGAGCTTGGTATCAGATCTTGCATAGATCCTTTCTATGCATGATCTCACCCATGAATAGATAGGTGCCTTTGCTGAGTTTTCTAAATGTTCAAAAAATTTTACAAATATATTTTGTCTAAAGCAGAATTATTGTCCCCACATTTCCAATGAGTCCTGTTCCCTTCATCCACTTGCTCTTAACCAGACCCTCAGATTCATCGACTCCTCTCTTTCCCTAATTGCACCGTCCAGTCCAGCAATAGGTATTGTCAGCCCCACTTGGAAAATCTTTCTTAAATATGACCAATTCTTAGGAACTCCATTCTTGGTTCCTAAATTTAATGAAGATTTTTTCCTTCTCCTTCAAATATCCTCTCCCAGACTTTCCCCTGGCTTACTCAGTCTGTTCATCAAGATTTAGTCAAAATGTCACCTCCTTAAAGAACTTTCTTTGCCCATCCTATTCCCCTTCTCACTATCTCTTTATTCTGTGTTAGCTGTTTTTAAGGTATCATCCACTATTTTGTCTTAGTACTTATTCTAGTTCATTTCTTTGGTTACATTCTCCTGATAACATGCAAGCCTCATACAAGTAAAGAATCCAACTGGTTTACCAGCCAGAACAGGTCCTGACTGTACAGAGTAGATGCTCACTAAAACTTATGAATGAACAAATAAACAGATGAAGAAATACAAGTCAACAGAGATAGAGTAATTTGCCCAAGGTAACACAGCTATCAAGTGGTTTAGCCAGGACTGGAGCCCTTATAGGTCTTCATTGCTACCAAATTGAGTTTTCTTCTTTTTTCTTCTCCATCAAATCTCCCCTTTTACCCTGAGCTCTCCATCCTGTTTCTCAAGAAATTCACACAATCTAATTCTAAGTAAATGCTTTTCTTCCTATAGGACTGTGTCACTTCTTCAAAGGGATGCCTGAGGATGGTAAAAGAGTTCCCCAAAAGAATAAAGCTCTTCATTCTATTATCATTTATAACCAATTAGAGCAAATTTTTTAAAAAAGACTAAAACTCTAATTCTAATGAGAATTCTAGTCACTAAGGAGGAAGAATTGGGGAGATATTTTAGAGGGCTGTGGGTGTAGGGGTCATTGGCACAAATCTTCCAGATTTTATGAGATTCTTCAGATCTCATCCAGAAGGTAAATCCTTCCATGCAAAGGCTGGACTGGCTGTCATCCATCCAACTGCACCTGCATCAAAATATACACTGGACCAGGGTATTCCCTATGTGTTTGCTCTCTGCTGTGATCCGCACAACCCTTTCATGTTATCATGTAAGATTTTTTTTCCTATTCCCTCTTTACCAAAGAAGGAACAGAGTCTCAGAATGACCTCATCACTTCCTGCAAGGACAGCTGGCCAGGGTGTGGCAGAGCAGGAGATGGTGCCTGTGATTTCCACGTCCCAGTCAGGAGTTCTCTACTTGCTGTGCTGAGAGTTTCATTCTCGTGTTGTGCTTTTGATGATGGGAATAATAGAAAAAAAAAGGAAATATATATTAATAAAGAGGATCTTGTTTTTTACCCCAAATCGAAAAATTTTGTTATAGGCCTGAATGATGGTTCCAAAAAAAATAACCTTGTGAAAATGTTTATATTCCAAGAGGTCCAAGTTTCAGTCCAAGTTTCTCCCACCAACCTTCCCTCCCACTCTCTCATCTTCCCTCCCTACTTTTTTATCACTGCACTGAAGTGGAGTAAAGAATAGACGTATTTTCTTCTCAAAATTCTTCAGTCCTGTTCCCTGAAGAATGATCCTAATTATTTACTTGGCTCTCCCATGAAGTATTAACCTCACAGGGGAATTATTTTTTTTTTTAAATAATAATAAGAGCTTTAATTTTATAGAACATCTGTTACTTACCACGTAGTGTGATGACGGTAACTATCTATTGTCATTCACATCTCAAAACACAACATGGAAGTCTTATGCCCATTTTACAACAAGAAAACTAAGTAAGACTTTCAAGGTTATGTAGCTAGCAAGTGACAAAACTAGATTATAAACTTATGGATGATTCCAATATTCATTTAAACCATCTTAATAAGACTTTCTCAATCATTTTTCATCTAGCCCTTCAGTCAACTAGATAATATCACCACATCATTTCATGTCATTAAACTGGGATCTTTGGGACTAATGACTTCATGATTTTATTTTGGATTAATTTTCTTATTTTTGGAGCTGTCACAGTCCCAGTGTTTGAAGAACAGACCCACTGACAGCTCCAAGAATGCTCTCCTCATCTGCAGACTGAGCTCCCTTTTCTATCTTCAAAGGTTTGGAAGGTGTCCAGGGTCACCATCTTGCTCTATAGGTGACCACTTAGGGTTTTCAGGCTGAAATCCCAGGCTACTCAGTTATCATCCACATGGTTAATTTGATATCACTACCTTTGTCAAAGAGCTGTAATGCACAGGAATTTTGATCTTACACCTGACAATATTTCATCATAAAGCAGCAAATTTGGGCAAAAAAAGAGAAACAGATGATCATATATGTTTGGGAAGTTTCAAGGAGGTGGTATGTTAAATCAAGGCACTAATTAAATGTTTTTCACTTGAAAACATCTCCATCAGCAGCTTCATCTTTTTTTGTGTGTTTCTTACTTCCATGAAGTTTGCTGAGGATCAGTGTGTATTTCCTCCACCTTTCATATCTCAAGACCTTGGAGGACAAGGGAAGATGGTAGATGAGAGAAACTCATTGCAGATGGTATCTAAAAGTTGATGAGGAGTTGCAATGATTGAGGGTGGGAAAGCAGATGGAAAGAAGCAAAGTAAGGCAGACGTAGGAACTTGGGTTGTTGGGACTTGGGTCTTTGGAAACCAATGCTCAGCCTACTCTGTGTTGAAAAGCACCATCCAGTTAACACTCCCCAGTGTACGTCTATAGGTCTGCCATAGAGATATGGGCATTGCTCTGTGGGCTTCCATCACTTGGTTTTGGTCCAGCTTTGCTATGGGCTTGCTGTGCAATCTTAGACAAGTAACTTTTAAGTTATCTGAGTCTCAGGAGACTCAATCATAAGGGTTGATCTTAACCCTCTTTGGAAATCGGAATCATCAGAACTTTTAAGAATGCAGATTCCTGCAGCACACCGTCTTAAGTGGCGGATTCAGAATATGTAGGTAGGAGATCAGGGGTTCACCAATATTTTTACTAAGGTCCTTAGAAAAATCAAAATCACTGGACTGAGTGATGTCTGAGGTCTCCGTGGTTCTGACCAACTTCCTGTTCCCAACAGACTGCAAGATTAATCAGTGCACCTCAACTGGTAGACCCAGCTTTAACACATTCAATTAGAAGGTCCCCTTAGGTCCTGTGGGTTTGGTTAGAAACCTCAGGGCTGCTAGTGCTTAGGAAAGAGCAAAGCATCGGAGCGACCTCTTCCTTGGAGAGAGTTTGCAATGTTTGTCTGGCTGTCAGCATCAAGTGGGTGCTCAAAGTATCAGAAAGTCAGTGAAAGTGAGATGGTAATTAGCTGAGCAGTGGCACTACCAGAGGTCATTGCAGACATTTCACGATAGCAGAAGCTCCTTTTCTATCGGAGGTGGCAAAGCCTTGTTGTAGCTTGAGGTTTTTTTTTTTTCCTCCCCACTAGTCCTCCTAACAAAAAAGGAACTTCTCAAGGAAACTCTAAACTGGAATTCAAAAGGAACAATAGAATTGGATTTGATTTGTTTAATTCTGAAATCAAGGTCACTAGAAAGTACTACAGCTCTTATTTGTGTGGTTTGGGATTTTTTTTTTTTTTTTTGGCAACATCTTTCTTTTCATTTGATGGTCCTGTCATCCCCAGAACTGTGTATGTTACTGATCCTGCCTGTATTCAAAGCTGTTATTAAGTGGACTCTTTTAGATTTTAGAGAAATGATAATGGTTCCAAAGATGACAGAAAGTGGCAGCTGGTGACAAAAAAACCCCTTGATAAGACGACAACAGTAAATCAAACTACCGCCACTTTTCCGTTTCATGTTTGTTAATACCACCTCGCCTTTTGAAGTTTAAAGCAAGGTTCAAAAAAGCCAGGTGCTGAATCATAATATTAAAGCAAGTAAGGAGCTCCATGAAAGGGAGGAGATCTGAGGGGGAAGCAACAAACACAGCTTTCAACTGCCTTTTGTCGGCCTTTCTGCAGATGTCACCAGTGGTTGTCCCAGCAGAGGGTTCGGCTTGTAGCAGTGCCTCTGGCTGATTCCCGCGCTGCGTTTCAAGTGTCAATCAAAAAGGAAGGACGCAGCTTAGGTCCTGGTCATTGTCCTGTGAAAAGAGCCAAGCATTTAACATTGATTTAGCTCCCTCAATATACAAAGATAGAGCCAGCTTTGTGCATCGAAAAGGGCCTTTGGCAAGGTTGCTTGTAGAGCAATTCCATCGCATCGGATGCGCCTTGGTGTAGCTGTCAGACTGCGGTGTCTGGAGCCCTCTGAAAAGTTATTCAGGACTGAGTGAGCAAATTAGAAAGAAAGAACGCGTTCCCGGCAAGAGCGGTGCTGGTTGTGGCCGGGGCCTTTTAGGATCTCGTGGTCATTTTAAATAATAAGAAACCTCCAGAGCTTCAGGGTGAGTCAGAGCAAGGTAGAAAGGAGGCCAGAGACCACCCGAGAACCCAGATTGGCTGCTGGGTTGACAGCGTGTTTTCCTGGGAGTTTATCCCAGCCTGTCTGCATCCCATGTGGCCTTCAGCAGGCGCTGAAAGTTTAGAGCAGTTGGTGTTGAGTGTTCCCCTCATTTATGTTTCCATTTTCTGTGAGTAGACATCAGTCTGGCCACGCTAAAGGAGTGGGGGAGATGCTGACCGTTGAGCATCCTTACCTGGCCTTATTGCATTTGTGTATGCATTTCTTATTTCTTCTCTCTCCTCTTCTCCTTCTATTTCTCCTCCTCCTCCTGTCTCTCTTCTTCCTTTTCCTCCTCCTGGACTTTTTTTTTTTTCCTGTGTTTTCTTATGAAATGACCAGCTGCTTGCTCTTGGGCTACATGAACACTTCCAGTCCTGAAAATGTTGTACAGATGGTTCCCCAATGATGAGGGTTTTTCCACTTTACAATGGTGCAAAAGTGCCTCATTCTGTAGAAAACTATACCTTGAATTTTGAATGTGAATCTTTTCCTGGGCTAGCAATATGTGGTACAAGACTCTCTTGTGATGCTGGGCAGAAAAATCACAGCTCGCTGTCATCCGTATGATCACCAGGGCAAATCCATGGGGTGCTGTGTGGCTAAGCACGGATGTTCAGAAGGTTAGGCGTACTAAATGCGTTTCCCACCTACAATATTTCACACTTAGGATGGGTTTATTAGGATGTGACCCCCATCATACATCAAGGAATATTTCCAAGCCTCTCTTCCTCATCCGCTAATGAGTTGAGGTCCTTGAAATTGTTCAGGGCTTAGGAAACATGGTGGTTGAGCTGGTTCAACAGAGATGATTGATGCTCTCTGAATGTCCATGGGCTTTCTTTCATTTCCTCACTTTCTCTGCTGTTGAATGGGGGTCTTGGGGGTGAGTCTGAGCTTATGAGAATGTCCTCTAATTCCTATTTGAGGTCCTAAAAATTGGAATACCTAGTCCATCACTTCTGCCATTTGCTGATGATAGAACCCCAACATAGAAAAAGACTTTTATGCTGGAGAGTCACCAGACCAACATGGACTTTGTCTGAACCAGAAATAAATCTTTGTTGTGTTACACCATTGAACTAGGGTCTCACCCATCATATTCGATATGCCCAGTGTGCTAGAAATATCCAGATAAGGCACTCCTCAAAAAGGGTGGTGCTGAAATCTTGGCTAACCATAGAGCTTTTTCCAACAGCTGCTCTAACCTGTGTAAATACAGCAAGACGATAAATGGAAACATAACAACACACAAAAAAATGGTTCATTTTCCATTTAGCCAAAGTTCTGAGTCCTCAACAATGATTGTCTGTCATCTGAGGGACCACCTCTTCTTTCATGCCCACCCACATCCCCAATCCCCTTGCCAAATTGTCTATTAGCTGCACATGCCTGCCCACACCTTGACTAAGAATTAACTAAACCATCTGCCTCTTTTATTCTTGAGTCCAGTTTGGTGAGTGTGACTTATAGGAAATAAATCAACCTTGCTGGTAAGGACAGCTGCTGATTCTATGTTTCCAGCCTCAGTTGCCCCTCAATACCAATGGGCAGTTTTGTTGCACATGTTTAATTTGTTTCACCTACCACGCTCTTAGCATATCATACAACTTCCTTTTGTATGTGCACACACGAAAGACTAATTGGCAGTTTCTCTAAAACTTCCATTCCCAACCCACAAGTTTTTCAGTGCCTCTCTCCTGTGTCTCAAAGGATTCTGCCTTTCATCCAAGGATGATCCACATTCCTGCCCTCTGGATCCCATGTTCTAGGACTTTGCTAAATCAATGACCTTTTTTATTCCTAGGATTTCTGTCTTCAAGGACGCCCTCTCCCAGCATACAAACCAAGCTCTTTCTGTACACCTTTGGAAAAAGTGGTCTATCCTCCTGTTGTCCTTTATCTCATTCCCCAGTTATTTCTTGATCCATAACAGTCTGCCCTGTGTCTTCTCTATTTATACTGTTCTGGTGAAAGTCACTGCCATGTAATTGCAATAGGAATCTTTGGATCTTCACGTGGCAGCATCTGTCTGCACCATCTAGACTCTTTCACCACCTCCTTCTCTCCCTTTTTCCCAGTTTTGGTTTCTATGATGTTGTTTCCTTCTGTCTTGTCTCTTCTCTCTCTCACTCTCTTTTTTTAAATTCCTGTTTTTGCAAAGAAAACACCATCTAACTCATAGTTTTTAAAATAGCCTTCCTAGTACTGGTTGGAATGGGGGCAAGCACTTAGTTAAAAAAAAAAATCAAAATTGCCTGCAAGAAGAGGAATCCTCCTGACTCAGATTGAGGCTCTGTGACAGACGGCCGATTCCTCCAACGCGATCAGGTTGTTCAATTTTGCAAATAGATGTGACTCAGGTTGTACCAGGGGCTGGATCCACATCTATTGTTAGGTGTTAAGCCTCTGCTCAGAGCTTCTGAAGATGAAGAGTCATATCTGTGACATCCCTGGTGCTACCTAGTGGTTACAGGAATAGAACTGGGGTAGAGGGAGGGACCGTTTGGCATCCGGCTGCTGGTTTCTTTAAAGGCTTTGAAAATGTAGTTATTTACCTGTGAACTTCTGAACTCAGACACACACGCAGGGATCACACCCTAGGCAATTCCATAAGACACAAAACTTTATATCTTTTGTTGTATTTCAGATGCACATCTCTGCAGATTGTCTTGCATGATACTTTTAAAAAATTTTTTCATCTTCCCACTGAAAAAAATTATTCACTGCCTCTCAATGTTAATTAACATGGGTTCATAGTTCTACATGTTGCTTCAATTTGACTTGAAACTCTCTGAGCCAGAGAGCCCATTCCCTTTCCTTATAACCCTCTTGTGGCCATTCCTAGACACCCACACAATCACATACCGACATTCACACTAAGGAAGACATCATACTGACGATGCTGGAAGAGTCTACTTTTCAATCATTCACTTCTTGCTATGGACATTCAACACTTAACTCTAAAGGTGATCTGTTGCTTTAAGCTTGAAAAGAAGGCAGCATATCAGTTCCGTCTGAAGTTCAGATTCTCCATGCCAACCCTTTTGACTGACCTGGCTAGGTCATCTAGTATACCAGGTTGTCAACTTGAACTCATGGTCCAAATGGCTATACTGGGTCTCCAGAGACATGCTGTGATTTTGTGACTTCCTCCCAGCTTCCCAGTCAGGGCAGCAACTCGGCTTTGATTGCTTTTGTTCTGATTCACTCTCAGCCACGAACCAAGTTTTTAAGCCACAATAGACAGCAAAGGCCACAAGCCTGTAGTGTGGAAAAGGTGACGGCACAGGACATTAAAAGAGAAACAAGGAAAAGTACCATGAATCCGTGGATAAGCTAAAGCAAATGTCATATGACATGTGACTTTGTTTACCTTGACTGGGTGTGTCATCCCTGAGTGCCCGGGGACTAGGCAGGCAGGATGGTGGGGACTGGTCTAGATATGAGTCATCTACATATTGAGTTTATTAAAGATTTAAGGGGCCCTTTGGGTCTTTCCATCCAAAGATTATTGTTTCCTTCCAGGTGTTTGGCTACAATACATTCTCTTAGGGCCCCCTTGGTCAGAAAACACCACGGGACAGCAAAGGGATTGGAAACCCTGTTTGCTCTGCTCTTGGGCTACTTTTGTCTGAACTGTGCTTATTGGATCACACAATTGCTACCACTGCTTCATGTACTCTCCTGGAGTGCGTGGGTCTGGTGCCCCTTTGGTTCAAGGACAATGCAATCTGTGGTTCCTTCCACCAAGGAAGGCTGGATTCACCTGTCACCCAAACAATCAAAAAATGGGCTGGGGAGGGGAGAAGAAGAAAAGTGAATCAGGTCACATAGTCAAAGTCATATGCATTCTAAAAACCCAAAATGTCCCTCCCTCTGGCATTTTGACTACATCCAACCCTGAGTCCCCTGAAGAGAAATATGGGATACGTACATGCAGGTGGAGAAGCAGATGAAGAGAGAAGAAGGGAGGAAAGGGGGTTTCAGTACAAGCTCCTGTAGTGTGTGTCCACTCACACCCAGACCTGGCCTCATAATAAATCCTATTTCACTCATTGCAAGTTTTCAGAGCAGTCAAGATGGGTAGGGAAATCTGCATACACCTGATCTAGAATAAAATAGCGACCAGGGAAGTAGACAGATCAAATCCTTTCATTCCGATTTCATTTAGCCTTTGCTATATCAACATTTATTGAGACAATTCTCTTGATAATTCATTGATAATTCATTCTATTTTCCACCTATGAAAATCAACTAAAAATGAAGACTATGAGGCTGTCTCGAAGGCAGCTGGGGCACAGTGCTGTGAATGGGATTTGGGCCTCATAGTACCAGAGAACCAACACTGACTCCAGTCCCGACAGACTCAACTCCTTTGGCTGTAGAATAAAGATGGCAGTAACGGTAGCCCCTGCCTCTCAGTGGGGATTAAGTCAGGTAATGCAAGCATTAAGTCAGTAGCTGGCCCATACCAAGTGGTCATTAAACACGGCTATTGTCATTATTTATATTGCCTTTGTGTAAAATTATTTAATAGTTGAGCATTTCCTTTTGGAGATTAAGAAGAGCCCGTGAAAGATGAATCCATGCTAAGAATGCAATGCAGGGTTACTATGTAAAATGTAGGTAGACAGAAAACAAGAGAAGAAAATTAAATTCACTTTTATCTCATCATCAGTGATAACTCCTACAACAAATCTTAGGGCATATATATTTGAGATTTTTAATTAATATTCATATACATGTGAATGTGTATATTCATATATGCATAGTTTTTTCTATACACCAAATACATATATATTTTTACTTACTAGAGATTACACAATGTATTATTTATTAGAATCTGTTCTTTCATTTAAGGGAAGAGCATTATGCTAACACTCTCCCTTGCCCCTTGGTTGACTGCCCCACTCTCTTCTTTCAGACTCTCCATTCCCCCCCCAGAGATACCTCTGTCTGCCCTAAATTAAACATCGTTCCCATCGCCTATGTTGGCCTGGCCCACCTTGGTTCCAGCGGAGGCGCCTCTGTGTGTGCCACCTCCATTCCCATCTGAGCATGCGCTTTAGTCATCCCTGCATCTTCTGCACCCGATGCAGGCAGGGCACCCCCATCAGTGCCCCCTGAATATTTGCAGGATGAATGCATATTTAATTCCGAGTTCTTCCTCGGCCGTTCACACTTTTCTAGTGACATTAGGACGGGTTTCTTTAGTCATCAATTCCTGTGCTCTGAGGAAGTGTAAACTAACTTAAATCTTGACCCAAACAGCATAAAAGGGAAGGGAAGGCTGCCAGGAAATACACAGGTGAAATATCCCACAATTACCTGCAAATGATTTTTAACATCTGTGATTTGGGGGTTCATCGTACAGTGAGCATGAGCTCTCTCACCCGGGGAAAGGTAAGCAGTGAATTCGGATTTCCGTTTTACCACTTTTCACTGTCAAGTCTGCACTTCTGGGTTTCTGTTCACCCGTTTCCTCTGCTCACCTGTCT
This sequence comes from Ictidomys tridecemlineatus, assembly GCF_052094955.1. Taxonomy (NCBI): domain Eukaryota; kingdom Metazoa; phylum Chordata; class Mammalia; order Rodentia; family Sciuridae; genus Ictidomys; species Ictidomys tridecemlineatus. The sequence goes on along the minus strand of NC_135486.1, from coordinate 40,892,508 downwards.
GTTTACCTTAGAGGCAGGGTCTCAGGCGTCCCTTCTGGGCTTCTGATGGAAATGTGTGGACGAGGGCATCGCACAGCCCTTCACTTTGCATCCTGAAGTCACCCAGAGCCACCTTTGGAGAGGACTGGAAACAAACTCACTGGGTTATCTTTAACCCCCCAACTCGCTTTTTCCAAATTCAAGAGGGTCACACCATCACTGATTTGCCAACGTCGTGACATTTTAATTATGGGCTTTATCGGTTGACTTGTTGGCTGGACAGTGAATCGCTTCTAGAGGATGAGATGCTGATGTCACCCCTGCAGGGCCCAGAAACCTGGAAGAGAGCTTTAGAAAGCCAAGGCTGTGTGTGTAGGAGTTGAGCAAAGAAGAAGCAAAGTGAGAGGAAATAGAGAAAAAAACCACACACATCCTGCAGCATGAGGTGAGCATCCTTCTTAAAAATGTTTTACCCAAGAGAGGGCATGAGGGAGTGAAGAGTCGTCCATGGGAAGTTCATGTGATATGTTTCTGGGTCTACCTGACAAGGCTAGGGTACCCATGTATTTAATCAAAATAACTGTTGCTATGAAGGGATTTTTAAAATGTGGTTAACATCTACAATCAGTTGACCTTCAGTGACAATTACCCTCCATAAAGTAGGTGGGCCTTGTCGAATCAGTTGAAGCCCTAAGGACAAAAAGTAATGTTTTCTAGAGAAGAAATCCTGCCTCAATACTGCAGTGCTAACTTCTGACTGAGTGGCAGCCTGAAAGTCTGCCCTAGAGATTTCAGGCGTTCCAGTCCCTACATCATAGAAAAACCAATCCCCTCAAACATATGACATATATTTGTCCTATATGAGATTATGTACATATATGCTGATGTACAGATATGTTTTTCTGTATATATGATATATGTATATGTGTATGGACGTATATACGATGTAATTGCACACACATATACACAGATATAGATATCCTTGTGTTTCTCCGTCTCTGGAGGTGCTGACTGACACAGCTGATCTGCCCAGAAAAGGGAGAGAGAAATGGGTGCGGATGGGTGCCAAGGGAAAAAAGGGAAAAAAAGGAAGAAAGACATTCCTGTTACTGTTACCAAAAATTGAGGACATGCCAAGTCTACAAGAGTAACTGGGATGTGAACTAGGTTTGGGGGTGCAACGATGAGTACAGAGTATTTCCCTCAGGAGCCAAGGTGGCCAATAGCCATTGCTGGACCACGGTAGCTGCCAAGAGTGGCTGCTAGCTCTTTCTTCCATGTGCATTACCCTCTCCCAGCCATCCACCCCTGTTTCTTTGCTTGAGTCTTAATACCAAGCCTGCAAGTTGGCAAGGGCAAGCATTGGTAGGCCCATTGCACAGATCAGAAAATAGACAGCCACTGAGTACCCAAGCCTGGGGACTCATGGATGCCGCAGAGAAGGGTTACTTTGAAGACAACGCATGGTGTTCAGAGCCCAGCGCAGCTGAGATGAATCAGGAAGCTGCGGTCCACCTCTTCTGCGTCCACCTGTGTCTGCAGCCTGTGCCCATCTGCTTGAGAGCAATCCTAAAGAGCGTCCTCACAGACCAGCAGCTCTGTCGTGGGAGAATTGAAGGGGTTAGGCTTTGGAGGACGTGGTCTTTAGAGGGAAAGTTGAGCGGTGGCAACAAAAGTTACCCATCGGCAAAAACAGCTGGGGAGCCATCTGTCTGGGAGAAGCCTCCTGCCCGTTGCATTACCCCCCCTCCCTGCATCTGTGAGAGGCCTGGCCGCTGACTGAGGCGGTTTATAGCACAGGGAACAGAAGGAAACCAGTTGGCCCTTGGATAACCTTGGCCTCATTAGCATTGAACCAAAGCCCACTGCGCTATTGACTTCTAGTAAATATCCACCCATCAAGAAGATGTCCCGGAGCCCTGCCTCAGGGGTGTTCAGACACCAGACAGAGCCTTCTTGCTCCTCCACGGCCAGCTTTGTGATCCAGGAGTGGCTGTCAGACCCGTCCTCCTCTCTCCACCCACCACCATCCAGCGCTCGGAAGCCACACCATCTTCCCAGGCGGGGGACAGGGGGAGAAGAAAACCCAGCACGGCCACCTCTCTGAAAGTCTCCCATTCTCTCGCTCCAAAGGGCCAAACAAATAAACCCTGGAAAGGCGGTTCAGCACCTGAAGTGTACACAATTATATTTCCAACTGCTTTGAAAAACTTTTATTTTTTTTTGTACAGCAAATGACACATTATCTTTCCGGAGGTCAGGGAATAATGCAGTTGGATTCTTGCGACATTGTGAGAGTTAATGTTTCTATTTGCCATTGTGTCCTGTGCAAAGAAAGGCGGCCGGTCACCTGGGGTTACCACAACACAGCACGGAGATGGTGGAATCTCGGAGAAGTGCTTTGATGATATTGGACACTATTGTGCAGGCGGTGGCCCCCTTCTTGCCTGCGCTGCATAATGGGCTTCCGAGTGCTAAGGAGAGAAACGATACTATCCTTGGAGTGTCAGAGGTAGAGCTCTCCAGGAGCTGCATTCATAATTCGCTCCAACTTAAGGACTTGGATTTTTTTTAATAGTAATTGAAACCTAGAATTCAATGGCCATGTCATTTTCTAATATCATAATTGCCAAGGAAATTGAACCACAAAGAACTCTTTATAAATTGCAATTTCACTTTATTAGAGTACCTGGGAGCTGGTAGTGTTTTCTCATCAAGAAAGACCCCTAGGTATCTTCTCTTTGCGTCTTTCGAACGTTCACCCTCATTCACGCTGCCCTCTTGAGCAGTACCTTGGATTTCCAATGGGCGTATTTAGCCCCTCTTAAAATGTGTACTATTTGCCAAGTGTTTATATTAATTGCTCCCGTGGGAGCTTCATAATATAAGCTTCAACTCCATCTCTTCATTGTCACATGTCAGCTTCCTCCCATTCCACCTAGAACACTGTCTTTGTTTCTGTGGATGGAAGTGATATAAAGATGCTTTATGTGTTTAGAGGACTGTTATAATATTGATGCTGCAGTTACTGGATTCTATGCATCTTTCTTAAAGTGAAACAATCCCTAAAGAAGATTTATTACAATATCACCGAACTAAGTTCAGGACTGAAGCATAGAACAACAACCAAAAAAAAAAAAAAATTTTTTTTCACTCTTCTTCGAATGGCTTGGAATCATCTGAATTATTATTGTCATTATTATTATTTTTGATTATTGAGAGGCAGTGAAGCACTTCACCTCCTATTTCTGTGGAAATGCAGGACCTGCTTACTTTTTTCCCTCTACCTCCCAATTACTGAACTGCTCTGTTATCCTTTTTCTGGTCCTGGATTCTGATCCATTGATAACCACCGGGCTCTCCCTCCTTCCTGGTAGCTACTAGCTCAGTTCAATTCCTGGAACATTCTGGCATGAAAAGGACTCCAGAGAGTAGACCCCTCTGGGGAACTCAGTCCAGGCATGGAATCCTTGACAAAGAAACCATATGGAACCCAGCAGAGTCTTTATTCCCAGGAATCCCGGGAACCTGGGAATTTGAGATTCAAACACCAGGGAAGAAAACAAGAGACACAAACCACACTCATCCTGGAAAAGTCTCTGATATGGAGCGGGAGAAAAAGGGATATGAAACGTGTGCCCATCTGGATTGTAGCTATGTAACGTCTTTATTTATGAAGACAAAGGATGGCAACAGAATTTACCAGAGTGAAAGCAGGTTGTGTTAGGTGGTCAGGGTTATTAAGTATTATTTTCTCCATTTTCTGGACCTTCTATTATGCACTGTCTTTATAATAGAAAAATGGAAGAAAATGAGGCTTTAAGGAGAGAAGAGCAAAATCCCAGCCACATCTGCCCCTCTTTTGACCCCTCACCTTCCAGCACCTCAGACCCCGTCTCGCATTGTGTGGAGGTCCACTAGCTGGGAGCAGAGGGAAGGGAAACTGAAACTTGGTCCTTAGCTGGGTGACTTTTTCACTTCCTATGGAAGGGTGAACTGAAGAAAAGCAGAAGTCAGGGACAATTTTTCCAAAGTGATATGCTGATCTCAAGGTGCCTGTTTGAAATTCCTTGAAAGATAGGTACTGCCTGAACAGCCCATGACAAACTTAAGTGAATCTTTCTAGAGGTTTGAATTTATGTATTTATTTTAACTGAAATTTTTTTTCTCATGATTTTTTTTTCCCTTAAAAAATGAAACAACTAGGCGTGGTGGCACAACGCCTGTAATCTCAGTGTCTCGGGAGGCTGAGGTAGGAGGATCTCAAGTTCAAAGCCAGCCTCAGCAAAATTGAGGCACTAAGCAACTTGGTGAGACTACGTCTCTAAACAGAATATAAAATAGGGCTGGGGATGTGGCTCAGTGGTTGAGTGCCTCTTGAGTTCAATCCCTGGTACCACCACCACCACGACACCCCCCAAAAAAAAGAAAAAAGAAAAGAAACAGCCACTTCCCATGGAAGCACATGTAATGGAATTGATACCACTCAAAGAAAGTAAGTCTGGCCCTGCAGCAGGATGACATGAAGGACCAAAAGCATCTCAATATCAGATGAGGGATGTCATTAAGTATAAAAAGCCCTGGGCTGTGATGTCACTCAGTCTTGAATTGTGTCCATTTGGCAATTGAGTTAACCCTTCTGGACCTCAATCATCGCCACAGATAAGCAATGGGAATTTTCCCTGCCTTGAGTTACTCTGAGAAGGCAAAGGGCTGGGGTTTGCTAGTCTAAAGTACTCAACAAGGTGCGGTTCTCATTTCCTTCTGACCTGAGTTCTCCTGTCCATTCCTGTGCATCTCATTGGACCACTTCTATGTCAAAAGGAGGCAGAATGGCATCTGAGACAACATCCCTTGTCACTGCACACATTCAGATATGCCACTGGTTAAATCATGATCTATAAAATGTCCCAACTACAAGTCAAACAGAGTCTAGTTGCTTTGACAATTTTCAGTACCTGAAAGGGGTGGGCGGGATGCTCTGGGGCCCTGGTGCTCTCTGGCATAGGGATGAGGAGCTCGAAGCTTAGGTTCAGATCACCACAAATACACTGAGGGGCTCGGGCAAGACACTTTGCTCCCTAAGCCTTCAGTTTTCTCATCTGTAAAATGAGGCAAATGGTCAGAATCAGGACCTTCAAAATAGATTTTAGCAGCACTTCAGTATTCAAGTTGAACTTTACCCAAAACAGTCACCCCCCTTGTGGCAGGGAGCAGTTACTCTGGTTGTGGCCACCCAGCTTGGTGACCCTCACTCCCTGTGGTAGCCCTTCTGCAAGACCACAGAGCAGAGCTGGAGACCACAGGTTTACCCTCTTCCAAACCTCTTCTCAATCTAACAGGGCACAACATATTGAACAGAATGGGTATTTAATACTGTGTTAGAATAATAAACATCTGGCCACAAGACGTGACTATTTATTTTAAAAATATTGTTAACCTTTATCAAAGCATATTATCAAATTACTTTGTTTGCTTCCATTTAGGAACAATTTCTAAAAAAAAAATTTTTTTTTTTACTCGTGACTGCTTTATTGAACATCTGTCGTTTTTTTTTCTTCTCTTCGCTTTTAATTTTACTTTAATTTCTACTCTCTTCTAAAAGGAATTCCCTACTCTCTATTATCGAATTCCTCAGTTCCCTTCTTAACCCAGATTGACATGTACATTGGAGAGCAAGGGAAGGATCAGGAAAGGTAGATTCTGGGGGTGCCTCTCTCACTCTCTCCTCTCTCTCTCTCTCCCGGATGGCGTTCTTCTTTCTGATTTCTCTTCCAAATTCTTTCCTTCTTTCTCCAGCATCCTCTAAGGGCCACCATAGCACCATGACCTTAAGGTATTTTTAAAAACCCAGATTCCTGGGTTTCATCCCATATCTATCCAATCAAGATCTCCGAGGCTGGAATTTTAGGAAAGTAGAGAATCAAAATAAAGCTCCCAAAGTGAATTTAAAAAATCTCTTCTAAATTTCAAAACCTACCTTCCAAGTCCCTTTCCCCAAATCCCGTCTCCCAGTCTCCCCATCTCTCTCTTCTTTCCCCATCGGTTTTCATCCTAATTACCAGCCAACTGGTGGATGTCACTGCTACTCAAATGCACTCCCGCTCTGGAGCCCTAATCATGCCCATTGTGCTCCTCAAAGCTGAGTCAAGAATTGCTGCCTTTTTATTTCCCTCTCTCCATACATATTGTAGAAGGAAGCAGGTCCCCGCTGCTTTTGTTGTCCCTACTTCTGGGCTGAGCTCCATTTGCTGGTGAACGGGGCTTATCTTCACCCTCCCCCCCCCCTCTAAACACTGTAACATTCAGCATCCTTTCATGTTGGTGCTTTTAAAGTAAATCTTTGGACAATTAAAGATATGAAATGGCTAAATAGAGTTCTGCGGGCGTTCTTCTCTCCTTTTTAAAGGTTTAATCACACTTAATGGCTCTCTTCAAAACTTGAATTTTCCATTTTGGTGTTTTGACTCCATTGAAAGAGTTTACTAATATTCTTTCAAAAGTATTCTCTGCTCAAATGAGCTATTCAATAAAGTTTTATGCCACGCTATAGGATTTACACTAAATGGAAAATAATTTAAAGGGAGATCAGAGTTGGGGGTGACGTTTCGCTCTACAGGTTTTGTTAGCCAAACTATAATCACCAATGCATGGTGCCTGAAGAGTTGGTGGGAGAGAACAAAAATTATTTAGATACACAGGAGAGTATTTCAAATGCGATTTCAATACCTTCCTTTCCTTGAAGAGAGCTTCTTGTTTGGCTTTATGATTCTATAAATAGGAACTTGTGGTATATTTCCCCCTTTTCTGTTCCCCTCTTTCTTCTCTCTTCTCCTCTTATATTTTTCTTCCCGAAGAGCAGCAAGCAATGAGTCTACTCTGTGACCGATCGTCTGTTGCAGGTTGTCTTAAACAAATCGCTTGACAGTTCCCAGCCTTGGTCTTGCTGACACAAATCTTGTTCTTACTTGTCACCGTCAAGAGTAAGAAGCTGGGAGGACACTGAGTGCCCCCTCCCATGGGTCATCACAGTCCAAATGAAAGAATTTGCCATTTGAAAGGCAAATTAGTGTAAAATAGAAACCGGAACTCCTTGACAGCTTCTCTAGGCACCCCAAGCCCTCTGGTGGTCTTACTGGTATGCACATATATGTGGCACTAACAAGACACACTGGAAAGGTAAGGAGTGACCTAGGTCCATGACCAAACACGGACGCCCCTTCACCTGCCTGCCATCTACCTTCCTTCCTTCTTTCTTCCTGTAAGTAACCTTGATCGCTTGTACCATGCCCAGTCGTGTGCTAAGTATCAGGCCACATTGAAAAGAAGTATGACCTGATCTTGAGTTTAACATTTGGCTAAAGAAATAAGTAATGTAGGTAATACATGGAAGACACTATGATCTATGAGCCAGGTGCTGTCATTTACTAACCATGTGATCTCTGGGAAAGCATTTAATTTCTCTGAGACTCAGTGTTTCTTTTCCATGGACATCGGTTGCTGAGGTTGAGTAGAATTTAACACTACCTGAAAATATCTCTTTAATTTTGTTTGTTTGTTCTTTTACTCCTCCCTCCACCTCCCCAGGGCAAGCTCCACTAGAGCTGGGACTTCGGCTGATAATTCACCTCTGCATCCTCCATGCCGGGAGAGTGGGTGGCACAGAGAAGATGGTTGATAAATAGTTGCTGAATGGAGGCACATGTCACAAGGAAATCTCTATGAAGACTGAGCTACTGACCTTGACGTAGATTTGTAATCTAGGCAGAATTTTCAAGAAGATACACAAACGGGGTGGAGAGTGGTCGGAGTAAGGTGAAGAGATGCCGAAGACATTGTAATGGGCTCGAGATACAGAAAATACCAGTCTGCTCGAGAGTGGTGTGTGTGCCCTGGGAAGAGCGGATTTAGCCTGAATTTTGAAAGGCCTTCAGTGGCAGGATTAGCCTGGGGGAGAGAGTGAAGGGTTTTGGTCAGGAAGTACTGACCAAAAGTACTTTCAAGAAGTACTGTTTTGGGAAGATTAATCAGGTCATGATAGACAAAACTGGCCGTGTGGCAGGGAAATAAATTAGGAGGACCCTGTGAAAACTGAGGCTCCAGGTGACAAGGCCTGCTTAGAACCACAGGGAATGGGGATCTCAAGAAGAGAGAAGTAGAATGATCTACCCAGCCAAGAATCAATGGAACTGGATAACTGAGGAGCCATGAAGAGGAGGAGGAGGAGGAGGAGGAGGAGGAGGAGGAGGAGGAGGAGGAGGAGGAGGAGGAGGAGGAGGAGGAGGGGGGAGGGGGAGGAGGAGGGGGAGGAAAAGAAGAGGAGGAGGAGGAGAAGGGGGAGGAGGGAGAGGGGGAGGAGGGAGAGGGGGAGGAGGAGGGAGGGGGAGGGGGAAGGAGGCACTTAAGATATGAAAGACAAGGGAGAATCCACAGAACCACAGAAATGAGGAGGGGAGGCCATTTTGAGAGAAATATAATGAAACTGTTTTCACTTATTTTAAGGTGTATGTGGATCACCCAAGTGAACATGTCTGGTAGGCTGCAGAAAAAAGTGAGGCTGAAGAAAACCATGTGGGGGAGCTCAGCTGGGGCCGTAGCTCAATGATACAGCGCTTGCCTAGCATGAGTGAGGCCTTGGGTTTGATCCTTGGCACCCCATAAAAATAAATAAAATAAGAGTCCATCGACAACTAAAAAAAAAAATTTGTTTTTAAATTTAAAAAAAGAGGAAGAAATGTGGTGTGAGAGCTGAAAATAACAGACAGATAGTCTTGCCTTCAGAGATGACAGGAAAAACTCACGAGAGGAGGTAAGAGAAGGAAGAAGGAAGACCCACAGACAGAGCCTGAGAGAATGAGTCACCGCGAGAGAAGGAAGATGAATGAGAGAAGGGAACAGGACTAGCTGGGGAGGTGGTCCAGATGTACAATTGGCACTGGAGTCACTGCAATGAAAATCCTTCTCAGGTCTGAGGGAACTGCCAGTAATATCAACCACTTCAGAGAAGACATCATGGAAAACAAGAATGAGAAATTAGCAATTGGCTCTGCTGGCTAGGAGGTCCATGAGGAGAACAGGAGAAATACTAAAAGGCTTTCCTGTGTGGGAACTTACTTCACCAGGTAGTTGTACGGTTTCAGCCTTTCTGTCAGAGTCCATGCTGGAAAACCCTGCAAGTCTTTATCATTTTCAATCCCCAAGGAAGGTCACATGGGGATGGGGACTTCCTCATAGGCCATATAGCAAAACCCAGCCTGTGTTCTTGCTTAGAAGCAGGTCAACAGAGTCACTGACTAATTTCACCCTCTGAAACAAGAATAACTGAGATTTTTTTTTTATCCCTGACACTTTTCATCACCATTTTCTTTGTTTTGCCTTCTTCTGAGACTGAGATCTTACAAACTGCACATTTTCAAGACCTGGGGGATGCAGTGGAGAAAAGAAAAAAAAAGGTTATAAAAGTCTTTGTTAGGTTCTGGCCTTCTGCAAGCTCATTTTCATCCCCCAGAAAGATTTCGGAAGTTTAGTTCCATTAGCTGCAGAGCTAGCCTAATACTTAAATATGCTAGATTGTTGACTGACCACTTGCTAACATTTTAGGGTGCATTTAAAAATATCATTGCCTCCAAAATACTTCCTATAATCTTCTCCTAATATTTCCAATGAAGTCTGGAATTCCTTGAAGGAACAGAGCCATTATTGACCCACAAAGAGTCATCAAGCTTAAAATAGAGAAATAATACTGTGTCTTCACTTCCACCAAGTAAAACCCTTAAGAACAAATAATTTACAACAAAGAATAAAAACGACAAATAACACTGATTTTTTTCATAGTCTCCCTAAAGTTAGTGACAGAGAATGGTTTCAGATTTCTTAGGGTAGCTGACTTGAGTTGCCACTTCTGATAAAGTCAGGGTTGGGTAGGAGCAGGAGTAAGCAAGAGTGAGAAGAGACTTTCCTACATACACACAGTAACCCTTCATGGAAGGAAAGGACCTACTTCTGATTGATCTCTCAAGGACAACAAGGACGTATTGGGAGGACACCAACCTGACTTTGCCAAGTCAAGGGGAAGACACTCATCCCACCTTTGATTTTCCACAGCCTTGTGAGAGAGGCACGGTTGTTAGCTTGGGCTTGACTTGAGTCTGTTGCACTCAATTGCTCTGTTGTATGACCTTGAGAGGAACCAATACTCTAATGTGCACCCAGAGGCTGCACTTTTCAAAGCTTTGCATTAACTCTCCCCACCACTATCCCCCAAGAGTGTCCACTGTACAGCTGTCAGAGGAATCTTGCAGAGAGAGCACTGGAAGCCAAGTCAAGCTTGAATGGTTCTGTAGTGATCGATTTTGACTTCCTTGGGGGCTCCTGAGCTATTGGAATCAAATAAAGATCATTCTGGCCTTTTAGAAAATTTTTAAAATTTAATTTAATTAATATTTTTGATACAGAGTATTGAATTCAGGGTCACTCCACCACTGAGCCAGCCCTATTTTGTACTTTATTCAGAGACAGGATCTCACTGAGTTGCTTAGAGCCTCACCTTTGCTGAGGCTGGCTTTGAACTTGCCATCCTCCTGCCTCAGCCTCCTGAGCCCCTGGAATTATAGACTTGCACCACTGCGCCCAGCCAGGCCTTTTTAAAAAACTTAATCTCCAACTTTGTTTTTTTGCTCTTCAGACTCTGACATCAGAGACTTGTCAAAAAGAGGGTTTGCTGGGGCACAAAAAGCAGGTTGATCGTGAGTTTTTGAATGTTGGAAGAGGAGAAAGAGAGGGAGACAAAAGGGAGATGAAGGTGTGCTGCCCTGCCCATTGCCCCAGGCCGGCGATTCTTGACTCCCAGAGAGTCCAAGTCTAAGTAAGATCACTCTCCCGGCTCCACCAAAGTTTTCATTTCCTAGAGAAACCGTTTCTCTCTCTGCATGTTTCCTTCAACTCTCAGCAAGACCTGAATAAGCGCATGAAGGTGATAAACCTGCTACTTCACTGGGGCTGTTTATTTCCAGTCGACAAATATTGTGCCGATGTTCACTTCAATTAGGAGACACATTTGACAATCTGACTACTCCATCTGATGCCTCAAGGGCAAATTTCAGCTCTTTCAGGAAGGGATGGGCCAACAGTATGAATAAAATATACAGAGAAGGAACATTTGCAGCAGTTTGGGGGAAACCACCTTCTGCAGCAAGGAGAACAAAATGTCCACATGAAATAAAAAAGAAATGCATATAAATAAAGCATAGGGCTCAAATTGGAGGGAGGCTGGGAATTTAGAGAGAGGCTACGGAGCCTGCCTGGAGTTGAGAATGAAGAAGTGAGATTTTAGCTTTAAGACTCAAAAGACATTTGCAACTCTGGAGGAAATTCTTTGCAGAAGTGTTAAACTCACTGAGAATCTTGCTAGTTTATTGCAGTTTTAAGGATTATTTTAGCAAGCCAAGCACGGTGGTGTGTACCTGTAATCCCAGTGGCTCGAGAGGCTGAGGCAGGAGGATCAGCAGTTCAAAGCCAGCCTCAGGATCAGCAAGGTGCTAAGCAGTTTAGTGAGACCCTGTCTCTAAATCAAATACAAAAAAGGGCTGGAAATGTGGCTCAGTGATCAAGTGCCCCTGAATTCAATCCCCAGTATCCCTTCCCCTGAAAAATCTTAGCAACCAGAAGTTTTTCTGGGTGTCTAATTTTACTCACTCTGTTTGATCCTGTTTCTTTATCACCGTGAAGACAATCAGATAATCAGCTAAGCAACTCCTTTTATATCTTAGGAGGTGGAGGTCAAGGACCAGACTGCTTGTGCAGCCTTTCCTGCTCAGAACTGACCCTGGACCCAGGTTCCTATTTTTCAGGCAGTCAAGGACTGGAGGAATGGGTGAGACCCTCAGCTGCACCTATCAGCTGCCTTGGGCGAGTGCCTTGAGCCCCCTGGACTTCTGTGCTCTTGCGTCCCCATCAGGGAACGGGAATGTCAGTTCTTTCCTCATCTTCCTGGAATGAGGGTCTCCGAGGAATAAAGTGAAGTGATAAGAGTGGAAGGAAGTGAAAGTTTGATAGAAACGAAGAGACTCTCATGATTCAGCTTTTGTTTTCCCAAGCTGACCTGGTCAGTTCAATGAGGTCACTCAATCCCTGAGATCAGAAAATGAAAGACATCATTGCCTTGAGATGGAGGCAGCTTGGATGATTTCCTCCCCTAGGTCCCTAGTCAATTAAATACTGGACTATTTAAAATACCTATATGTGTATTTGTTTTTTTTTTAAAAAAAGGGATCTTACCCAGCTTCTACTAGCTTGTTAATAACATATGATTTATTTTATATTTTAATGTTAATAGTAGCTACTTACTAATTTTTGAAGGGCATGAGGAGCATCTGTGGTTAGCATAGGAAGAAATCTCTTGTGACTGATCATCAATACACTGATGGCACTTGCCCAGGTCTTATGACATTTTTATGTAGATCTATTATTATTAACCGATGGTTATAATAGCATCTAATTGAAAATGAATTTATTTTAGGAGAGTTCTTGGAGTTATACTGGTACTTGATCTATCTCCAGTTGTTGCTCCCTTCTCTCATGGATTCATCTATTCAACAAACACTTATGAATACCTAACATGGGCCAGGATGGTGGGGAAGCTGTGAGGGAGAGATGTGTTTCCTCCTGCTAGGAGACAGCAAGGCCAAGAGACAGCTTGCTGCAGCTTCCTGCAACCAGAGGGGACACAGAGCCTTCAGTGCTACGCAGAGCTCTCGGGAGCTTGACCTGAGACTCTGAAGGTGAATGGAAACCTACAGTGTGGGTAGTGGTACAAAGCTCCCTAGGTGGCAGGCCTTGCTGTGTAAAGGCAGAGTCCCTATCTGGTTTTCCTCCTTTCCTCCTTTTCTTCTCTTTTCCTCTTCCCTTTTCCTTCCCAACATTTCTCTTCATTCCTTTCAATTTTTTTTTTTGGGGGGGGGCGGTGGTTGGTGGTTCCAGGATTGAACTCAGGAGCACTCAACCACTGAGCCACATCCCCAGCCCTATTTTGTATTTTATTTAGAGATAGGGTCTCAGTGAGTTGCTTAGCCCCTCGCTTTTGCTGAGGCTGGCTTTGAACTGGCGATCCTCCTGCCTCAGCCTCCTTAGCTGCTGGGATTATGGCGTGCACCACATGCCCAGACCTTTCCTCTTTTAACTTCAGGATTCTAACAATAATTTTGGTCTCGCCTAAAACCAAAATATATCTGAATGAAAATTAAGAAAAAATGATCAAAGACATAAACTTCAGGGAACTCCCTCAATTCAGGCATGGTTTTATTCCTGTAGTAGCACCCTCACCCACCACTGAGTAGCCCTGAGACATCCCTTCCCTCTACTTGGTTCCTAGGGGTCTGTATAGGGAGACCCGTCATCCTCTCTTCCGTTTTTACCACCTGGATGTGTATTTTCTACACACTTAAAAAACTTGTTTGTAGAACCCAAGAGCTGACTGGACACCTAGAATGTGGGAGGGTGAGCAAAGAGGGCACTGAGCCATTTGGAAGTTGAACAAGGATCCAAGTGTAGAGATGAGAACCGGAGCCATTTAAGTGTCTGCCATTCCTGGTGTTAACAGGAAAGTGTGTGGACAGCTCAGTCATGGCGGCCACCTTTAAACAAATGTGGCGTCCACAGGAAAATTACTGTGTAAGTCTTCTTAGAACAAAGCCCATTTTAAATGATTGGGAGTCTGTCCATCTGATCCATCCCATCCATACCATATGAGATCATTAAAACTATACTCTCCTGCTCTGGTTTTCAAAAGTTCATAGAAGAGAAATTGCCCCAGATATTGGCTGTTGTGGTCATGCAGTGCAACATTTCCTGTCACCAAATTCATCTGGCTGTGCTTTTGAGCTAAACAACATGCATCCTCAGACTTCATAAATTGTCATTCCTCTGCTGATCCAGAGAGCAGAAATTCATGACTTGATCTCAATCAAACAGTGTAAAAACCCAAACAAAAATACATCTGGACAGACAAACAGGATGCCAGGTTTTTGCTTGATGAGAAGGGAAATAGCTCAACCCTGGCCCCTTGAAATGAAGGCTTTATCTCAAAAAAAAAAAAAAAATGCTCATGGAACCTTAACAGAGTTACTGAGACCAGCTTCCCTTATAATATTCAACATAAACTAGATATGGAGCTCATTTTGTTCCGTGCTTTGTGACCTGGAAAACATTTTGTTGGAGCCTTAAAAAAAAAATTAGCCCATGTTCTTTCCCCTCCACCCCCAAATGCTATGATCATCATTTTGTGTTCCTTTAGCCCAGGTGAACAGCAGCCAGGGAGCAGGGGCAAAAAAAAAAAAAAAAAGAAAAAGAAAAAAAAAGTGGACTCACAATATCCTGACACAGCTAACAAGCCGTTCAAATTCTGTCCTGCCCAGCTTCAGGGTTGGTGTTCAGGGAATCGGAAGGCTAGAACCACAGGAGAAAAATAGACACCGCTCACTTTATTTTGGCTAATATCTCTGCACAAAGTAGACTGAAGAGTAGACAGCAGCAAAACGTGATTTACTGGTCAGTTAAACAATCCATTATCCACAAAACTGGTTACTAATGCTAAAGTTTGTCTGAATACGAAATTTCCTGAAACAGAACAAATTTCTCATGGGTAGGCAGGAGAACTGGGGTACTTTTCTTTCTTTTTTTCTTTTTTTAATAGAATTATATAAAGAGATTCACCACTGGAAGCAAAAGCAGAGATTACTTGAGATCCTACCAGACCAAGTCTGCAATTATCAACTCCTATTCCTCCCTCCTTCTGCTCCTCCAATTCTACTCTCCAGGGCTGACCTGGGGGAGGGTGTCTTTGGGCAGGGACCAGCAGCAGGATATATGCAAATGTTCCTTAATTGTGTCCCAGCCATTACTCCATTGTGGAGGCTTTTAAGATAATGTATTAATATTCTCTTTAACCACTGTAAATGAAACAGCACGCTGTGGGTTTGGTGGTGTGTGTGTGTGTGTGTGTGTGTGTGTGTGTGTGTGTGTGTGTGTGTGATTTCTTCCTGAGTTATTTATTTGATAATGATACTAAATATTAGAAACTCTAACAGCTGGTGTGTTTATCCTGACTTGAGTGTATTAACCTCTTTAGCCCTTTTTTCCAGAAGAAGGATTCGGCATCACAGATTTGACTGTCAGCTGCGGTGCCTGGCGGCCCCACCGATTGGCATTCTGACAGAATCTGAAGTCCAGAGCAGCAAGTAAACATGGATGACATTGCAGCGAGCGAGGGGGGAAAGGGAGCGCATGATGACTTGAGGCACCTGCAGCTGCTTGCACCCAAATCAAAGTAAAGGCTGCGCTCACTGGAATGGAAAAACACGGAATTTACTGGGAGTGCGTTGGCTCCGTGCTAGGTGAGGGGGGAGGAGGGGGCTCCATGGAGGGCATGGGAGGGGAAAATGGAGCCCCAAGCACTGGCATGATGCCTGCTGACAATTCTCAGAGAGCTAAAGTAGCTCGGGGGAAATCTCTGGGTCCTAAGGACCATTGCCTCCCGCACAGTGGGTGTGGATCAGCAGTGACACTGGGCTGATGGGTCAGGAGGGTGAAGGACAGACCTGAGCAGCCTGGGCCACTGAATAGCAGTGTGGTCTTGGACCATGGTGATGGTCACGTAAAAATCATGGATCTTGCCCTAGGACTACCTTCTACTGACCACATGACCTTTGGGAAGTTGATTTCTCAGCCTCAGTTTCCACGCCTGTACCATGAAGATAATTAATACATGGCCATGGGGACAGTCACGGTAGGCCATAGTCAAATGCGATAAAGAATGGATGAAACGCAAATGTAAAGTAGTTAGTAGTTTCCTGTCTCTTCTTAACCTGTAAGAAGAATTGCCTCTGTAGTCTTCCCACTGACAGCCCCCAAAGTGCAAGGCATTGAGGAATTGCCAGTCTTCTTCAGCTTGCTTTGCTTCTGAAGATTGAGTTAATAGTACAAGATCCCTTTCTGGAACCTGGGTACATGGCCTTTGCCCTCAATGGGGCTTCTCCCTCCGTGTTCGGGGCTTCAATATCCCTGCAAGAATGACATGGGGAGGAGGGGTAAGGAGTGGTACAAAATAGTGTTCAACTTCCAAGGGAAGAGTTTTCCTTGGAGGGGATGCATCCTCTTCTAGGGCCATTTCTCAGGAGCAGGGCCCTGCAGTATAAGTTTGGTAGGCATCTTAACTTTTTTTAGTAAAACTACTGGTGGTGACTGGCCCCAAGGAGTAAAATGTAGTGTCAGCAGGATGGAGACCCAGGGAGGAAGACTGTGGTTGCTTTAGGACAGTAAACAAGGTGCTTCAGTTATTCCAGGAAGCCAGGGTTATCCCTGTTTATCACAGTGTTGGGCATATATGAGGTGCATTGATTGATAAATGAAAGAATTCATGGATGGATGGATATGTGAACAAATGAAGAAACAAACTGTCAAGTAAAAAGAAAGCCTATTTATGCAATAGAGCAAATCGTAAGTACACATTGATCAGTAGCCATACTCATGGCTGGAGTTCCAGTGTATTAGAAGACTCCATGTGCAATTGTAAGATGGTCTGTTTCCCCTGGAGCCATGTCATGAGCCCCTTGTTCCACTCCAGCTGCCACTGCAGGGAGCAGCCAAGCACAGCCTCACCATGTCAACTGACCCCATAATGCATGCCTCTCACTCCCTAATGGGACTTCCCTCTTGCCACTGAAGCATGACATACTGCAGGACCTTCTTGGTACCCAGACATGTGCAACCTTAAGTGTGGAGAGTTAATGACCCATGGACCACCAGAGCTAGAACCTGGTGGATATATTCTCCCTCTCCCACTTCCTTCCTCTATGGACTCTCCTGAGACAATAGCTCACAGGACCAATGGGATGTAAGTCCTGAGACCTGAAATGTTATACTGAGTACATTATACTGAGTAGAGGTTATTATTTTGTAATGTCCCTCATTTGGGTTCTTCCTTGCATTCTCCCCCTTAACCTGATTCCTGAGAAATCATTAATAAAAACTGTACCCTAAATGTAATGTAAGACTCCTAGTATATTTTTCTATCACTTAACTTGGGTAGACAAAAATGAATATACTCTTAGCACACATCTGCACTATGGATTAAAAAGTTAAACAAAAAGACAGTTTAACTAGATTGTTGAATCATCTACACTTCTATTCAGAACCAGTTGGAAAACTTAACCCATCTGAAATGCCAGACAAATCTCTAAGCTACTTTATGGACTGAATATTTGTGTTCCCCCAAAAATTCATATGTTGATGTCCCAACCCCATTAGTAAAACTAATGGTGGTGATTGGCCCCCATGGATGGGGTGCAGTGTCAGGGGGATGGAGACCCTGGGAGGAAGACTGTGATTGCTTTAGGATAGCAGTTTTTCACAGTGTTTGGCATATATGAGTTCCATTCATTGGTTATTGAATGAATGCATGAATGAATGAATAAATGAGATTCTTTCCTGGGTCTCTATTCCCCTGACACTGTACTCGACTCATTGGGGTCAATCACCATCATTAGTTTTGGTATTCAGAATGGGGCCTTAGGGAGGTAATTTGGATTAGATTGGGTTATGAGAATAGGACCTTCATAATGGGATTAGTATCCTGATAGAAAGAGGAAAAGTGAATCGCTCTCTCCACCATGTGAGGGCTAGCAAGAATGTAGTCAACTACACAGTAAAAGAGCCCTCTCTAGAACTGGGCCATGTTGGCACCCCGATCTTGAACTTACAGCTGTTGGAACTGTGAGAAAAAAATTTTTTTTGTTGTTTAAGCCACCAAGTCCGTGACATTTTGTCATGGCTGCCTAAGCTGGCTTGCACAGTTCCAAGGGCTGAGGGGCAGCAGTAAATGGGAAGGAAAGGGCAGTGCAAGACCTGGAACTCCTGGAGGATAGACTGCTGTGGGCTTCCACCTGCTCTCTGCATTCACCACCCCCATAGGGCCTTAGGCACTTTGTCACAGTGTTTGGCATATATGAGGTCCATTCATTGATTAATGAATGAATGCATGAATGAATGAATGAATGAATGAGATCCCTTCCTGGGTCTCTATTCCCCTGACACTGCACCCCACTCATTGGGGTCAAACACCACCATTAGTTTTGGTATTTAGAATGGGGACTTAAGGAGGTAATTTCACCCTTCTCTAGTGCTTATTGCCAACCCTCCATTACGTTAAGGCAGTCATTCATGTGACATAAGCAGTAAAGTTATCCATTGTGAACTAAGCCTACAGACATTGACGTCGTGTCTATAAATGCTTGGTGTTGGGTAATGTGCTGGGGTGGTGGGTGGAGGTGCTAGTGAGAGAAGAACAAGTTCACAGAAAGATATGAGCCCTGCAGGCCCCAGAGGCCCAGGAAAGAGGCCTACCTACGGTGCTCTAGGGTCTCTGAGAAGAAGCCAAGAGGAGGCTTCCCCTTGCACTTCTGATGTTAGGCATGAAAAACTGGAGATGATGATTCTAGCTTTAGGAATTATTGAAAGCAGCTGCCCATCATCTCAGAGAGAAGCAATGAAGCTTCCATTTCTATGGTTTGCTGTTTGTGATGAAGAGATCTGAGCTTGTAAGTGTAGAAGGCAGGAAGGGCAGGAGTCTAAGGGGAGAGGTTTGATCTTGAAGACCTTCCTAACTGAATCTGTTCCCTTTTTCCTATTCTCTACCCAGTTCCAACTCTCCCTGCTCCAGGGATTGGTGCCCTCCCCTACCAATTCAAGGTAAAGTTCAATCTTTATATGCTATTCCTTTTATTTGCATTTTGACTTGACCCTCTTCTTTTCTCCCCAGATCAATATATTATTCAAAGGAATAACTTTCTATAGTGGAATTTCTAGTACTTGGCTCCCATGCAGAATAGGTGTAGGGGCATGAAGTTCTTTGCCACTTTTTGTCTAACCATCTCACATCAATGAGCATCTACATGTGAGATTAGCAGAGGTCTAGGTTAAGAATCAGCAAACTATGACTGCAGGCTAACTTCGGCATGCTGCTTGATTTTGGAACTTCTTGGAACAGAGCCACCCCCGATCTCTTTACCTATTGTCTATGGCTGCTTTCAACTCTATGATGGAAAAGTTGAATAACTGGGACAGAGACTATATGATCCAAAAAATCATTATATTTGATTTTCTGAGGACTCTCCATACTGCTTTCCATAGTGGTTGCACCAATTTGCAGTCTCACCAGCAATATATGAGTGGGACTGCAAATTGGTGCAACCACTATGGAAAACAGTATGGAGATTTCTCAGAAAATTGGGAATGGAACCACCATTTGATCCAGCTATCCCACTCTTTGGTTTATAGCCAAAGGACTTAAAATCAGCATATTATAGTGATGGACCATATCAATGTTTATAGCAGATCAATTCACAACAACTATACTAAGGGAACCAACTTAGGTGTCCCTCAATAGATGAATGGATAAAGAAAATGTGGTATATATACTCAATGGAATATTACTCAGCTTTAAAAAAAGAGTGAAATTATGGCATTTGGTTGGAGTTGGAGAATATCATGCTAAATGAACTAAGCCAATCTTACAAAACCAAAGGCCAAATGTTTTCTCTAATATGCGGATGCTAAACAATAAGGTGGGGGAGGGGGGACTAGGGAAGAATAGTGTTACCTTAGATTAGGTAGAAGGAAGTGATGGGAGGAAAGGGGAGGGGATGTGGGGATAGGAAAGAGAGTCAAATGCAATAGACATTATTACTGTATGTATCTATGTGACTGCATGATCAATATGATTCTGCATCATGTACACTCAGAAAAATGAGAAATTATATTCCATCTATGTATGATATATCAAAGTGCATAAATGCATTCTACTGTCATGCATAACTAATTAAAACAAAAAAATTAAAAATAAAAATAAATAATTTGTTTAAAAAAGAGAAGATTTGTTTATTCCAATCTAGGTTGGTATGTACTTTAGAATCACTATTGTTTAGAGATCTGGATATGGTCCAGTCAAAACCTGCTTTTGACCTATCAAAGTACATTTTCTCTGGAAATTTGAAGGGTGAAATGAGTCCTTTGTTCAAGTATTTCCAAAAATAATACCAATTACTAATCCTACCATAATTTAATACCTTTTACTTATAACATCTGATCTTAAAATCCATAATAACCAAGGGGAGTAGATATCAGGGATCACAAAACTGCTGCTCTGATAAGTTACACAATTGCTGCAGGTCTCATAACTGGTAAAAGAAGGTACAGGAATTTGAACTCAAGTCTTAGATGTGATCTTAAGCATTTTTGTGTACTCCTCAATAAAGATACTGACTTCCACATATTGAACCTTTATTAAATATTAGGTACTATATAATATAACTTCCTTTCATTATCTCATTTAACCTTTGAACCAACTCTGTATAAGTGAGGATATGCACCCGCACATTGTATTTAAATTGTCCATAGGCCCAGTATAGTGATGCATGCCTGTAATCCCAGCTACTCAGGAGGCCGAGGCAGGAGGATTGCAAGTATAAGGCCAGCCTCACAATAAAATAAAAAGAGCTAGTCATGTAGCTCAGTGGTAGATCACTTGTCTTGCATTCGAAAGGCCCTGGGTTCACTATTCAGTGCTGCAAAAATTAAATAAAGTCTCCATAGCCTTTGTAAAGGGGGCCCCCAGACATCAACAGCAGTAATCAATGATGAAACCTCATACACCCTCGGGCTCTCTGATGGAAGGCATGTGTTTCCCCACAGTTAGTTCTGTTCCCCTCTGGGAGGTCACCTGCTCTGTTACCTTCCAGGCTGGGGGCAGCTTGGCTTCACCCTCCATATCCACATCAGGGCAGCTGGATCTGTTCTGCAGAGTGGCAGGTGGTATAGGAACTCTGGGTGTCTAATTGGGAAGTGGGAGTGACAGAATGGACCAGAGCGTGGTTTGGCTAAAAAAGACGAGAGAAGCATGGTTTCTCAGCTGTCACCGTGCTCTGGCTCAGGAAAGGGATCAACACTGGTGTTTCCAGCTCCCCAGCTTCCTGGTATGTTGCAGCCACCGGGTTACAAAGAAGCACCACTCTGGGCAACTGTGCCACCAACACAACACACTCTGTGCAGGCTCTCTCATTCCCAGCCATCTGAACTGCCAGGACAATCTTATCATCTCTCCAACGATTCTGGTGTTAGCTCATTATGCCACCACGGGTGCTTTGGGCCAGATGCACTATGATAATCTATTGTCTGTGTAGAAAACTCATGGTGGCAAGTTGCTAAAATTGCTATCTATAAACTTCCTCTAAGACCTTCAAGACGCCCAGTTCTGCCACAGGGCCAAGTAGGAGAACAAAGAGCTATTGTGACCGGCCCTACTACTCAGCAGTTTGGAGTTATAATTACTTGGTTCCTCCATTTTACTTTAGTTCTTCTCCAGTTCCCCATTCTTAATTCTTTTTATGACTTATCAATAGGTTGTTTTGTTATTCCTGTCTTTGGCAGAAAAATCAAAGGCAAATTTTGAGAAATTGATTATACCCTCGTCTCCCAAAAAAATGTGTTTGATGACTGATGTGACGTTGAAAACTTTTTTTTTGAGCAAAGGAAATGGATGAGAACTCAATCGTATGTGGGCATAAGTGAAGATAGATTCATACCTTTGGCCCTGTCATTTCCCACACCCGTATAAGAATCTGTAAAACCATCACCTAGATGTTCTGATGTGGCTGCAACCCAACAGATTCAGAAGACAGTGACCCCTCCTCCCCCAGTGGTTTTGAGCCTCATCCTGAACTCAGCCTCCAAGATGGCTGCCTAGGTGTCACCCTGGACATCCGCCCATCCATCCACTGTCACTCTCAGTGGGTCTGGCGTAGGTCTTCATCATCTCTCCTGAATTGTGGCAACAGCCTCCCAGCATCCCTTCCAGCTTGTATTAAACTGCAGACTCCTTGCCAAGCAAGTACAAACAGAGATAAAGATGTCAATCAAGAAAATGAGTCAACAGAGAGAGGGATGGTGCCAATGAAGAATTGAAAACAAAGATTTTTCCCTCAGACTACCGACAAAACGGCTGTTTGAAAACTGACCACAGTATGAAGCCAAAGATTCAGAAGTTTAAAGCATCCTCCCCGAGGGCTGGAAAGTCTGCTGGGTATCACCCGGCTGTGCCACAGTTCCTCATGGTCGTGACTGATGTGTGCTACGCAGTAATCATTAGGACACTGTTCCTAACCCCCAAACCAGGAAATAGACACTTGAATTTGATAGAGTCTGATTGTCAATTTTTTTAAAAAATATCAACTATGACTAAAAAGGCTATTTTCATTTGACATGTGTCTTACCCAGTGTTTCATGTTTGGGAAGATAAGGCAGGCTTTGTCTCTGTCGCTCCAGAGAGAACGTTGAAGTCAGGTAAACAAACAACAGTGACCGCCGGGATATTCCCCCCTCAAATTCCCCCCATGATCCCTCAACGTCAGATTCTGTCACTCATCTCCTCCGTTTATTGCATTCACTCAACCCACAATGCCATTATGATTCCAACAGCAAGTCTAGGGACACCAGCCCAACCCCCTCCAGAAGTTGTTCCCTGAATAAAGAAGGTGGCCGTTCAAAGTGCTGTTGACAATAGTGCTGCAATACACATCTTACTGAAATGTTGGAAAAAGTGGGTAGAGAGGGGAGATAAGAGATGAGATGTTTCCAAATCAGGTGGGGCTCTGGGTGCCCCGTAGCTCCTTGTCAGCGGTGATGTTGGAAAGAGGGCTTAAACACAACTTGGATTTGTCTCCATCATAGCCTCTAACCTACGGAAAATCTTGCAAGTAGATATCTGAGAGATGACCAGGGCCTTTGTCAGTAGCTTTATGTCTTGACTCTGGCCGCCACCTCTATGTGGAATTCTTGTGACCCCAATCACCAAGTTCCCTTCCACTTTCTCTAGACACAGGAATCTCCTCTTCACCTTGCAGGTCTCATTTCAAGGTTGCCTCCCAACCCCACTCCAGGAAGAGTTGGCTCTAGGTTCCTTTGTTCTCCTCCCTACTCCATGCATATGGCTACCTTGCCACCATGAACGCTCTCGTATATGACATTCATTTGTGAGTCTCAACCCCTGCCCAGACCACACA
The DNA here is from genome assembly GCF_052094955.1 of Ictidomys tridecemlineatus. Lineage (NCBI taxonomy): Eukaryota > Metazoa > Chordata > Mammalia > Rodentia > Sciuridae > Ictidomys > Ictidomys tridecemlineatus. Next base: position 40,869,421 of record NC_135486.1, on the reverse strand, counting down.
GCACTTGAGGGTTTGTGCTTGAATCCCAAACATCCCAGTCCAGGGCCTGGCAGGTAGTGAGGACTTTCTTCTGGCTTTTGAATAAACGGATTTCTTTAGACTACCTCAGAAATAAAGGGAGCTGTAATAGTTGTATTTTTCTAAGGGCCAGAGAAAATCTTGAAAATTCTGCAGGTTGCCCAGCCTGGTGGACGTCTTCAGCAGCAACACTGTAGAGGTCCTGGTTTACTCTCCAGACCGTAACTAAGGTTGCTGCCTAATGAGGTGTCCAAAGAGGTTCTCTTGGGAGAGCCCAAACCCAAAATGCTATCAGTAAATGTGTTAGTTAGAAAGAAAAGGGGAGACAATTCTGCTCAGGCTGGTGTTTAGCATCATTCCGAAGGATTATAATAAGTCTCTCCTCTTGCCCAGAAGAGACAGTGGAAGATGGTGATATTATTAGGAAAACAGAAATTACTCAGCTGGCCTTTATCATCAGCATCATTTTTTTTTGGTTTGATCTTTCTTATGCTTCTAGAAGAGCCAATAAATTAATTTTCAACCTGAAACCCTGAGACATATTTCAGAATCTAATAGGAATAATTGAGTTATCTGTCTTTGGGATTACTGGTACTTCTCTCCATAAGTGTAGATAATCAAGAGTTTGCTATTACAGCAGGGAAACGGGATGGCCAAGAGAATGGTAATTAACTGGACAGCTTCAGAACTATTCTGACCATAAGGACCTGATCCAAAAGTCATCCAAAGCGTATTCTGGATAATGTCTGGTGGACCCCATTCCAGCCCCTCATAAGCCCTCAAAACTATGCTCCTCCATATCTATCTCTTCACTAACTTGGATTGTGTTAGACAGGCTCGAAAGGGAAACTAACCCCCTAGAAACACCATGATACTTTTTAGGATGCATCTCTCAGACTAACTGAGGGGGGAAGGTGAGATTGAAGTCCTAGCTAGGAAAGGAGCAAAGGGCATGGGAGGCCAGTGTCCTGGGTCCCACAGCTCCATGCTTGCCCATCTGTGAGCACTTCCAACATGGCTGATGTTTTGATTCACTACTACACCCTAAAGAGCAGGGATGAGTTTAGGCATCTTTGTAACCCACTGGTTCCTTATCCACCGTAGGTGCTCAATTAACAGCTTCAGAAGTACTTAATATCTCAGCACCTGGGCAATGGAGATGCAGAGGGAGCCATGAAAACTCTCCACAGAGGTTATAACAACATCCATAACATAACTAAGTGCTCATCTGTGTCCTCTGACGCAGTTAGTAGTTAACCAGTTAACACCATCCACCGAATCTGACGAGGCCATCTCCAGTCTCTTTGTTCTGAATTCCCCTCCACCAGCTGTTTCACACCACTGGCTTTCACTCCTATTTATAGGCCATTTCTCTCCATTTCTATAGCTGTCTGATTCTCTTTTCTAAATGATTTCTACCCCTGAGCAGGCTGTAAAATCCTTTAGTACAAGGATATGGTTTATATTTATATTTGTTTTTCAGCACCTAGCATGGTGCGGGATGCGTGGCAAATATCCCATATATTGATTAGTTGACTGTCTATTGCTATATTTCTTCTATGGCAAAACTAAACCGAACCACATAAAAAAACCAAGCCAAATAAAACCAAAAGTTACCATGGCCCTATTTCCTCTTCTAGTCGATGCTCCAACTCTTTGACCTCCTTTGCAGTAAAACCTTTCAAAGGAGTTTTATTTATTATTAGAGACTCCTCTTCTCTCATTTTTTCCCCTGGCCCCAATCCATTCCTCCAAAACTGCTCATGCCCAGGCCAATGATGACCTCCATACTGCTGAAAGGAATGGTAACATCTTGGTATTCATCTTTCTTGACCTCTCTGCAGTCAGTTGGACCGCTTGCTGGGATACATTCCTCCACCTGAGTCCACAAACTCCTACTTTGCAGGTTTACTCATCCTTCATCTCCTTTGTTGGTTCTCTCCCTTTAAACTCTTAAGGTGGGAACACCAGCTCCCGTTGTTCTCCATCTTCACGCATCCAGTCTTAGGACGTTTAAATATCGTGAATATACAAATAACTTCCGAATGGACATTTCACGCTCAGACATTGTTTCAGAACTTTAGACTTCTATCTCTAATGTCACACTCCACATCTTTACCTGGACAGCTATCATAGACATCTCGGACTCAACACACCTAAAACTAAATTCAGGATCTTCCCCGGAAAAAAAAATAATAATTCTGTCTTTTCTCAGAAGCCAGAAACCTTGGCCTACCCACAGCCCATCACCATTAACCAGATCCTTGGCTTCATCTCCAAACTATATTCGGAAACTGACCACTTTCTCCCACCTCCAACTATGCTGCCCCTCTCCAAGTCTCCATCATCTCCCTCTTTCTCATACCCATTATCCCACTCCATTACTATAGATTTACTTATCTATATAACTCTATCTATCTATGTGTGTGTGTGTGTGTGTGTGTGTGTGTGTATATATATATATATATATATATATATTTTTTTTTTTTTTTTTTGCCAGTATTTGGGATTGACCCAAAGGCCCTGCACATGCCAGGCAAGTGCTCTACCACTGAGCTACATCCCCACCTCCTTGCCCTCTATTTTTTTTTAAATTTGTTCTTATTGGTTATACATGACAATAGAATAGATTTTGACCTGTCATACATAAACGGAATAGAACTTCTCATTCTTTTGGTTGTACATGATGTAGAACCACACCAGTCATGTAATCATATATGTAGATAGGGTAATATTGACGGATTGATTCTACTATCCCTCCTACCCCATCCTCAGACCCCTCCCCTCCCTTCACTCCCCTCTGTCTTATCCAAAGTAACTATTTTTCCCTAGCCATGTCTCCCCCTCTTATTATGAATTAGCATCCACACATCAGAGAAAACATTTGGCCTTTGGTTTTTTTATGATGGGATTATTTCGCTTAGCATGTATTCTCCAGCTCCATCCATTTGCTTGCAAATGCCATAACGTTACTCTTTAAGGCTGAGTAATATTCCATTGTACGTATGTATGTATGTATATATGTGTGTGTGTGTATATATATATATATATATATATATATATCACATTTTCATTATCCATTCACCTGTTGAAAGGCATCTAAGTTTTGCCATCTACTCTTACCACAGCAATGAGACTGATCTTTTTAAAATCCAAGTTAGACCATACTTTTCTTCTACTTAAAATTCTTTAGTGACTCCTCATTTCTCTCTAAATAAGAGCTGAAGATCTTATAATGGCTCATAATAGCCTTCAGGGTTTACACTCTCAGGACCTGGCTGACTTTAACCATGACTCATACTCAGCCACCCCATGATTTAGTCCTCTTGACCTCCTCAGTGTCCCTTGGATGACGCGGTGTCCCTCCACATACAGTAAAGCCATCTTGCTCAGCAGCCTCGTCGGTGTGGAGGTGCCACCTCTGGATGCCTACCCCACAGAGTCCTTTGCCTCCCTGTGGTCTCTTCCCAGGGGTCTACTTCTCAAAGAAGTTCACCTTGGAAAGTTGTAGAGCATCCTCCTTTACAACTCTACCCCTCTGTTCCCATAGCACCCATTCCTTATCACATATGAGAACTGGCTTCTTTATTGTTTTTATTATGTACTGTCCACCTTGCCCCACTAGAATATGAGCTTCTTTGGGAAGAGAACTCTGTTTTGTTCACTGAAGCAAACTAAGCTCCCAGCACACAGTAGGTCCTTCATAACTATTTGTTGAATGAATGAATAATTCATTAGGCAATGGCCTGGAACCACATGGACCAAGGAAGGTCCCAGAGTGGTCTTCAGAGACGAAGAAACTTTGCCGGCACAGGGTCCAGGGTCCAGGAGAGAAGGAGGATTAATCATTTATCCACATGTCCCACTCCCAGGGCTGGTGTAAATAGAGATTTAACCTGAACATCCTTCAAAGCGTTGAGCCTTCCCAGGAGAAAAGTGTTGACAGAGCACAGAAGGACAGGAGTCACTGAGGATGTGACTTTGATTTGCAGGATGGCAGTTTATTGGGAGAGCAGGTTGGGGTCCTCCCTCATCCTGGGACTGGCCCCCCTTTGTCCTTCCTCCTCCATCCACGCCTCACAGAGACACCCTGCCATCAATCCCCTTCCCTCCGGGGGCACAGAGGTGGGACTTGGTGCTCAGACGAGATCAGTAACACAACCCCAATGATGCTGAGATCAATGCCAGTGTTTGAAACCTAAATCCTCAGCATTCATATCATCCAGAGGCATTTTCCTCCGCCGAGTTGGGACTCCAGGAGCTGTAGACATTTTCCCCTCTAAATTGAAAGTGGTTTCTTTCTTTCTGTTTCTTTCTTTCTTTTTTTTTTTTTTTTTTTAGTCACAGTAGTGGGCTTCAGAACTGCAAACCAGAGAGGCGTTTTGATTCCACAAACAGCCCCCAGAGGAAACCATTTCAAACCTAACATTTTTCTTCTTTAGCCAAGGGACCCATCGCATCATCTCAACACTCTCCTCCCCCCCCCCGCCCCGCCCCGCTTCCTCCATCCCTTACACACACGCATAAAGAAAAAAAAAATTTTTTTTTAAATGCCTCTCATTGAATTAACTTAAATGGGAAAATAAAATCAGCTCCTTCAACCTATTTTTACTTGGTCAGAATGAGCGAGAAATGTATTTAAAGAAGAGTTCTAATGACCTTACCTGCTTAGTGCTACAAACACCAGAGGATCTTATTAGCTGGAAAAAAATCTCCTTTGTGTTCCGGGTAGGTAGGGACACCACTGCCAGCATGTTTGTGTTTGGACGGGGCCCGCCCAGCCTTCCGATGGCCTGTGGTGAGAGGCACCTTGAAGTGCCTCATGCCGACATCACAGGGCCCTGGTCTGCTTATCTGGGTCAGCAGAGAGCCCGCTCCCCACAGGCAACTGAGCACTTCTGGGTAAATTGAGTATTTGTTAAGAACTGCATATTTTTTTTTTCCCTGTGAAAAAAAAATATGTGAAGCCTCCACAGTGACTAACAGCACTCACTGTCTCTCCCCTAGAAAGGCAGAGAAATCTGGAAAGAGGATGGGGTCTCTTTCCACACTCACCCCATGAGCTCACATGATGGGAAGAGCCCCACATGGGCCTAGCAGCTTTGCCTGAACCTACACTGCCTGATCCTACATGCAACCCTGCCAGAGAATTAGTGCTGCCTGTCCCTTCTCCTGTGGAGAGAGCTCCAAGTTCCTACCATAGTGATAGGAGGTTGAGGACCTTGATAACCAAACCCTATGTGTTCATTACCATGTTCAGCTAAAATGTTTCCTCCTTCTCTGGCCCAAGAAATGGCAGACATTTGTAAAGGGTCTGTATTTTTTTTAATGGATATTTCACAGGCCCCAAGTTCCATGGAGCATTCTTTCAAAAAGAGGAAAAGAAAGAGTGTGAATCAATTAAGTTGCACATGGCGTCCCTCTCAACTTCATGTTAGCTGACCAGAGCCATAAAATCTTAACCTTAAATGAGCCACAAAATCATCTGTGGATCTATTTCCAAACAAATTCTTATACTCACCCAAATCGGGATCTCTTAGTACTTGTAAATCCTAGGGACAGAAGAAAATCATATGTTTGTTTTTCCTGAGACCTTTTCATTTTATTAAATCATTTCTTTAGGAAAAAAAGTTCCAGGTATTGGAATAGTACAATAAAGGCTTTTAGTGGTTTCCCTGCCTAGTGGCTGAGAACATGAGCTTTGGATCCAGACAGCCTTAGGATCTCCTAGCTCACAGTTTACTTGCTGTGTGATACTGAATAAGATATTCAACCAGTGGAAACCTCCATCTCCTTGCCCATATAAGCAGGAGAATATCAGTACTGACCTCATAAGCTTGGGAAAATTAAATGAGATGATGCATGCAGCTGATTTGCAAAGGTCCTGTGCTTAGAAATAATGCAGCAGATGGTGGCTATTAATAAGAAGGTACTGTATAGCAGGACTCTGCCTACCAATTGCACTGTGCCAGCCATGACTGCACAAAGAGTTCATTGTGTTCCCAGCGTTAGGATCTAGAAGGTGACTCTATGGGAGCGATCTGGCTTACTGTTGTGATAAAGGCATGTTTCAAAAAGTTAATCTGTTTTCATTTTTATCATATCTACATGGGTGTTTGGTTAAAAATATTACCATCGTCTATGAGGATACAAAATGGTAGATTAGAAGAAGGCTATATTTCCAGTTAGTAATGGGGAAATACTGAAGCATTTTTTTTTTAAATTCAGAACAAGATAAAGATGTCTAGTCTCACCATGCCTGTTCAATACAGCACTAGAAATTCTAGACAGAACAATCAGGCAAGAGAAGGGATTAAAAGGAAAAAATAGGAAAGGAAGAAGTTAAATTATCACAAGTTACATATGATATGATTCCAAAACTTAGAACATCCAAAAAGTTCCATCAGAAGACTGCTAGAGCTATTAAACAAACTCAGCAAAGTAGCAACTTACTAATCCAACAGACAAAAATCAATCACTTTTCTAAACACCAATAATAAATCTGTTGAGAAAGAAATCAGGAAAACAATCCCATTCACAATAGCCTGAAAAAATGATACTTAGAAAAAAATCTAACCAAGGAGGTGAAAAACTATAAAACATTTAAGAAACAAAAATTGAAGAGGACACAAGAAGATGGAAAGATTTCCCATGTTCATGGATAAGCAGAATTAATATTGTTAAAATGGCCATACCATCAAAAGCAATATACAAATTCAATTAAATCCTCATCAAAATATCAAATTAAAAATCTTCTATACAGCAAAGGAAACAATTAAGAATGAGAAGAAAGAATCTACAGAATAGAAGAAAATCTTTGCTAGGTACTCTTCTGAAAGAGGATAAATAACCAGAATATATAAAGAACTAAAAAAAAAAAAAAAACCCAGTTAACAAATTGGTAAATTAACTAAACAGACACTTCTTAAAAGAAGAAATATAAATGGCCAACAAATACATGAAAAATTTTGTTTAACATTTTTATCAATTAGGGAAATGCAAATCAAAACTACTCCGAGATTTCATCTGCCTCTAGTTGAGAATGGCAGCTATAAAGAATACAATTACAAATATTGGAAAGAGTGGGAGAAAAAAGAACACTTTACACTGTTGGTGAAAATTAGTGCAACCATTACACAATTAGAGTGGAGTTTCCTCAAAAGGCTAGGAATGAAACCACCACATGACCTAGCTATACCACTCCTAGGTATGTATACTAAAGAATTTAAGTCAGAATACTGCAGTGATACATGCATACTCATGTTTATGGCAGCACCATTCACACTAGCCAAACTATGGAATCAGCCTAGGTGTCCACCAGTGGAGGAATGGATAGAGAAGATATGATGTGTGTGTATATGTATACACACACACACACACACACACACACACACACACACTCATATACAATGGAGTCTTAGCCCATAAAGAAGATGGAAATTATGTCGTTTGCAGGAAAATAGATGAAACTTAAGAACATTTTGTTAATCAAAATAAGCCAAACTCAGAAAGGGTTATATGTTTCTGTTTTAGTTTTTGTTTTCCTATGTGGAGGCTAGAGAGAAAACAAAGGAAAAGACAGGTATGGAAGGGAGATCTTATGGAAATCCAAGGGAAATGAGTAGAGTAGAGGAAAGGGATCAGGGTGAGGAAGGAGGGGAAGGAAAGGGGGAACTGGGGAATGATATTAACCAAATTCTTTTATTGTATGGTATGCATTTATGAATATTTAATGATGAATTCTACCATTACGTATCACCATAATGCACCAATAAAATGTGGAAAAGATTCATCAAAAATGACATAGGCTATCTAGAAGGGCTTATGATGAAAAGCAAGACTCCCTTGATTTCCTCCCTGACCTCCTAGCCGTTCCTTTAGGTTCTTATGCCAAAGACAATCAAATTGAGCTGTTCCCTCTTTCCAGGACTTTTGATAATTACCATCATGTGTCTATATAATATAATTTCTGCTGCTTTTATTTGAGTTACCAACTTTGGATACGGTCATGATGGATGCAGATTTGGGTGTCTACACCACTTCCCTTCCAATGATACAGCTGCTCTTCTCAGTGACCTCAGCTCTGCATCCAGGCTATGCTTAAGCCTCCACTTCCTGTCCCATACCTGCAGACACTGTGTTAGTCAACTTTCCATCAAAATAACTAAATACCTGAGGCAATCAACTTAAAAAGAAGAAAGGTGAGGCAAAACAACATGGTAGAAGAGTGGGGAAGAGGAAAGCAGTTCACACCATGATCAGCAGCAGAGAGACTCCACTTGCCAGATACAAATATATACCCCAAAGCCATGCCCCCCATGACCCACCTCCTCCAGCCATACCCCACCTGCCTCCAATTACCACTCACTTAATCCCCTCAGGCGATTAATTCACTGATCGATAATTGATAAGTAACATATAACCCTTTCTGAGTTTGGCTTATTTTGATTAACATAATGTTCTTAAGTTTCATCCATTTTCCTGTGAATGACATAATTTCCATCTTCTTTATGGCTGAATAAAATTCCATTGTGTATAAATACCATATATTCTTTATCCATTCATCCACTGGTGGGCACCTAGGCTGACTCACAGTTCTGGACATTTGGGCCCATGGTTGGTTGTCTCATTTCTTTTGGGCCTATGGTGAAGCCAAACATCATGGCGGGAACACATAATAGGAAGAAAGCTGTCCATCTCATGGTAGCCAGGAGACAAAGAAAGGAAGAGGATGAGATTGGAGTCTTAATATTCCATCCAAGAGCATGACCCAAATGGCCTCGCTTCCTTCTACCAAGCCCAATCTCTTAAAGGTTCCACCATATCCCAATAGTGCCATGGGCTGGAGACCATGCCTTCCACACCTTCTGGGGATACTTAAGATCCACACAATAGCTGATAGCATCTGCAGACCCTTAAAACAAAGATCTGAGTGATGAAGAGAAGGCGGGAGCACCACCATGGTCCATAGGTTGATGAAACAGCTGAACACCAATAAACAGTATTTATACCACGATATTCATATCAGTTTTGTTCTCTGCAGAACCAGAACAGTGTGTTCTGCTGCATAGGCAAGGGGTAATCAGGGGACCACGTCAGAATATGGGAGTTGTACTGGCTCACAGACAATCTTTTTTTCTGTCACCCTAATGTTTGAAGCAGTCAAGTACACACTTCCTCATAATGAGGGAGAAACCCTGGGCATTGTATAAAGATCTTCAGAAAACAAAAAAAAAAAAGAATCTGAAGCAATGACTTTCATCTATTTAAAAAGTGGGTTTAGCAGTTTCTATAGTAAGTGAAGGATGGAGGTTGCAAAGGCAGTTGTATTACCTGATGCAAAGACATTGCTTCTGATGACTGTAATATTAACATGATAAATATTTCAAAATATTGCTTAAATACTGCCGAAGTCTGTCTGGGCACAATTCAGGAGCCACTTGTCAAAAGAAACTAACTTTATTTTTAGAACTACAAACGCCAAACAAAACAGCTCCTCAGGGAAAAAACCCTCAGAGCCCAACTGCCACCACCGGCTTCCACAAGCCTCTCACCCCCACACCAGCCTCTCAACCTCCCACAATCCTCCTGCTCTTGAGGCCGATTCGCTGGGTTGTGTGGGCAGAGCCAAAGAAGTCCCCCAATGAGCAGCTCCGTGGAGGAGCCAATCAGCTAGATGTTGCTGGGGCCGCTGTGAGCCAATCATCAGCCGGCAGCTGGAAGTTTGCTGGCAGCTGGAAGTTTGCTGGCAGCTGGAAGTTTGCTGGGGCCCCTTTGGCTGTGGCTCTCAACAAAATACTCTATTTTAAGTGTTTTTTTTTCACACAAAAAATAAGTATCTGAAGTGATGGGTATGTTGATAAGTTTGATTTAATCATTTCACTTATAAACATATCAAAGCAGTACGTTGTACCCCACAAGTAGATAGAATTATTGGCCAATTAAAAAAAAAAGACCCCACCATTGTGTTTTATACATAAACATTCTATTGGTTTAAAATGACTTCAAGGACCAATGTGTCCAAAGAAGAAAACAAAACCTTAGGGCATAAGAAAAAACTGTAATTTCTAGCTGTAAATGTCAGCCAAGAGTTAACTGTGCTAATATTTTTCTTCCAATGGTTACTATTATCATTAGCGTTATAGTCACAAAAATCCCACAAGTTTTGAGTCACCTGCCAAGTCCTATTTTCCCCCTACACCCTATTTTGATTTATTTTATTTTATTTTTAATTGCACAATTTTGTAAACCATGCAACATTTCAAAGATGTATATATGATGTTCTGGTAGAAATGCCTGATTGTCTGGGGTTTATGTTGCCTTCTCAGCACCCTGATGTGCCCACTGTGAAACACAAAGAACATGTTCCTGGAGGCAATCTGAATGAATTATGCCTTCATCATTGCCTCCAGTTTTTCCAAGCTCTCAATCATCACCATCTCTAGTCTATTAGTGGCCCTTATTTCTGGAAACGTATCCCTGTCTCCTCATTCTGCTCCAGCCTATGGCTGCTTTGGGGGCATCTTCGTGGTTTGTCTTCAGATCAGTCCATTTGTTATGATTTGGATGGAAGGTGTCCCCCAGAAGCTCAGATGTGAAACATTGCAAGCAGGTTCAGAGAAGAAATGATCAGGTCCTGAGAGCCGTAACCCAATCAGTAAATTAATCACCTGAGGGGATTAAGTGGGTGGTAATTGGAGGCAGGTGGGGTGTGGCTGGAGAAGGTGGGTCATTGGGGGGCGGGGCTTTGGGGTATATATTTGTATCTGGCAAGTGGAGTCTCTCTGCTGCTGATCATGGTGTGAGCTGCTTTCCTCCTCCCCACTCTTCTACCATGTTTTTCTGCCTCACTTTGAGCCCCGAGAAATGGGCCCGCTGTCTATGGATTGAGACCTGTGAAACCATGAGCCCTCACATAAACGTTTCCTCCTCTACAGTTGTTCTGGTTGGGTACTTCGTGAGAGCAGCAAAAATCTGACTAAAACACCATTCTTTTCTTGGATGCCACATTTTTCTCTTCCACAGTTTACCTACTTGGACTTACCGGCACATATTCTTGTATTTTTGTCCTACAAAAGAACACAAGGGGCAAACTTTTGAATCCTTGAATAGCTAAAAAGGCTCTATTTCTAGCACTTATCTAAAGTTTCGGCTGGTTATAGGCATCTTGGTTCAAAATTTTAGCCTCTGAATATTTAAGGCATTGATCCATTGTCTTCTAACATCCAGTGTTCCTAAGAAGTATTATGCCAATATAATTCTTATTTCAGTTTTTTTCCCTCCTGAAAGGATTTAACAGCTTTTCTTTATTCTTAGTGTTCTAAAATTTTGCATGCCGTGTCTAGTTGAACTCTTCTTATTCATTATGTTCAGCACTTGGTGTCTTTTTCCATTTGAAGAATCTGGGAGATTCTCTTTTATTAATTCTTTAATAAGTTCTCACTACTATTTTCACTATTCTCTACTTCAATAACTCAATATTTCAATTAGTCTTATGGTGGGGTCTCTTGAAATTAATACTCGATATCTTATATTTTCTTGTGTTTCTTCTAATAAAAAAAATCTGTTCTGAGACATTTCTCCGACTTTATCTATGGAGGTTACTGTAGAGATTTTCATTTTAGCCTTCATAATTTTAAATCCCGAGATCTTTTTCTTACTCTCTGTTCATCTGTATTATCTTTTTCTCATTAATTTTAGGGGCAACATATTTTCCATTTTTTCAGAACATATTTTTAAAATGCATTTTAAATTTTCTCTTCTCTGCAATATAGTTTCTGCTGGTAAGACACAGGCTCCCTCAAGCCTCCTATCTCTGGGATTCATACAATCTATTGCCTCCTCCTTCCCAGCTCAGCTTCTGGTTGGTGTCTTCCTGTATTTGGCTTCATCAGTTGCACTCCTGTATCTCTCTTCCAAGAGCTATTCCAAAAACTATTGTCCAAAACTCTTTCTCTGTTTCTCTTTCTCCTTTTCACTTCTTTTATTCACATTGGCTTATACCTGTTGCACATTTTAATGAGAGCTCATGCAGAATGTGCATCTTCTTCTTCTGAGAAAAGTTGGCACTTAGAGGTTTTCACAGCCCTGAAAAGATGCCATATAACCTAGCAACGAACCTCCAACTATAAAGTAGGTTATCTGAAGTCATGGGTAACTGAATATATTTTGATAGAGCTAAGATTCCAGAACTGCTCTGACTAGTGTGGTGGTTCTTAAGACCAACCTCACTGTCTAGGCAGTTATACCCAATGGCAAAGCCCTTCTACCAAGTAACCTTGGATAAATAGCTTCATACCTTCAGAGAGACATTATGTCCACCAACACCTCAGGCTCCGTTTGGGGTTAATGAGGAAATGGTGCTTAAGCAAATCAAACTGCTCTGAGATTAGCATTCCAAGATGTGAGGCCTATTTATCAGCTACCCTGAACCGTAATGGTGTCAAATGACAGAAGTCTACCTGGTTAGCCAGGTGGGGGGAATAAGTTATTGCCCTGAACTTTTTTCTTGCCTGTAGGTATGAAGTTGTTACTTGGTCTGATTGGTTTACAGGGGATGGCTGGCTACAGCAGGCAGAGCTGTGCCAATTAGTAAACTGGACCCCCGCCCCTCCCTAACACAGTCTGAACCACCACTCTCCTTGTCTACATTCACCTTTCCTTGTGTTTTCACCAGTTTACCCCCTTGCAGTGCTTATGAACTCTGTCTCTGGTAGGTTATTAAACACTAGCTTGCTTTTATGTTGAAAAAACTGGTAAGTGCCTGTCATGGACAAAAGCTGTATATCCAACCTTGGAAATTTCACATCCATCTCCTTCTTGTTTTGATTGAAATAGCATGTAACTCTAAGATAATAAATCTACCTGTGTCCAGGTGGCTGAAATCACCATTTTGACTCCTTAGTAACCAGTCATCTGCCAGGTATGTCTTAGACCTAGCCTAGATCTTTCCCCATATGATTATAAACCCTCTACGGGTAGGATTTAGTCTTTTCTTTAAAAACAAAACCAAACAACCAGCAAACCCCCAAACTGTCCTGTCTGCCCCAGCACCAAGTCCAGAGTTGGTTGGCCAGAGAATGCTCAGCTCTTCTGGAGGTGGCATAGTAGAGCTCTGGCTGGATTCGCTAACTTCTTTGTAGATCTTGGCTTTTCATATGTGAAATCAGATTGCTAAGGCATCAACCTTTGGCCGTGGAGACCATATATCACACAACGAATTGTACAGAATCCAGTGTGTCTGAGCCAGCTGGGAGATGATTTGCTTGGTGACAGGATAATGGGAGGGCGCTGAAGAGCCACCTGATCACCTCACCATCTCCTTCAAGTTAGTGGCCTCCAAGGGCTCCCCAGAGAGCAGTCTGGCCACCTCTGGATGAAATGTTTCCCTCTTATCCCTAATATTGGCCAGAGAGAAACAGAAGATTGGTAATCTGCTCAGGGTAGCCAATTGTCATGGGGTTTGCCTGCAACTGAGGAGGTACCTGGAATGCCAGTCTTTCAGTGCCAAAGCCAGGACCATCCTGCCACAAACTGGGATAGTTGGTCACCCTACTGAAGGTGACAGAGTACAGATTCAGATTGGAGATTTGGGAGAGAATTCCAACAAGGTCACAGTAATCAGAGTGATCCCAGTAAGCCTCACCTGTGGGTGTTCAGACCTTTATGTAAACCTGTCTCTTCAAAAGTGGGCCTGTGGATTCCCTCTGTCCAAGAGAAAGGGCAACAGCGATGGCTATCACTCTCGTGACTCCATTCAAGAAGACTCCATGTTCGATATTAGAGCTAGAGTTCTGCTTCAGGCTTGATGAGGTGAGCAGCTGAAGAAAAGTCCACAGGGCAAGAAACTTGCCCCCCCCCCCGCAAAAGGAGGGCTCTCGGTCATACAGTCCCAGGGAAATGACTTCTGCCAGCCACCCAATGGGCTGGGAGATAAACTCCTCCCCAGTGGAGCCTTCAGATGAGAACACAACCTGGTTAACAACTTATGTTATAGTTCGAAGACCCCCCACCCCAAATCATCTTGAAACTTACTCCCTCTGGTAAGGTATTAAGAGGGTAAAAACCTAATCTGACTGTGGTATTTGGAAGTGGGGCCTCTGGGAGGTCATTGAGATTAAATGAGATCAGAAGGGGTTGGGCCCTAATCCTACAGGACTGTGACTTCATCATGTGAGACACCGTACTACCTTGAGACTCTGCAGAGTCCCCACCAGCAAGAAAGGCTTCACCAGATGCAGCTGCCTGATATTGAATTTTCCAGCCTTCAGAACTGTGAGCCACCCTCCCCATTCACTCAGTCTGTGGTGTTCAGTGATAGCAACAGAAAATGGTCTAAGATCCGTTAAGATAGCCCTGACCAAAGAGGACCCAGTCAAGTTGTGCCCAGATCTCTCATCTGTTATGACTTGGATCTGGAATGTCTCCCAGAGTCTCATGTTGAAAGCATGGTCCCCAGTGCAGCAAGGTTCAGAGGTGGGACTTTTAGGCATGATGGGATCGTGAGGGCTCTGACTTCATCAGATGGATTCAACCATGGATAGCCGGATGGACTACTGGGAGGTTGGGACTTCACTGGGGGAAGCAGGTCACTGGGGACACAGCCTGGGATTTATCTTCTGTACTACTCCTTCCTCCTCCCCTCTCTGCATCCCAGCTGCCATGAGCTGAGCAGCTTTCCTCCACCACGCCCCTCCACCATGTCGTCCTAAACCTGACCTCAGGCACAAAGCAAGGAAGTTGACTGATCTCTGAATTCTCTGAAACCATGATGGAAAACTCAACTGTTCTTCCTCCAAATTGTTTATGTCTGATGTTTTGGTCACAACCATGTAAACCTGACTAAAACATCACCCATGAAAATAGATAATAAATATGCAATTTGGGGGGCTGCTAAGTTGGTTGTAACTTGCTATGCAGCCACAGAAAACGTTCCCAAGGTGGTTTCAAACACCCGAGAGTGTTTCAAACGTGGGAGACCCAAGAGGGTTAGCTCATTCAGGAAAGGGTTAACATCCGGCTGTGTGTGATGAGGTCTTCTCCTGCTACTGCTACTGAGATAGTGGCACCGTCAGTGACCTTGTGGTCAACCTCTGGCCCTGATTCTCTGCACTCTGAGCCATCTCTCTCCAAGCCTGCTCAGTACTCCACAGAGAAATTACACAGAATCTGTGACTTCCTTCTTCACCAAGGAAGATTCTCGAAATAAGAAATCCAAGACTTAAAAACAAAAACAAAAACAAAAACAGGTCACTTCTGACTAGAATCCCCCTGCTCGGGCAGCAGTGAGTAGCTTTTCATTTTCGTGTTATGCTCACTTTTAATAGGTTGTAATGTCAGCATTTAAAAATCACTCTACGAAATGATTCTCTTTTCCCTTCCTTTTTATTCTTGCCTCCCTCCCTTGCCTCCTCCCCCTTCATTGGCACTCATTTCTCTTGTTCAGATAAGATGGTAAAAGGATGAGTATTGTACCAAATTGGTCTAATGGAAATGAGGATCCTGCTACTAGAAATGTAGGTAGAACATAAAATAGGATAATTGACAGTTTTCACATTGCAGGCCAACCTCCGAGTTCCTTTGTTTGACTGGCCTGACCCCCGTCTCATTGTGATTATCCATTTTAGAACTTAGAGAACTAGAACAAGGCCAGCAGCGGAGCTTGCTACGCCTACCTGTGGCAGCAGCAGCATCTCACCACCCTATACCTTAGACTGAACACCTCCAGGCAAGTGACTTGGTCCCAGATTAGTATATATTATCAGGAGCTGCCCTGGATACTCAGAGCTTGGGTGCAACTCTGCCAGCAACTCGGATCTGTTTCCAGTTGGAGAGGATCAGGGAAGAGTTCTCCCGGGGAAAGCGTGCACAGAGACTCAACTTTCACACAAGCACTCACCTGACTGCTCAATTACAGGGCAGCCAGTGCCACAGGCAGTAAGAAAGTGACCGTTTTCTCATAGAGACCTTTGTTGTGCCAATGCCAGGGTGCAAGGACGAAGAATCTCCAGGAGTCCAGTATTGATTATTGACTTCGAAAAACAAATAGATTTGTGAATACCCTCTGTCAATCTAAATAGGTGAAGTAATCAGAGGTCCTGGCCACCCATTCTTTTTTGCAATATCGTAACTACCGAGTCCATTTCATGGTGCAGGGGCTGGGGACAACTGGGGGAGAAGCTTAGGCACAGAGCCTCCCTAAGAAAAGGCTGAGGGCTGTGGTCATCTGGTTGATTCCTTCCTTACTCTTCAGTCTCCTTGAGAATGGTGCACCCGGCTGGTTTCCAGAAAGGATTGTAGACTAGATCACTTTTATCACATGCTAAAGCCTGAGCTACATAAAAATAACTGACAGTCATTTTTCTTGTGTGATTTTTTTTTTTTTTCCATTAGGAAGATGGGTTTCTTCAAAGCAGTTTGCTATTTTAAGGCCTCGGACATTTCCAGCATTTGCACAGGGTTGCTGTGAGCCTTGGCTTATTTACAGAGAGATGCTGAACTGAGATAAGGCTACTTAATAATCCACCAATTCTTGCTAAACACAGTTTCTTTCCATATCCTCAGTGAAAGTCAGGAGTAAGTACACTCAGAGAGAAGCCTTAGATGCTGCTGTTATTATTTTAGAGAAAGGCTACTTGAACCGTGAATTACACAGTGGCTTCAGTGGACGGATCCTATCATTGGTCAATGGCTAAATACTTTGCAAAGGCTAAACTTTAAGGTGAAGTCCATGAAAAGGGATTTAAAAGAAACTGTCTAATCTCCATCCTTTTAATAATTTTGCAAGGTCAACATGGTTATTATCACTTAAATTAACACAGCTATTGTGAAAAACAGTGTGGATATTCCTTTAAAAAATTAACAAACAGGACTATCATATGATCCAGTTATTCCTGGGTTATTCATATAATCATATATATCATATAATCATATATATCATATAATCCAGTTATTCCTACAACCAAAGGAAATGAAATCAATATGTCAAAGGGACATTTGCACTCCCGTGTGTATTGCAGCACTATTCCCACTAACCAAGTGACTAAGCAATCTAAGTATTCATCAACTGATAAAAAGACAAAATATGGTATATATACACAATGGAATACTATTCAGCCTTGAAAATGTAGGGATTTCTATTATTTGGGATCACTATGAGAAACCCAGAGACCACTGTGTTAAGTTAAATAAGCTAACTACCCAAATACTTTCAACCTCACTTAGATAGGTTGTGTAAAAAAGACAAACTAATAGTAGAAAGTAGAATAGTGGTTACTAAGGGCTGAGGGTCAGGAAAGGGGATTGGAGAGAAATAATAATAATAATAATAATAATAATAATAATAATGCCTATTGTAGTAAAGGAAATTGAGGTCAAGTTGCTTATAGGTGGCAGAAGCAGTATTTGGACCCAGGTCAGCCTTACTTCTTTATACTTCATCTATTTCTCCCATTATCCTCACCGTACCATTGACCCACAGGGCCACATGGGGTCCAGATGGAAGAGAAGGTGATGTGTGGCCAGTAGGTATTATAAATTTGAGGCTCAAAAATAAATCCTCATGTCAAGCATGTATTGAGATCTTCCTACGTTCAGGTTCTGGATGAGGACCTGGGGGTGGGGGTTAAGCTATTGTCTACCTTGAAAAGAGTCCCTAGTATGAAACTTTAGGGTAGCACATCAATCAGTTGTAATGTCACTGATCAAACAAGGCAAAGAGATTAGCCCTTCCTGTCTCTCTCTCTCTCTCTCTCTCTCTCTCTCTCTCTCTCTCTCTTTCTCTCTCTCTCTCTCTCTCTCTCTCTCTCTCTCTCTCTCTCTCTCTCTCACACACACACACACACACACACACACACTCCACAGATTAAATCCTTGCATATTTTTTCCTCTTCAAATCTCTGCTTGGATTCACTGCAACCTGCAAAAGCAAAATTAATAAATGGGGGAAATATTCGCCTCATCTTTCCCTCATCAGAGGTAGCTCAGAAAACGGTATTACCTTGCTCTGAGAAGAGAAACCTCAACAATATCCACCAAGGTACATTTACTTTTTACATGTATTGTTTTTTTCTTTTAAAATCCTATTTTTAAAATAGGATTCATTATAGAAAAGTCAAAGATTGAGAAAAAAATCACATCATACCCTCTATCTCCATAAAATGACTAGAACTGACAGGTTGCTGTTGATTGTTACAAACTTTTTTGTTGGCACATGTTCATAAACATGCCTCTGTATTCCAGAAATTGTGTCATCACTTGTCTTTCTCCTAGTATAAACATTGTGTCATGTGAGTATATATAAATATGTTAAACGTACATATTCCACTATGAAAATGTATCTATTCCTCTATCATCAATTATGACTGTGGAACATGTTAGGTTATTTCCAGTAGGTTATCATTGCAAATGAGATTCTCCTGAACGTTCTTATTCATTCATCTTTGTGCCATATCCGATCATTTCCTTAGGTTAGTTTCCTTAGGTCTTTCTAGACATGGAAGTGCTGGGTTAAACACTCTGCACACATACTAAGGGATTTGGCTACCTCAGAGCCAGTAGTATCTCACATTTTCACCTGTGGAAGAAGGAGGGGTTCATTTTCCGCACCTCTCTCTAAGAAGCATAGAAACTTTAAGACCAGAGTGAGGCAGGAGAAACCTGTAGAACTAAATGTGATGCTTAACCCCCACCCCCGATCCTGGGTGGCCTGCGTTCTGCTGCAGAGCGTGGGCTCAGAGGGTTTGGAAGAAAGGAATCACTGCCTGGCCCCTGCTATCTCCTATGTCTCTTTCGGTTTGAAAAATTCTATGAATAGACTAATTTTCCAGGAAGTTTTTCCTCTGCCCAGTCATTTAATTTAGCAAAACAATGGCTAATAAGAGAATCTAGGCCAATTTAAGTTCTAGGAAGTTATTTTTGTATCAGATGCTTGTTAGAGATGCTCGTCCTGTGGGTGATCCTGCAAGGTTTCAAGCCCAGGACTCGGGAAGATGCATGGGGGAAGAGGTGGCCTGTTCCTTTCTGGAAAAGTGTATGTTTATGCTCAATTTTTCCTGACTCCTGGGGAAATCTGGGAAAACACTGCAAGTTCCAGGACCTCTGGCATCGAGCTGTTTGCCACTGTAGAAACCAAACTGTTGTCTTAAACTTTTACCTCTCACTCCGCACTCCTGGGCATATTTGCTGATCTGCTCATGCTTTGTACTGACCTTGGCCTGAAGTAAGTAGACTGTGCTTACCCTGCCCTGTGACTCAACAGGGTCCACGGCTACAAACCCTCTCAGACACTGAAGGATCAGGAAATCCAAATTTGAGTTCCGCCTGGATATTTTTGTACCAGTCCTGTTACTTCACGGTGCCTCTGTTTCCATAAGTCCCACCGAAGGGATCAGGCTGCTACAGAAAAGGAACAGGGCGGAGGAGTGACACACCTGGATTCAGCTGGCAGGACTCAGAATCTCCTCTCCCCTTTCTTCCCACCTGTCTCTCAGGTCCTCTGCCCCTTGTTCCTTCCCGAGCTTGGCATTCTTTCCCCAAGAGCCCGGCCTGCAAATGGATGGCACTTGCCTCCCTTTTCCCTCTTAGAGGCCTGGGCAGTGGGTCTGCTTATCTCCCCAGTGTATAGATGAATAAACTGAGGCCCTGAAAGGCAAAAATGCCATAGCCCATCAGGGTGGCTTGAAAGTTCAAGGCATCATGTGTGGAGGTTGTGGAGAAGAACCTGGCGCCCTCTGAACCAGCTCTCATTTACCATTTGATGTTCCTCTTGGTTTCGGAAGCTCAGCGACACAGATACTTAGACCTCAGGCTTGGACACTTAGAAAGGTCACAATAAATGATCACTGCTTGTAGTAACAGCAGAGCCTGGGACTCAGATGACTCGCACCAACACTGCATTTTTCACAAATTTGGAGTCCTAACACTCCCCAAATAACCCCGGGTCCCCTCAGATAATTCCCTCCTCCCCAGACTCTTGGCCTCTGCGAAAGACTTCTTTAGGAGGTTTGCCTCTCCCTCCTGTTCTTTTCCTCTCCTCTGTGCAGAGCTTATCTCTGCTTCACTCTCTTGTTCCCCTTGTCCCTCTGTTATCTCCTCGGGCCCACAGTGTCTCCCATTTGCACACAGCCACTCCATTCAAACTCCTTTCCCTGGTGACTTTCTTCCCTTTGTCTCTACTCTCCCGAGTCTGATACACGCATTGCCTGAAGGTCAGGCTTACCTCTTAGATATACATGCATTTTATCACCAGCAGTTGGAAAACAATTACTGCTCCTCTCCACACTTCCGCTCACCATGGCTAACTTTCCCCTTCCTCCCTACAACTTTCTGGGCTGAAAATCACCAGTGGTTTCTTTTCTTTTTTTTGATCCTAAATACCAGCTTCATGATAGCCTTTTGCAGGCTGTTTGAAGACATAGGGGACTGGATAGCCTCTTTTAATTTTCTTTCATAGGCCTTTGTCCTCTAGGCAATGCACACATCTTTTGGGCCTGGCCCCTGCCCCTGTCTTGTGAACACACCCTGACACGTCGTTGGCACTACCTCCCCAGCCTATCAGTAATCACCCTCACGGTTTCTCAACAGCCAATTCCCTCAAAGACCTCAAACTCCATGTTTTCAGCTCACACGGGAGACATCTCTTATGATTTATCTGAAACTTCTTGGGATTGCTCCTATTGTCTTGCTTTCACTTTACTTTGTGTTTATGCTCTGTCACCTGCAAATGGGAAGCCACATGTCCAGGCTGAACCTGGTGTCTAATGCTTTCCTCTCCCTTGTCTTTGATAACTAGTCCATGTTTCACTTTTTCCCCATCGCAACTCAGAAGTCGTATTACTAGTCATTCCTCTGTGTCTTTAGAGTATTGGTTCCAGGAACCTGTGGATTCCAAAATCAGTGGATGCTCAAGTCTCTTCTAAAAAATAATGCATCTAACCTCTGTACCTCCTCCTGTATACTTCTAATACCTAATATAATCTAGATGCTATGTAAATAGTTGTTATAATTTATTGTTGAGGGAATAATGACAAGAAAAAAATATGTTCAGTACAGATGCATTATTTTCAAATAGTTTTGATCAGTGGTTGGTTGAATCTGTGAATGCAGCACCCACAGGAACAGAGGGCCAACTGTATTTGCATGCCAAGTATTCTGACCTGGAAGTTTTAAGAGAGACTCAAAATATCAGCTCTGGCCACAGATAATTCTCAATTGGTTAGGTGCAAATTTTGAGGGTGGTGCTTTAATCTCAGTCTGGCCTCCGGTGGAGCTTACCAAATAGTCTGCTCTCTCACATTCCCTTGCAGTTGGGGGTCAGAGTCTGACCAGTGAGCTGGGGAGGAAGTGAGAGAGCAGAAGTATTACTTCTAGGTCCAACCAGAGAAGAGCCAGGGCAATTTTTCAGCTGTCTCTTCACTTGCCTGGTGATTTAGCAAACCTCAGGTTTAGATTCTGGAGCTTAAGATCAAAAGCATTTGGTTTGCCTTGGGCACCTGCTGGAAGCAGGAAATACCCCGGGTGTTAAGCCACTGGGCTCATATACACCACATCATAACCTAGCCTAGGCTAACATTCCAGCATTCTGTGCAACTGGACCAGGGTTGCCTCTTATGGAATCGTTTCTATATGTTATGAAAACCTACATTAATTTTAATATTGTTCCGTATAAGCCGTAAATAGAAAAATACCAATTCCAAGAATACAATGCCAGCTCCATAGCCAACACAGGTAGATAAACAGATATAGACACAGAGATTCCAGAGCATCGTGGATAGGGATATGATGGAAAGGATTTTAGTATTCTTAGATGTTTAGGCAATTGAAATTCTATTTGCATAGCTGAACAAGAATAGAAAGCGAGAAGCTTCTATGAAAGTAAGCCCTAGATAGATTCCAGAATCCGAAATATGCTCAGCTTCTCTAGGTCAAGAACCTCATCAGGAGAAATCCCATGCTTAAAGGAACATAATCACGTGATCCAAAGGCAGATTCCTCTTTATTATTTTTATTTGTGCCACCTGTATTTTGAAAATTATACCATGGAAGAAAAATGGGTACATTTAAATTCAAATTTAAAATTCAAACTTTTATTGAATTAAGTAAAAGAATGAGTCACAAATTGAGAAAATATATTTTCCAGCATGCAGTGATCAAGGGATTAATCTTCAGAATGTGTATAAAGTGCTCTTTAAAACAAGTAAGAAAAGATTTTTTTTTAAAAAAAGAAAAATGTGAAAAGACTATGAACTAAAAACCCTTAGACATGGAAACTGTGTTAATCAGCTCTCTGTTACTATGATAAAATACCTGAGATAATCAACTTATAATTTGAATCATGGTTTCAGTCTTATCATTAATTGGCCTCATTGCTTTTGGCCCTGAAGCAAGGCAGAGAGTCTACGAAAGGGCAGAGCTCCTCACCCCATGGCCAAGAAGTGAAAGAGAGAAGAAGAGTATGGTACTACTGTCCCAATAGCCCTCTCAAAGTCATGTCACTGGGACATGAAGACCCCTCACTAAGCCTCACCTCTTAGAGGTTCTACCACCTCCCAATAGCACCAACCTGAGTACTAAGTCTTCACTTAGCACATGAGTCTTTGTGAGGTACTTAAGATCCAAACTGTAGCAGAAACCACATAACTAAAAGCATATGAAATATGTTCGATCTCTGATAAGCAAAGTTGTCTACCCATATTAGATTTTTGTCTAAACTCCGGTCACCACACTAAGCAAAAATTATAAGCAAAAGAAGATATGTTCCCAAAGCAAGGATTTACTTTGAGACAGAAGAGTAGAAAGCTCTGGATTTCTGTGCTAAAGCAGTACCCACAGGAGGAAGGCAAGAGGGAAGCCACATCCCCAAGACACTGACCAAATTTTGAAAAAAAACAGGAATGCCTGTATATTGGTCCATTTGATGCTACTGTAATAGAATATCATAGAGTGGGTAATTTATAAGAACAAAATTTTTATTTGGTTTATGGTTCTAGAGGCTGCGAAATCCAAGATCAAGGAGCGATATCTGATAAGGTCCTTCTTGCTGTACCATTCTGTGGTAGAAGGGCAAAGAGAGCAAGAGATCCAACGAGCAGCTTCAAGACCTTTTGTAATCATTAATAACCACTCACATGAGAACAGAGACCTCACAACCTAAACACCTCCCATTAAGCTCCACCTCTCAACAATGTTGCACTAAGAATTAAGTTCCCAGCACATCCTTTTGGGAGAACACATTCAAGCCACAGCTGCCTTTGAGAAAGCAAATGTCTTTTTAAAAGGGATTCTGCTGGCTGTCAAGAGACCCTGAGAGCACCAAGAGAATGGATGTGTTAATGCTCCCTGCCAACAGATGCCCTAAAGAAGACTTAATTGTAATTGGGACAGCCAGTGGAAACTTTCTGGAAACTGTTGTAAAATATTTCATGCTGCTGTCAGAGAATGTGTTGCTGGGCTCATGCCCAGTGTTTTCCTCATCACCGTGGACAGACTGTAGTAGTTCATGCCTCGTATTGAAGTAATGAGTTACAATTGTTGGGAAAATTCATGTCGAAAAATTTTGCATGTTTTAATGTTGGCAGTCACTTATTGGAAATAAGATTTATTGGTCCTTTGGTAAGATGTTAATCTGGCAGCTTTAACTGAGGAAAAAAGTGTTAGAAAGCCAATGGAAACAACTTCCAACTCTAGCAATAATATTGACCTACCCTTTCCTAGACAGCTCAGGATGGTGCTAAGTGTGGCTAAAATTCTTATCATCAGGTGGATTTGGGGCAAGTTGAATATTCTCTCTGAGTCTCAATTTCCTTATCTGTAAATATAGAAAAGAACAGTAATTTTTTTGGACTGTTGGGAAGAAGAATAGAATCAGGTGTAGTACTTAGCACATAATCAGCCATCAATCAATGTCAAGCACTTGTTAGTAATGAGATTAATGGAATTGTCAGGTTTTTGTCCACAGGGGTGACTGTGCTCTCAAACTCCCACATCACAGGGTGGACATCTTGGACTGTTTGTCCACCAGTGGCCTTTGTTGGCAATGAATCAGCTTTGGCTTAACTCACAGAGCCCATTGTGACCCTGGGTGAGATCAATGACCAGGATGGGAAGGAGAAAGCAGAGTTAAGAAACTCACAAAGCCACTATTTCTAGTCTTGTGTTTCCCACTGCTATTCCTCAGTGCACTCCCCTCTGGGTGATTTGCTCTCAGTCCTACCTGGAGTCCAACCCCTGAAGGTAGAGGGTAGGTTGAATGACACTCCTTCTGCCCTGCTTTAATTCCCTCCAAAGTCTTTATGGCTATTCAGCATGCCATATATATATATATATATATATATATATATATATATATATATTTTTTTTTTTTTTTTTTTTTTTTTTACTGATTCAATTTACTGTCTGTCCCTCTGAAGCAAGATATTCAGGCCACGGAGGTGTGAACTTGTTCCCTGCTGTATCCCTAGCAAGGTCTGGTGCAGTGTAGATGTTCAAACAGCTTGTTGAATGAATTGAATAAATTCCATTGAATCAAATCTGTTGTTACCCAAAGTTACAATTATGAGTTATATCCTCCCATTCACATGTTGAGGTCCTAATCCTCAATAACTCAGAATGTGACTATATTTGGAAACCGGACCTAATAAAGGCATAATTCAGGTAAAATGAAATTATATGAGTACAAATATGATATAATGGTCCTCTTAAAAGATATCAGGATACCTACAGACAGCAGGAAGACTCTGGGAAGACGCAGCAAGAAGGTGAGCCTCAGCAAGCCAAAGAGAGAGACCTCAGAAGAGACGGCCCCTCCTCACCCCCTGATCCCTCAGATGCTAGCCTCCAGAACTGCGAGACTGTAAATTTGTGGGTAAGTCACCCATTCTCTGAGAGCTCTGGCAAACTCAGACAATTATTGAGGAAGATTTCTGTAGCAGAACTGAGTCTGGATTTCATTGGCTATTAATTCTTTAATAGCCCTTCCTTTGAAAACAAAGAATACCCCCTTATAAGCTGAGTAAATTCCCCAGTGGCCCAAGGACTAGAAAGTTTTCAGATCCAGCTCTTCTCTTCCTTTGAATACAAATGACAGAGTCCCAGGTCTTGCCTTCTAGTGTCCAGTCTTCCCCTGCCAACAGGGCAGACGCCTTCCATGACTGCTTCAAGACTCACGTTGGGATGCGGACTGCACAGACAGTGTCCTTTGCTCACTCTGCATCTCATCTGCTGAAGAAGAGAGATGAAAGCCATTGCATTTGCCAGTCAGGTGGACGTCAGCAGTGCGCTTGAGATTTTCTCTGTGCAGGATTGGGAGGCGATAGGAAATGCAGTTGAGTTCAGTCCCTTGGGGAAACCTGTAGTCTAGCAGGAATAAGACTTACAGACTTGAAACAAACAGAAATACAAACACACCCAAGGCAGGATCTAGTCATTGCTATCCTAAACTGTAGGTATATATATATCCTCAACTGTAGGCTATTACAATTCAGAGAGGGATGAAGAATCTGAGAGCTGAGGTAGAGGAGAAGAGAAGTTGGGAGTTGAGTGTCCTGTGCTTATAATATTGGGACTCTTAATTGCATTATAACATTGCGATATTGAGACTGATAGTGGGGTAGGAGTTTGGGTTAGGCATTAGAACCCCAGAAAATGGAAAAAAATCAATATCAAGGAGAGGATTTGGGGATGGATTGGGATGGGATTGTCACATCCTAGTGAATATTCAATACATGGCAAGATCATTCAGTCAGCTGTGCCCACACAAGATTCCTGGAGGAAATGAGCCAAGCATGTGATCTAGGATCCATTGCTTTGTTTTAAACTACAGGTCTTTTGTCCAAACCCCTGTGTAGCCTCCTGGTGAAGCAGGGGAGCTGTCTCTTTCTACCCAGCTTTCATGCAAACCCTAGACCCATCTGAATCCTGGCTTTGGCAAGAATTCAAAGAAAAACTGAAAGAAATCCAGTGGAATTCCAAGAGATACTGAGAGCACAGATTTATAAGTAGTAGGAATATTTTCCTGGGTCCTCTCCCAGCTTTATCAGAATTTTCTGGGTATGCAGTGTTGGAGAGTAAGCAAAGGTTGTGGGGTGCCATGATGTGTGGCAGTAGTGACTGGGCTGATCTGGAGGTAGGAGGACCACACTGAGGAATGACTTGCCAAAGGAAGAGGCAGCACAGGAAACCAAGTCCAATTTTAGCATCTGCCTCCATCCCTAAGACTCACCTTCACCATCAGTACCCGTCACCTTCCCTCTGCTCCCTGGCCACACACAAGTCTGAAGTCTAAGCAGAGCAGTCACCGTATCTGCGAACCCATCTCTGAATTCTCTCTACCTGTAACGAGTTCTCTGACGTTGTTATTCTTTATTACTGTGCTGGACAATGGAAAACATGAATTTATTTGAGTTACTTCCTTCTTTCTGGTTGTAATCAAACTGCAAGATATGTGTTAGAATTCTAATTAAGAAGCCTTGGAACTTTTTTTTTTTTTAAATTCCCTTAAGCCAATTTTTTTAATGTCAAGAAAAATTTGTGATGAGCCTCCAGGCTACCCTCTGTTGAGTGCTCCAATTCTAATGATAGATGGTGTTACTAGCTCTTAAACACTCCCCAGCCTCTCTTAATTGACTGGCTTTGGCTCTGTTCCTGGAATCAGCTCCTTGGTAGCCTCTGACCGTGTAGATTGTTCAATATAGTGGAAGGAAGGTAGTGACTTTGAGTAGCACATTCCTTTCTTACTGCCCACTTGTTCCAGCCTGAGCAACATATTAGGAAATAAGATCTCTCTCGCTGCCATATTACTTCTTTGAAATGGTGAACATCAAACCTTCACACCGCCTTTTTCCCAATCCCATCCTATTCCATCCCCAAATCCTCTTCTCTCTGTAGTATGGGACTTCTTAATCATGGGTAGTTCTCAGCTCTTCTATGGATTTATGAATCTTTAGGTATAAGGGTTTTTGGAGAGATATGAGCAGAAGTGAGAAAAAGTGAAGACGTAGGAGAGGAAAAATACAAAAGCCACGGAGGATGGGACAGGGAGCAGAAAAATGGGGCCTTCTAAGACAGACCCAACATTACTTATAAGAAATCCATTTGGCTCTCTACTTAGTGCTTCTTGATTTCTCACCAAAGGGTTTGGTATAAAAACCATAGATATTTATTTCCCAAACTGTCTTTGTGACTCTCTGACCAAGGGTGTTTGGTCACAGATTTGCTTTAGCAAATATGGGACCTGAATCTGAAAATACTTTGGACTGTTCTAGAAATTATCCTCCTGCAGACAGACCTGATGGAAGTCCCCATAGCTGGGTCTTCCTTCTTAATTCAACCTTTAGAAATTCATGGCATTTTCTAGGACTGCCTTGATAATTCCCAGGTCAGTGTTTCTATGTTTGTACATTCTGTTCCTAACTGAAAATATACATTTAAAAAAATATTTATTGGATAATAGGCATACTGCGAAATGTTAGTAGGCAGGAAGATGAGGTCAAGGATAAAGACTCAATCTTACTTTGACGTCCTGTGCAAGTGGTCCGACTATGGGTTCCCTCAGCCATCAACATGACCAACATTAATTGTTGATAGATTTATACTCTCCAAATCTTATGCTTAAGACACACGTTAGGAAACAGACTTCCTGTCAGGCCTGGATTCTGAGTACTCTGAACTTTTTGACATGCAAAAAAGTGAATGCCTACAGAAAGGGATGTCTCTGCAGCCTCTGTTTGTGCAAGGATTCTATTCACTTTTTTTCCAAGTCCTCTCACATTAGCTCCTTTAATATCTTTTATTTTAACCAATTATATATATGCCAGCCCTTTTCTCCTACTATGTATCTGGTAAACTAGTTTTATAGAAAGTCTCATTCCCTTTTTTCTGACTCCTCTCAGTCCCAACTTCTCTCCTCCCGTTCTGTTAGTCAGCTTTCTGTCACTGTGACAAACTACCTGAGATAATCAACTTATAAGGAGGAAAGGGTTAACATTGGCTCACAGTATTAGAGGTTTCAGTCCATGCTCAATTGACCCGATTGTTTTGGGTCTGTGGCAAGGCAGAATATCATCATGGGAGTGTGTGGTACAGAAAACTGCTTCCTATCTGCAAAGAGGGAGATAGGGGGAGTTCAGGGTCCCAGTATCCCTTTCAAGGACATGTTCCCAATGACCTAACTTCCTCCTGTTAAGCCCATCTCCTAAAACTTCCACCAACTTGCAATAGCACCAAAGTGACCAACTCTTTAACACATGGCCTCTGGGGGACACTTATCCAAACCATAGCTCCTTCTGTATGGTCTCCTCATCTGGCCAAGCCTGTGGTATCAGACTGCTTAGCCACCAGCTTCCTCAATTGCCCTCCTGCTCCTCTGTCACATATCAGAGACGAAAGTGAGGTCTCTGGCTTCTAGCCCATCTGGCCTCCATAGCTCCCCTTCTACATCAGTGAGCTCACCTGAGCTCAGGGGAGAACCGAGCTCAGGGTAATGCTCAGGAAAGCACTGGGGCTCAACACCCCCGGGGCTGGGATGGCCATTTGAAAGGTGCTTGATCAGGGCTTTTTGCTTCACAAAAAGCAGACCATCTGTGGGTTTAGCATTCATCTGCCACTGTGATCCTCCCAGGAAATTCCTAGGGTCCTCTCTTTACTGACACACGCCTGCTGAGGCCTACAAGGACCCTCATTTGGGGAACTCCATTGTTGACATCTATCATAAAATCAGAATCAAAGTCCCTGCCCCAGAACCTCAGAATTTAAATATGCATTTTTAACAAACTCTCCAGATGACTCATATGTGAGCGCAAATCAGAGAAGCTCTTCTCCAATGCCAGACCAGAGCTGGAGGGTACAAGGTGCTCAAGAAAAGTAGTTTGATTAAGTAGCTTTTGAGACTGGAGAAGATAGTTGCCAGCAAACGGGGTGTGTGTGTGTGTGTGTGTGTGTGTGTGTGTGTGTGTGTAGCAATACAAGGACCCTTTGGAACTCCAGTTTCCTTTACTTCTTTCTTTGTACTACTAGAGATGGAATCCAGAGCCTCATACATGAGATGAGCACTCTATCCTACCCCTGAGCAATATTCCCAGCCCTTTTTAAATTTTTGAGACCGGATCTTGATAAATTGCTAAAACTGGCCTCAAACTTGAGATCTTCCTGCCTCAACCTCCCAACTAGCTGAAGTCACCAGTGTGTGCCACCAGGCTTGGCTGTAAGTTCAGTTTCTCTGCAATTATGGGGACCACAGTTCTCAGGGCCTCAGTCTCCCTCATGGAAACATGGAGAAAACAATCATTGCCTCCCAATGACTTGCATCTTCCCGTGAGTTAGCCTCTCATGATAATACAGAGGCAGATTAAGGAAGGTCCCTGAGGTACTCCCGTGTTTCCCATCATGTGGGAGCTTTCAAATAGGCATCATAGACAGAAAGGAACCAGGCCAAGCCCAGAAGAGGGTGGAAGTGTTTCAGCCTCATAAGGCCCAGTTTTCTCATCTGTAAAGAGGAAGAATGATGTTTTATCTGGCCTGCTGCTGTGCACACCGAGTCGAACCCCAGCTTTGAAAGAGACGGATGAGCACCAGCCTCCTTCCCGGGAAGTTGTAGCCATGGACTTGCTCAGGGCCAGAGCAGTTCTTCCTTTTGGCCATGAGCACCTGCTCGTGTAGTGAAGGGTTTCCAAAGGCCTTTACAAAAATTTTACATGCATCTTAAATAGAGAGCTGGGTAATTAAGCTCATTAGCAGAAAATAATTTGCTCAGCTTGCTGAAGGTCGGCAGCTCCTGCCCGTGGAGTGCAAGAGGCAAAGGAGAAGGAGCTGGAATCAGTAGGGAGGAGACAGACGGGCTTTGCCATCGCCTCCCTTTTACCTTTTTTTGTAGGCACCGAGGAGGGGCTGGTGAGGGTGAAAAGGGGGTAGCAGGGGCATCAATAGTGAGCGATTAATGGTGGATAAGAAAAATCTGGGAAATTGTGCAGAGGACAATTAACCGGGGGAAAGTGGGTTTCTGATGGTCTCAAGAGGGAAGCATGCACCCAGCCAGAATCTGTTTCCAAATTTAAAAACCAGCTCTGAGGATACATGTCTCTCTACAATACACTCATTTGATGAATTCTAATGTTTAATATCTACTTTTTGCCATGCATCACCTGCGAGAAAACATAATGCGAAAGGAAAATTATGTTCTGCCTTCAATGAGTATATTTTATAACATTTATCCTGATTCTAAAACCCTCAATAGCTCTCATAACATAGAATATTATATAAAAACTCTTTTGCTTGAATATTCAAAGTTTAGTCCGAATCCATGTTTTTTCTTTTTTCCTCTGGCCAACACTACCCTTGCTATACCTCCCACATAGTCTCAGCACTTTAACCAGATAAAGGAATTTCCAACCTATCTGCTTGGTGGGCATTTTTATGTGCTCTTCCCTTGATTTAAAATATTTTTTCCCCTTCTTGTTTGCCTTATCAACTCCTATTCATCCTTCAAAGCCCATCTTAGGAGTCATCCCTTCTGTGTAGTCCTCTTGGTATCCTTGATCAATGATAATCTCTCTCCCCTGTGCTTCTGCAGTGCAAGCCAAGTAGTTCCATTGTGCAATTTATTTTCCTGCTAATTTGCAGCAACTGATTTCTTAAACCTTCTTCCCAGTTCTCTGATTCCTCTGGGAACTTTGTTTTTTCATCTTTTCTCTGCCATAGCATTCATCTTGGAAAAACGACCTACTGTTTCCAGTATGCCTCAGTTTCCCCACAAGTTGAATAGACAGAAAACTCCCAAAATCTTTCTCATAGGAATGTTAAATATTAGCAAGATGCTTCTTCAGCACCTATGGAGCTCCTCTATGTAATAGGTGTGGAATTTTATTGGTCATGGGGAATGAAAAAGGTACAGCTCCTGCTCTAAAATAATTTATCATTTAATAGGTCAGAAGAATGTATACCTTGATGATAAACATGAGATACAAGATGTGTTAAGTGCTACAAGAGAAGTACAAATTATAAACTGTTGATATGCGAAGAGAATTATGTATTGTTCAATTCTTATTTATTTATTTATTTATTTATTTATTTATTTTGGTACAGGGTATTGACTCAGGAGTACTCGACCGTTGAGCCACATCCCCAGACCTATTTTGTATTTTATTTCGAGACAGAGTCTCACTGAGTTGCTTAGCACCTCGCTGTTGGTGAGGTTGGCTTTGAACTCGCAATCCTTCTGCCTCAGTCTCCCCAGCCACTGGTATTACAGGCGTATACCACTGTGCTCAGCTTGTTCACCTCTTTTATTATATTTTAGAAAGCAAGATTTGGGAGACTTGTCAAATAATGTTAAAGTATTCTGCAGTAAGACTCTGCCGAAGATGATGAGGTACTTTATTCCCAAGAGGTCTGAAAATGTCGAAGGACATTGTCAACCTCCTTAAGAACTCTGAGGTAGAAGGAGATCAATGAAGGGAATATTAGGACATGGTAACTAGCCACTAGATAGAGTTTTCAGGGGATGGACTATTCTGGAGCAAGCTGTCTTTAGGGGCATCACAAGTGCTTCTCTTAGAATGAGGCAGGGGACCCAGGAATCCTGACTCACGGAAGCCAGCTGTGGTCCTCAGAATCATCCAAGAAGGTGCTTGAAACATGGCAGTAGAGTAAGAAGTCTCACCCAGGTGCCATTCCCAGGATACTAAGTACTGCATATGCACACGATGGAGAGAGCGTGTCCACACTTGGCAAACTCCTCTTTAACAGACTTCTATGTTATAGAATTTCTCAGAGTCTGATATATTGATGCATTTTAGACATTTCAAAGAGAAAAACAAATAAAGCAGGACTTCCCAAACCCCTAAGTCTGTACAAAGTCTTTTATTTTACCAACGCATTTCATGGAACTTATGTTCAATACAATAATTTAGAAAATGCCAGGAAAAAAGAGAAGAAATCTAAACCTTAGCATTTCCGTCTCATGTAAGTTTTTGTGTTTATGAATATTTAAAGTATTCAAGAGAAGAAGCATTTGGAGACAATGGAAGTTCAATGCCTGTACCTTACTAATTCATAGGAGGAAAGAGGAAAAGTGCTCACAGGAGAAAGAATGACTGATTTTTAAATCTCAAATGTCTTTCCTGGCTTTATTATATTTTCCTTCTTATAAATGCCAACAATGATGAAAACAGATGATGGACTAACCTTACTGATCCAATTGCATTACTGGGATGCAGGTTGGTTGTGAACGATTCAAGACAGATACACAGTGCTCAGACTTTACCTCTTAGGGGAAGATATTTTTGTTTATGAAGCTCTACGTGAATTTTCAAACAGCTGGGATTAAACCTGGAGCGTCACCAGAATTTGCTGGGGATCCATTTCTTATGTCATTAGACACTTAGTGTTTAGGTCCCACCTGGAGGACCTAAACGCGAGGTTAGAATGTGCTGGGTCCATTCATCTGGAATGTCTTAGACTTTAGCCATTTCCCCATTCAACTGACAAAGAAAGAACTTTCTAGGACCCAGTATTACTTCTTACTTCCAGGGGGACAGCAAGATGACCTTACCCACTGCGAAGATAAGCTGACAAACAGGGAGACAGTTCACCAGCTGTGTCTAGCTCTTGGATATGCTTCTGACTCCTCCCCCATATTAGAGTAAGTTTCTCATTAAAAATAAAAAAAAACAAAATGAGCTTCTGACATTTGTAAAACCTTGATGGCCACTTTCGCAAGCCACTACACATATGGCTTTCAATTTCTCACTAATTGTCCAGGTTTCTGACTCCCTGGCCTATCCTCTTGCCTTCCTCAGTCTGCTTAGGCCTGATCTCAGCTGCCTGGCTTTGGCCCCTGACTTCCCTCCCAACCCTGGTCTGAACTATCTGTCTGGTGGTGTTGTTCCTTCCACTCACACTTTCTGCACTACCTGGCTTCGAGAAGCTCCTCCACGCACCTCCTTGCCCTACTACCCCTCCCTGGAGGGGAGCCTGCGGGGGGGAGGGGGGTAGTGGGGGGAGCCCCTCCCTCGGGTACGCCCCCCACACACACACACACACCAGCACAGAGCTGCAATTAGCCCCACTGACTGGCAAACAGCCTGTGAATGGCAGCACTGTTGGCCTCCTCCACCCACACCAGCAGCAGCGACACCCCGTTTATCTCCAGGTTGAATGGTGGAGTACAGGAAATACTCTCAAAGAAATCAAGCCCATCTGCCTAGAAGGGCCTGGAGTTCCCAGGGTGGAAGCTGATGCCCGAGAATAGGGCCTTCCTTGTTTTGGCATTGGTCAGAGAATGGATTCAAATTTCTGAGAGAAATGGCTTGAGCTTAGACTTTCACCGTTCACAATACCCCTAAGGGAAGCCCACGAGGTGTCCTGGAACAGGGCAGGGCCAGAAATGGCAGAGGAAACCCACAGGAGCCAACCACCTTAATCAATCAGATCCTTCATCCTTAGTATGAATGGATCATAAGGACCAACAGACACTGAAGAAAATAAGCAGCAGAAAAGAGAAGAAGAATCCATCTATTGGTGTGGAAATGCTATTTTCTCTTTCTTCATAGAAATCATCCAAAAGCAGCAAAAAAAAAAAAAATTATCATCCAACAAGTTATATTTGTGGCAGGAAAAACAAGAACCATAGTAGCTAACATGTATATAATTCTTGCTGGATGCTAAGTTCTATTTCTAGAAATTCATACACACTAACTCATTTGACCCCTACACTACATGGTAGATACAACGATTATATCCATTTTTCTGATGAAAGCACAAGGAATTAAGTAAACTGCATAAGGTCACAGAGAGAAATCATGGAGAGCCAGGCATAAAGCTAAGGAGTTTCATTATGAAATTTCTGGTCTTAATCTCTGTACACTGCGCCCACCCTGGAAAGTGGAGACAGTATACACATTCTGAAGTATGTGTCAAACCTGGTCAAAGCAGCTTTATTCAAGCAGAAGGCAGAAGTTAAAAAAAGAAATACTGAGTATAATGAGAGAACTCAGTAGGGGCAAATGCCATGAAACACCAGTGAGGAACATTTGTGGAAAGTAAGGAATGCATGCTGAACTGCAAGACATATCTATAAGTCTGTAATAATAAGTGAGGATCTAAGGTAAACTATTCTGGTGATGGAAGCCCCTCCACATGTGGTTGGTTCAGAGATACAAGAAACACACTCTCCCATGTCAGGCTTATTTTCAGGGAGCAAACTATCTCTGTGGAAGCAGAGAAAACTTTGGGTTTTGAAAAGTAGCTGGTTGTAGCACTTTCACACACACACACACACACACACACACACACACACACACACACACACACACACTTCCTACTCTGCCTGCAGAGATCTGATGCTGCCCCAGAAGAATTCAAATGATTAAAAGTTAGTCATTTCGCAGAAATTATCAGAGCATGGAAACAATGATCGTCAAGAATGAGAGCAGCAAATGTTGGTAAGTAATGGACAATACTTACTAAAAAAAAAAAAAAAAAAAGGATTGCTTTGAAACAAATAAAAGTTGCAAATTAGCATTTCTCAAAAAATTAAAAATGGGGGCTAGGGATGTGGCTCAAGCGGTAGCGCGCTTGCCTGGCGTGCGTGCGGCCCGGGTTCGATCCTCAGCACCACATACAAACGAAGATGTTGTGTCCGCCGAGAACTAAAAAAAAATAAATATTAAAAAAATTCTCAATCTCTCTGTCCCCCTCTCTCTCATTCTCTCTTTAAAAAAAAAAAATTAAAAATGATTAATGAAGCCATCATCTCTGTGAAGCAAGATTACAAAACTGAAGTGTAAAAACACGGGGAGAAGAAATGATAGAACAAAGCGAAGAGATAAACATGAACTTGTTGAATTCAGAGAAAGAGCATTCATTAGGTTGGACTATATGAAATATTTGTACATCAAAAAGTGATCAAATATTGGCTATGTCATATCATTTACTACACATGGCTTATTTCCTTCAAAAATAGAAGGAAAAATACAAAATGAAATCAAACCAAAAAAAAAAATTAAATTGGAAAGAGCATCAAAAGCTGCCTAGGCTGTGGAAAATAGAATAAAAGATAGAGAATAGTGATAAAAGAAATGAACAAAATGAATTTTTTTTAAAAAAGTAAAGAGGAAATATAGAAAAGTGATATATAAAGAAAAAATACAAAAGAGATTCAATAGTCACAATTGCAGTTATCCCCAAAGAAAACCAGGCACCAATAACAGAATAAATATTTAAAGATAAAATGTGACAAGAAAAATTCCTGAAATAAAGGACTAAATCTATATATAGAAAGACACAATTGGTTGCCAGAGAAAACTGACCAAAAACATTCAACATCGGATCTTTTTAGTACAGTTTTAGGCCTCAAAGAATGAGGAATCAGAGAAATAAAATGATCACTTTTAAGCAAGAATAACTTCATATTTCTCCACAGTAACATTCAATAGCCGAAGATAATAAAATAACATATGACATTCAAGAAAGTGTGTCCCAAAAGTATAATACCCAGCTAAACTGCATCTATTTAATTATAGAGAAGGTTTGAGCAGGCAAAAACTCAAAGAATGTTATTTCAATCAGCCATTATTGAGGAAACTACTAGAAATGAACTTTGGCTAAGCAAGTGGTAACGGAGCAAATCACAGTAAAATGATATGCTTTATGTATACAATCAAGACAGAATCAAAGTGAGAGTTAGAGTAACAAACCCGAATACAAATGTTATTGTTCTGGCAATACAGAAAAGATCAAATTAATGAAATTAGGAAGGAAAAAAAGAAAGTTGGAGACAAATTTCATTGATTGAAAAAGACAAGCTGTAAAGTTTCTACAATAACTGAGTCTGAAACAATAATGCCAAGGGGGAAAAAATACTAAAAAAATAGTATTGATGATAGCAGGTAACAAAGAAGAAAAAAAGTGTTAGGGA
The DNA here is from genome assembly GCF_052094955.1 of Ictidomys tridecemlineatus. Classification (NCBI taxonomy): domain Eukaryota; kingdom Metazoa; phylum Chordata; class Mammalia; order Rodentia; family Sciuridae; genus Ictidomys; species Ictidomys tridecemlineatus. The sequence continues at coordinate 40,833,495 of NC_135486.1, read as the reverse complement.
AGAAGATATATTAATTTTGTCATTGCACATAATGAACCTAGCTGGGACAATGCAGTTTCCACCACAACCAAGCTCTTTTTTTTGCACATCGTTGGTCTTTGTTTGGACCCTCACAGCTGCCACAAATGATCAAACTGTCCCTTTTGTATTATTCCATCAAGATTCAAACCCCCCAGGTTTGCTCAATAGCCTAGGTTCTGTCCCATGCCTGAGCCTCACTGTTAGGATGCTGAGAAAGGAAATGACTGACCCCCTCCAACTTCAGTGGTGGAGGGAGCTGGCTTCCTTCTAGTTTTTACATATGAAGTAACCTAAACAAACAAGAATTTACAGAGAGTAACCCCCCCCCAATTTTTTTTTTTTTTTTTTTTTTTTGTCAACGGTAAAAATAATGGTAATTGCCAGGTATAGAGGTTGTAATGTCAGCCATTCAGGAGGCTGAAACAAGAGGATCACAAGTTCAGGGCCAGTGTGGGTCAGTTAGACCCTGTCTTCAATATTTTTAGAAAAAGGGCTGAGGGTGAATACTTTCCTAACATTCATGAGATTCCAGATTCAATTCCCAGCACAATAAATAAACAAACAAACAAACAAATACTAAAAGGTAATCAGAAACTCCAAAAGTTACATAAGAAAGTCATGGCCCAATATAACTCTAAAATAGATAAATCCTGCTTGCTTTTTGACTACCAAGTTCAAACTTTCAACTGCAGACATTGAAATAAAGTTAAAAATCATAATGTAAAGGTAATTAACCAAAGGAATAATATTACTGACCTATCTATGGAGGTCAAGGAGGGGAAGAAAAGTGGAGGATACTTGGGAGGTACTCATTTCTTTCTTTTTCCTTTTTTAATATAATTTTTAGTTGTAGTTGGACACAATACCTTTATTTTATTTATTTTTATGTGGTGCTGAGGATCGAACCCAGCACCTCGCACATGCCAGGCAAGCATTCTACTACTGAGCTCCAGCCCCAGCCCCAAGAGAGGTACTCATTTCTTCAACTTACTAAAGGGCCAAGAAATGTTACTAAAATGTACATATTGAGGGATAGAGTTTTAAGCACATTATTAAAATATATTTTAAAAATCTGTAAAACAAATCAGAATTAAAATGCAATGATATTAGAATAAAGAAGTATATGAGGGTAAGTTGAACCACAGTTATTTTAAAAATATTTCTGGAAGTTAGGAAATGAAAAAAAAAAGAAGTAGAAGCACATTAATCTGATTTATGGAATAAACCAGTATAAGCAACAGACGTTAGAAGAACTAGAGACTTGAGGCAGGGGGGAAAATTTGCTTTTGATTTTGTACTATTCTGCTTTGATCAATAAAGGCGTACCCCAATCGGTAACAGTTCTTGTTAGACTCAATCCCAGGCCTAAGGCAAGATCCAAACAAGGTGTTTTAGTTCATTTTGGCTGCTATAACACCACAGGCTGAGTAATTTATAAACAAAATAAATTAATGTCTCATAATTATGGGAGTCTGAGAAGTTCAAGATCAGGGGGCTGGCATTTGGAAAGGGTCTGCTTGCTGCTTCATCCCACGGCTGAAGGCGGAAGAGTAAGAAAAAGAAGGAAGAGAACCAAATTCATCCTTGTTATATGAAACCCATTCCCCTGATAAAAAGCCTAGTCCCTCAATAATGGCATGAATCCATTCATGAAGATGGCTCTGGTGGCCTAATTACCCCTAAAAGGTCCCATCTCAACACTATTGCTTTGGGGTTAAGTTTCCAACACTTGCTTTTTGTAGAACACATTTAAACAATGGCGAAAGGGTACAAAATTCAGGAAACAGCCCAAGGTGAGATAGACTGAGTGATGAAGAGGGGGATCCTAAGAGAACAAAGGAGATAAGACACACAGCCTCCTGACTTGCATCTGACCAGGGCTGGGGAACACAGTTCTCCTTAGAGGTGAGGAGCAATGGTAGGTCACAGGCCCCAATTCCATCCTGTTGATTTGTCACTCTGGGATCGCAGCTATTCCCTCTAGACAGGTGTGCCTGGGTTGGACTCTTTCAGGCCGAGGTTAACAGTTTGGAATTTTGGTTCTAAACTATATAGTTTCAGTTTACAAAGCAATTAAGAGTTGGAAAATCAGGAAGTATCTAAATAGTTATTCATTTTCATGAAGATGAGGGGTTCCTCAAAGTGGGTCTCTGATGGATGTTGACCCAGATGCATTGGTATCAACTGAGAATAGTTAAAAATACCATTTCTCTGCCCAGTGCAGCAGAGCACACCTATCAATCTAGCTACTGGAGAGACTGAGGCAGGAGGATGGCCAAGTTTGAGGCCCAGCATGAGCAATTTAGTAGGACCCTGGCTCAAAATGAAAAATTAAGGTTCAGTGGTAAAACACCTCTGGGTTCAGTCCCTAGAACCAACATACATACATACATACATACATACATACATACATACTGCTTCCCAGGACCCATCTCTCAGTATTCTGACTTATTAGTTTTCAGTTAGAGACTGGCAATATGCATTCTTGATAACTCCCTAGGTAATTACGATGAACATCCATGTTTGAGAATACTTAATATAGAACATTATAGCCTTTAAATTACTTAAATTCTTCCATGAAAGATAACTGAAGTGAGATATGTGAACTCTTCCAAATGCGCTTTGTACCTAGTTTGATCTAGATGTTGCTCTAATTGTGTGAGTGTGTGTGTGTGTGTTGCTTCCCTTTTACTCTTGTTCAGAGGAAAATATATGTGGTAATTGTCGAGATAAAGGGACAAGGAGAACAGGATTTGCCTCTTGGTGTCATATGTTAAATGAAATTGAAACAACCAGCCAGCTCTATTTTAATTAATCACTCCTTAAACACACAGGAAGCTCTGGCTCGTACAAAAAAACTGCAATCTTAGGCGTCAATTTTAAATCCTCTCCTCAGATTCCAGGACTCAGGTCATGATTATTTTGTTTGGGTTTGGTTTTTTACCAGTTGTTGTGAAATCAATATGTTTACCCTATGCAGTCATGCATATTTATACCTGTTACTTTATATAATACAGTTCTGTGTGTTTTTATTTAACAATCATAATAACATTTCAATTTAGACTATGTTCTAAAAACACTGGGTATGTGATCTTTTTTGAAAAGAGAGATTTCAGAAGAAGTTCCAGCATATGTTGAACTACCATGATTTCAAGTCTTTATAATAATTTCTGGTTAATTGAAAAATCATAGTAAACATTAATGATTATCAGAAAAGCATGAACATATGAGGTCAAGGGATGTGCTAAATTGAACAAAAAAAGATTTTTAAAGTCCTAAGTAAGTTACAGATTAGAAACTTCGAAGAACCTTCTTTCCCTTTTAGCTGCTTCCCTAAGAAGTTCAAGTTATTGGCATCAGTTTGCAAAATTGTTTGTTTATTTAATATGTACTCTTTAGACTTTCTACTGTACTCTTTTGTATACATACATCTCTTTGATGTACATCCTTTGATGAGCATCCTTAGCTGTTTTAATAAGCTGCAGTTTTCTTTTTTAAAAAAATTTGGTTGGTTGGTTTGAGGTTTTCTGGTTTTTTTTTTATTTGTTTGTTTGATTTTTTTCCTTTAAAAAATACTGATGTCCTTTCTAGATACATGGAGAGAGCAAGATGATAAAACTATAACCAATTATCTGACAGCAACAACCCATCCTGGATGAACACAAACTCCCCAGGAGAGAAGGCCAGTCTGTTGGACACTTGGAACTGCTACCTTCTAAATCCACAGGACAGAATACCGGTCACACTGAAAGTGCCAATAAATGGAAGACAAGATGTCTTCTTTTGCAATGAGCTCCTCGCTACTCCCAGGACACAACCACTTGCTTGGCTCTTTCCATTTCTTTTCATTTAAAATTTTTATTTATTTATTTTAATTAGGTATATATTAGAGCAGAATGCGCTTTGATTCATTGCACACAATTGCAGCACAATTTTTCATTTCTCTGGTTGTACATGATGTAGCGTTGTATCATATGTGCAGGAATACATGTACCTACAGTAATAATGTCCATCTCATTCTACCATCTTTCCTGCCCCCACGCCCCCCCACTCCTCCCTCCTTTTTTTCCAAAGTTCCTCCATTCTTTCCAGCCCCCACTTCTACCTCCATTATGGATCAGCATCCACTTATCAGAGAAAACATTCGACTTTTGGTTTTTTGGGATTGGCTTATATCATTTACCATGATATTCTCCAACTCCATCCAAATCCCTTCCATGTTCCTATTGTCAGGCCAGCCCTTGTTAATATCTGGTGTTTACATCCCTCTGTCTCGGTGCTCAGCTGGGTTCCTTCCACCTCTCTGCTACACTTCTGATGACTGCATCAGTCGACCTGTATCTACTCTGGCATTTTTCAATCCTATTTAAATACTGGCACCATGAAGGAATAACAACTCTTCTCTTCCACTTTCGAGACATTTCCAAGATATCCTTGTCCTCTTTGCCTATGTAAGGCATGTGTCTACACCACCAGCCTCCTCCACTACAAGGATTTTTACTCATCTTTCAAGATTCATGTCAGGTGTCACTATCATTCATTCAACAAGTATTTATTGAGTGTGTCAGGCACTCTTACCGACACTAGGAATATACCAGTGAACACATCAGGCAAAACCTCAGCCTCATAGAATGCACATTCAAGGGCGCAGAGGATTCACCTCTTTTGGAACCCCCAGTGGAGGTCAGCTACCCTGACTCTGGGTCTCCCCAACACTCTCTATTAAGCCATAATCACACTGGGCACCAATGTCTGTATCCATATCAGTTTGTGAGTTTCTCAGGAGGAGGACGAACCTGGCTTTTCCTTTTTTTCTGCCTCCCTAGTATACCTAGAAGGTAATAGATGTTCAATAAATGCTTATTAAGCATACAAATGTTGAGTAAAATGGTCCCGAATACTACTGGATCTCTACTCAGCATTCATTCCTTTTATGTTTCCTCCTTTCTAAGTGAACAAAACAAAATGAGTATTGTTTGAGGAATCTATTCTCTTCCACATGGCCATGGGTTGCCCTAATCCAAAATCATCCAAATGATAGAAAATTCATACCAAGGTTATGTGTTGCAAGAAATAGACCCTTCCATTAGGCTGAGGGGAAGAGGCTAAGGTGGAAGGCAGGGAGAACCCCAGCATGCTAGAGGAGAAGCTGGTAACTCTTGTACAGTGGCAAATACATACAGTCAAATTGTCACTGGCCAAACCCCAGGACATCAGCTGTGTGATTACAAAGACTGGATAGGGTGAGGAAAAATACTAGATGGAATTCAGAAAGTTGACTTCTCCTTTGAGCAGGTTATACAGAAATGAAATAAATTCAGACTAAAGGTGGCCTATCTGAAAACAGAGAAGGGGGAAAAATGACAGGTTTGCTAGGAAAGGAGCTTTCTGTCTGTCTGTCTGTCTATACTCTGAGATCTGAATGGATTAACTAAATAAGAGTCCAGTGACTTGAAGCCTTTCAGGATTGAAAAGGCAGAATCCTCTGTTCTTAGATAGAGGCAGTGGGAGCGGAGGCAGGAGATGGAGCAGTAGATAAGATTTAGGCAAGCTCTGATCCTGGTCCCCCACCCCTCCCAGTACCTCCTGTGAAGCATTCTCCACCGGACAAAGGAGACTCTCAGGCTCATTGTGAAGATGCTGGCTGGGAAAAATCAGATTATGGGTGGTATCACCAGCTAAACTATTGTTTCCAGTCGCCTCAAGGCAGAAGCCACTGAATAGAGGGCTCTAGCTAGGGCCAGAGCCCAGGGGCCAGATGGAAGAATTCTCAGACTCAAGGATTTTATCTGGATGAGATCTTTGCCCCCATGGGATTGACTGAACACAAATAGATCAGAAGCAAACCTCGATTTCAAAGGAAATATATTATTGGCTCTTTAGTGCATGGGGTGATACCTTAGGCCCCAAATATGGCAACAGATAGGATGCTGTTTCTGTAGATTCCCCAAGGAATAATTTTTTTTTCTCAGTTTCCTTCTCGGATTTGGCTTTGAAAGATAATAGACCTCAGCAATTCTCCAAAAAGCCCCTGGTGCCCTAGAACCAGGACTGGCCTGACACTGAACCCCCAGGGAAAGTGAAAGCAGGTCTTTTGCAAACCTCTAGTCCTTTTTCTGTGTGGCTTGCCCTTGAGCCTTCCTGTCCCTTCAGGAAAGCTCTCCAAGCCAGAAGGTCAGTGCCTGCTGCTTGCGGAAGATCCATTCCGATAAAGACTTGAGTCCTGATAAGCTTACTTCCTCCTCCCTTGGATGAAATAGCTGTGAAAAAAATTCCTTCCCATGTATGCTTTCAGTACCCAACTACCTCCCAGGTTAACACCTCCCTCGCCAAATATTAAGGGGGAAAAAAAAAAAACCCACAATTTCCCTAGAGCCATTTTGTTCCCTGGGTCTTCATCATCATTAGAACATGGAGTAATTTAATGTGGGCTCCTCGGTCAACCACACTGTTTAGAAGGCACTTTGGAGGCAGAGGTACTTCTCTGAGACTGTGATTTTTCAACTAAAAGGAAGTATATCCTTGAAAAACTAGCTTCCCACATAGCAGCAAAAGTTTCTAAAAGATGGAATCTAATAGAAAATCCTGCCTGAAATATTTATAAAATCTGCTTTAAGGGCACTTACCAACCCACTAAGGAGTCCCTTTGCACAAATGCGTAATGTACGATTGCAAAGAGGCCTCTCTACTGGGACCCCAAGGTCTCACGAGAAGAGTTTGCTTCAGACAGGAAAGAAAAGCAAGAAGATAAGAGGGATGGCATATCCGTTCAAGTATTTGCATTTGGAGGTTTGCATGAAAAAAGAGAATCTCTTTGTACTGCCCTGATTGGGGATTTTCAATTAAAGCCTAGTCCGCCACAGAGTAGAGGATGGGGCTCCTTGAGATGGGGGTGTACCTGGGGTAGCCCTGAGCCTAAGAAGCTTCCATTGGATAAGATGACCAGAGGAATGGAAAGGGAGATGGCCTATTTCCTAGAGTTTGCGGACTCTTGGTTATGAAGCCAGATTTAAAGTTAGGTAGTAGTGTAGTTAGGTAAATTGGGTCTCAAATGGAGGCCACGCTGACAATGAACCACAGGACAACTCATGGAATGTTAATGAAGTCCCGGAAAGGCCCTAGGCCAAAGTCCACCCCCAAGAAATGTTAATGGAACCCAGGGAACAGCTCCCAGCAGATTTGGAGATAGCCCATCCCAAAGAGGTGTTAATGAAGTCCTTCTTGCCCAGGTTGCCTGTGTCCCACCCCTCGGGCCTCAACCTACATTCCATCACCAAAACTATAAAAAGGGGAGACAACTTCCACGGATTCCACCTCTTGGGTCCCCTTCTTCCTCCGGGAGAAGTCTTTTCTGCTGTCCTTTAATAAACTTCTAACTTCTACTCTGACCTTGCCTCGGCGTGCTTCTCTGGTGTTATTCTTCAACATCGGGGAAGCAAGGACTCGTCACTGGCCAACAGCGGCACCAGTTATAAAAGGGAATGGGACACTCTGGGAGTAGGGGCACCTTCCGAGAGTGTTCCCCCTACACTGTCTTTTGCTCTTCCGATTATGTCCTCCAGCAGCTGGAGGGAAAGAGAAGACAGTCAAGGGAGACTTAGCAAGAGGACACAGAAGCCAGCAGCTAGAAGTGTCCTGGACATTCACAGAAGCAGAAAGCACTCTTCCTGCTCCTTCTATGGCTGCCATTTCTGTGTACCCACTCGGTGCTCAGCCCTGTGTAAAGTGTTTAATTGAAAACCCCCTCCTCAGCCAAACTGTGATACTCTTTTTATCCCCATTTTCCAGCTGAGAACATGGAGCCTCAGGGAGATTAAGGAATTCGTGAGAAGTAAGGTAGCTGGAAACAGGTAGTCAAGATTGGAACCCCACTCTGCGTAGGCTGTAAACGGCCCAGGCAGATAGCGTTCCCTTGAAAGGAGAATCGATCCACTCTCTTCCCAACTTTAGGAGAGCAAGGCAGAAACTCCCTTGGATGGGCCAGTCATTGGATTTGGGCCTGTATTTTTAGAAGGGCCCCCCAGATCAGCAATGATGTGCCTAGTGACGGATGAAATGGTGCATTTTGGAGGGAATTGGAAGGACATGAAGAATCTGGTTCTCCTTCTCCCTCCCTCCCTGAAAATCTACTGATTTACCTGCCATCAGGAAAATGGCCTGCTAGAGAGAAGAAGAGTGTCAGTTTCTCAGCAGACAAACAAGCAAATAGAAAATATCTTTCCTGCTCATTGTGCTGAGCACTATGGAAGAAACAAAAGAGAAGAAATAGATGCCCTCGAGGACTTTGTTGCCTGGTTAGAGAGACAAGATAAACATGCAGGGTGAACCATCCAAGGGCCTTTCAAAGCTACAAATGTGAGCCATTCAAACTGATGCAAAGGAAACAAAGTACAGAGCAGGAGAGGAGGAGGCCTGTGTGTGTGTGTGTGTGTGTGTGTGTGTGTGTGTGTGTGTGCGCTGTGGGAGACAGGGAGAGTGAGATGCAGGGGCCAGGCCTGGACATTTCTTGCAGAATGGATGCTAAGAAATAGGAAGCTGGAGCTGGGGAGGGAGGGTCCTTTGGGAAAGTCCAATAGTTAGTACACTCCATGAGACTGCTCTCCTGCCCTGGGACTACAGTTGGAGGTGGAGGTGGCAGGGGTTAGATAGGACTGAAAGGGCCCCAGTTTGGAAATCTAGTGCTGCTTCACTTCAGACCTTGCATCCTTCCTAGTCCTCAGCTGACTTGACCCCTCTGTTCCACCCACCTCTCATCCCCTGGGTGTTGCTAGCTACTTCATGGCAGCTAATCTGTGCCTCCCCAGGGTCCTGCACACTTTGCACAGAGTAAGTATTTCAAATGTTCTTCCCAGTGATCCCTGTCCTTGAGTTCTATAAGAGCTGTTGGGGTTAGTGTCAGCTGATGACACATTTTATGAGAATGTGTATTTTAATAAGGATTCTTGAAGTCTTCAAAACTCAAGAGGATTAATTCATAAAAATAATTTTGGGGCAGGGCTGGAGATGTTGCTCAGTGGCGGAGAGCTTGCCTAGCATGTGTGAGGCCCTGGGTTCCATCCGAAGCACCATCACTACCAACACCACCACCACCAACAACAACAACAACAAGAAATGGGAGAGCAGGTCTGGGGCTTTAGCTCAGTGGCCGAGCTCTTACCTAGCAGATGTGAGGCACTGGGTTCAATCCTTAGCAACACATAAAAATAAATAAATAAAATAAAGGCACACTGTCCATCTGTAACTACAAAAAAAAAATTTTTTTAATTAAAAAGGCCGGGTGGGGCACTGGGGATATAGCTCAGTTGGTAGAGTGCTTGCCTTGCATGCACAAGGTCCTGGGTTCAATCCACAGCACCAAAAAAAAAAAAAAAAAAAAGCAGGAGTGGGAGACTGCCTATCAGCACATAGGAGTTCACCCCTGCTGTTAGTCTTCCTCTGACTACATAAAATTCATCTTTGATGTTGGCTCTCCCCTTACAAGAAAAAAAATCGGAATGAAAACCCCATCCCCGTGGTGGGGTTAATAACCAGGTTCTTGCCCTCCATGGGGGCTCAGTCTCGTGATTGTAGAAGAGGCTCCTGTCCATTGAGTCACAGATGTTTAGTTCCAGCCAAGTGCCTACCCACCTGTGTCGAAGCTTAACCCAGGGCTACCTCTAGAGCCCAGAAAGAGAGATAAGGAACTTTACAGTAGTGAAAAAGACTTCCTGTTTTCAGAGCCCAGAAAAGGACATTCAAAAAGGAATCTTCAGCATATATAATGTTTCCACAAAAAATTACTGTCATTCACCTGTAAGGTGATGCATCCCACTCTTCTTCCCTTCTCTCTATTCTTCTCTCTCTCTCTCTCTCTCTCTCTCCTTCCTTCCTTCCTTAACATAAAAAAGTAACATTAGTTAGAGGGATAGCAGACCATACTCCTGGGTAAATTCCCAGCTTCATGATTTTCTGTTTTCCTGTGTGGAGGCTGAGAGGCTCCTACAGAGCCAGCGTGGCCATGATTGGGCACTAGATCACCAAGTGTGGGGCATTGGGGACTTTCAGGACAGGGAGGCCGGTGGGGAGCTACAAAAACTCTCTTTACTTCACGGTTAACCTGGAGCCGAATCCTGAATTGAGAAAATTCATGTATTCCATCTATCCCTTCAAGAACAAGAGAGAGGGATAGCAAGATGGTGAGTTTGGGAACTTGAGTCAAAGAGTGCTGGGGACGGTTGTCTTGGAAAAGGGGCAATACCAGGGCAAGGCAGGCCTCACCATCAGGGCTGGCCACTTGTCCATTTTCTGCAAAATTTTGGAAGTAGAGACAGCTAAGTTATTTCTTCCCTCTTGCTCTTTATCTGTGAAATGTAAAAGCAAATTGATTTATCTCTAGGCATTTAGAAGCACCTTCTAGGCTGTTCCCACGATGAAATATCAGAGAATTAGAGGGAGTTCAAGGAGAGTGGGAAGTAAGGAAGAAGTTCAATTGGGCTTATAAAATGAGTGATATGAGTATTATTTATGACATCTGGGAGGCTGAGGACCATCCTAGGTAGGATAAAGCCAAGGCAGCTGTAGGGAACCTTGAGCTTGGGGAGGAGGAAGTAGTAAAAAATAGGAAGTCAGATTAAGGTGGCCTCCTCATTCCACAGGGCGGCTTCCAAAAGGGTGGGACCTGGCAAAACATTTCTTAGAAGCAGCAAGAGCTCACTTTCTCTGGGAGAAGCTAAAGAAAGGGGGAAGTTAATTAAATGGAAATTGAGGAAGCTAAGGGCCACCCCCACACAGGCTGAGCAATCCAGGAGAGGTTGTCCATCATCATAAAACAGATCTTGCTCAACATCTTCCCTCTCCATCCCCACCCCAAGGGCACATGGGACGGACTCTGAGACCACTGTGTTCCAGAAAGAGAGAAAATAAGGAGTCAGAACTGAAAATTCAGACAATGACCACCAAGCGTATATACTAGTGTGAACCAGCTATGAATAGATGTCTAATTCTCAGAAAATAACAGTTTGTCATTACTTTATCAATAATCATGAGACTTTCCTATTACAATTTTTAGTTGTATTGATCTTCTTGTTGCAGTGCTTAGTTCTGTATATACAAATGCTCTCTCCTGCTAGATTGTAAAGTCCTTGAGACCAGAGACCCTGTGGGATATTTCTTTCTCTTTTCATCGACCCATCCTCTGACTATTGTGTGGCAATCTTCCCTACTAGAATTGCAGAGCAAACACTATCCAATTCTTAAGCTTGATGAGTTTATGGTATTGTATAATATATATGCATATATATGTGATATTAGACATAATTCAGCCAAGTGCGAGTTATTAAAAAGGGAACTAGGAATCTTGGAATCTTGGAAAAGGCAAAGATAATAGCTTGGAAGATCTTAGACTCTGGAATGAAAAAAAAAGAAAAAAATAGGTCTAGAACCATCTTTGACATTTATGAGAAATGAGACTTTCTTTGAGGTATTTCAACTTCTCTATAATAGGGAATTAATAGACTCTTACTCAGGGTAGACAATTAGATAACTCATTTACATACTCAGTATGGGGGTCTTGCACAAAAGCGCTTAAAAATTAGTGAAATTTAAAAAAAGAAAAATTTCCAGTTCTCCCAGCACTATTTGTTGAAGAAGCTATCTTTTCTCCAATGTATGTTTTTGGTGCCTTTGTCTAGTATGAGATAACTGTATTTATGTGGGTTTGTCTCTGTGTCTTCTATTCTGTATCATTGGTCTACAAGTCTATTTTGGTGCCAATATCATGCTGTTTTTGTTACTGTTGCTCTGTAGTATACTCAAAGTGGATCAAGGACCAAGGAATTAGACCAGAAACCCTGTGCCTAATAGAAAAATAAAAGTAAACCCAAATCTTCATCATGTCGGATTAGGCCCCAACTTCCTTAACAAGACTCTTATAGACCAAAAAATAAAAAAAGAATCAATAAATGGGATAGATTCAAACTGAAAAGCTTCTTCTCAGCAAAAGAAACAATCAGTGAAGTAAAGAGAAAGCCAACAGCAAATTTTTATCACACTCACACCAGATAGAATACTAATTTCTCTGATATATAAAGAACATAAAAAACTTAACACCAAAAAAAAAAAAATAGGTCAAGGAAATGAACAGACACTTCTCAGAAGATGTTATACAATCAGTCAACAAATATATGAAAAAAATGTTCAACATCTCTAGCAATTAGAGAAATGCAAATCAAAACTACTCTAAGATTTCATCTCACTCCAGTTAGAATGGCAGCTATTAAGAATACAAACAACAGGTATGAGGTTGTGGCTCAACAGTAGAGCACTCACCTCGCATGTGCGAGGCCCTGGGTTCGATCCTCAGTGCCACATAAAAGTAAATAAATAACATAAAGGTATTGACAACTACAACTAAAAAATAAATATAGAAAAAAAAAGAATGCAAACAACAGTAAGTATTGGTGAGGATTTGGGAGAAAAGGCACACTCACACATTGCTGTTGAGACTGCAGATTGGTGCAACCAATATGGAAAGCAGTATGGAGATTCCTTTGAAAACTTGGAATGGAACCAGCATTTGACTTACTTATCCCACTCCTTGGTTTAATACCCAAAGGATTTTAAAACAGCATACTACAGTGACACAGCCACATCAATGTTTATAGCAGCACAATTCACAATAGCTAAACTGTGGAACCAAACAAAATGCCCTTCAATAGATGAATGGATGAATGAAGAAACTGTTGTGTATATATATATTATATACACACACACACACACACACACATATATATACACACACATACACACACACATATACACATACACACACACACAATGGAATATTACTCAGCATTAAAAGAGAATAAAATCATGGCATTTGAGGTAAATGGATGAACTTGGAGAATATCATGGTAAATAAAGTAAGCCAATCTCAAAAACCAAAGGTTGAGTGTTTTCCTGATATGTGAATACTGATCCATATTTGGGGTTTGGCGGGGGGCAGCATAGGAGGAATGGAGGAACTTTAGATAGGGCAAAGGGGAGAGAGGGAAGAGGAGGGGGCATGAGGGTAGGAAAGATGGTGCAATGAGATGGACAACATAACCCTAAGTACATGTATGAAGACATGAATGATGTAAATAACCCTAAGTACATGTATGAAGACATGAATGGTGTAAATAACCCTAAGTACATGTATGAAGACATGAATGGTGTAAATAACCTTAAGTACATGTATGAAGACATGAATGGTGTAACTCTACTTTGTGTACAACCAGAGACATGAAAAATCATGCTCTATGTGTGTACTATTAATTGAAATGCATTTTTTGTCATGTATAACAAATTAGAATAAATAAATAATTTTTTAAAATGGTATAATTTTTAAAAAAGAAAAAGGAAATAAAAGAATGGAGGGAGGGAAAGAAGGAGGAAGAAAACAAGAAGATCATGACACAATGCCAAGTTTAGACATTTGCTTTTCCTGATCCTTCACATGAAATGATTTAACAAACAACATTTCCTCAGGGCTTTTTCAAATTCTCTGAGTGAAGTTTGCCTGGGTGGATGGATGAGTGACCAGGAATCTAAAGAGGGCAAGGCTACCAGGAGCTTGCCTTTGAACTACTCTGACCTCAGTTTCCAACTCAGGAATTCTTTCTCAGCTGGAACCAACAAGGAGATAAAGTCACAACACATTCCCCAAATGTGTATGCAGAGTCTATTTTAGTTGCCAAAGAAAGCCTGCATACAGACAGTAGAAATGTGTGGGTATCCTCTAGAGGACAATGTCTCAAGTCCACCTCACTTCCCTGTTAGCATGTTTTTCTCCTTGGAGAATGATTGAAACTGGGCAGCTATGGCCCAAGATGGCGGACACACTCCTCCATCACCAGCTCCTGCGCAGTGACAGTGCTTGAGCCCACCTTGTGTGTGGTCTCATTGGAAATGGAAGATGGAAGAGATACCTCCAGGTTTCTGACCTTCTCTCACCTGGCTGATGGACGCTGAGCTAATGAGAAACTTCAGTGATACATTCGCAATATTAAACAAAAAAAAAAATCACTGCAGCATCTAAATGCTTGTTCCCAGTTTATCATCAACTTGCTCATAAAGCAAATGATTCAAGCAGTAGCTGACAACACACAACAGATGAATTCAACAATTATTTTTATTTATTTTTTCAATTTAACAGACACATTGAGGGTGTTTACCATATGCCAAATACTCATCTAAGTAATTTCGTATATTAGAACAGCATTTTATAGTTTCGAAAGGACTTTCATGTATATATTTTCTTATTTAATATTCATAATAAACCTGTGAGGTGACTTTTTTTTTCTTACATAGTTTTATCTTACAGAGTTTTCAAAAAATGAGTTTCAAGGAAATAGTTATCATGCAGAGACATGAAAAATTGTGCTCTATATGTGTACTATGAATCGAAATGCATTCTGCTGTCATGTATAACAAATTAGAATAAATAAATTTTTAAATGATATAATAAAAAAAAAGAAAAAAGGAAAGAAAAGAATGAAGGGAGGAAAAGAAGGAGGAAGAAAAAAAGAAAGATCATGACACGATGCCAAGTTTAGACATTTGCTTCTCCTGATTCTACACATGAAATGATTTTAACAAACATTTCCTAAGGGCATTTTCAAATTCTCTGAGTGAAGTTTGCCTGGGTGGATGGATGAGTGACCAGGAATCTAAAGAAGGCAAGGCTACCAGGAGCTTGCCTGGTAGTCACTCATCTTGTGAGAAAGATACAACATGGATAAGTGTTCTGATTCCAAAGGATGTGCTTTTCCCACTGCAAAAATAAGAAAAGAGAAAAAGAAGAGAATTAGTGTAGTTCCTGTCCCTAAATGGCTTATAACAAATCAAGAGAAAGACCAAAGTTTATGATATTGATATTTTAATCCAGGGCAACCGATAAGCAGACCATACAAGGGGATGCAGAAGCGAAGTTTTTTTTTTTTTTTTTTTTTTTTTTAAATATTTTTCATAGGGAAGATAAATTAGTCACAGCTCTGTTTTTTGATACAGGTAACAGAACCCATCTCAAAGTGCCATAAGAGAACTGGCATTGCAGAAGCCAGTGAATTGGGCATTATCTTCAGGCCTTGTCTCTCCTGCATTTTCTCCTTCCTTGCTTTGCTAACCTCTTTGTCAGTTTTATTCTCAGGCAGCAATTCCATACTTGCATTCTACAGGTTTGTAAATCTTGCAGCAAGAGGCTCTTCCCATGTAGATCCAGCCAACATGGGCAATTGTGTCTCCTGATGTTGGCTTTGCTCACGTATTCTTTTCTGAAGCTATTTCTATGACCCGGGTCCCTCCCCCACTACTCTGATTGGCCAGCTCTGATCATGTGTTCACCCATAAAACCAAGAGATGAGGTCAATTCTATCAAAATCACATTAGCTGAGGGGGTGGGGTTGGTTTTGCAATGGAAAATTGGTGAATACCATAGCCCACTAGGGATGAGAGTACTGGCTAGGCAAAAACAACCCAAGGGCTGACTTGGGGACAGGCTCCTACAGGTATTCCTAGATAGGTGTTCGAGTGATGAAAGGGACACAGGATGGGGTAGAGAAGAAGTACCAGGGAGCAGTCGCAAAGTCCTTGTTCCAATTCCAGCTCTTTCTGTAACTACTGATGTGACTTTGAACAAGTCATTGAGCCTCTCTGGACCTCAGTTCCTCCAATGTAATAGGGAGTGATAATTTAAATAATAGTAATAACAAAAGCTCCCCGGGTTGCTGTGAGGTTCATGATATGATCCAATTGGATGAGATCATAGACATAAAAACCTTTTGAAATGCTAAGTGAAAAAGATTTATAAATATCAGAGCATATTTGAGGGACTAGCATCAGCAGAGACATGAAACAGTAATAAGTAGGGTGTGTACAGGGAATAGCAAGCAGACTGGATTCTTTGGATAGAAAAGTCAGGCCAATGAATGCAAAATCTAACACACAGCCACCCCGACACATATCAAAGCTGAACCGTGGCCGGTCTCAGTAAGTTAGGGTCTTCTTTCTTTGGATGGTACTGGCCAGAGGGCTCTTTCTTATGGCTCTAAGTTGGTAACCCAGGTGGTGCATGAAGACTTCCCCCTAGAGAGGCAGCTTTCCCAGGCAGGAAGAACTGATCTTGGTTCTGCCCCTGGTCAATGTTTGGTTTCTGGGAGGCCCCTTCTCCTGCCCACCACCAAAGAAATCACAGCAACAGGTGGAGAATGGAGACTGGAGAGGCCAGGCCAAGGTCCCTGGAGGGTGGGGCAGGGGGGTGAGGAGGATTAGAGTAGCAGGTGGAACTCGGACAGTTGGAGCTCCCAAGTGTGACCAGCCCTGATTAAAGAAAATCACTTTTGTTTACTAACCAGTTTGTTGGGCCCTCCCAAACTGAGTTAATTTGCTGGGCTTACACCTGCAAAAGTTTCTTCTTTGCATGAGGGCCTGGTGAGGGTGCTGTACAGGGGTGGGAGGGTGAATGTACTTTTCCAGACTCTGTTATTTTGTGAATAGAGCACCGGCCTGAGATATGGACTTCTTGTAACCATTGGAAGAGATTGGTAGGTCTGTTCACCTCCTCTAACATCCTTGGGATAAACACAGGCATTTGAGGTAAATGGATGAACTTGGAGAATATCATGGTAAATAAAGTAAGCCAATCTCAAAAACCAAAGGTTGAGTGAAGAGCAGGGACCATTCAGGGAAATATACAGGTAGACAAGGAAGAGACCCTGTCCCTTACCTTGTTTGAAGACAAATAACCCATAGACTCTGGACCCCCTACAATCCCAGACAGACTCTGATGAATTTACAAAGGAATTTCAAATAATTTACCTTATTTGCTTTTTCCCATGACATGTGCCATCAGGTTCGATTACAGAAGTAAATTCAGAAAGTTGGTAATATTTTCAAGATTTCAGTTGCCGTCACCTGGGAGACCCAGGACCAGCATCCAATTCTCCCAGGTTCAGTGTTGGTTGCTGTGGAATCTAAAACACTATAAAGTCATCTCTTCTCAGGTCAGCATGGCCCTGCCCTGAAAGCCTGTTTGGGGTCTTCTAGGCTTACCTGCAGAGCTGCAGAATGGCGGGCCAGTGGGGTGCAGGGAAATGAGTCTAGAGGTGTGTGTTATCTTCTGAGTCTGCCAATCCTAAATTTGCTCAGGAGGCTTGCTCGGGGCTTTAACTTTGCCATCTGCATAATAGAGCCCAGCCCTGTAACACTATCCACCTAGCCCATCCTACAGAGGGGCACTGAAGCCTCAGTGGCAGTGTGTGCAAGTCTTTTGAAGGGTTCCCCATGCTGTTCCTGAAAGAGAGCGAGGCCTCCCACTTTCTGTCCTTCTACCTCCTCAGCCCTTAACAGTGGATGCTCCCCTCAGCCCCAAGCCAGATCAGTCAGTCTGGGATCTGGACTGCCTGACTCTGTCCCAGGCAGCCTGCCCAGGGGCTGGTTTTTTTTTTTTTTTTTTTTTTTTCTGCTGGAAGGATGAGCTGTAGGGGGAAGAGCAGCTCCACAGGTGAGCAAAAGAGACAGCCAGCCCAGAGCCTTTAAAATGTAAAGTGCTCTCTTGAGAGTGAGCAAAGACCTGATTTGTGAGAGATCAAAGTCAGAAAACGCATCGCTCCTCCAGAATCAAAGGCTCCTTGCTCTCAGGAACAGACAGCAAAGACTCCCCCGGCAAGGAGAGCCAAGCATAACAATGGAGAGTGGCTGCCACCCTCCCCTAGGCCAGGAGGAGGGCCTGGCTGTGTTTGCACGCATCTGCACCTGGGCTGCACCTGCCAGGCAGCCCTGACCTGGACGCTGCGGAGCGCACCTGCTCTTTTGATTTCCCATCATTCATCGGTGGTGGGGAGGGGCTCCCCCGAATGCCGCACCATCCTCCTTACCTCCTGCTTGAGGGTTGGCCAGGGATGCGGCAGGGGCGGGCAGCTTCCAGTTCCAGATCTAGAAGTCATTCCCTCTGTGACCTTGGGCAAGTCCCTAGCTTAGTTCGGTTTACTCAGCATGATTGTGGATTCAGTTCTTGAGTCTTGTTGACTCTCAGGGAGCTGGGGGTTGAGTCAGGACAATGGGTGGGGACTTGCTTTGTGTTCAGGAATGAGCCATTCATGTGGCTTTGGGAGACACAAAGGAGAGAGAAACTCTGAACTTTTCATGGCATTGAGTTCCAAGCAGTTTTTTTTTTATGAGCATGAGTGATGGTCCCTGGCTTTGCACGCCAACCCCCACCTACCCAGCTCACCTCACTTCTAATATCACAGGGGAGGTGTCCCTCCTCACTTTCCAGGTGGAAGGATGCCCTCTACTCCGGCACTCCTGCATCTTCAATACCTTGACTTCTGGTCAAGCACCAGCTTCTCTGGGCAAGCGTGCCTTCTGGCCTGTACCCATACTGTGAGCATATCCTCGCCTATAAAATAAATATGCTAAAAATCTTCTGCACATCCCACTTGGCTGCCACCTGATCTCTTTCCTCCCTTTCCCATCAACTTCTTGAAAGACTTTTCTACACTCTGGGCTTCCCTTTCTGCATCTCCCTCTCCCTCCTACTCATTTCAGTCCTGACGGAGCCCTCACTACACTACTGAGACTTCTCCCGACAAAGTTACTAGCAAATTTTAATTGCCAAATTCAAATCTTTATTATACAGTACCTCTTTACTGAAGTGACACATTGAAAATGTCAATATTCTTTTAAAAAATTGGATTACCTAAGTTCCTGTGACTTTGTACTTCTTCAGCCTTTTTGATACCTGATGTATTATTGTCCCTTAATCCCTATTGTGGGAACCCCTTCTTCTACCCACCCATGAAATAGAGGCCTTCTAGAGTTTTATCTAGACTCTCTTATCTTCTCAAGTTATCCACTGAGTGTCCCAACTCCCACATATAAACTGGTAACTCTCAAATACCAATGTCCAGTCCCAAACTTTCCCTTGAGCTTCATACTTGATAACTAACAACAGGCTAGATTGTTTTTACCCTGATGGTCTACTCAACACATCCAACATGAAACTCATTATATCATCCACCATTTTCATTCTCAATTGGTGGCATCTCCTCCCACCTGAAATTCTTGCCTCTGATCTTGTCCCTCTCACATTCATCCTCTATAGAGCCATCAAGAAACCCATTTAAATGCAGATCTGGGTGCTTGGGTTATGGCTCAGTGGTAGAGCACTTGCCTAGTATGCATAAGGCACTGGGTTTGAACTTCAGCACCATATAAATATAAAATAAAGATATCGTGTCAATCTAAAAAAACTAAAAAATAAATAAAAATAAATAAATACAAACCTGACCTTGCCACTTCCCTACCTGAAGACTGTCATTTACTTATCACCTCACTTGGATGGCTCCTGCTTAGTCTCATTTCTTATGGTGTCCTGCCTTACACTTCCATGGACCTTTGATATTTCCATGTGAAAGTTAGAACTAGGTTATAGTAGGGAAAATTTAGGAGCCTGCCCAAATTCAAGGTTACACATTTATTTCTCTTTTGCTCCTTCTTCAAAGCAAAATTTTCCTTTTCTAAGATGCAGTATTTCTTATCCCATCAGCTCCCTCTTTGGGAGGACTATGTACAGAGGGAGCCAGGCAGCTCACATCTGCTGGACTGAGGGTGGATGGAGGCAGGTCTTCAAATTCATCATCAAGCAGCTGAAAGCTCCAAGTCTGTACATCATAGAGACCCAGAGACTAGGAGCCAGCGTTTATTCAATGGGATAAAATAACAAATCTGAAATAAGTATTTCCAGTCTTTCCTCTGGCTTGGTGCAATCAATCTTTCTCCTCTTCCACCTTTTAGGTGGTGGTTGGGGAAAGGAAAGGGAAAGGGCCAGGAATTAAAAAACAAACAAACAAACAAACAAACAAACAAAACCAACCAATCAGGAGGAGCTCTCATATTTAAAATAGCAAAGAGAAAAAAGGTGGGGCAAGGGACTTTAAATTTGCTTGGTCCGTGGTTCATTAATCTTTCATTAATGAATGTTTGGTTCATTAATCTTTCATTCATTCATTTTTGGTACAGGGAGTTGAATCCTGAGGCACTTAGCACTGAGCTACAGCCCCAATCCTATTTATTTTATTTTTTTACTTTGATACAGGGTTTTGCTAAGTTGCTGAGACTGGCCTTGAACTTGGGATCCTTCTGCTTCAGCCTCCTGAGTCACTAGGGTTACAGGCATGCAAGGAGGATACATTATTGAATGAGAAAGAAAAAATGGTTTGAAAACACAAGTTGTGAACTCAAGTCACTTTCAAATACTTTTGTTGGTTGCTTTTGCAGTACTAGGAATTGAACCCAGGTGTGGGCTACTGCTGAGCTACATCCCTAACCTTTAAACTAATTAATTACTATATTTTGAGACAGAGTCTAAGTTGCCCAGTTTAACCTCAAACTTGCAATCCTCCTGCCTTGGGCTTCCACATCACTGGGATAACAGATGTGTGCCACTGTGCCCGGCCTGGTAATGTTTTGTTTTGTTTTTCAAATAGCAATATAATACAGTAGAGTGAACCACATGAATTGTAGTTATATAAAATTATAATTTAGGGGAAGTGATGTTGAGAATTCTGGGCTTAAGGTACAGTAACCACCTATACCTCAAATTAAAATGATCACATACATTGGTACCAAACATATAATTTAACATGAAACTCTGTATGCTGAATTTATGGGTAAAATGTATAAATGTGGACCCAATAATAGTCATGATGACTTTTGAAGAAAAAAAAAAACACAGGAACACTAATGAGAGAACATTAAAATTAAAATTGTAATTTGTGCAAGATTATAGTCAGATAAAGAAATTTTCAAGATAAGTACTATATTTGTGTTCATGCAAGTTTACAAAAGCTAAGGAAAATAGGTCCTCAAAGAAATAACTGGTTAAATTTATTTATTTATTTATTTATTACCCAGAAACCCAAATTTTATTTATTTATTTATTTGTTCTAATTAATTATAAATGACAGCAGAACGCGTTTTGATTCATAGTACACAAATGGAGCACAATTTTTCATTTTTCTGGTTGTACACAAAGTAGAGTCACGCTATTTGTGCCTTCATTCATGTACCTAAGGTAATGTTGTCCATCTCCATTGCACTATCTTTCCTACCCCCATGTCCCCTCCCCTCCCCTCCCTGCCTTTTGCTCTATCCAAAGATCCTCTACTCTTCCCATGCCTCCTCCTCATTATGGATCAGCATCCACACATATCAGAGAAAACATTCGACCTTTGGTTTTTTGGGATTGGCTTACTTCACTTACCATGATATTCTCCAACTCCATCCATTTACTTCAAATGCCTGATTTTATTCTCTTTTATTGCTGAGTAATATTTCATTGTGTATATATGCCACAGTTTTTTTATCCATTCATCTATTGAAGAGCATCTAGGTTGGTTCCCAGTTTAGCTATTGTGAATTGTGCTGCTATAAACATTGATATGGCTGTGCCCCTGTAGTATGCTGTTTTTAAGCCCTTTGGGTATAAACAAAGGAGATATCTGGGTCAAATGGTGGTTCCATTCCAAGTTTTCTAAGGAATCTCCATACTGCTTTCCACATTGGCTGCACCAATTTGCAGTCCTACTAGCAATGTTACAGAGTGCTTTTCTCCCCCACATCCTCGCCAACACTTACTATTGCTTGTATTCTTAATAACTGCCATTCTGACTGGAGTGAGATGAAATCTTACAGTAGTTTTGATTTGGATTTCTCTATTGCTAGAGATGTTGAACATTTTCTCAAATATTTGTGGATTGGTTGTATATCTTCTTCGGAGAAGCAGATATTTAAATTTTTAATAAGTTCTTTCAGGTTGAAAGAGGATTTGATGTCAAGTATTCTTTTGGTGTCAAGTATTTGGCTGACACTAGCTCCTGCCTGGTTCCATGGCCAAGAGTCTGGGTTCTCTAAACACTCAGGATGTGGCAGTGCTATGCAGAGAAAATGTTTTATCTTCTACCAGATCCTAGGGAAATCTGCTGAGAATATAATGTCAGGAAGGGAGAAAAATATTTCAACAGCACAAGAACAGACAAATGTTTGGCAGAGAGATAGTTAGGCATGGGAGAGCTTTTGACTCTCCAAACTAAAGATTTTTCATGGATATAAAGCCATAAAAATTGAAGTTTCAATGTGATTCTGATTTGGAACTCTCAAACAGGGCAGGCAGCTAGTGAGATTCCTAAGGTAGATTCATAACCATGGATCCACAGCTCAATGAGATGCCGTGCACGGTGACTCCTAATTGAAAAGATTGCTTCTGCTTCCCATCTTCCAGGGGGCCCACTGGAATGAGTCAGGAGTAACTAAGTCACTTCTGGAGAACACACAGTCATATTCTAAATGACACTGGATTCTATTGCTTCTGCAAGGAATCACCTAGATTTTTATCTTAGTAAATCCAATCAAGGTGGAGAAGGAAGGAGAGGTGAATCCGTTAGCCAGGTAGAAACAGGTCAGGTGAACACAAATTAAAGTTACCACAGTGGAGGCTAGAAGATGTAAATTATGAGGGTTTGATTCTACAACTGAATACGAAGATATAGCCCCGACAGCTGAGTGTGAGATAGGCATGGCCCCTAATCAAAGTCAGGTACTGATAAAATTTGGATAAGTGCCTCCTGAAGTTTCTTATATTAAAGGCTTGGTCCCAGCCCATAGGGCTATTGGGAAGTAGTGGACCCTTTAAAAGGTGGGGCTGATGAGAAATCTTCCAGTCATTGGCATTGCACTCTTAAAGGGGATATTAGGATCCCCTAATATCTTCACTCTCGTTTCAAGCCATGAGCTAAGATGCTTTTTTTACTTTGTTCTCCTGCCATATTGTACTGCCTCACCACAGGTCCAAAAGCAATGCACCAACCAACCAATGTACTGGAATCTCTCTAATTTTGAACCAAAAAGAAAC
The DNA here is from genome assembly GCF_052094955.1 of Ictidomys tridecemlineatus. Lineage (NCBI taxonomy): Eukaryota > Metazoa > Chordata > Mammalia > Rodentia > Sciuridae > Ictidomys > Ictidomys tridecemlineatus. Next base: position 40,810,547 of record NC_135486.1, on the reverse strand, counting down.
TTTTCCTCCTTTGATGTTGATTATCTTTGGGATTTTGTTACAATAATGCAAAACCAATGAACACAGGCATCCTTATAATAATTATCAATACAAAATCTGAGGCCAGAATGTCTGCCCCATGACAAGACCTAGAAGCTCACAGAGAAAGTAAGATTCCTAGTAAAAAAAGGAAATTGTCTATGTATGTTATGTGGTTTCAGAATCCATGGAAAAACTTCTCCCTCTTAATCCTGTAGCTCTATTTAAATAGCCCTCTATCTTTGAGTATGCAGTGGTTTTGTGTTGTTGTGTTTTTCCTTTCTCCAATCTTATCCCTGCCAATTTTTTCTGCATAGTGCCCCTGCAGTTAATGCATAGCTAATGTTATATTCTTCTATAAGGCCTTTCAAAGACTCCCTTTAATCTCAGGTAAAGTTCTAACTCAACTAAATCTACAACATGCTTCCTGATCGGGCACCTTATCTTTGTTTTATTTTACCTCTTACTTCTCTTCCACCTGAGCACTTATTCCAACCATGGTGGATGCAGTTCCCTGAATAGAACGTGCAGGTCTAGGCCTCCATATCTCTTTCTCTAGAACAGCTTTCTTCTTGCTAATATTAAAAAATCAGCCTCCGCATCCTTCTTTACCTCCTGGATGGGAAGCATTCTGTGTTCTCAGTACACCAAGATCCCTCTTAGCATCTGTAACATCCTAGTCTAAGTATTGGTTACCATTCTGACACTCAGGTGGGGGTCCATTGGCATCCTCGGGAGAGTACCAGTCATTTATCTTTGTGTTCCCACTGCTCAGAAGGGAGTCTGTCACATAGAAGGTGTTCTACAAATGTCTCACATTAAGTTTTTCTAAGGAATGGAGAATATAAAAGAAAATGCCTATGTGGGAGAGAAGGAGAGAAGAAGAGGCACAGAATAGTTTAGTTTATGGTGGATTTGAAGGTTGGGATTTAATTTAGCAACACATGGTCACCCATCCCCACTCCATTGGTGCACAGGTACCTTTAGTCATCTGTTCATACCATCCACGGTCACCTCCTCAATGTCTGGCTTTCTATTTTACTTTGTCCTTTTAGATGAGGACAGTGGGTTTGACATACCAACGAATCCTTAAAAGTAGAACTAAAAATGAAACCACAGCAATTCTTCTCCAGCTGGATTCATTTTCTGTACCCCACTTGTACACCCGTTCATCTCTCGGCCATCAAGTGTTAAAATGCATCAATAAAATGTCCTCCATCCGGAGTTGATCCTTCCACTAATACAAAGTGGCAGCTTTTAAATGGGGTAGCCTCCAATTGTCACTTTCAATCACAGGCTCTGCTGAGGGAGACTTAAAAGGACTTAATCGTCTTAAGAAAACAAACAGAGGCGCTCTACGGAAGAGCAGCATGCCCACAGATAGGCAGATAGGAGACAGGACGGAAGCTGGCGTGCCTAGGATCCTTTCTGTAATCCACACGGTGCTATCCCAGCACTTACAGACCAAGTCCCTGTGAGTGAGGCTGACAATGCAACATGGCCCTTATCCTTTTCAATTAGCATCTAGCTCCTGTTCTTTCCCTCTTTCCTGTCTGCCTCCCCATGTGCATCTGGCCCTTTTGGAACAAGGTAGCTGCTATTCCCTACCCGACTCTCCCTCTTCATCTTGGCTCACCTCAGACCACTCAAATTTAGAATGTGACAACTGAAAAGAGAGAGAGAGAGAGAGAGAGAGGTCTAGTCCACAAGAAGTCCAGTCTAACATTCTCATTTTATAGGTGAGGAAGAAAGCCAGGTCAGGGGAGCCATTTTTAAATGGCTCCATAGACCTGAGTTGGAACCCAGACCTCCTGCCAATTCCTAGGCCTCTTCTGTTACTCCAGTGCTTCTCAACTGCCTGCATGTGAGCATCACGAGGGGGTTTCAACAAAAATAAAATTTAAAAACCCTTGTCCAGACCCCATCCCCAGAGTTCTGACTTCATTGGTATTTGGGGCGGGGCAGACATCCATGCCTTTTAGGAATTCCTCAGCCTCTTTCCCAAGGTGCTTCCAAACACTTTGAGACACACTAGCCCCTGGGCTGAGAATATAGCTGTAACTCATTCTCTTAAGCCCAGGATGTCCTACGCATTCCTTCTAATAGCAGCCACTCTGTAAATGCTTGATGTATAAGCTAAAACTCTGAGCCTAAAATTGAGAAAGTTACCAGAAACAAAAATGGTGAAATAGAACAAGGAATTAGTAAATGTACCCATCTGTAAGTTCAGACTTTCCAGAGAATGCTGGGCATGTGCTCTAAAGCAAACCTCGCACACCTGGTGGATCAAAAGACTCACCTGAAGGTCTTTAAAAATACAGAACTACTGAGTCATAATCTCGTAGGGCGGAACCTGAGAATCTGCATTGTTTTATAAGTGCCTCAGGCAATTCTGATAGTTAGTCAGGTTTGGTCTTTTCTGCTTGAGGGAACCTTGAACCTGAACTTTAGTCACCACTTGGTGAAGTGATTTAAATTCCTATTCTGAGTTAATTGACTGACAGATTTCACTCAAGATGTGAAAACGTGTTAGCTCTTCCCCTTTGGTAAGTCATCCTACATCTTGAAGACAGTTTTAATGTTTATAAAACCCACAAAAAGCCAGGTACAGTGGCGCTCACCTGTAATCCCAGTGGCTCAGGAGGCTGAGGCAGGAGGATAGCCAGTTCAAAGCCAGCCTCAGCAATTTAGCAGAGCCCTAAGCAACTCAGTGAGACCCTGTCTCTAAATAAAATATTAAAAAAGGGCTGGGAATGTGGCTCAGTGGTACAACACGCCTAGGTTCAATCCCTGATGCAAAAAAAAAACAAAAAACAAAAAACAAAACAAAAAAACCCCACAGAATGTAGTTCTAATATATGAAAAACATTATCACAAGCCCTGGTAGAAAGTGAACCCTCAATAATTGGAACTTATTGCTATTTAAGCATTTCTTCAATATTGGAGAAAGGGCCTCAAGTGGCCTGATACATAGGGAGTTTGAGACTGGGTTCTTCCCTCTGTAACCCTAGCCAGTTCAGGATCAATAACTGGATACCAGGGGAAGGTATTGAGTACTTATGTTTTATGTAGTATCTCCCAGTGTCAAAAGCAAGGAAAAGTACTGCAATCCTTGCTCTTAGAATTCATTAGTTTGGGTTTTTTGTTTGTTTTTTGTTCTTCTTCAGCCACATCTCCAGTCCTTTTTTATTTTGACAGGGTGTCACTAAGTTGCTTACAGCCTCACTAAACTGCTGAGGCTAGTTCTGAAATTATGATCCTCTTGCCTCAGCCTCCTGAGCTGCTGTCCTAGCGCCCCTCCCCCCCCCCCTTTTTAAGACAGGGTGTCACTAAGTTGCTTAGGGCCTCACTAAGTTGCTGAAACTGGCTTTGAACTTGCGATCCTCCTGCCTTAGCCTCCTGAGTTGCTGGGATTATAGGCATGCACCACCGTGTTGGGCAGAATTCATTAGTTTTATTCCTGCCTCACTCACTGAGGCAAGACCTTGAATTCCTGGGTTTCAATGTGCCGTTTATAAGATGGGCATAATAACACCCTATGTCCTGCCATCCTTATAGAGAAACCAGGAAGATTAAAAATACAGCAAGGCACAGGTCTGCCTTTGTACTGATCATTATGGAGTGTTTGTGGCAGTCAGACCCCATGCTAATGAACTAATGGCATTATCATAGAACCCTTGCAATGCCAAGTAGAGTTTCCATTTTTATACCCATTTTACAGTTAGAGAAATAAGACTTTGATAAGACAAGTAACGCAAAGTCTCAAGCTGGGAAGAGGTGGAGCTAGCATTCAAAACTGCAGGATCTCAGGGTACAAAACCATGGCCACAGAGACCTGAGCATCACTCCCCAGACGAATCTTCATGTTCTTTATCTAATTCAATCTTCTCATTTCTTCTGTGTCTGAGTATCAGACTTTAATCCAGTTTTTGAAGCTGAGGCCTGAGTTTTTCTATTCTACTTCCTTTTTCCATGGGAGGCTTCAAATCTCAATGCAAGGTATACAGGAGAACTTGGTACATGAGGTTGTGTTGAAAAGACCCACTTCTCAACAAATCAAATTTTGTGCATTTTTAGCTTTGTATGTTTCTTATAAAATAACATGACCAATTAATACTTTACTGAAGTTCTTCATTGTAAATGTGCCTCTGTTTAGGAAAACATAGTATATAGGAATCCATTGTGACTACATAGTTATACATTAAGGGTGAATATTTGCACATTATAAAGGGTTTTCTTTAGTTTTTTTTTTCAAGTGTTCTTTCCTAAGTGGATTTATTTTTCTTTCATTAAATATTTGGGGTGGGAAGAGAAGCAAAAGAAATTCAGATATTAAAGAAAGAACAACCCAAAATGTCTCTAAATAATCATGAGAGGGATCAGGAACACAGGCTCCTGTTTAACCAAAGAAATCATGGGATTTACAACTTTTCAGGAACACAACTCTTGCACAAAGAGAGCTGAAGCTTCTTGATGTTGAATCGGAGGTTACAACTAAGACTCAAAGGGCTGGATCTGTGCCTATTAAGTGAGAAACAGCGTGAGATATGAATCAGTCAATATCCCTCATGTGCTGAATGCTGCCTTCTGAGCCCCAGTCTGGTTCTCCTGGTCCAGAGATCTGTTTCACAGGAACCTGAAAACCTGCCAAATCCATCACCGTGATGAGCAGGTGAGCGGAGAAGCCCCTGATTTATGTCAAGCCATCCTAGGGGCAGAGCTGCCTTGCAAAAGGACTGTCAGAACTGATCAATGAATAAATGAAGTCACTGACCAGGGGGACAGCTCACTCTCTTCATTTTTAGAGATTTTGTAATGAGAAAATCACTAAGATCCATTTCAGGACATGATGATATTAGCATAAGTTCCCCCCTTTTCTAGATTTTTCTTGGGGCTTGGGAAGGGAGATGTAAGGCGAGTGATTTTTTTGACTGGAAGTTCCAAGGGAAGGTACATTCCCCCGGCTGCTGCGCAGTGCTGCAGGTTTGAGATGCTGCTCAGGGACTTTTTGAAGTTGGGAGGCCCTGATTTGCATGGGAAAAGACCAGACGTGTTGCACAGATACTCATTTGTCAACTTCCTCTGTGACTGGGCTCAAAATGGCTGTGTAAATAACTCAGCTCGGGAGGATGGTAGAGCAAAGCGCTGGCAGTTATTGTGCTATGAAATATGCATTAATTGCATTAAACATTCAGTCTGAACCTCAGCAGTGAGGCCCCTTTTGTCAGTTTTTATAGTGCACAGACAGAGAGACCAGGATGCGGATGGCAACGGCCTTCTGCAGGACCCAGATGCCATAACACCCCGGACTTTCTCCTCGGATGTTCCTGGCATGTCCTGGGCCTCTTGACGCAGCAGCACAGTGCTGATGAGGCCAGGGCCACTGGCTTTCACCCCCCAGGAGCTCCCACTCTGCTCTGTTCCCCAGATACCACCGACCATGTCTGAATCTCAGCCAGTCATCTCTTGTACATGTCCCTGGTCACAGAGGCGCTGATTGGGAAGACGAACCGCTCAGCAAAGTCTGTCCCTATCAGGGGAAAAGTGACTTCCCTGTGACAAGGGAAGCAGTTCTGGTCTGGACTTGATACTGCAATAGGTGTACTGTATAAGAGGAAGAAACCATGTCTGGAGATAAGAGCTACATGTGTTAGGATGCGTTTGGAGGGAGACACTGACTATAGAGACAGAGACAGAGAGAGGGAGATGAAGAAAGGCACTGAGAAAACAAAATTATGCAGTAGGGGTATGTGCTAAAGGAGTGGAGCCCCAGGATGTGAAATGCCTTTGATGTCACTGTTTCCACAAAAGTAAGAGCATGAGTCTCAGCACTATTCAAGACCCACTTCAGGAAGTCCCAACCTAACCCTCCAAGGTTTGCTGTCTGTGGTTCCCCTACTCTTAAGCCACGCTGTACCCAAACTGGATGACATGCTTCCTAGATTTGCTTTCTCTGTCTTTCTGCCTTAGATTATGGTGTTCCAGCCATGGAGTGGCCAATCATCCTATTTGTTTGCAGAGCACAAATTCTAGTTTTAACCCCAAAAGTGCCACATCTCAGGAAACACCTCAGTACCATGCACACCTGGTCAGTTGGTCACTACTGTCCCATCTCCTCTGTTTGGCATGGATGGTCTCTCTCTGCATCTTTGCCTATATAAGTCCTCCAAAGTCCATGTTGAATATCAGCATCTCTGTAACTGATTCCACAATTTTCCCACTGATTTCTCTCCCGCCATAAGCCTCTAATAAGCATACTTTATTTATGCTTCTCTCTGTATCGAAGCATTCATTCAACCAACATCTATGGAGAGCCCATATGTGCCAGGCACCCTGCCCACAAGGAGCTCACAGCCCATAGAGGAAATTAATATTCACCCCATTATAATACAGTGGAATAAATTTTAAAGAACATATACAAATTCCATTATCCAAGGACTAAAAAGAGAAAGAAAATAGTGAAATATCAGAGATTTAGTCCTAGGAAAATCGATACAGAGTGATGTGAAATTCTGAAAATTTTCACATTCACTTATAGGACAATAACTGGTAGCTCTGAAATCTTCATTATTTATATCCCCTTTCTGGATTTGTCAACATAGTAGCTGGGGATTCTTTTGTGTTCACATATTTGGTCCTTGTTAAAAAGAACACATAGAAATTAATAATTCTATTTTAGTAGAAAAATACATATTTTTGTTAATGTAATAATGATATAATAATTATACATGACCATTTTGGAAAACCATTTTGTTTTCCAAAATGGTCTTGTATAATTATATATATATATATATATATATATATATATATATATATATATATATATAGAGAGAGAGAGAGAGAGAGAGAGAGAGAGACATAAAGATACAGAAATGAATAAGGATGTATGGATGTGTGTGTCCTATACCATTGCCTAGGACTAATCACTCTTCATATTTTCCTGCACCATTTATATAAATGAAGATACAGTTTTGTTCAGATGAGATATTACTACACACATTGTCTTATAGCCCAGTTTGAACTACAGACTACATTTCCACACATTTGTGTGTGCGTGCGTGTGTGTGTGTGTAAAACACAAACCTACTCTATCACATTTAATAATTGCATATACTGGGCTGGGGATGTGGCTCAATGATACAATACTTGCCTAGCACATGTAAGACCCTGAATTCAATTCCTAGCACCATTAATAACAACAACAACAACTGAATATACTTTATTACATAAGTGAGCCTTTAGTTACTTAACGAATCCCCAATTATTGGAAAATTATATCGTTTCTCAGAAACACTTATAAACATTTATAAACAATACTGCAATAAAGCATCCTTAAAGATACATATTTGCATAGCTATCCAATTTTATCTGAGGGACAAAGGATGGACATATTTTAAGGCATTCAACATATATTGATGCTTAGCCATGTAATTATATATTTTAAAAATGAGTTTCTCTGTACATTTGCTAGCCAACCTATGTTTCATCAAGTTACAATATCTGGAGTACCCAAAGGGAGTTTCTCCAAGCGACTGCCCATTTCCCTTATCACCAAATACACAAAAGCAGGAGAAATAAATCCAGGGGTGGCAACAAGCTAAAGAAAACCCACAAGCAGCCCACTCTTGCGGCAAAGTAGTTAAGCTGTCTCCTTAAGCTCACTCTATCAGAGTTATTGCTGCTTATTCATGAGGGCGCCCAGCAACAGCTGTTCACCTGGCCGACCAAGCTCTCCAAAGAAAGATCCCCATATGTTGCAGGGAGAGGCACGTGAGCTGGTTCTTAGAGAGAAACGTCCTTGTTTCCTGGTCTGTGTGACCAAGCTTCAGGCAGAGGGATATAAAGAAGAAAAGCCCAGACCCAAGATCTGCAGAGGGCAAACTCATCCTCCAGACTTTTCTAGGGTTCCCAGGGCTCGCCCATACTTTGTTTCATCTGTGAAGTGAACAAACAAAAGAGGTTTGTTTGTGTTTTTCCTGTTGTGCTTGCTCAAGTCCCAGAAGCAGTGATGGACCACCAGGCCTGGAATCCAAGACTGCTGGAAGGATTTTGTCACTCTAAATATCTGGTAAAATTCAAAAGGGGAAAGAAAAAAAGTTCTGTGAAGCATAGAATTCTGATATTTTTGCAAATTTTCATGTATGTAATCACAACATGTCTGGGATTCTTTTACATTGGGGGCCACTGAACAATGGATGTCTGAACATGAAATCTGGAACAATGTGGTCCTGGCTAAGGACTCTGGGGGATAAATGGTCAGGTATTTAGCATCACCTTATGTTTCTGATAAGTCTCAGTTTGGTCATTTGAAAAATGGGAACAAAACACATAATTCTCAGGGTTTTTGTAAACATGAGAATGCTTCTTTTCATCAGTACCCGACAGCTCTGTCTTACACTGTTTATCCAGTGCCAGGCAGCCTTATTTCCTCTCGGGGACCATAAACTCTTGATGATAGGGACAATATGCTACTACCCTCCAGCCCCATATACTCCTGCAAATGGATTATTAACACACGCTATGTTATAAAATTGTAATATAACATTTCATATTTTTATATTGTTATACATAACATTTAATGCATATTAACTAACAAATATACATAGTAGTCTATTAGAAGTTTCTACATAAGTGGGTTCACAGTATAGATATATTTCTTTAACTATTTTTCCTTTAACCATACAAGGTGGACATCTTTCCATGTTGGTACATATCGATCTTATTTTTTTTATATTGGTTACATGATATTTTATAGTGCAGAATAAAGGACCATAAATTTATTTAACTTTTCTTCCATTGATGGATTGTTGGATGTCTCAAATTTGTCACTTTTATTAACAATGGTGCCGTGAAATCTTGTGTACATACACCATGGTCCACGAATGTGAGGACTTCTTTGAAGTCAAGCCTAGAAGTAAAAATTTAGGGTCAAACTGAAGTATTGTTCATATTTTGATAAACATTGCCAAGTTGACCTTCAACAGACGATTCCAAAATATCCTCCCGAAGATTTGAGCATTCCTCCTTCACCTAAAATAGACCAGACCTGGGTTTTATCATTCTTTATCATCTTTGCTAACTAGAAAAAATTATGTCTATTGTTACTGCAATTTCAATTCCCTTTTTAAATAGCTAAGTTGATCATTTTACTAGCAGTCTGCTTTTGTGTGTGTGAATTGTCCATTTATGCCTGTTGTACATGTTCTTTGATATTTTCCCTTGCTGTCTTATTTGACTATTTGGTATGTTAAGGATCTTCAACCTTTTTAAGTTTTAGGCACTTTTGCTGGAGTTCTAATTTTTAAGATGTTAACATAAAGAAATGGGTGTCTTTGTTTATTTTCATGTCTCTTTACTCCTCCTGGCTTTGGCTATGTGATTTAGTTGCTCTAACTTATCATGGCCTTATTATGCATTCTACATCTGTAAAATGATAAGAGTTGAATAAGAGCATCTCTAATATTCTATGAATTCCATGATTTTACATGATGTGAGTCTCACTAATTCAGACAAAATTCAAAATCCATAGCAGACAATATAAATGACTGAAAGTAATATGTACTGAAATACACATTTTTAATAAAAATGTTTCATCCTTCTTTATATAAAGTATAACTATGAATTTGGCCATGAAATATTGCCACATAGAGGTCTCATTGAACTTTAATAATTTTAAAAAAATCAAGTTCACTTTTTCAAATATATTTGTCGAGAGCCTCCTAAAGATACTAATCACCACTATCCTTTCCATAGCCTTCTAAAGCAGTGGACTGAGAAGGCCATGTTTTATTGGCTGCATGGTAACTTTTGCCTAATACAGGTTTGTTTTGTTGTTTTTTAAGGGGTGTGTGTGTGTGTGTGTGTGTGTGTGTGTGTGTGTGTGAGTGATGTACAGTAAAAAGAAAGAAAAAGAGCTGGGTTAATTAGATTTCCTCTTTTTTGTGTGTGAGTCTATTTTTTACTTTTTTTTAATTTTTTCAAATTATTTATTTATTTTTAAATACACGACAACAGTGGAACGCATTACAATTCTTATTACACATAGAGAGCACAATTTTTCGTATCTCTGTATATAAAGTATGTTCACGCCAATTCATGCCATTATACACGTACTTTGTTTTTTTGTTGTGGTGGTTTTTCTGTTTGTTTTTTGCATTACAATTCTTAATACACATATGTACCACACTTTTTCTTATCTCTGTTTGTATATAAGGTATGTTGACACCCAATTCAAGTCTTCATACATTAGAAACTGAACTTTTGGAAATGGAAAGAATAAACCAGTTAACAATTGCCTCTGTAGCAGGAGGGCCATGGTGTACAGAGTTAGGTAGAGACATATCTTCTCTTCCAAGTGTATGGTGCTAATTTAAGAAAGTCCAGCTTCCTTAGCATGTGACCAGTGTTCAAATAGGGTGCAATGCTTGCAAGGGACCCCTTCTTGGATTGAATGCTTAATTTTATTTCTGAACTTGAGTTTTGTAAGTGAAGTTGATGGGAAATTGGAACAGGCACCTGCAGTCCTACCCCAACCCTACCTGGTGATCTTAGAACTGCTCTCCCTTCCCTCCTCTCTACTCACACCTCCATTTTCCCTCCACATACCACCCAGAAACTGGTGCTGGCCTGGTTGTGTCAGAGAACTGGGTTTGGGACAGGAGGGTAGGGTTCCTATGACCTGCAGTATCTGCAGATGGGGTGTGGTGGCTGCTGCCTTTGTCCTGAGCCAGTACATCACAGCTCACTGGGAGGAAATTCAGCAGAGCAAGTCTCAGGCCCTCTCCTAATTCAGGTACCTGGTGCATCATGGTGCAGAAGTTGCAATGCCACTTAGGCCTTGGGGCTGCTCATCTGTTTGGACTGGGACTATTGGCTCCTGGGATGCCTGGCCTGACTTTTCTGCCCTTCACCAGTGCACAATGCTTCTGTCTGGTGACAATCAAGGAAGGGAAACCAAGCCAAGGTGCCAAGTCCCATGGCCAGCTCCTAGGTGCCTGTGAGAGACTGAGGTGCTCCAAGAGTATCTCAATGACTAAGAAAGGATAATATTAAATAGCAAGTAAAAATCACTATGACAGGTAGAGACAGAGGCAGGGAAGAGAGAGAAGAATACTCCAAAGAAAAGAAAAAGTTCACATTTTAGTACTTTTAGCAAATTTAGCAAATTTTTGTGCTTTTTGGACAAGGGCCACTTGCTTTCCTTCTACAATGAACTTTCAAGTTAGTAGCTAAGTCTTGACTCTAAGAAGCTGTTATTAGGGAAGAGAGAACAGAAGAGCTGCAAAGAGAACCTGAGATATGGCAAGAGAAGGATCTATCCAGAAGCAAGCAGGGTCCTCCATGTCAGACCACCAGCGTCCCTCTAATCAGCCCTCTTCTCTAGCCCTAACCTGAGAGTGTTTCTGGTCTTGCAACCAAAGGAACCTGCTGAAATGGTTAAAGCAAACATCTTTTGAGAGACAGATGCTGGAAGAGTACAAAAGTTCATAAGTTAGAGCTTTTTTCTCAAAGAAAATTAAATGGGGTGTGATACAATAAATAAGAATAATAGCAAGAACAATGGCGGATAATCCCAAGGGCACAGATGCAAGGCTAAGCACTTCACATACATTATTACATATAATCTCCACCAAAACCCCAAACCAACACCCCCATGAGGAAGGAATTTTGACTTTCAGAAGGGGGAACAGAGGTTTAGACAATGCAATTGGAACTACTAAGACATGACTTGCAGCCTTTGATAAATCTTCTTAGAGTAGCATAAAACCCTAAAGTATTAGTGAGGATGCACAGGCTTCTTCCAGCTAGGAAAATCAGAAAACACTTCTTGAATGCTATGGCCCAACAACTGGTAGATACTCATCAAGGTTTGCTAAATGAACACGATTAAATCCATGAATGAATGTGTGAATGAAAGTGGATTGCATTTACAGGACAGATTTGGGGAGGCATAACATTAGTAAAAGGTTGTGATGTAAAAGGGCTCAGAGAGTGTGGGCACTGGGAAATCAACCAGTTTGGTTGGAGCTGAGGATACTTAATAGAAACAGAGAGTTGATGAGACCCCGCCCCCAACTGAGTTCTCCAGGCAGAGAGGTTTACACTGTATCTGGTGGGGATTCTTTTATAATTTAAAAAATACTTTTTCATTGTAGATCGACACAATACCTCTATTTTATTTGTTTACTTTTATGTGGTGCTGAGGATGGAACCGAGTGTCTCATATGGGTGCAAGGCAAGTGCTCTACCACTGGGCCGCAACCCCAGACCTTGGTGGGTACTCTTGAGCCACTGGACAATTATAAGTGGGGAAAGATGATCACAGTCATCCTCGAGAAAATTTAATTAGTTGTTACAGAGTAGAATAGATTTGAGGAAGCAGCTTCAGAAGGCAAGGAGATGTAACTGCTAAGTCTCCCAGACAGTACAAGGCTTCAAGAAGGTGGAAGGAAAGCAATTGATAAGACGCACTTTAGAGGAGTCAATGTAGGTGTGTGAGGAGGGTAATGATGAAAGATGGCTCTCGGGTGCTTAGCTGCATGCCTGAGGAGAAAAGGAGCATCTTCAGAAATACCAAAGCCACATTGAGAGGGGAGGGAGGGACACAAAAATGGAATCTCAGAAAGATCTGGAAACACCAGGTTCATCCTTCCATTAATCTTATTTATGCCAGGAACAGATAGGGTAAATCCTTTGCTTGGAAGTTCAATCCAGTTCCAGTCACATTACTATGAATTCATTCAAATCTATATGATAGGAATTTTCTGAAAATAGTTCGTCAGAATCATCACATCTCATGAATTCAATCTCCACTAATTTAGAAGTTGCGATCCTTCTGACTGTGCGAAAATTTACTTTTATTTAAGCAAATCCGTGTTTCATAAACTAGCATACTTTGTATTTTAAATATGTTAAGGGGATATCAATCACATTTAAGAGAGTAAAATATTTCCATGTAATCCTCCTACAACTTTAGAAGCATTATTTACATAGAATAGCTGATTTGATGTTCTGTATAAATCTTTCTTGTCTTTTTATTCGAGGATGTCTTTTCAATCTAAATGGGACTCAGTTTGTGCGCTTGAGTTATCCTACGTTCTCCAAAGTAATAAAACTGCATTTCCCAAACTCCTCCTCTGTGTCTGACTTCGTTCTGTCTCAGACTGACCTTTACCATACATCACTGTAAAGAAATCCCCACGGGGTTAGTTATCATGGCGCGATGCTAGTCATCTGAAAGGCGAGGTCAGTGCCTCTTTGTAAGGTCTGCTCACACTCTGAAAGGGGCCGTTGGAGGCCTGACAAGGAGGCTCGCCCAGTAAGTTCCACCCCACTGACTCCCAGGGAAGTCCGCCCCAGCACTGCGCCGAGTTGATCGCTTTTAACTCCCTTCTACCTGAGCTGCTGACACTAGCCCCCTGGTCTCCACAATGGGACATGGCTGGGGCTCACCCACTGCACGTGCCTGTAATTGGGTCAGTCTTGCAGTTATCGACTCATTTGTAATTTCAAAAAGCCTGCATTTCTGGAAAAAAGATTCCCGTTTGCTAGAGTAAAAAAAAAAAAAAAAAAAGGCAGGGGGCACTTAAGCTCTGGGGTTGGGAAATTGGGATAAATTGATCAATAGCCTGAGGGACTTCAACCCTTCATAAAAAATTTCCTTAAGAGGAAAATTGTTCCAGGCTGAAAGACAACACAGGGACGGCTGGGGGAACTTCTGCTCTCAAGGTGCAAAATCAGAACCCAGCCTCCCTGCTCTGGGCTAATCTGTTAGGGAAAAATGACCTCTGAAGTCTGGCTGCGAGACTCAGGGGCTGTGCTAATTTGCACATCCGGTAAAAATGCCACAGAATCATCACCAATGAGGAGGATTCTTCCCATCCTCAATTAGGGGTTGCACTTTTTCATGTCCTACTGTGTACACTGGGTACAAGGATGTTATATTCTCTGCAGTCATCCTCTCGTTTTTAGGCTCAGCTGTAAGATCAGTGTGCAACAGAATGTAGAGTTACTAAAGCGATGAGTACTATACACTGGAACTAGGAAATAGTGAACCCGACTCCTTCCATTCTCCCATTACATTTACCGTCAAAGCTTTTAGTACCTCGGCGTTATTTATACATGCATCTGTCTTTCTATGGTCCTTAAAATGAGCCACTGGGAATCTCCTACATGTTTGCCAGTTAGCTTTGCACACAGTAGGCACTCAATAAATATTAAATTGGGTCCACAAGCAATGACTACTTTTGGACTTTCTAAATAGATCTTCCTTTTCTAAATGGGAGTCTTGGGGACCTGCTCTTGAATGAAGCACATCACTGCCTTTCCTTGTGCCCAATGGCTTCTGGGATGGAAGATATAAGAGCTCACTGGCTTACAACCCCCACAGCTTCTGGGCATAAAACTGGATATTTTTTACATTCTCCTGGGATACTGGCTTACCATTAAATTTCGGTCCCTTCCCATGCCTCCTCTCTGCCACTCTGATTAAATGAATTACCTAAACACATCCTTCACACATTAATTTCAAAATAAATTCACTTCCTGCAGAGTGGATGTTTTTAGGGGTCCCCCACGGCCAGGCTGATGGGCCCACAACTATCCGTAAGCCCCTGGCCTTGGATCATAAAAAGAATGACCAGAGGCCACTATGTCCCAGAAAGTTTGTTCTCCCAAACAAGACACACCCCCTGCTGTAGGTAGAGAATGGATTTCCCATGTGAAATTTTCCCTGATGCCCTATCTCTTTTGCAACCTGTCCTTAAAGAAATAAGGTAAATGCTTAATTGGTGGACTTATTATCAGGTGTAAACAAAGGGTGGAGGAGACAGCTTGTGGAGGAGAGATAAACTACTTCCCTTTTCCATATCATTTTCTTTTTTTAAAATTTGATTGATCCAAAGGTATTTATTTCTGACTGGTGTTGGGAGCAATCTGCATTTATAGGCATATACTCATCTTTGGTAGATTTATATATAATTATTATTTTAGGAATCCTCTTTTTTAAGGAATCAATGTTAAGGGAGGTCCATTATATCAAATTTAAACTTGAACACCTATGTCAGTGAACAGTTACGAAAAATCCCAGATAGGAGAACAACTCTTAAAAATACGAAGTCATTCATTTGTATTTAAATTTAAAGGTCGTAGCAACTTTCAGTCACCAATAACGTACTTATACTTGATGACAATCCCAGCCCTGCCTCTGTGGTCATATCAACGGAATGAGTGGCTCCTACTCAGGCAGGTCTGTCCTCAATCGTGGGAGGCTGGAAACACAGAGAACCCCAGCCAAGGTTAGACTCAGTGGACATAAGCCATGAGAAGATCAAGGTGGGAAGAAAGCCCGGGAATGGGAACGTCTTCGTGGACACTTTCCCTGGTTTCCTTCACCAAACACTACTCACTATTTCCTTTTACAACTCAGAGCTAATTACCCTGGACTTTTTCATGGTCCCTGTATTTATGCAATCCAGAATAACGTTTGATTTCTTTTATTGCTCCGGAACCTGGTGCCAAAGACATTAAAATTTTATCTGCCCCTGTACTCGGATTCATCCTTCTCAAGTCTATTGCCTGTGACTGTGGAGGATTTGTTTGTTGTACCTCCAGATTGCTTGTCCCCAGCCTCATTGCCTTAGTTGTCACTGCACTGAATTGGATAATCGAATTACCTGCATCTCTTCAGTGAGCACATTGAATCTGATTGTCCTTCTTACTGGCCACCCTTGACCAGCCCTCCTCTAGCTCAGCACTCCTCAGCTCCCCTCAGCTCGCACACAGGGGCTTCCCTTGCACCTTGGGAGGGAGTTGGTCTTGGACAGTGCTCAGCTCAGCCCCACACCTCTTTTCCTCTGGGTAGACATTCACCTCCTGCTCCAGATCTCAGAATCCCAGCCTCATCCACCAGCAGATCCTCCCACCATTTGCATAAGTTACCCCACAGAGCAAATGTGATGTAAGGGGTTCCTAGAATCTCTCCCCTAAGTAGCCCACATCATTGGGCACCTGACGTGATGAGCAACCCTTTCAAAATCACAGGGAACAAGCCCTGAAATTCTACAAGTGTTGCTTCTTATAATTCCTCCAAGCAATATTGCTATTCTTTTGTTCCCTAATGGGAAAATCTGCTTGCTCTAACCCAAAAATCACCCTCCGGAGCCTTTATTTCTACACATCCAGCCCTGTGGCAAGACCTCAGCTGTGGCTGGGCCTTGGAACCATTCAGGATCTGAGCATGTCCACTCCACTGAGGCAAGGACCGTGGACAATATCGAATCCATCTATGTACCTCCCCAAATATAGCACAATGCCTTGCATTTTGGCAGGCTTTCAATAAATGTTTGTGAAAGAAAAATAGGAAGGAGAGACAGAAATCTAAATTCCCAAAGAGCACCTGGAGACCACAACAATGATTTATTCTTCCAGTGTGTTTACATGTTCTGCCTTGAACTGAATTCTCCATTTTTTTTTGTTTTGTTCTGTTTTCTTTTTTCTACTTTCCAGTCTTAATTTCTGACTCTCTTGTGATAGCATGATCCCGTTATTCTTCTGTATTTTTTTTTTTTTAGTTTCCCTTAGGAAATGTGTGTCTGTTTCTAACATTTGTCCTCCCATCTTCTTGAGAGTTCCAAGGCAAAAAATAAAAAATAAAAAAAGCATTTAAATCTTTTTTAGCTACATCTACCTCTTTTTTTTTCCTCAGTAAATTACCTTCCCCATGTCTTAGTCATACAACTCTCTCCTTCAGTGACCCCTGTGTTCCTTACACACTTGAAATTTTTCCCATTATTTATCTTAACCTTCAGTACAATCTTGTTTTCATTCTCTACCTTTGCCTTTCTTATCTTTTTTTACACTCTCCGGACTTTGTTCCATAATCTTCCCTGGCTGCCTCTGTATTGATGCCTTAATGCCTCGCATATGCCTCTTTCTTACTTTTGATTACTTTTTTCACTTATTCGTCCACATCGCGGATTCTCTTATTGCCAGGACTGTATGCAAGATGACCCCTGGGTTTACATTAATTTATATTTGAATACTTTTCATTTGCCAACCCATTCTTCATTTCTTCCCTGACTTCTGCCCACATGGCTCACTGGCCCCTCCGAGGCTCTGCCGACGTGCATGGTGCCTTTACAATACGAGGGAGTGACAAAGAACTCTGCATTTAGCTCCAGCTGTAGAACTTTCTTCCCCAAAGTGATGTGCCGTAGAGAAGAACAGTGCTTTCCAGAAGAATCTCTAGAAGGAAGTGAATTTTGTAAACAGTAGGAAAGAAATTCTCTTCCGGTGGATCATTGTCTAACCATATGTCACCGGGCAGCAAACACAGACAAGGGAAACCACAGAAAGAAAAGGGCTCCTTACTGCCCAGCTGCCACTGGCCCCTCCGTGCGTGATTCAGAGACCACCAGGATGCTGTCAGAGGAGTGGACGCTGCACCCAGGATTCAGGACCAAGGAGTCCCAGTCCTGGATTTGCTACTCAGTAGTTGTGAAATCTCAGCACCTTTTCTGCTTTATCCTATCTGCTCTTTCTGCCTCGTTTTTTTTTTTTTTTTTTTTTTCATCTGTAGAAATGAAGGATTGAACTCCATAATCCAAGATCTTGCCTGTGACTCCAAAGGTGTTCCCAGCTGCTTCTGTCACTTGGATGCTGCCATCTTGAAAGTCACACCTTCCCTTTTGCTCTTTTCATTCTCTTTTGGGAACCCCTTCCTCCCCATCGCACTTCATTCCCATCCGGTGCTATTATATTTTGTAATATGCAAGTCCCCTTTACCCTCCCCAACCTTCCAGAGCAGGGGAAGGCTCCTGAAGCCCTCACCTGGAGGTGCAGAGGGCTGAGAAAGCAGTGGGATCCCAGAGCCAGACTTCTAGATTCACCGAGGACCCTGCCACCTCGGGCCTCTGTGCCTCTGTTCCTGAACTATAAAATGGGGACAAATTAGTACCTAAGTCAGAAGGTTTCCGAGAGGAAGTTAATGCATACTCAGAAAGCATTAGAGAACTACTTAGTAAGCACCATCAGGATGTCAGCCAAAGAAAAAGGAAATTGTCATATTTTAGAAATTTCCAAATCTTGAAATGAATCTGCTTCAAGAGGGTAGGGATAACTTCTGGATTTCCTTAAAATCACCGCACAAAGGCTTCCATTCCCTAAAAGCCCACACTGGTCCTATGGAGAATTCATACCTTTGGTTTTATCCCATCTGCATTATTTTATATCAGAACTTTAGTTTCCATTGACATTCGGTTTTTGTTGTTGTTTGTTTGTTCTAATCTTGAGTGTTGCAAGTAAAGAACATTTAGTCCCTCTAGAGTGAGAGATTTTTGTTGTTTTTTGTACTGAGGATTGAACTCAGGGTTGCTTAATCACTGAGCTACATCCCCAGCCATTTAAAAATTTTATTTAGAGACAGGGTCTTCTAAGGGCCTTCTAAGTTGCTTAGATCCTCTATAAGTTGCTGAGGCTGGCTTCATACTTGTGATCCTCCTGCCACAGAGATCCAGGTTGCTAAGGTTATAGGCTGCACCACCATGCTGGCTCAAAGTGGGAGTTTTCAATTAGGAAATGTACATGATTCCAGAGACCCTTGCTTTCCTGGTATAAATACAATTTATAACCATGAAGTGACCTAAGTTTAGAATTCTCTCTGCCATTAGAACTTCTTCTCCAGCAGATAAATCTGGCCAACTCACAAAACCTAGCAAGGTTTAGAATGTTCTTCTCTACAGAGAAGAGGGTAAAGAGAAAAAAAAAAATACCACGATGCTCAAGACTCCAAGATTTCATATTGTGGTGCCTGAACACAGGGGAAGGACCAAAATGACTGTCAGAGTGTCCAGTGTGATTTAAGGGACTCTGGCTCCTCCGAGGCTCTGCCGACGTGCATGGTGCCTTTACAATATGAGGGAGTGACAAAGAACTCTGCATTTAGCTCCAGCTGTAGAACTTTCTTCCCCAAAGTGATGTGCCGTAGAGAAGAACAGTGCTTTCCAATATCTAAATAGTTATGTTTGGGAACTTGCTAAGAATTTAGAGCTGTTATTTAAGGAAATAATAATGAAAAAGATCAGAGAGGCAGCAAAGACTGGGGACACATTTTTTAAGGCTCACTATGATTAGAAATATGACTTTTTTTTCAAATATTAAATCTTTAATTCCCCTCTTGCCATCCAGAGTAGAGTCTTTTCTACAAACATCTGGATAAAGGAATCACATCAAATCCGTGGTGTTTTGAGACACTCCTGGAGCCTGGATGTTCTTGAGATTATGCTTTTGGATTACTTGAATGGAAATAATAAATACTTTCAGTACTTAAAGCTGTAATGCTTTGGGTGGGATTTGGATTTTTGTTTCATTTTAGTAAAAGGTGGAGATTCAAAGTCGGCTCCTTAACCAGAGGATATATTGGATGTGAATATGGTTTATTGCTTTCTGACCTACATTTTCCCCCTTTTCTCATCATTTGAAAAGTTACTTGACAAGTTGAGAGCACGCAGCTCAGCATTTCCAAACATCTGCCTTGAAGGAAGCCCCGTGCCTCCTGATTTTCACATGATGATCAAAAGTGGGTTTAACTTTCTCAGGTTAAATGGGAACGGGGGGATGGTCTGGCAGGGTTAGAAATATATTTAAGAGGAACATGAGAGAGAGAGGAAAAAAGCAGTTGGAGCTGTCAGAAGCTTAACCCTAGAGTCAGGCTGGGCTCACGCAGCCTTCAGCTGAGAGGCATCGGTCTGGCTCTGCCCCAGTTACCCATGTGTACCAGGGACTCCAGAATCCACCCATCCTGGATGAATGTAAAGTCAGGGCGCACTGCAGACGTGGCCTCGAGTCCTGTCTCTGCTGTAAACTAGCTATGAGACAATGGGATACGATGCTGGCTTTGAACTACATTTTCCTAATAAAGAGGTTTTCAAAGTTCTTGCCACCTCTCACATTGTGTGATTCAGACTTGACAAAGGAAAACTCTAATAATGCAGATTCGTGCTTGATACCAATTCAAGGAAGCTGCAAATTAAAATAAATAAATTCACATTTTAAATTCAGTCCATTTTAATATGAACCAAAACAAGGTTACGATCACGGGCAAAATCAGACAAATTCCTGCTTTTTCAGTTTGTAATGGTGTGTGTTGGGAAGGGGGTAGACATTGATAAAATAGATCAAACACATGAAATTAGAAGATAATGGCTGAAAAGTCCAATAAAGAAAAGAATACCCAGGAGAAATACTAAAATGTCAACAAATGACTGTAACAAACATATTCTTAAATTAAGTCAATATGAACCTGAGAGCAACTGCGAAAAGTTAAAAGAGAGCCAGTATTTTCTAAATTACATGTGTTCTGAAATTCCAGAATGTGTCCCATGGATGGATTCTCTCAGGTATCATAAAATTAGCCGGCATCTTCCAGGGGGTCTCCCTGGCTCAGTCTAACTTCTGTTAATCCATTCTGTCAGCATATTTCTCCTGTCTAAGTGCTGTCTGCCAGACATCTTTCTAGGCAGGAAGGGTACAACAGGAACAGTTCTTGCTGCGTTCGTCTATGTTGCATGACACATCTTAACAAAACTTAGAGGCTTGTGACTTATTCATTTTCATGATGCTGGGTTTGGCTGACTGGTTCCCAGCTGACGTGGCCAGGCTTGGTCCTGTGTTTGCATTTCGACCCTCCGGAGGGTTGGCCTCACTCATCTCTGACCATTGATGCAGGGACCCCGGGTGCCTGGGTTTTTCCTCTGTGCGGCCACCCATGAGGTCAGAGGCCAGTTCAGTTCACTTTAGAAGGTGTTCTCAGGGCAGGAGGGAGAAAGCAGAAGCTACAGAGGCTTTAAGGCCTAGCCTTGGAAATCCCAGATCACCACTTTCATTGCATTTGCTGGTCAAAACAAATTGCATGAGTATCCCTGATCCAAGAGGTGAGGAAAGACACCTCTAAGGACTGTATATACCGAGATGGGAAAATTTGTAGCCATATTTTTCAATCTGCCAAACATGGTTGAAAACACAGATTCTGGAACCAAAAATCTCCTGGGTTTAGTGCAGTTCAGCCAACTAGACTCATTAGCTAAGCAGCATCGGATAAGCTCTTTACCTCTGTGTGTCTCAGTTACTTTATCTATAAAATGGGAACACTAACAGTGTCCACCTCACAGAGGTATTTAAGAGGATTAAGTTAACACAAGCAGAACCCTTAAGACAGTGCCAATTTTGTCATAGGTACTGAACAGGGGTTAGCTATTGTGGATGTGATTTTGATTGTTATTGTCAATCCAGTCTATCAGGGAGACAGACACTCATCAATATATGGCACACAAAGATATTTAATTAGCATTAAATATTTATAAATTAATCTGATAAGTTAATGTGAATTAATTAGTGTAAGTACTAATTTATGCTAATGGTTAGCATAAATTAAAATTAATTAATTAGTGTAAGTACTCTAATGGAAAAATAGAATACAATAAAAACAAATAGTACAAGGCAAATGAGGAAGCCTCCCTGAGAAGTGACTGTAAGCTGAAGCCTGAAAACCATCCACATTAGTGCCAATGAAGGTTGGAAGGGATTTTTCAGGAGGCAGGCACCAGACACCATAGGAAAGAGCTCAGCACCTAAGGGACTGGAAATTCAATCTATTCATTCTTTTGTGCCCTTGGCACGTGCTTACAAATTTGAATACTATTAATTCCACGTTTTGCCAACCTTTCCTTGAAAGTATAATCAAAGCTACTGGGGACAGTACAAAGGAACAGAAAGCTTCGTGTCTTTGGAATCAGGCTGGCTCATGTCCAGTTCTGGATATACAATTTATCAGCTGTGCAAATCTGAAGAAGTTTCTCAACCTCTCTGAACCTCTGGCTCCTTATGTACATACCAGAACACCTTACTTTTAGGGTTGCTGAGAACAGGAAGTGACATCCAATACATTGAGAATCACAACAGACACGGATAGGCAGACACAGACATCGGAGGCCTGGTTGTGAGGATTCAGGGACGTAACACATTTGAAAAGGCCTCAAGGATACCCAAGTAATAAGACTAATAAGGTCTTATTGTTTGCACTTAGTGTTCTCTTTGGCTCCCCAGCTCCCCTGTGGGGGTCTCCAAGGACCATGTATCTCTTCTCTCCTCCCAAGTGACCAGATCCAGCTCCTGACTCCACCTTCTGACTCCTGACTGGGGTTTGCACTAGTGAGATAAACCTGCCCCTGGAGACGGCTTTGCAGATGACATCCCGCAGCGAGAGGTGGGTTTGGAGTTGAAAGGTTTTAAGAGGACGAGGCTTCCTTCCTCCGCATCTTGTCTGTGCCTCCCTCCTGAGAGCAGCTCAGCTTCAGGTCTCCAACCTGTCTCTCTGCCCCTCTGCTGTTTTCTCTCTCCCTCTCCCCGACTCTCTCTCTCTCTCTCTTTTTTTTTAACATGCAAGTTGCCATGAAAAATTTGTTAATGAAATATTTGCTCAGAAGTCTGCTCTGGGCTAGGCTGATAACCTATCTGTGTTTGAGTTTGGCTTCCCATATTCTAAATACTCATCTTCTGTCTGTTTAGCTTATTGATTGGTTTGGCAGGAAAAGAAGCCTTGTCATCAGTGACCAAGGTCAAACTAAACAGAGAGGCAGGGGGGCCGGGAGGAGAAGATGAACGGAGGGGCTTGGGAGGCAAGAGAGACTTGTCCAAGTTTCCTTGAAGGGACAGATCCCTGCTCCAAACCATCCCCCTCCATCCCCAGGTTTCCATTCAGTTTTAGCTGGCAAGAGACACTCTTGGCAGAGGGGACCTGGACGGGGACTTAAGTGCGAATGTGGAAAGGTGAGAGGCTAGCAGATGGTGTAAACTTAGAGGGGCCTGCTTGGACTAGGCCTGGGTGGGCATGTTAGGAAAAACGAGATAAGGCCGCTCGTGCCGCTGAGAGCGGTGTTAAAAGGCTTTTCAGGGTATCAGTGCTGATGGTCCTGCCCAAGTTTCATGTCTGATTAAGGCTGACTATTTAGTTAAAGGCAGGATAGTAATTAAATTAAAAATAAAGCCAATGGACAGATGATATGTGCAGCCCAAACGTATGGCCCGATCTTTGATGACCCACAGCATGTAAGACTTTCCTGGAGACTGAATGCATTCCTTAATGCTTTCTTCTGGCTCATCGTCTTAATTCTATTTCTAAAGGCTGATAGTTGATGCAGTGGTGGGCAGGGAGAGGGTACCGTGTGACAATGTAGGGAGTGCCTGTGTGTCCCGGAAGGAACCATGCCTGGGCTGAGCTCCTGCACCATCCTACGAGCCGTAGGAGCTGGCCAAGTTTCTCCTCTCAGAGCCTCGGTATCCACGTGTGTAAAGCAGAAGTCAAAATGTACTCTCAGAGCTGTGAGGAAGTCTGGGATGGTGTCTACACAGGGTGCATGTGTGCTGAGAGGTCTAGAAGATACTGTTTGGGATCAAATGTCTTTCGTAAGGATGTCATAAAATGGATCCCCCACACCTCCTCTGCTACCACCTCTATGGGCAGTGAGAATTATATGTCTGTATAACTTCATTTTACCTTTTATTGATTTTTTAAATATTTATTTTTTTGTAGTTGGACACAATAACTCTTATTTATTTTATATGTTGTGCTGAGGATCAAACCCAGGGCCTTGCACATTGGAGGTGAGTGCTCTACCACTGAGCCATAACCCCAGTCCCTGTATAACTTCATTCACTCACTCACTGAATACACGTTATTCAGATGTGTCAGAGGTTCTTGGCATTCAGAGGGCAGGTACAGGTTGAGGAGTCTTTATCTGAAATGCTTAGGGCCAGAACTATTTTGGATTTCAGATCCCCCTGATCCCCACCACCACCACCACCACCCCCCCGGCCCCCGACACACACCAAATTTTGAAATATCTGGTTTCAGTGCAGATACATACATATCTCATTACATATCTGCAAAGGTGCAGATACGTAGTGAGATATCTTGAGTTTGGGATTTGGGAACATTTCCAATTTTGGATTTTCCGATTAGGAATGTCCACTATGTATAATGAGACCCAAGTCTAAACACAGAATTCATTTGTTTCGTATAGACTTTAGACACAAAGCCTGAAGGTAATTTTATATGCTATTTTTAGCACACCTATATTTTGACTGAGACCCATCCCAAGAGATCAGGTGTGGAATTTTCCACTTGAGGAGTCATGCGAGTGCTCAGAAATTTTCGGATTTGGGAGGGTTTTGCATTTTGACTTTTCAGATGAGGGATGCTTTACACGTGAGATGAAGAGACTACTTCCAGCTCTTTAGGAGCCTTTTCAATGTTTTTTTTGGAGAAAATCTCAGAAACAGGAAAAGTAAATGGTCACAGATGCTGTGACTTAAGGGACAGCTGAGAGCATAAAGAAGGGTGGAGGAGGGAGGGCCCAAAAGGGCTTCTCAAAGGACATTTTGAAATAAATGCTGCTGTCCACGTAGGCAAGGAGAAAGGGAGCACAGGGAACAATGACGACAGGGCACCTGCTGCACAGCCTGCTCTGGGATGCCATACGGCCCCTCTGCTGGAGTCAAAGTGATCCCACGAGTGGAAAATTCCACACCTGACCTCCGTGATGGGCAGGATGGGAAGACACTGAGGATTTGGGGAGAGGTGAGAGGATATGACATAGGTTTGTCAAGAGAAGTGAAGTTTCCTGAGAAGATTAACAAAAAAAGATAGAAGATGACTGAGCCCATCTCCATGAGGTCAAATACCAGGAAGACTGGGGACAAGGGACAATGCCTGTTGGCAAGGAGAAGAGTGGGGCTTAGGATCACACCCTGGGGTCTTGGAGAAGGGTGGTGGTGGGTTCTGAGAGCTTACAATTCCTAGTGCGTGGCCTGGGGATCATGGATGCAGAGGAATTAGGATGGAACTTTTGCTCTCTGGAATGTCACCAGCAAACTTGACACTGGGGCACAGATAGGTCGTCACCTAGAGGGTTCTGTTAATGCCCTCATTAGCAGAGCAAGAATAGGCAGACACTGCACGGAGTTCTTGAAAACTGTCATATTCTGCAATTGGGCCACAGAGTCAAAAAATGTCTGCAGTGGGGAAGTACATATAGTTCCCTCAAAAAATAGGAGGGGGACATTATACACTGATTACAGAGGCATCTGAGGACAATGCAGCAAACTTACAGGTGAGATGCATGGTTTTCATTTTCAAGGTGAGTACAGCAACCTCTGTCAGACACTACACAACTATGAGTTTACAGTAGTTCACAATGATCCTATTTCTTTTTTTTCTTTCTTTTTTTTTTTGCTACTAGGGATTCAAACCAGGGGTGCTCAACCACTGAGACACATTCCCAGCCCTTTTTTATATTTTATTCAGAGACAGGATCTTGCTGAGTTGCTTAGAGCCTCACTAACTTCCTGAGGCTGGGTTTGGAAATTCACCACCACACCCAGCCATAATGATCTTATTCTTGACAATGACACCACATCTTTGCAAAAGACTTTTTAGTGGTTGCTATAATAAAAAGCAAGGATTGGATGAAGTTAGTGTAGAATAGGGAATGAGAATGGTGGGGAGCAGTTGGACTCCAAGGTTGGAGAGATTGTATGGCGTTCAACAGGCCTACCTATCCATGAGCAAGTCACTGGCTATGTAGGAAACAAATGGAAAGTATCACTTTTTCTTTCCATTTGTGTGTATTGTTTCTTCAGATGGCTACTATGTTATTAGGATATAAACTGTTATGAAGGTGTTCGCACCTAACCATTTAATCAATGGGAATTCTGTATATTTCTTTAGGTCTAAGGGTAACACACACACACACACACACACACACACACACACACACACACACACGAGTCATTAAGGCAGGAGGGATGCTGTGAGCAAAGGAAGTTTGGAAGCTTTGGATTCATGGGCTAACCTGAATTCCTTCTAGTAAAACAAACACACACACAGGCAAAATGACCTCATAAGAAGTTAGAGCTAGAAGAAAGTTTGGAGGTCATTGCTGTAATTTGGTAAGAGTCTGCCAAGGGCCCAGCCAGTGGAACTATGGGAGGTGGAGGAATCTTTAAGAGCTGGAGTCTAGTGAGAAGTCCCCAGGTCACTGGGCAATAGCCTAATAGAACTAGACTAGTAAGGGACCCAGAAAACACACAGAACAGGAATCAAATTTATGTATCAGGAATCATTGGAAATTCACTGGCCAATCTTCCTGGGAGGGAGTTCTCATTACCAAGAAACAGCTTTTTTCCATTTTTCTGACCTCACTTTGTCCCTAGATCATCTCTTTCATTGATCTTGCAAAGTCTAGCCCCTCTCCCAGGCAGAATACTCCAAATTTCTCTCTTTGGTAATGAGAGAATTTGATTCCTTCTGTTACAACTCACTAAAACTCATCTCAGAGCCTGGTTTCCCACCCAGCACAGCAAAACTCCAAACCAATCAACACCCACTCCAGCTGGCCACCCTTCTTAAGGTTCCCCACAAATCATAAAACCTCCAGGTTGCTTTCAGATATTCACAACTTTCCCCTTTCAAGGATAGGCTTGACATGCTAGAAGCAAATGTATGAAACATAAGGTGATTTTTTTTTTCAAACCTTCAGCTGCCTATTGTTGCCCTATTTGTCTCTGGCTCTCAACCCTGGTAGGGTTGTTGCTTCCCAAGAATGACTGAGCTGTCTATGATAGTCTTGGACCCAGAAATGACACCGGGAAGTGTAGCCTGATTTCTTCCCAGAGGCTGGAGCAGCAGGTCTGGCATCTGCAAGCTTGATGACGATAAGTCGGGGCTGCTGTTGACACATGAAGCTTCAGTGGCCCAGCCAAACTGATCAAATATAAACCCAATTTCCAATTTGCAGGGTTGGGTGGGCTAACAGATTGTGTCAGAGGCTTTGCACCGAAGCCTTTAAGAAGACGGAGCTATTGCATGGACCCGTGACTCCCTGCCCCTCCCTCTGTCTCTGACACTTCATCATCGCTATTAATACCCAAAGCAGGCAAAGGACAGATCTTGCCCAGGACCAGAGGATGACATGGGAAAGGGTGATACTACCCCATTGACGACAGTAAACATGGGTAAATTTTAAAAACTCTCTCTTTGTTCCAGGCACCTTTCTATGCACCATCTCATTTCATTCTCTCCACAGCCATGAAAAGTAACTAGTGTTGTGATCCCTGCATATCAGAATAGTTTTATGAAATATTTGCCAAAGGATTTTTCACCTGTAATAGCTTTTGTTTTCTAGTCATCTGCTGCTTGCCCAAAATACACCTTGGCACTCATAGCTCTTGGAATAGAATTGGTACGGAAAAAATACAATTGAAAACAAGACACACAAAAAAATGATCTTGGCACACTCGACAATCCACCTCTCTCTCTCTGTCGGTCATCTTCGGCATTGCTCATCATCTAGAGTTCTGCATCTGCTTCTCTCCAGATAGGAAAAGGCAAAAGACAAATAACAGTTGCTAGGCTGAGTCGATCACCCTCTGTGCTTGCTTTCTTGCAAGCTGTACCCAATGACTTCCTTAAATTTCATTGGCAGAAAAATACCACATTGTCACCCCTTTCTACAAGGGATTCCGCAAAATGTACGATTTTAGCTAGTCATTACGCCTGTCTAAAAGAGGAATGCAAATTAAAATTACACTGAAGTACCTTTTTTGTTTTTACTCACCAGACTGCCAAAAATCAAAATGTTTGATAACTCTGTGTTGGAAAGGGTATGCGTAAAAAAGAAGATCTCAAAAATTCCTGTGGGAGTGTGAATTTCTACAACTTTTATGAAGAGCAATTTAGCAAGATCCATCTAAATTAGAAGTGTATATGTCTTTTGGCTAAGCAATTACATATCTAGGATTTATCACATATATATAAGATATAATTTATTATATATATGAGATGTTATCTCATATATATTATTTATCATATAAACATGAGATAACATATATTCTACATATACATGTGTGTGTTCACTTCTGTGTGAAATGATATATGTATACATTTATGCATTAAAAAATGCTTATAATAATCTACCAGTAAGGGATTAAGAAATTGTTAAATAAATTATACTTCATTCATACAATGTCATATCATGAAGTCATTTAAAACTTGAAAAAAGCAAGTAAGTTCTTTTTGTACTATATGAAAAGATCTCACAAATATACGGATATATATATATATATATATATACACGTGTGTGTATAACACACATGCATATATATACACATATGTATATACAACACACATATTTGTATGCACACACACATGTACTCATATCTATATGACATTTATCTACTATATGTAAGGGACATATGTATGCAAGTATTTATGCACATATACAAATGTATGAGTATACATATATTTGCTTATAAAAATAGAAAATATAAAGTTATATGTGTAAAAAAAATGAAAATACAAGCTGCAAACTTGGAAGAAAATAGTAGATACTGTTTTCAAAATGTACAAAGAATTCTTTTTTTTTTTTTAAAGAGAGAGTGAGAGAGGGAGAGAGAGAGAGAGAGAGAGAGAGAGAGAGAGAGAGAGAGAGAGAGAGAGAGAATTTTTAATATTTATTTTTCAGTTCTCGGAGGACACAACATCTTTGTTGGTATGTGGTACTGAGGATCGAACCTGGGTCGCACGCATACCAGGCGAGCGCGCTACCGCCTAAGCCACATCCCCAGCCCCTACAAAGAATTCTTAAAACTCAATAATGAATAAACATATAATGCCATTAAAAAATGGGACAAAGGCCTCAGCAGACACCTCACCAAAGAAGATACACTGATGGCATGTAAGCATACAAAAAGATGCTCAACATTATATATTATCAGGAAAACATAAATTAAAACAACAATTAGGCACCACTATATACCTAATAGAGTGGACCAAATCCAGAACACTGACAACATCAAAGGCTGGCAAAGACTTGGAGCAACAGTACTTCTTATTCTTTGATCACAGAAATACCAAATTGCACAGCCTCTTTAGAAGAAAGTTTATCAGGTTTTACAGAGGTAAACATGTTTTTACCATATGATCCAGCAATAATGCTCTTTGATATTTACACAAAGGAGTTGAAAACTTATGTCCACACAGAAACCTACTTGTGAATATTTGCAGCAACTTCATATATAACAAAAGTTAAAAGCAATCAGGAGGTGAGTGGATACACAAATTGTGCTGTATTTAGACAATGGAATATAGTCCAGTGCTAAAAAGAAATGAGCTATCATTTAGAAAGAAATGAAAAAAAGTCAATCAGGAAAGTCTACATGTTGTATAATTCTAACTATATGACAATAAAGACAAACTATGAAGATAGTAAAAATATCAGTGGTTTCCAGAGGAATAGGGTGGGGAGGAATATACAGAATTTAGAGGATTTTTAGGACAGCAAAACTACTTTTATGACACTATAATGGTGAATATATGTCATTACACATTTTTCCAAATCCAAAGAACATAAAATAAGAAGAGGGAAGCCTAATGTAAACTGTGGCCTTTGGATAATAATAATAATAATGTGTCAACATAGGTTCATAGATATTAACAAATGTGTCACTCTGATGAGGGATGTTGATAATGGGAAAGACTATGTGTGGGAGGTAGCAGGGCGAACACTGGAAATCTCTATTCTGCTCAATATTACTGTGAACTTAAAACTGCTTAAAACATAAAGTCCAGCCAGGTGAAGTGGTGCATGTCTGTAATCCCAGCAGCTTGGGAGGCTGAGGCAGGAGGTTAGTGAGTTCAAAGCCAGCCTTAGCCACTTAGTGAGACCCTAAGTAACTTAGCAAGACCCTGTCTCTAGATAAAATATAAAAAGGGCTGGGGATATGGCTCAGTGGTTAAGAGCCCCAGGTTTAACCCCAGGCATACACACAAAAGTTAGTCTATGATAAAAAGTTATATGTATGTATGTGTTTGTTTGTATATGCTTTAAGTTTTATACATAGATATTAATTCCATGCGATAAGGAAAATTCTGATATTAATACCAGATAAAGAAATTATAGAACAAGTTTAAAAGTCAGTCTCATTTATAAATATAGAAACAAATAGTAAATTAACAAATTGAATTCTGCTTTATATGAAAAAAATTCATCATGACAAAGTATGGTTTATTGTAGGAGTATAAGAATGCTTTGACATAAGAAAACAACTAGTAGGTTTAAAACTTGCAACTACCTTAATGTTGAATTATCATTTGGTCAAATTTAATATCCATTTTTGATGTTTTAAAAATGATCAGCCAAGATAAATAAAAAACTTCTGCTTGAAGTTGATGACCAGTATTTATTAGAAATCTATACTTCATGGTGAAACCTTAGAAGAATTTTTCAATAAAATTGAGATAGAACAATAGTTTTTTCTCTCCTAACTTCATTTAACATTATACTGGTATTCCAGTCAAGACAACATAAAAAGAAAAAAAGAGAAAGAGGAGTATTGAAATAAAAGGAATAAAAACAGTCATTATTTATGGAAAGTATAATTATGTATCATAAAACTAAAATATTTAGTTGAGAAATTATTGAAACTACTTAGTATATTTAGTAAAACCTGGACATAAGATAAACATAAAAATAGACAACACTCCCATGTATCTACAATAACCAAGCATTAAAAAAATAATAGAAATGATGCCCTTCACATAACACCATGAAATATCTAGGAATATACTTCCAAAGATGTAAAAAACCTTCATGAAAAAATATAAACCTTTCTTAGGAGACATAAAAGGAGATTTGAATAAATAAAGCATATACTATGTTCATGGATAAGAAGACTCAAGTTGGATATATAATTTTCCACAAATTAATTTATACATTTAATTTAATTATTTCAAACCCTTCAAGATTCCTTTAAATAAACTTAACAAGTTGGGTCTCAAATTCATATCAAAGAATATAAATATCAATAATTGTGAGGACAAATTTGAGAAAGAAAATTGTCAGGAAGTCCTTGACTTATTAATTACTGAAGCATATTATAAAGCCATGTTTATTAAAATAATATAATATAGCTCGAAAAATAGACCAGTGGAATCAAATATAATTCTGAAACAAAACACTGAATCATATGGGAATTTAGTGTTTGATGAGTCAGCTGGTACAAAAATAAGTAATAAATGGTATTGGAAAAATGGTGAAATATTTGGGACAAACACTAGACAATATCTTCATCATACATAATTTATAAAAATAAATTCTGATGGATAAAAGGCCTAAAAGTAAGAAGTATTACACAAAACAGGCAAATATTATACCGCTCTTGAAATAAAAAAATTCAAAAAAGGTCTTTAAAAAGGAAACATTGATCAATTTCATTAATTTATAAGTACACATAACTTCATTATGATAATGGACACTAACTAATAACCATTTGATACCAAACAAATAGTGGTTAAAAAAAAATTGTCACATAGAAAAATAACCCAAGATAATATTTAGAATTGAAGAACTCATACAATTAATAAAGATAAAAACCAGACAATTCAAGCATTAAACTTGGCACAATGATGAATAACATAATTCATTCACAGAAGTGAATGTATGAGAAGTTTAGAATGGAGGGAACAATATGAAAAGATGCTCAACCTCACCTCTTCATGACAAAAATGTACATAGAGACAATGGGAAAAGATGAAGGAGCCCACAGAAGTTTTCACATAGAACTGAAAGCAACCAAAAACCTGCAGAGAATGACTGGCCCAAACAACTACCAGAGAACTCTAAAAAGGAAATAAAAGTAGACACTCCAGGAATGAACAGCGAAAATCAAAGTATATCAAAATGGCATTAATTTTCCATTTTTTTTTTCTTTTCCCTTTCTGTGTCCTCTTGGATTAGCTGGAAAACTTTAAGTGAGCACCATGGTAGCTAGGGAGCCTTCAGGAGAAATGCACAGCCCTGATTCAGAAGTCAAGGAAGCTGACTTCTAAATAACTTCTAAAGCTCATTTCTCCTTGTCCTTTTCCTTGATTATCTTGCACACTGCCCCACAAAGCATTCCTGAGGTGGTGACGGTGGCCCAAACCAAATAATTAATAATAATAATAATAATAATAATAATAATAATAATAATAATAATAACAGCCCTGGAAACTCGCAGGAGCCAAACTCTAAGGAAAAATAACTTTACTCTCCATTTAGTGCAGTGAGGGTTTCATGAAGGTAAGGCCAAACTATTTTTTCTCTTTCTCTCTCTGTTTTTTTTTTTTCTTTTGCTCTCAAAAGTTGGCTCCAGATACATTGCAATTGTATAAGTGGATGATTTTTTTGCATTGAAGACTAAAAATGGAATTGATCATACTAGGGAGATCTCAGAGAAGGAGAAGTTCAGGACAGCAACTCAACAAACTTTTGGGTTCATCCTTAAATCATCCATGCCTGAGTCTAATCTGAATAAATTCTTCAAAGACTTTGAGAACTGAACATACCCATGACCACATGGTGGCGCACACACGGGAAAGACCAATGCAAACAGCATTGTAAGACAAAAACTGGAAGTGACCTAGTCACCACAGCCTACAGGAGGCAGGTTGAAACCTGTGGTCTCACTAACCAGAATTGCTCATTGAAGCAAAAATATCAACAATATTCATATAATTCAAACAAGATCCAGTACCTCATAACTTAATATTTGAAATGTCAAGAATGCAGTCCAATACTACTCAGTGTATGAAGAACGACATAATTCTCAATTCATGTGGAAAGAGACAATAAATACCCACAAGGAGATGACATAGATATTGGCATTTTCTGATAAAAGGATTAAGGCATTTATAAAAATGCTTGAGAACCTAAGTAATCAAAATAAATGTTAAAAGAGAACAAATCAGCAAAAAGAAGATAAAAAGAGAATGAAAGGGACATTTTAGAACTGAAAAATAGCATACATGAAGATTTCCAACTAACTAAATGGGCTTATAAGCTGATTGGAGATGACAGAACCATTCTTAGTGAACTTGGAGATATATCAATAGATATATTTCAATGTGAACAACAGAAAGAGAAAAGGTTAGAAAAAAAGAAAGAGTGGACATAGACATCTAATGTCTATGTCATCAGAGTCATAGATGGGCAAGAGAAAAAGTGAAAAATTTTTGGAAGAAATAATGAATAGAAACCATCCAACTTTGTCAAATGATTTAAACATAAAATTCAAGAAATTTGGTGACTCCCAAACAATAGTAACCTAAAGAAATCTATACCTAGCAAATCATAATGAAACCCTTGACATTTTCTTTGAAAGACAAACATTTGAAGGTGACAAAAAAAAACTCACCTATTATATTCATCAGTTTTCTGTCACTGTGACAAAATACTTGAGATAATCAACTTATAGGGAGAAAAAGTTTATTTTGTCTTATGGCGTCAGATGTTTCAGTCCATGACCAGCTGATTCCATTGCTTTAAGGCCTGTGACAGGGCAGAACATCATGGCTGGGGGTATGAGGTAGAGCAAAGCCAGGACAGGGAAAAAAAAGAGCTCTCTTTTATAACAAAGTCCTTCTCCCCAAATCCATTAAGCTGTGAATCATGAATAGATAATTCATTCATGAGGTCAGAGTTTTCACCATTCAGTTGCCTTCCAAAGGCCACACCTCTGAATCCTGCAGTTCTGGGGACCAAGCCTTCTACACATGAGCTTTGGGGGGACATTAAACCATACACTCATAGAGAAAAACAATTTGGATTACTTCATGTTTCTCATCAGAAATTGTGGAGGCCAAAGGAAGAGGCATAACATTTTTATGAGCTGGAATTAAAAAAAAAAATCTGTCACCATAAAATTTTATTTCCAGCAAAAATAGCCTTTGGGAATGAACGTGAATCACAGACATTCTCAGAAGAAAAGTAAAAGAATTCACAGCTCAATTCACACTCACAGCTGCAAAGGAATTGCTAAAGAATGTTCTTTAGGTAGAAAAATGATACCACAAGGAAACTTGAAACATTAGAAATGATGAAAGTGTGGCAGAAAGGATAAATACGTGGTTAAATACAGTGGGCTCTTCTTTGGTTTTTGAAAGCATGACAGTTGAAAGCAAATTATAACAGGGTCTTGACAGTTTCGATGAATGTAGAGTCCATATATATAGATAGAATATACGAGGAGACTACAGCCCTAAAAGGGCACCTAAGTGGGGGAAGATTTGTAAATTATTGAAGTGGTAAAACATTAATTGTAAATGTACATGAAAAATTAGGGGTGTATCTTCTTATCCATAGAATGATTATAAAATATATATTTAAAGAAAAATAGACAAAATTGCAGTAGATAAGTTAAAATGAAAGACTAAAAAATGTTCAGACAACCTAAAAGAGGGCAAGAAAGGGAATTAGATGAGCAAAAATCAGAAAGAATGACTGCGATAAACCAATTAAAAGATAAAAAGTGTCAGAAAGAATTTTTAAAAAATGATCCAACTGCTTGCGTCTGTGACAATGGTATTTGTATAGTCTATCTTTATTCAGATATATTTTAACTTACCTACATATTTAAATATATAGGTAAGTTAAAAGCAAAAAGGGTTGAATAAAGATCTACCACACAAAGACGAATCAAATAAAAAATTGGGATGGCTTGCTATTTATCTGTTGCTGCATAACAAATTACCCTAAACTTGATGGCTTAAAAACACATGCATTTATTGTCTCACCATTTCTTTGAGTCAGAAATTATCATAATTTTGCTGGACTCCAGGTTATTGGCTATGAATGTGTAGCCCCCTGATGAGGTATTGTCCAAAGACATGAATGGAGAGGATCCACTTCTACATTCACCCACATGGTTACATGATCAGTGCCAGGATTCAATCTCCTTACTTACTATTGGCTTGAGACCACCTCCATTGTCTGTAGCAACTTGCTTCATCAAAGCCAGAGAGAGAGAGAGGGAGGGAGAGAGAGATTGATTCGGTGAGTAGGATGGAAGTCACAGTCTGATAACTCAGTCATGGCTATGATCACCTTCCCTGTTCCTATTTGTTAGGACCGTGTTACTGGCTTAGTTCACAGGAGAGAGAAATTACAGAAGAGCATATTTACAGGCAGTTGAAGATCACTGGGGGTCTTTTTAGGTTCTGTTTACCACAAGCAGTTATATTCACATCAATCAAAATAGACTTCAGAGAAAAGAGAATTGCCAAAGGTGAAGAGGGACCTTACATATTACTAAAAGGGTCAACTCACCAAATAAGACATAACAGTTCTAAATTTGTACACATGTAATAACAGAGCTCCCAAAGTGCATGAAGCAAAAACTGACAGAAATGAAGGAAGAAATAGGTGAGTTAGTAATTACAGTTGTACTTCAACACTCCTCTTTCAGGAATAGACTTACTAGACAGAAAAACAGTAAAGATACATGACCGTGAACATCAACCACTGGATGTAATTACTAACCCAAACCAGCAGAAAATACATTTTTTCAAGTGAATATGAATTGTTCATCTATATGTGATATAGATGATATCCAGAATCATAAAATAAATATTAAGATATTTAAAAGAATTGAAATTATGCAAAGCATGTTTTATGACCACAATAGAATTATGCTAGAAATCAATAACAAAAAGGTAATCAGAAAATCTCTAAACACTTGAAAATATAAAACACTGAGGAATGATTCTTGGATCAAAAAGAAACCTTCATAGAACTGCTTGAGAAGGGAAATATAACCTATGAAAATTTGAGGAATGCAACTAAAGCAGTATTTAGAGGAAAATTTGTAGCACTAAAATGCTTACAGTGAACAGGCAAAAAGGCATCAAATAAATCTAAGCTATTTGAGAAAATTAGAAAAAGAGCAAAATAAATTCAATCAAGTGGAAGGAAATAATAAACACAAGGAGAGAAATCAATGAAACTAAAACCAAGCATAAATAGAGAAAAATAAATGAAACTAAAAATTGGTACTTAGAGGAGAAAAATCAATAATATTGATATCTCTAGCTAAACTGGAAAAAAAGAAGACACAAATGAGTATCAAGAATGAAATGTGACTTATCACTGCAGACCTCACAGACATTTAAAGGTTAATGTGGGGAGGAGGGATAGTAGGGGATAGGAAAGGTAGCAGAATACAACAGTTACTAATAGGGCATTATGTAAAAATGTGGATGTGTAACCGATGTGATTCTGCAATCTGCATTTGGGGTGAAAATTGGGAGTTCATAACCCACTTCAATCTAATGTATGAAATATGATATGTCAAGAGCTTTGTAATGTTGTGAACAACCAATAAAAATAAATAAATAAATAAATAAAATAAAAATAAAGGTTAATGTGGGAACATTTGCAAGCAACTCTATGCACAATAATCTGAAAATGTATATTAAATGGACCAATTCCTTATAAACCACAAACTACTAAAACTATCAGAATAAAATAGATAACACAAATAATCATACAATGACTTAAAGTTTTGAATTTTCCAAAAAAGAATATCCAGTTTCATATGAGATTTCTCAAACATTTAAAGGAGTAAGACCAATTCTATACATTGTCACACAGAAAATAGAAGAGAGATACATCAAGGCTCATTTTCTAAGGCCAACATTTTACCAATACCAAACCACAAAAAAAGTGTAAGAAAACCAGATCACATAATACATAATAAGTAAACTACAGCCCAGTATTTATTTCTCATGGACATAAATGAAAAAAAAATCCCCAATAAAATATTAGGCACTGGAATAGTGAAATATATAAAAAAGAATAATTCACCACAATTAAGTAGGATTTATTTAGGGTTATAGGCTAATTTAATATTTAAAAAATTCACCAGTATGATTCACCGTATTTACTTTCTGGAAAAAAAATGTGTCAGTTTATCAATAGATGCACAAAAACATTTATTAAAATACAACATCTACACATGATAAACACACTCAGTTTTTAAAAAAGAAAAATTCCTCAGTATGATAAAAGGTTTCTACAGAAAAACAATAGCAGCAAAGAAAAACAAAACACCTCAGTTAATATCATTCTTCACGTCAAAACAACATCCACCCCTCCCTGATTTTTCACCTTAACCTCTCACCACCAAGATGATCTTCCCCCTAAGGGTCAGGAATTGAAAAGAACAAAGGGGAATAAATGGAAGGGAGGTGGGATGGGATAGGGAAAGACGGAGGAAAGCAGCAGAACTGACTTTCCTACGCACATATACGAATATACCACAGTGAATCTCACCATCATGTACATCCTCAAGACACTGATTGAAAACAATTATGACTAAATAGCAGAAAGATCAGTAGAGTAGAAGAAAGGGAAAGGGAGAAGAAGGAGGGGTGGGGAAGGGGCAGGACCGAGGACTGAATTAGAAAAAATTATATTGTCATGTATAACTAAGAAGAACCATTAATTTTTTAAAAAAAAATTAAAAAGGAACAGAAAAGAATCTAGATGTTCATTCCTAATACTCTCTTTCAACATTGTATGGGGAGTCTTATCCAGTGCAATAATTCCAGAAAAAGAAATTAAAGGAATATAAATTTTAAAGGAAAAAATAAAACTGTTCCTATTCACAGATGACGTAATCACCTGTATCAGAAAATCCCAAAGCTTTACCAAAACATCCTAGAACAAACTAAGTTTAGCAAAAGCAAGATACAGTGTCAACATACACACACACACACACACACACACACACACACACACACACTTACACACAAATTCTCTTCTTTCTTTATCCTACTAATTATCAATTAGAAACTGAAATTATTTAAAATAGCTAAAAAATAACACACTTAGATATAAGTCTCAGAAAACATGCACAAATCTTCTGTTGAAAACTGCATGTTGATGAAAGAAATCAAAGAGGATCTAGATAAATGGAGAGACGTGCACTGTGCATGGAATAGAAGACTCAGCATACCAAGGTCATCAGTTCTCCCTAAATTGGTCTATGAATTTGATCAAGTGCCAATCAAAATGTTAGCATCCCTCTTTGCAGATGTTTATAAGCAGATTCTTAATACAAATAGAAATACAAAGAATCCAAAATGGCTTCCAAAAAAGCAACTTAAAAAAAATACTAAAGTTGGAAGAATTTAACTACATGATGCCGAAATTTACTGTAAAGTTACAATATTCAAAATAGTATGATGCTAGTGAAGTGATAGACAAACACATCAATGAAGCATAATGGAGTCCAAAATAGACCCATTAATGATAGCCATTTAATCTTTGACAAAGATGCAAAAGCAACCTAATAAAGAAAGGATAGTGTTTTCAACAAATGGATTTGGACCCATGGGTCACCCATATGCTAAATAATAAGGCCAGCCCTATTGCCTCAAACTTGGCATAAAATTTAACTAAAACTAATTATAGATCTAAAATGTAAGCTAATAAAACTTTTATAAGAAAATTCAGGAGAAAATCTTCATGATTTGCATTATGTGAAGAGTTCTTAGATATGAAACCAAAAGCGTGACCCATAAAAGAAACCCTGTTCAATTTGAGCTTATTAAAAGTAAAACCTTTTGCTCTGTGAACGAATTGATGAACCACAGGCTGTGATAAAATATTTGCAAAATAAAATTCCAACAAAGAATTCACATCCATAATATTAAGAATACTCAAAACTCAACAATAAGAAAACAAAAAAATCCAATTAAAAAGTGGGAAAATATCTGAACTGACACATCACTAAAGAGAATATAAGGATGGTAAATAAAAGATGCTTAACATCATTAGCTATTAGGAAAATGCAAATTAAAACTACAATGAGATAACACTTATTAGAATAGCTACAGAAAAAAAATTTCCAGCATTGCTAAGTGTTAGCTGGCATAGATGCAAAGCAACTGAAATACTCATACATTGCAGGAAGGAAAGAAAAATGGCACAGATACTCTGTAAAATAGCTTAGCAATTTCTCATTGTTAAATATATGGTTATAATTTGGCCTAGTAATTCCACTTTCAGAGAAGTTAAAATGTAGGCTCACATAAAAATCTGTACATAAATGTTTAGAGCAGCAGTATTCATAATTGCTAAAAACAATCCAAATGCCCTTCATTGGATGAATAGATAAATAAACTATGGTGTAGTCATACAGCAGAATGCTACTTATCAAATAATGAGGAATAAACTCTTGATATTTTGAAACAATTCTTATGAGTCTCAAAAGCATGATGCTGAACAAAAGAAACTAATCTTAAAAGATTACATACTGCAGGGGCTGAGGTTGTGGCTCAGCGGTAGAGCATTTGCCAAGCACACGTGAGGCCCTGAGTTCAATTCTCGCCACCACATAAAAATAAATAAATAAAATGAAGGTATTGTGTCCATCTGTAACTAAAAATATATATGAAAAGATTACATACTGTAAAATTTTATTTATATGACATTCTCAAAAAGATAACACTATAGTTGTAGAGGATGAATCAGTGGTTGCCAGAGTTTAGGAATGGAAAGAGAGTGTACTGATTATGCATATATTAAGATCCATAGACTATATACCAAAAGAAAATAGAAACCAATTTCACTCTATGATAATTTTATTTTATTATTTTTTTTTTAGGGAGAGAGAGAGAGAATTTTAATATTTATTTTTTAGTATTTGGCAGACACAACATCTTTGTTTGTAAGTGGTGCTCAGGATCGAACCC
Source organism: Ictidomys tridecemlineatus (assembly GCF_052094955.1). Lineage (NCBI taxonomy): Eukaryota > Metazoa > Chordata > Mammalia > Rodentia > Sciuridae > Ictidomys > Ictidomys tridecemlineatus. The sequence continues at coordinate 40,770,901 of NC_135486.1, read as the reverse complement.
GGACCGCACACATGCCAGGTGAGTGCACTACCGCTTGAGCTACATCCCCAGCCCCAATGATAATTTTAAAGACAGAATTTTATAGGATCAAAGAGAAAAACTACAACCATATTTTCAAAAATTATATTTTCAGTGCATGTTATCAGTCACTTTTCAATTACTATTACAAAATACCTGAGGCTGAATAAATTTATAAAGAGAAGAGGTTTATTTAGTTCACAGTTCTAGAGGTTCAAGGGCATGGCCCAGGTATCAACTCAGCCCTGGTGAGGACCTCATGACAAACAGTATTACAAGGGGTGGGAGCGTGTGTGGAAGGAAGTAATCTCATTATCAGACCAGAAGTCAGAGAAATACTCAGGGGCAGGTTTGCTGTTCAAAACTAACTTTTGTAAGAACCAACTCAAGGTCCAAAGAAAACTGTTTCTTAGTCCTTTCTGAGGGCAGCACCTCCAATGACATGTGGACCTCCCATTAGGCCACACTTCTTAAAGTTCCCGCCACCTCAACAGCACTTCTCTGTGGACCAAGTTTCCTTACGTGAATCGTGGGGCAATAAACCACAGCAGCATTTATATACATGAAAAAGAATATTTCATAAGTACACACAATTTATTTATTTTGACTTTTTTATTTTATTGGTTGTTCAAAACATTACAAAGATTGCAGAATCACATCGGTTACACATCCACATTTTTACATAATGCCATATTGGTAACTGTTGTATTCTGCTACCTTTCCTATCCTCTACTATCACCCCTCCCCTCCCCTCCCATCTTCTCTCTCTACCCCATCTACTGTAATTCATTTCTCTCCTTATTTTTTTCCCATTCCCCTCACAACCTCTTATATGTAATTTTATATATCATTGAGGGTCTCCTTTCATTTCCATGCAATTTCCCTTTTCTCTCCCTTTCCCTCCCACCTCATGTCTCTGTTTAATGTTAATCTTTTCCTTCTGCTCTTCCTCCCTGCTCTGTTCTTAGTTGCTCTCATTATATCAAAGAAGACATTTGGCATTTGTTTTTTAGGGATTGGCTAGCTTCACTTAGCATAATCTGCTCTAGTGCCATCCATTTCCCTGCAAATTCCATGACTTTGTCATTTTTTAGTGTTGCGTAGTACTCCATTGTGTATAAATGCCACATTTTTTTTTATCATCCATTCATCTATTGAAGGGCATCTGGGTTGGTTCCACAGTCTAGAGATTGTGAATTGTGCTGCTATGAACATCGATGTGGCAATATCCCTGTAGTACGCTCTTTTAAGGTCTTCAGGGAATAGTCCAAGAAGGGCAATAGCTGGGTCAAATGGTGGTTCCATTCCCAGCTTTCCCAGGAATCTCCATACTGCTTTCCAAATTGGCTACACCAATTTGCAGTCCCACCAGCAATGTACAAGAGTACCCTTTTCCCCACATCCTCGCCAGCACTTGTTGTTTGACTTCATAGTGGCTGCCAATCTTACTGGAGTGAGATGGTATCTTAGGGTGGTTTTGATTTGCATTTCTCTGACTGCTAGCGATGGTGGGCATTTTTTCATGTACTTGTTGATTGATTGTATGTCCTCCTCTGTGAAGTGTCTGTTCAGGTCCTTGGCCCATTTGTTGATTGGGTTATTTGTTTTCTTATTGTTTAATTTTTTGAGTTCTTTGTATACTCTGGATATTAGGGCTCTATATGAAGAGTACACACAATTTAAAAGTCAATGAAATGTACAATAAATTAGAAGTAGTATTTACAGATGGGATAGCAAGCATTTAAAGAAACTTTGGGGGTTTCTGCTTTCTCTTTTACATTGAAAATATATTACTGCATTACTTGTATATGAAAAATAAATAACTATTTTAAAAGAGAGAACACACCCTCTGCTACAGAGTGAATGATTATGCCCACCCCCTACAACTCTGCCAAATCCATATGTTGACAACTAACCCCATGATGACAACTGGAGATGATCCTTTGGAAGGTGCTGAGGTCGCAGGAGCACAGGCATCATGAATGGGGTCAGTGCCTCTATAAAAAAAATCCCAGAGAGCTCAGTGGTCCTTTTAGCCATTCGAGGAGAGAGCCAGGAGACAGTAGTCCAGGAACCAGGGAATGGATTCTCACCAGACATCATATCGGCCAGCACTTTGATCTAAGCCTTCTTCACCTCCATAACTGTGAGAAAGAAATTTCTGTCTGTGTAGCTTGTTACAGCAGCTAGCACAGCCTGAGACACTCTAGGGCAGAAAAAGAAAGCAGTTGACAACTGATAAGTCTGCCATCACCAAAAACCCAGTATGAAGCGCTGGAAAAACACAGTCACTGTGGAGATGGGTGCTCAGGAACAGGGCTTCGGAATTCAGAGAACACTTGCAGCAGGCAAGTCCCAGAAATCCAGATGAGAGTCCATGAAAAGACCACATACAAGCAGGGAACTGCCAGGGAACTTGGTAGGGAAACAGACCACACATGACCAACTGCGAGGCTTGCCTCATTCTGCTCTACCAGTGTCCCTGCACCTGCTCTCTAGCTCACCTTCACCTTCAGGACAATGCTCAGATGTCATCAGTCCCCTCGGGGGCCCTGACTCCCTGTCCAACCTCTTCCTATGACTCTCCCGTTGTGTTCCAGCCTTACAAACGACAGTGCACAGATCTGAGAGCTCTCACACATTGGTATGTTTTCTCTGTCTGGAATTCTCTTTCCAGAATCAGGACAAGGGCTGCTTCCCCAGAAAACCTTTCCTGAGTCTCTGTTAACCCAGTGCCCCTCCTTGGTGTTCCTCTACCACCCTCCAAATATCTCCATCTCACTGCTGTACTCTGTCTCTTTCTCCTCACTGCCCAGTGGGACACTCATGTGGGCATCAGACTCATCTTTTTGTATTGGGTGCTGGCTCACGGTAGGTGCACAAAAGGACATGGTCTTTGCAATGAACTATTGAACTGCTTAGCAAATTATTTCAAGTAAAGAAAAAGGAAAAAAAAAACATCTGATCAGATCCAGGTTAAGAATTATCATCCTGGAGGTGGGGATTCTAACATTCCCTGGTGGGGAAAATGGACCAGGAAAAAGCATACTGGTAAGCCAGCCATCCAAGGAGCAAAATCCATGGTTTGTTGCATTCACCAGTGTCTGCAGTGTAAATATTCCACCATAGCCCATTTCAAGTCACCATCATGATGTCATGTGAATGCAAGTTGAGAAAGAGATGAACAGAGCTGGCTCTTTCAAATGGGTATGAGCTGATCTAAGCCAGTGCAAGCCAGCTCCAGCACAACATGGGCCCAGGACCTCCTCAGGATCTCCCAGCTCCTTGGTCATCCACAGCAGCAGAGGCTGGGCCTGTGGGCAAAGGCAGGCTGAGGCAAAAGTTCCCAGCTCAGGCTCACTCCCCTGCCTGACCATCCCTGTCTGGCCACTCCCGAGGGGCTGGTGCAAGATTCTCCTCCTCCCACAAGCTTTCCAGAAATGCCTTCAGCCACCAAGAACCTCGATATTTATGAAGTGTGTTCGGACTGCAATCTATCTTTTCAGATTCTCACACCTCATTCGTATCTGACAAGTATACTCTAGCAAATGATTTCGTATCATCCTCTCTCTTCTTTTTGCCTTTCTACTTTTCTCAACTCTCAGGACAAAGACTGTTGTAAACATTTCTCTTGGGTCTTTTTTTCTCACTTGGCACAGGGCTGAGTACAGTAGTGTTATGCACTTGCTCTTGAATATTAGTGCCAGGCCCAAGTGCCCCTTTGGAGATGGAGTCACAGAGGTTCAGTGGCCACATCTCAGATGTCTGCCATTCAGTCACTTCATTTGCCTGTCCCCATCTCTGGCTCTTGGCCAATGCTTTTGGTCCTACCTCTACGCTCAGTGAACTGTCACATCCCATTCAACTGGTCTCCTTCATACTGCTGCTTCTTAGTTTGCAAATACCTTTTGAGTCTTATTCAATGTTTCTGCCGTGTTAGTCAGTCTCCCTGATTTCACCTCTTACTGGCAAGTGTGGTGGACAGATAGATACACAGATGGATGGATGGAAATCTGATGGATGAATAAACAAAACAGCTTGCTGTCCTCCATAGACCACACCAAACTTGCTACTGGTAGTAGCTGCATCCTGCCGGGCCTTCGCTTTGCCTTATCTCTGCCTGTTGCATTCTTACCGATCCTCCAAGGCCCAGTTTTGAACCCACTTGATTTGACAATTTTCAAAACAGGCTTATTGAATGCTTAGTATGCCTAATAACGAGTCATTAATCAGGAACTACGTGTTGCCATTGTTCCAGCTCAGGGTGACAGCGCCCTTTTCTGAATCTCTGGAACACCTCACATCAGCTTCTCCTTGTTAGATTTATCATTGTTTGGCTGGTGTGACCTATTTATGTACCCATTTTTGCCCCCTACCCATTAGACTATAAGCTCTTAAGACTGACTTTTTCGACATAGGTACCTGTTTGTCTGTTTCCGGCCTCCCTCTAGAGCAGAGTTTTGTGGCTAGTAAAGCTCAGTGGGTATGTCTGATTTGACTCAATTCACTAAATTGAATTAAATGTCTACATAAAGGATGGTTGAATCAGACTATTAATACCTGGTTCTGCAAATCTCCCTGCCGTGCCCCGTCCATGTTCTTCACAGAATAGACCTTCGGTCCTTGCTGTTGACAGACTGATTGATGTGTTTGAAAACGAAGAGTGATTCCTGGTGAGGGAGAGGTTTTTCATTTGCTCAATATGTTTTGGCTTCAAACCCTCAAACAGTCATGGCCCGAGGTTTCAAAACCACAACTGCAGTCGCCTTCCGTCTAGAGCCAGGTTGCCACAGAGAAGGGGCCTAGAGAATAAAATACTTCTGAATGGATCGATGGAGGCATATCTGAAGATAGGAAATTCCAAAGGCTTTCCTGGACTGCCCCTAGGACTGGCGCTATTATTAACCTCCTCTGTGAGGCCGGGCGGCCGTCTGGCCCCGTGCAACTGAAATGATTTGCTCCTGGACTCATGCCGTGGCTTTGTAGGCAACAGCCACTTCCTAGAAGCCAAGTCAATTTGAGAAATAAGGGAGGCCCTAGTGGTTTGTGGTGTCAGAAGGCGTTTCCTGTGACATTAAGCGCGGGGAAGGACAAGCCAGCCCCACAGCAAGTCCAAGAGAAAGAAGCAAAACCTGGTTTGGGAAGCCCAGAGGTGACTTCCCAGCCCCAGCCCTTCTAGCAGCCAGACCTCCACTGGATCAAGTGCACGTTGGGGGGCAGGAGGAGGGAAGGCCCAGAGAGACATGTGCAGCCTACTCCAGGGGTGCCCCCGTATTCAGAGTGTCACAGAAAGGACAGCACAGGGCTGTGGAGTGTCCTGAGCTGTGCACTCTGAAGCAGCTGAGTGGGCCCTGCAGTGGGGGGAGCAGCATTGGAGTGAGACACTGAGATGACAAACATGCAGCCACCCGGGAACGGGGTGTGCAGATAGCTCCTGTGGATGCTGTTCACTCCGGTCCTCGTGCCCAGCACATGGGCGAGGGAGAAGTGTCCCCCCTGCTCCACTCACAAAGAAAAGGCTGTAACCTGCGCCCTCTAGACAAAGAGCCACGGCCTCCAAAGCTGGCAAAACGAGGTGCCTCGTATTTAGTGTGATCCCCAAAGATCTGGGCAACCCTCCAAGCTTAAAGGGAAAATAATGTATTTTTCCTAGGAGCCAGATAAGATGGAAGATTCCACCATTGCTTTTCCTGAGACAAAAACACCACTGTGGAGGGGTGCTCCCAATGTTGCCAGCCGCTCACACCTCAAGGGAGAAAGGCTGTTTAGAACCCTCTCCTGCAGCAGGTTTTCGGAAGGCGAAGGCCGGAGAAGATGAGAGAGACAGGGAGCTCTGGGTCATGGGGAAAAGAGGCTTGGAGCACAGAGGAAGCATCCCACAGGAGACCTACTGAGCCCGAACGCACTGTCTCCTCTGCAGTTTTGCCTGGGTCCCGGCTGCAGGTCAATGTCAGGTCCACTCTTTGCTGCCCAGACCCTTGAAAGGAACAAAGCATCAGGATCTCTTAACAGGGCCAGGTTCAGGGACCAGCAACCTGTGGAATCACCCAGGGCCCCATGCTCAGAAGGGCCTTGAGCTGGGCTCAGTGCTCTGCTGTGTTCATAATCTTCGTAAGCTTTAAGGAAGGGACCCCACATTTCCATTTTGCTTTGAGCCCTTCAGATTATGTCGTGGGTCCTTCTCTTATCTTTCCCCTGGCGAATCACAGAGGCCCTCTGAATGAAGGTCACTCTAACCTCACAGGGCTCTCTTCGTCGCACGTGTTATTTCCTTGAGTCTATTTTTACACACAGGGAATATTTGAAGAAATGTCCTTAATTTCTGGCACTTGAATTCACCTCCACCTCCACCAGCTAAGCCGCTTTCTAGGTGACTTCGGCACCATGTGATCCCTCCTATTATTAGCACATGCCTAACCAGTCCTAGCCTCCCAGAGCCCTGTTTCCCTTGCCCTTTTATATAGCTGTCTCTTAGCAAAAGAGTGGCCATGACCTCCTAACCTCAAGAATACTTGGCGCAGGTCCCCGTTTCTCCGTTGTATCTATTGTTCTAGTCCAGAATGACACCGGCTTCTCTGCGTCTTGCTGACATTTCTGACTTTTTTGTGGGGAAGGCCATTAATCAATCAGCTGCATCTGTTTTGGAAAAATTAAATAGCTCGAGTCAAGGCAAACACAGTAAATAATCCTTCAGCCATCCAGGAGAGAAGTGCAGGCAGCCAAGCCAGGGTGGTGTCTTCTCATTATTTGAAATGGATTTAATCTGCTGCTGGATCCTCCCCACCCAGGGTAAGGTTACTTACTGGACCCAGAAAGAAGAGATCAAAAGCTCTTTTAAAACGCAGGACTCAAACCAGGGTATTAAAAGTGTAAGTGGTCTATTCAACACATACTGCAGAGAATGAGTTAGCCAACAGGAAGCCCGTGAAATGGGTTTTCCTTGTGATTCAAAAGTCCAGAAACATTCTCTTGATTCTTTGATAAATGTAGCCTTCCTCGTGAGAGGCAGTAATGACACTATTTTGATTGGCTTTTTCATCATTGTAACCAAAAGACTTGATAAGAACCACTTAAAAGAGGGGGAAAAAAAATCTACCTTGGCTCACAGTTTCAGAGGTTCAGTCCATGGTCCGCCAAACTCCATAGCTCTGGGGCCCAAGATGAGGAGAATATGAGCACAAACGAGTGAAGAATTAAAGGTGGTGGAACAGAGGAGCTTGCTTTCCTGGCTGCTCTGTGGTGTGAAATCAAGAAAGCAGACAGACAGCTTCTCAGCAAGGTGGGCGAACGCTAAAAAAGAGTAGGGGGCGGGGGGCCGGGGTTGTGGCTCCAGGGTAGAGTGCTCGCCTAGCATGCTTGAGGCACTGAGTTCGATCCTCAGCACCACAAATATGCAAAATAAAGATATTGCGTCCACTTACAACTAATAATAAAATATTTTTTTAAAGGGTAGGGGACTTTACTGGAATTTAAAACTGGAAATTTAAAGCAGATGGGGGACTCAGGAGGTTGGATATAATAAGGAAGAACTCCCCAGCAGCACAGCCGCTGCTTCAGCTGGGTTAGAAGCACCAGCCAGAGCAAAGTGGAGTGATAAAGGAATTAAAGGAACCGCATTTTTAGGAGACCTGAAGGATGTCTGGGTACTGAGCATTTAGAGATCAAGTTCATTGCCTGACTAAACTGAAAGAGGCACTGCACAATATCCTTGTGCAGGAAAGAAGCCACCATCTCTCTCCAGGTGGTGTGCAGAAGACAAAGGAAGGAACAATTTTGCAGCCAGAGCTTGGGAGCCCGCAGCTGAGGGAGCCAATTCCTGGCAAACCCGAGTTTGGGCCAAAATACAGGCCCAGTAAACACACACTGCTTGACATAGAGTCTGCTTAAGTGACCAGGAGAAAATCAAATGTGGAGAGAGGTTTACACAGGAGAAAACTGGCCATGGAAACCCACCTGGCTGTACCACTCCCCCTCCAACCCAGCTGCTTGCAGGACTAAGCATCTCTGAGAGAGATGCATCTGGTCAGGAACTCAGAAGGGCAGCGGTGGGAGAGAGTGAGTTCCGAGACTGAACCCAAGACCAGGAAATGTGGGATCTTCAGGTGACATAGGAGACTAAGAATTGGCTTCTCTTCCCACAAGTAGAATACAGGGAGACACCTAGGGTACAGTCTTCCAGCAGGACCTGCAATTGCTGGGCCCTGCAGGTGGGCTGATTTGAAATCTCCAGACTAACTGACATCAGCCAAGAGATTGGAGCCCACCTAAGCCTAAACTCTGACTCTAAGAATTCCGTCTTCAGGATTACCTTTCTCGTTTTGGCAACCAGAGGGCGGAGCATCACACTCCAGGAAACCCCACCTAAAACCGCTGAGAGAAGAAGCTGAGAATCTTATGAACTCCAGTGGAAAGAATTCTTTAACTTTTCATTGAAGTAGAAAATTATGGTAGACGGGCATAACTGAGAAAAGCAACTCAGGACATAGCAACCAGGAAACAGAGAACTCTGCTCACCAGGGACAAAATACATACCCAAAGGTACGCCCCTAGTTACTCATCTCCTCCTGCCACACCCCACCTACCCATTTATCACCTAGTTAATCCTCTGATGAGATTACAACTGTAACAATCCAACCACTTCACCCCTGAACATTCCTGCATTGGGTCCCGCATGAGCTTTTGGAGGACACTTCGTATCCAAGACATGACAGGCACCATGCTTAAGTGTGGTTGCCCTTGGAATCAAACTGGAGTCCAACCTGGACCCTTACGAAACGTCAACCTTAAGGAAATTACTGTGCCACACTGTGCTTCCATTACTTACCTGTAAACGAAGAACTTGCTAACTTCCTCAAGGTTCTTGGGGGAGTAGATGAATTGGTATCCATGTGTTGAGTCGAAGATGGCTGCAAATGTTTTGCTTCCTCCCATTGAGAGGAGATATTTTACTTACCCTCCTCTTGATTCTAGTCTGACTTATTAACAGCTCTAATAAAGTAAGGTAGAAGTATGGGTTGCCAGTTTTCAGTCTAAGAGGATCAGAAGTTTCTATCACAGTCTCTTGGAATTCTGAGCCAAGAAAGCTGATTCTCTCATTAGAGAAGTCCCATAGAGAGGCAGTGAGACCACGCACGGGAGGAGAAGAAAGGCACCGCCTTCAAGTGACTCCACCAAGGAACCAATCATGTGAGCCAAGCCATCTTGGACTCCAAAGACCAGGCCGACCACCAGGTGAATATCCTTGAAGGAGCCCAGCTGATACGTATAAAGCAAAATAATTGCCCAGAAGAGACCTGCCCAGATTTCTAACCCATAAAATTGAAATCTTGTGTTAGCTTTCTACTGCTATGAAAAAGACATAAGATAACAACTTAAAGGAGGAAAAGTTTATTTTGGTGCCGTTTCGGAGGTTTCTGTCCATGGTTGCTGGAGCCATATTGCTTTTTGGCTTGTGGCAAGGCAGGACATCATGGTGGAACAAAGTTGCTCACCTCATGGTGACCAGGAAGCAAAAAGGAGACAGAGGAAGGGTCCAGGGTCCCAGCGTTTCTTCAAGGGCACTCCAACAATGACCTAACTCCTTCCAACCAAGCCACAGATTGACAACCGTCTTTAGCATATTGCCCTTTAAGGTCTAAACCCTATTTAAGAACCACATTTAAGATTCAGACCGTAACAAAAATATATTAAAAACAGGTTGTTGTTTTAAGGCACTGCATTTTAAAGTAGTTTGTTAAGCAGCCATACATGCCAGGGAAAGCCATTACCGCCATACCTACACAGACCAATAGCAGAATTCCTGCAACACAGGAAACATTCAATAAGTGTTCTCCCAAATTCTTCAGGGAAAATATTTGTATTGGTAATATTGGGCGGATTCAATGTTCTGAATATCTTAAAACACTGTAAACTATATGTAAAAATCCACAACACTAAGCTCATTGTAGTTGAACCCAGGTACTGTATTACTTTTCTCTCGACTACTCTATTCATACAGTTCCCTCTTCTGTTTCTTATCCTCAGTCCATTTCTCAGGTCCTCTTACCCACCACCTCCTATTCGTGCTTTACATCAGTGCTTCTCAAACATCAAGGTGTACACAGTTCACCTGGGCATCTTGGAACAGGGCAGGTTCTGATTCAGTAAGTCTGGGAAAGCCCCAGTTAAGTGCTGCTATAGAATCTCTTGGCTGCCTTTCTGACACTTGCTTTCTTTAGTGCTGACAGAGCCCCAGCTTTTTGTTAAGGTCTCCCCCCATCGCCAGTGACTTGGGTGAATTTTAATGAACAAAAATACTAGTTTTGGTGTTGCCTTTCTCTTTCCTCCTCCTCTTCCTCCTCCTCCTCCTCCATCTAGGTGTTTGGGAAACTTGTTAGGAGATATTAGGAAAAGTCTTCTATGTTGAGTGCATACTTCTAGGAAAGTTTCTTCAATCTTATAAAGAGACACATAGGAGAGAAACAGGTCTTTATCTGTCCCTGTATGTTAGTCTGTTGATATGTGATACCTGTAGCTACTGCAGCCACCTTGTGATCATGAGGGTTCTCTACAATGTACTCAAAGGGGATGGCAAAGTGAGAGGATCAAAAGAACCTGAGTCATGGTGGTTGAGTCACTAAATTAACCAAAACTGAGTATTCCTACAGTAGGACTTCTTTCTATGACAAAAAAAACACAAAAAAACAAAAAAACAAAAAAAAAAACCACATCTTTTTGTTGTGGTTAAGCCAATTTTTTTAAAACCAAGCTTTCTGTTACTAGTGATCAAGAGCATCCTACTAAGGATTAATCTGCCCTGGCTCTTTTCTACCCATGAGTCACTTGCATCTTTTTATTCCCTATGTTGCTCTGTGATTATACACCTGCCTCCTCTGGTCAGGTACCTCTTGAGGTGGATTCTTTGCAGCCTCCCCCTCCATAATACGGTAAGTGATATGAATTTTATGAACTGAAGTGAACTCACCCTAAGGGTTTTCAATTACAGAAACATTACATTTTATTCATTTTAGGCATTCTCCCCTCTCAAGGTTTAACCTTGAAGAACTGCCTCTTGATACTCTGCCCTCCTTGACCTCACCTCCCACTAACATCAGTAGACCCAGAGCACAATCTCATTTTGATATTAACCCAAATGAAATATCATTAAGAAGGTTGCAGAAAGGCCCCATGACTCATTCTGAGACTGAAAATAATACCAAAAAAATCATTACAATGATTATAGTAATGCCTTGCCTTTGCATAATAATAATAATGGTTACCATTAGCTACATCCACCATGTCCTGAGAATCTCTGTATGCATGACCCTGTCCTTATTGGGATACATAACTTGCTGAAGGACATATGGCCAGTAAACAACACAGTCAGGATTTGAACCCAGGTGTCTGACCCCTGAACCCAGAGTCTTCCTACTTTGCTTCCTAAAAATCCCTTTCTGAGCACTTCATACTTGTTAAAGAGTTTCAATGCACATGATCTCATTCAGCAGTCTCAAAGGAGACAATCCGCCACATTGTTTTGATATTCGTGCTGCTGACTAAATATAAGTTACACTGGGATCATTATAGAGCTTATTTTCTATCCTCCAGTTTCTTGTTTTTCAAACCCATTTCAAATAGGAAAAAACCACTTTTTGGAAGGGAAAATAACCAAATATGACTGAATTGGGGAACTTTTTTCTTTTTCACTGCTAAAGAAAAAAAAAATTAAGTTGGCCCAGTTTTTCACAGTGGCATGTTGATGAAATGCCATGAATGAATTGTGGGATGAATGAATGAAATATTTCAAAGTGGAAAAATAAATCACGAGGAAGAATCAATTCCCCCAAAGAAACAAGGCTGCAGATAGCAATTCCCTAATTTCCAGCCCCTCTCACATTTTTCATCCCAAGAAGACCTCTCTGTCAGCACCTCTTTGATGGAGACGTAGAGCTAAAGCAATAAGAGAAATCTCATTCTTGAGAGCTTCTCTTTCCTTTCACTCTGGGCATTAGCATGGCAGAATGTCTTTGTTTCAGTGAACCAAGTGGTCAGCACTAAGCGACAGCCGCTCAGGAGGTCCTTTGGGAGGAGAAGAGCAGGCATCACCTAATGGTTTTGGGTTAGGGAGTCAGTAGGGACAAACATTCATTTCCTACAAGAGCATGTCAATTTTCATACTCAGTATTCTCCTTAAAAAGAAAAAAAATATCTTTTCAAGGATTATCTAAAGCATATTTATTCTTTCATAACTTACTCTTAATAAGCCTCCCAAATTTCACAACCTGTTGGGTGAGTGTGTCCCCATTATAGAAGCACATAGGGAGCCTGGTTGTAAGCATAGAGAAGGCATTCAACAGACTTTTTAATTAATCAGACTAAGGTCAGCCTGTTAGCTTTCTGTCACTGTGGCAAACACCTGAGATACACAACTTATCAGAAGGAAAGATTTAATGTGGCTCGCGGTTTCAGAGGTTATAATTAATGATTGCTTGGCTCCCATCACTTTTGGGTCTACATGGCACAGTACAGAGTGGCAGCGTGTGTGGGGAGGTCTGCTCACCTCATGCTGGCCAGTAAACAAAAAGTCAGAGAAGGAACCAGAGTCCCAGTGCATTCAAGGGCCTGCCCCCAGGGACCTCACTTCCACTAGGCCCCACTCCCCAAAATTCCACCAACCTCCAATAGCACCACAGAATGGCTACCTACTCCTTTGAGATTCACTCCAGATCCAAACTGGAATATTCTTCCCTCTATCTCCACATCCTGGCCAGTATTCCACCTCGCCCCTCCTTTCCTTGGGGTAAAATAGTTGCATATATTTGGTGGACAGACTAACTTACTTTAGTGTGGCCCAGTGCTGGTACGTGGCAATGGGAGCCAGCAGATCCAGTGTGGTGATTGTTCCCATCAGATATGTTGATATCTCCTGTCCCCCACTAAAGAAGGGGAATGATACCAGACAGCCACCATGCAATGTTACCATGTGACACAAACAGAAATAGGGTAACTTTGCAGCAGCTCTTGTTTTGCATGAGGGGACAGGAGTCAGGATAGAGAATCAGAAGTGAAGCCATAATAATAATAAAAGCTCTGTTTGCTGAGGACATGAGGATGTGCCAGACCCAATACATTGACAGTAACAGTGATCCATAGGAATTATTATATTGTCTCCCTTCTTACTAGCAAGGACACTGAGTCTTGCAGAGGTTCACATCTCACAGTTTACAACTGGCTGAGCAAGGAAATGAACATAAGCTGTGTGCTCCCAGAACCCATCTTGCTTCATGGGGTCCTACCATTGCCCACACAGCCGTCCTCCAGGGGCAGAGGAGACTCTTGCTGGCCTCAGCCTCTGGAACTCTCTCCCAATCCCGTCAACTATTCTACAGTGGCTGCCCTGCCACAGGCATCCACTTCTCACCCTGGGTGTTCACGTTGTACTCCGTGTGACTTTATATGTCACTGAAAGATGAAGGTTCTGGGTTTTAAATTCTCTAAGGACATTTAATCAGAGGGACATCAAGATTTTCAATGTCTGTCCTCACCCTTGAACTTGACCCTTCTTTCCTCCCTGCCTTGCATGTGCAATGCCCAGCATAGTGCTCCTCACTCCTATCCCTCCAGGCCTTTCTCCTACTGCACCCCTCAATCCCCTCCTTTCCACCAATGCCTCTACGAGACGTGCCTCAAAGCTCAGCCCCCCGACCTCCTGATTCCTGCCCTCCTGCAGCATCTACTTTGGACCCTTCATAGTGCCGCTTCTGCTGACATCCTCTTACGTACTGGGCATTGGCAGCTTTTCATTTTTAAAAATCTTCTGCTTGGATTGTAAGCTGGGTGCATGCTTTGCTCTTTGCTCACACTGACTTCCTTTACCTGTCCTTCCCCAAACATCAGCCTATGTCTGGGGGGCAGTGGAGAGAACACACGATACTAAAGGGTTCATTGAAACATCTCACCCACAAGGGGCCCACTGTGGTCATTGAGCTGGAGATGACAAGCCCACTGCCTAGCCTTCCTCTTAGAAACCGTTTTCTCTATTTCTTCTTCCTTCAGAACGGTGACCAAGGTGGCACACCTCCACCGCCACACCTTGCAGAGAATTGCTCTCTCAAGTCCCCATGGAGACGGGCAGAGTCATCACAAAGGGAGGCAGGCTGGTTATGCCTCCCCCTGGACTCGGTGTACATTCTCACGGGGACACATTCTGTCTTATCAGCAGCTCAGCTGGCTCCCAAAGCCCCAGCCATCTCCTGCACCAAGGCCCCCAGATGGTGTGTTCTGTGGAACACAGTGATGGAGGGAGGTTCCAGAGAGGGAGGAGAGCTGCCTGGGGGCTGAGTGCCATCAAATCATTTGTCCCTTTGTCCTGGCCCTTCTGCAAGATGTCTTGCTCTTAACAGGCATCCTGATGGCAAAAGAAAGCCTCAGCCGCGTCCAGCCTGTAAGTGCTGGAGGCATGTTGGGCAGAACAGGTTGCTTTCTTCTTCCTAATCAAGCCTTCCTTCCTTCCTCTCTCTGGCTGAGTTGGAAAGCTCTTGAAAGGTAGCAGATTGCAGGCTCTGAAGGCTGGTGTCTTCTGTTTATCCACAGAACGAGGACATTGGCCAATGCAAGAGCCCTGTACTGTTCCTTCCATGTGCTGCTGGCTCCACAACACTTGAAGCAGCCCCCTCCCCCAGCAGCCTCCCACTCCTCCATGCTGTTTCAGAGGGGGCTGCTGGCATATTCTCTCTGAGGCAGTGGTCCCCAAGTCACAATCTGAGATGACCCACATCTCATCAATTTACCAGGTCACAAGTAGCAATTGTTTTAATGAACTAGAAGGAGATAGAATGTGCCAGTACATTATAGAGGATGGGCATGGTTTCAATAAATTTTTGTCACACACACACACACATACACACACACACGTGCGCGCGTGCACACACACACATATACACACGCTTACATGATGATATCAAATGCATTTCCTTCTGTGGGTCACAATCCCAAAGTTGTAAGGCCTAGAAGAGACAAGTCTTGCCCTTGACTCAGGGCCTGGACTTCTGGGGCGGAGTTGGACACGTCTTCAAAGCTGACCAGCCTTCTCCTCTTACTACCATTTAAAAGGTAGCATCCACAAAGAGCAATTACAGGGTCAAGGGAATAGGAGACCAAGAAATGAGGAAATGATTTCTACCCTAAGAGGAGGAATTACAAAGAAACTGAAACAAGACAGGCAAACCAGAATGTGACATGCAAAACATCTGATAAGGTGCTGGAGGGATGTTAATTCCCACTACCAAAGGGACCCTCAGAGTTCTGGTTTTGACCAAAAGCAGCAAGGTTGCTTTGTGGTAGAGTCAGGAGTTGCTGTTTAAGCCTGGCTTTCAGAATCAGGGGTATGCTATTAACCTGCATTTAGAATGATTCAGTTCCCCTAAACTGAGTTATTAGCACACCCTCCCCCAATCCTATACTCTGTAGGATCTATAGTAGGACATGGTCCTGGAAGGTGGGCTTCCCACTGTCGATAGCCTCATGTTGATGTAATTCCTAGAAAAACTGGGATGAGTGTAGGGAGGACCAAACTCTCTCCCCTAGAACTAGCTTATTTTGCTGTGTGACCTTGAGTCACTTTGCCTCTCAGGGATCTTTGGCTCTGTAGTGGAGTGTGGACAGACATGGCCATACTGGTCAATGGCTTTGAGACTTGGTGAGGTATCTGGTGATAGACATATGCCAGAAAGAATGAGGATTAGACAGAACCTCACCTAAGATTTTCATATAAGATGAAAAAAAATCTTTCCCACTTCCACCTCCAGTAAAAGCTCATTCCCCATCGTCTTGGACATTTGTTCCTTTCAGCTGTAAAAGGGCCTGATGTCATCCAGTGAAACACAAAGCTCTATGGGGCACAGCTGACTTGAATGAGAGAGCCAGCTATACTGGTCTCAGGGATGGTTTGGCTGGTCTAAGAACAACCCCACCTGGGTGGGTGGCATGGCAGTGTCCCATCTGACACCCCACCTGCTTGCCCCTTGCCCTACTTTGCCCAGGTGATTCCAGGACAGAGGCAGCAGGCACCGATGTCTTGCAGACAGCAAGTTTGTAGCTAGGCCTCCAGCCCCTGCTTGCAAGCAGAGGTCCTCTGCCTTTGAGCTCACCCTTGGGAGAACTTTACACTAAAAAAGGGGAGGACAAGAGATGGGTTTTTACTGCAACACTGGCCACTGCCAGTTATTGTATCCATTCTAAAGCCAGAGATAATGTTTCAAGAAGTTGACAAGTGGCCAGAGTGTAATGTCCACCATAATCCCTTTCTTGGCCTTTAGAAAAATTTGTTTCATGCTTTCATTCCAATTCATCTTTTAAATTTTTTTATATTTATTTTTTAGATGTAGTTGGACACAATATCTTTATTTTATTTTTTATGTGGTGCTGAGGATTGAACCCAGGGCCTCACATGTGCTAGACAAGTGCTCTACTGCTGAGCCTTAATCCCAGCCCTCATTTCAGTGCATTTTATGTGATTGGACTCTTACTCCAATCTTTATTCTTATTCTAACTTTAGCCCCAAGTCTAATCCACACTAGGAGGATGTGGGTGGTGACCAGAGCTACCTTTTTTACAATGAACATCAAGGAAGAGCAAAGTTTATTCTGTAGGAGTAATGAGCCAACGATCCCAGGTCGGGGGGCTAAGAATTGGGATTTCTAGCAAGTTTCACAGTGGGTTCTGTTTGGAAGATGGCTTTTAAAAAATAGAAACTAAACCTATTTTTATTCTCTAAAAGAGAAGCTGAAGTTTACTTGCGGTAAATGTCGTCCATGATGCGTGTGGGAGAGAAAGGACCTCTCATTACCCTCATTAAATCCCAAGTGGTGACCAGAAACTGAGACAGGAGAATTGCAAGTTCTGGGCCAGCCGGGTCTCCTTCAACTTAGCAAGTTTCTGTCTCAAAATTAAATTAAATTAAACTAACAAGGCTGGGGTTGTAGCTCAATGGCTGAGTACTCCTGGATTATTCGATCCCCAGTACCACAAAAAAAAAAAAGAAAGAAAGAAAGAAATTAAACATTTTTTAAAAATTAAAAAAATAAAAAGTTATTTAAAATGAAGTCTGACTAAAGGCTATACCTAAATCAGAAAGAAAGAAGCAAACTTTGGATTTATACTGAGACGACTATGATGACTCAGAAGAGACTGTTTTGCCAAAATCAGATCCAAATAGTAGTGTTTGTCTAGCAACTTCACTCACATTTTCCAAATGATCTCATCTAATCCCTTGAACCCTGGCACGTAGGGCTGCTACTAATCCCTCTACTTTATTGGTGAGGGCATTGAATAAGTCATTGAAGGACCTCAGCAACTGGGGCTTTAACTTGGTTTCCTATCTCAGGCTTTTAGCTCTTGCCTCATTGCCATGTGGTCTCAAATGTCTGAGGGTTTTTAATTCAATTCACAGGATTTGTCATGAAACTGGTGGTGTCCAGGGTAATTGACCATAGAAATGGTTGACAGCAGGGTCTCATTGAACGAGGATGCAAACTTAGAGATCCTATAGGACAGGTGGTTCTTGAACTTGAGACGCGTCAGAATCCTCCAGAGAGGCTGTTAAACACACACAGGTGGGCTTCAGATTCAAGTAGGTGTGGGTTGGGGGACTAAGAATTGGGATTTCTAGCGAGTTTCCAAGGGCTGCTGATGCTTCTGGCCAAGGGACCACACTTGGGAAACACTGACCTAAGGATTTTCTCACTTAGTTGAAAGCCCTTTGAGGCCAGAAGTAGTGTCTTCCTCTTTCTCTGTATCTACTAGTGGCCTGGTCCATCCGTCTGTCCTCTGCATTAACTCATCACTGAATTACGGTCTCATGTCCCAGCCCCTCTGTGGCTGAGGTTTCTCCAAGGAGGGAACCTGTCCTTGAATCTGGGAATGTCATTGCCTTCCCTCCCTCCCACTTCTTCAAGCCTTAGGACAGTAATGACATTTCAGCACTTTAGGGACATTCTAGTTCCATTACTCTGATTATAAATTCTCACCTCTGCCTTGGATTTTAAGAAATTTCAAAGACTTCAAGACAGAAATGAGGAGCATACACTTTAACTACAGGAGCGACTTTGCAAAGCAGCTCTCAGTGCTAAATACCAAACCACTCGATGGTCCCTAAGCTCCCCTACCAGATCTGAAATGCACATTAACACACTCAAGGGCCTGAGAAGTTTAGCCAGGGTGTAGCCACGGTTGAGCATAGTTCTTCCCCATTCTACATGACTACAGTCCGCTCCTCTTTCCCAGATAGCATTGCTCTCAGAACAAAAGCATATTGATCTCACACATTAGGAAGAATAATTTGGGAAGTCCAACAGAATTGACTCGATAACTCTTCCGTTTCCAGTTTGCTCCTTAACCACCCCATCCCTGAGGTGCACGCATAGGGGGCCTGCCCAGAAAACCCTCAGCATATGGGGGCAGTGAAGGAGAAGGAATAAGGAATTTCTCTCAAATTTCCTAAGAGGGTGGGTCATTCCTGCTCCGTAGAGGGAAAAAAAAAGTGAGTAGGGCAACAAGAAAGACTGTGAACTGGGTGAGGTGGTGCACACTTGTAATCGATTCAGCAGCTTTCAAGGCTGAGGCAGGAGGATGGAAAGTTTGAGGCCAGCCTCAGCAATTTAGTGAGGCCCTAAGCAACTTAATGAAATCCTGTCTCAAAATAAAAAAAATAAATAAAAAAGGGTTTGGGATGTGGGTCAGTGGTTAAGCACCCCTGGGTTAAATTCTCAGTGCCAAAAAGAAAAAAAATCACACAGGACTCCCTCCACTTGAAAACAAGGCAGGGAGGATCATCCTTTCTGGCCTCCCTGCCCAACAGGGCTGAGGCAGAACAAGAGGAAAGAAGTCCTACCCCCAAGGAGCTTGCCTTGATTGGAGGAGCATGGCTTAGATTTACACATGAAGTAATCCAAGACAATATATAAACTCTCAGGGCCTCCACTCCCAGAGGCAACCCAGGAAGAAATGTACCATAATTAGAAGATGCTTCACACATTCAGATGTCGTGGTGTTAACGCCTCCCAGCAGACAGGCTCAGAGCAGGAAAGGGTCTCCGCTGCTCATGCTGCAAACACAGGTGCCTCCAGCAGACTCCATCCACTGAAGCCTTACACAAACAAGCACATCCCGCCAGAACAAATTGGTCCTCAGAGAAGGACGCCTTCCTACCCGAGTCACTCACGCACCGGCTGACATGTGTAATACGTTGTTTTCCTGCCACTCAGGATGAGAGAAGCACTTAAACAATTATTGCCCTGGGGAGCGTGTTCCAGACCCCAATCGCCTTCCAGGTTAGGAATAAACTTCAAGGTCACAAGCCAAATTATATTTTCCTGAGGGAGAAAGGCTGAATCATCATATAGGAAGCCCTAAGATGGCCAGGGGTCAGGAAACAAGTGAATCGTGCTTCCTCTGTGGATGCAGATCTTGAATCCCTGCTGGCCAGGGCTTCCGCCAACTCTTCTCCTCAGTCCTGGAAGCAGACAACTCATTTCTCTGGTTTCCCTCTGGTGCTCTGAGGCAAAGCAATAGGTCTAGACCGGCAATGGGGACCAGGTTCCCTCAACCCTTCGTCTGCATCTCCATTGTTCGTCTGCTACCCTTTCTCCTTTCTTCAGGCCTTCCTAATCACTCTGGAAGGACTTCCAATAAACTGGCAAAGGATGGAAGAGATGGTGCATGCAATAAAAAACAAACAGGTCCAGGGACCGTGGTCCATCTCACTATGACTCAACAATATAATGTCATTTTTCTGTTTATCCCATAAGCAATGAAACAAGCATTAAAATGCTGAGTGTGAGCAAAGGTGTGGTTTACATGACTGCTAAGAATGTGAAATCTTACCAAAAGATACTTTACCAAGTCTAACTCCATGTGTTCATGGGTGTATGTTTATTAACCTGGACATGTGTTCACAGTAAAGGAGATAAAAACAACATGTATGAAACAATTTTATTTGTGTGTGTATGTGTGTGTGTGTGTGTGTGTGTGTGTGTGTGTGTGTGTAAAAGCATCTGGAAGGCTATACTCCCACATCTATCCTGCACCCTGAAATACCCCGGAAATCGAACAACCTATAACTCATTCCAGGGTTGCATGAGCTCTCATGGGGTAGGTTGCACTACTGGTGCACATGGCCCAGACCCAAGGACTGGTCACCAGGAGGCCATTTACAGAGGCATGAATGGAGTCTGCATGTGTGCACACAGAAGGCCCTCATGGTGCAGGTTTGAGCTGCAGGTGGGCAGAGTGACAAGGACATAGGAGACCAAGAGATGAGAAAGGAGGTGGCCAGAGGATGGGAATCAGTTCTCTCCCACCACCACATTCTGTCACGGAACTTCAAGGAGTCCCAGGGCTCTAAATTTGAACCTGGATTTTCAGCTATTGCAAAGGTAAGGATGAGATGTATTTAACAGTTTGTTAACGGGATTTATAACTCTAAATATTCAGGCAGGTGGAATGTAGACCTTCATTTATACTCATGCCACAGACCATAACAATGTCGGAGCTGGACCGGCTTTGGATAATAGAATGAAGAATGACTTAAATTGTCTCCCTCCTTCTTTAATTTCAACTCCTATTCCCCACCTCTCTCTCATTCCATGTTCCCTTCTTTCCCTGTTTTATTTTTATACCATATACTAAAAAACTGACAGTCTTTGTTTTAGTAATTCCACATCCATGACAATAGTAGTGTAAAAATCAAAACAAAGATTAGAAATGTTAACAAATCATTTTTACATCTAAAAACGAAAATAATTTAAATGCCACACAACAGGAAAATAATCAAACGCATTATGATATGTCAGTACATTATATAACTAAGTATTTAATTATGCTATTAAGTCACTTCATATTAATGATGAATTATAATGAAAAATGCTCAAGACAATGCTATGAAAAACAAAGTACAAAGTTATAATTATTCTATAAGTATGATTTGCACATAGGGAAAAGATAACCCTCTGAAATATTAATTGTGGTTATTTATGTCTGTAAAATTCTGGGTGAAATTCTTTTTCCTTTATGTTTTTAATTTTTTTTTCTTCAATGATTAGGGATTCCTTTTATAATCAGGAAAAACTCACTTAAAAGTCCCAGTGTGCCTGATCCTTTGTCCAGCCCTGTGTTTTCATGAGGAAATGATGCCCTGGTGGCCTTTGACGTCACCACAAACACATCTTCCATCCTTCCGCCTCTGTGAGGTCCTGCTTCCCAAGTGCCGCTTCCCTTCGGTGTCTCCTGGGGTTGGGGTTCCCCAGAGCAGCCCTCCAGGCCCCCACCCTACCCATGAAGCTGCCTCTTTGGGGGCCACCAGGAGGGTGGGCTTCATGGGGAGGGAACAACACAGCTGCTCTTAGAAAAGCCAGGTGCTCTGCCCCTCTGCTTGCAGGTGCCTGTGTGGTCCTCTGAGAGCTGTGAATGCCCCACTCCACTCAGCGCATCTGTGACTGCCTCCCTCCATGTGCCCCACGGACCTACTCTCATTCTCTTTCACTTCCTGGGAAAAGATCTGATTCCTTGGACACGGTTGTCCAAGGAATCTCTTCTTCTTGGCAGTATGGGGATGGAAACCCGGGATGCTCTGCCACGCACTAAACCACCTCCCCAGACCTTTTTATTTTATATTTTGAGACAGCCACTCTCCGAGTTGCTGAGGCTGGCCTCAAAGTCGGATCCTCCCGCTTCAGCCTCCCGAGTAGCTGGAATGGCAGGCCTGCACCACCGTGCCTCTTGTGGGAGACTTCATTCTTAACAGAGGAAGGCGAACTGAGCCCAGGGAAGGAGTCTCCAATGTCAGCATGACCGGCACATGACTTCTGAATGTAGCAGACACCCGGAGACAGAAGCAAGAAGTGAATCAAACCATGTCAATCACCATGGGATCCCTTCAGAGAAGCCCACTGAGATTTAGGAGTGGAAGGATAGAGGACACTTCCCTTAAGTATCAGAAAAAACAGAAGAAAAGCCAGGAGAGCCCAGACACCTACTTAAACTAGAGATGAAATTGCAGAGTCAGAACAGAACCTCGGTGAGCTGCCAACACTCAGCATGCCCTGGACACTTGTAAGAGGTGACAGGAAGCAAATAGTTACATTGTTATTGCCATTGTCATCATTTTAGAAACTCTTCCAAGTGACAGATTAGCATCTTAAAGATGCTCCAGTGTATTCTACCTCCTGCTTTCCTCCCAAGTCACGCATAGGACTTGGATTAGAGTGTGGTGAAGGCCTTCATTGGTCCCCATGTTTAAGCCCTGGGAGTCACAAGGTAATTTGGGAGTTAGTTGTAAATGCTGGACTAAAGACCTTTAAAGACAGGTCTCTCCCAGTATAACCATGCGACTTGATCATCAGTGCAAAACAGTAAAACAAGGAAGATTACTCTAAATTTCCAAATCCCTGATTACTCCAACACTCTATAATCCAATGGTCTTACATCCATTTTCTCTCTTTCTAGTATCAGAGTGATTTTTCCAATTTTTAATAATTTTGCCCTACCCCCAGAATTCCTACTGAAATTGTACTTATTTCCAGCTTGGCTAATTCAGGAATCTAATTTGATGCCTTCTTTGTTTTCTTCTGAGTGACTTTTGACCTCTTGATAAGTTCTTCAGGGGGAGGGTGCAGAGGAGAATATATTTCATTCTTCTTTGGGTAACTTCTTCAAAGCTAAAACATCTCTTAGCACCTACTGTGTGCTCATGAAAGAAGACTCAAAGGGCTGCACACATGGTCTCTGCATCACATAGTGGGGAAAATCCCAAGTGGATCCTGCCCTCAGTTTCCTCCCTGAAATGGAGACCATCGCACCTTCTTTTATTGCTGTTCATGAGTTTAAATGAGATGGTACACAAAGCTTTTGCGGCAATGTTTAACATGACCATGGCATCAGCTCTTATTTTTATCATCATCAGCATGTCTTTTCTTTCTCTGAGGTACAAAACTTTAAACCATATTCCTCACAATGAGAAAAACAGTTGGTTTCAAACAAGCCTCTGACAGTTTGGGTGCCTCCAGGAGGCAGCTAACACCATCTCCCTTCTCCGTGGGGTTTGACCTCAGCGCTGCAGCCCTGGCTCCCGCAGCGTAAGAACAGCTTGGCTTGTTGCCTTGAAACTTATTGGCACAATAAGAGATAATGATTTCCCTGTACACACTCCATCAGAGCAGTTATTGTTTAAGTATTTCCCTTATTCCTCCTTTACCGGAAAACAATCCCTTATAGAAATCAGCTGAGGAAGACACTAATAGCAACTTCAAACAGAGCTTTCTCCCTGCCCTGACTTGGCAAGGAGGTCTCTTTGGAGCAGCTCGCGTCAGACCCAGGAACAGAATGTGACAAAATAAGTCCCCGTGGACCGATGTGGGCACTAGACAGTTGGCAGCTTTGGGGCCAGCAGGGCCAGCAATAAGAGATTGGTTTCCTCAATTGAGGTCCCATTCGGATCCTGTTTGCTAGTCCCAGAAGGTCAGAAGCCAGGCTATAAAAATAAGAGATTTTTCTCTCCTCTGCCCACCCTCCATGCCTTCTATGATATTTCTTCTCTGTCCCTTGGGAAATGTGTGTCTTTGTGGGATCTGTCCTCTGCCCTTCTTTTGTAAGCATACCAAGGCAAAGATCCATTTAATTTTCAGAAACCGTGTCTGTCAATAAATTGCCTTTGCTCTGTCTTGGAAGGGGCACTGCCACCCCCTTCCCTGAGCAGACGTTCCCCAGGTATGAGGAGCTTTTCTCATTATATCTGTCTCGACCTCTGGCGCGGTCTTCTTTTCAGCGTCTCCTTGGGCTTTTCTTATTGAGCTTTGCACTCCTCAACTTCCCTCTGTAATCAGCCGCATCCTCCTCAGCACCTGGTGTTGGAGCCCTTGCTGATGTCCTCTGTTATAACCTTGATTATTTCCCCCTCTGCTTTCACCAGAGCCTCCACAATTGCAACTGCCGTCCTTGCTCTCACCAAACCCAGCCCTGCAGCTATTTTGCTTCTAGCTCCTTCCAACCTCACCTCCTGTAGGAGACCAGACGCGAGGAGTGAATGGGCGCCATTCCTCCACCCCATGAGGATTTGTTCATTAAACACCTCCTCACACGCCAGCTACTGTTCTGGATGCTTATGACAGACGTGCTCCCTGCCCTTATGGGGTTTATAGTTGAGTCAACATGAAAGAGACATGTAAATAGGCAGTATTAGATGGCAAGCCCAGAGAGCCCACACCATCACGAGCTCAGGGGCTCCATGGGGTACTGGAAGTCTTTGAGAATCACACAAGCCACCCTTTCCACCCCCTGCTACATCACACACGTACCCAACATCTGTCGAATATCACATGAACTACTAGCTCAAGGTAGTACACATTTCAACATTAGATCACAGTATGTTCTTTTCAACGGTGCTATAGCTAAAAAGCTGGATTTTCAGCAGTTTCTGTGATTAAAAAAATATATATCCTGTGAAAATCAAGGCAGTGTCCTAAATGATTCTGAAATTTGAGAAAGAGGAAGATCACCCAAGAACTCTGTCCAATCCCATGAGTAATTGTGGTTGTTCAAGAATTAATTTAGAATGCTCGATTTCCTTTTCTTTGTGAGAATTAATTTTCAAACAGCATAAGTTATCGGGGACATGATTGCTACTACTTCGTTCAACCCTAACTACTTTAGAAAGTTAACTGTTAGGGATTTCTTTTGGCCTTGAGATTCTGCAAAGACATTATGAAGACATCAAGGCCACCATGACAGAGAAATTTTGGGAATCTCTGATTGAGGCAGACATCCGAGAGAGGAGAAGGATTTGGTAGTTGAGGGAAAGAAGGTTCCAGACCATATACCAGGATAGCCAAGGTCAATTTGGAGAACTATCAATTGTCTAGGACATGCTTATTCCTTGGTCTTTCATAGCAAAGCTCCATCCAGGTTCACTCACTCACAATTTGCATACCCTTCCTTGATCCTGAGACCCTGCCCAAACACTTTTCCCTCCTATTTTCACATTTCCAAGGCCTGGGTTCAGGCCCAAGCAGGAAAAGTCAATAAGTGATAAGATTACCAGAGTGGGGCAGGCAGATGGATGCCCCAGGAATGCTGGTAGCAGGCAGAGTAAGGGGCCTCAGGTGTCTGCCTAGCAGGTCTGACAGCAGGTAACAGAAAGCCAGCCAGGAAGAAACTGGATTTCAGAGACAGGACTCCACTCCCTGGAAGGAACTGAGCCCCTGAACAGGAAACCAAGCAGGGACACAGTTCCCAGAAATGGGGCACAGGGCGGGGGGTTGATGACAAAGAACAAGGTAGGAGCCCAGTTTCGAGAACAGGCACCAGGGACCAGCTGAGAGGAAGCAGTCTATTTTTATAACAGGGGAACATCAGAAACAACTTTAATGTCCACAAGTAGGAGATCAGTAAATAAATCGTGGTAACACTATACTATGGAATATTGGCACAGCATGGGAATAAAAAAAAACAGTGTTCTGTAAAACTATGTGATAATATGAGAAACTTTCTTAAGCCATGTACACTGATAAGTTGGAAGAGTCCCTTGCAACCTGTATTGTAAAAGAAAAAAAAAATTGAAAAGTAGCTAGAGGGCTATATAACCAAATATTATCTAAATGGGCAGAGTGTAGCTGATTTTAATTTTTCCTTTTTCTATTTTCTATATTTTCCAAATGTTCTAAATTAAAATAAAAGATCACCTTGGTTACTTTCACAAAAAAAGGCATAAAAATAAGAGCCATTTGCAATAACAACTTTTCTCACCGCAGACTAAAGTCATAGGTGAAATCCATCTCCCCAGATAGGTAGATCCTCTCTACCAATAAGGCAGGTCAACAATTAGAAGGTAGGAGACAGGGCGATGTGGATGTTTGCTGCAACATCAAGGCCATCCTGGCTCTAGGGAAGATTACAATACACTAGCAACCCAGAAGCTATACTGCTGGTCCCCATATCCTTTACTGATGCACATGGCCAGGTGTGACATCACTCTCCAAGTGCAGCAACTGGTCAACCTACCTCTGACACTTCAGCTGTCTGGTGAGGTTAACCGAGGAAGTAAGGTCAGAAGTTGTTCCAGGAATATCAGGATGACACTGTCCTGGCTAGTATCAGAATGCAGAGCCAGGGACCAGCAGTCTAGCTTGAATTCTGACCCCAGTCTCCAAGCAGCCATGTGATTTTGGATAAAGCACATCTAAACTCATTTCTTTATTTATAATGTCAGGGAAATAATAACATCTACCCTACTGGGTAGTTGTGAGGTTTAACCAGGTAAATGGGTCCTATGCTTTGTAAACTACAAAGTCATGCATATATCAAGTTCATTATTATTACCTGCTTGTGGGAGATTCCACTAACTTGACAACTAACATTACTGCAGTATCAGAAATTCCTCAAACTCTAGAAAACACACCATCCTCATATAAAGCAGTTTAGCCTTTGTACTTGTATGAACTCTCATACTAACAAACCACATGGCCCTGATCTCCATGGGGAGAGTGCAGTCTCCATTAGGGAAATTCCATGAAATCATCCCCAGACTCTAACGCTCCAAGAGAGCTAGAGAAAACCAATGAGAAGAGCCCTGTGTGACTTTTGCTTAGCATTCAATATCTCTAGCTAAGACATTGATGTATCTGTGCTTTCTAAAGACCCTAAACTTTATCTGAGCCTCAGATCATGACCTGGGAAATAGCCAGAGAAGATTAACTGAAAAACTAAGTTTAAGCCATGCATGGCAGTGCATGCCTGTAATCCCAGTGACTCAGGAGGTTCAAGCAGTAAGATTGCCAGTTCAAAGCCAGCCTCAGCAGCTTAGCAAGGCCCTAAGCAAGGCAGCAAGACCCTCTCTCAAAGTAAGAAATCTATAAATTAAAAAAAGGCTTGGGGCTGGGGTTGTGGCTCAGCAGTAGAGCGCTCGCCTAGCACGTGCGAGACCCTGGGTTCAATCCTCAGCACCACATAAAAATAAATAAAATAAAGGTACTGTGTCCAACTACAACTAAAAAATAAATATATTTTTTAAAAAAGGCTTGGGCTGTAATCCCAGTGGCTTAGGAGGCTGAGACAATAGTATCACGAGTTCAAAGCCAGCCTCAGCCATGGCGAGGCACTAAGCAATTCAGTGAGACCCTGTCTCTAAATAAAATACAAAATAGGACTAGGGATGTGGCTCAGTGGTTGAGTGCTCCTGATTCAATTCCCAGTACCAAATAAATAAATATGGGCTGGGGATGTGGCTCTTTGGTTAAGTACCCGTAGGCTCAATCCCTAGAACCAAAAAAGAAAAAAAGAAAAATCAAGTTTAAGAGGATCCCATCTCTTAGAGATCCTGAGGAGTCCCAAAGAAGACCATAACAAATTAGTTTCTCACTGGATTCACATATTTTATATTGGAAGGACGAGAGAGAGGAAGGAAAAAAAAAGAAAGAGGGGAAGGAGGGAGGAAGGAAGGGATGGAGAGGGAGGGAGGAAGAGAGGAGGGAGGAAGGAAGGAAAGAAAATGAGGTCTGGAAGTTTTAGTTGGAGGAATGAGAAATCTTCTCTATCCCCCTAGAAAGTAAATATAGCATTAAGCTGATTAGCCTTTTAACCCAACCAAAGAACCATAGACAAAGGGTAGAACCCACTTATGGATTCTTGGAGTTGTAAGAAGACTTGGTTATCATTAAGTTTCTTATCCAAGAAGCTTTGCTCTCTGGGAACCACATGAAGCACTGAAAGTTGTCATTAACCCAGCAGACCAGGACCTCCATCCTGTTCTTCCCCCCCCCCTGTGTGTTCTTCTCTGAAGAGCGCCAACACCAGGCACCTTCCAGAATTGCAACCTGTCCCATTTGGACTGTCTCCTAAGCTATCCTTCCACCCAACCAATTTCTGTTCTCCTTTAGACTGTGCAGTAAGTAGCTGCCTACCCAGGACCCCACATGTTCCCAGCCTCGGGTCCAATCCTGACCCTTGTACAGGTGACGCTTACTAAGAGAAACTTGTTCGGAAGCCCCTAAACCTGGAAAGAAGCTTCTCTATCCCATCTCCTAAGTTTCAGAGTCAAAGCTCTGGGACGCTAAATTTCTTCATAGTCCTTGAATTTCTGTTAATATATGTGAACATCCTCAAATTCAGTAAAGATAAATAGGAACCACTGCTTCAAAGTTAATTTATTTTGACTGAGTAAAAGAAAAGGAAAATCAGCTCCTTTTGTAGGATTTTTCGTTTGCTTCTGAGAACACTGAATCTGTCCCCAAGGCAGGGTGTCAGGGACATACCAGTCTTCTCTAGCTTCTTTCTTCTTGCCTTGTAATTTCCTTTCAACTTGGAAAGTACAGTTTCACCTGGAATTCTTCACAGGCAAAACACACCACCTTACTCTACCCCACCCCCAGCCTGGGATGCCAGGAATTTTTCTCAGGCTTCTCACAAAGCTGGCCAATATTGGGGGACACATAATGCCCTATCATTCATTTGCTTAAAAAATATTTTCAAGTATTTACAATGTACCAGTGATGACACTAAACACTATCTAATTAAGAAAAGTAATCTTCTCAAAAAGATGCACACCAAAGTTGTTTATTTTAACAGTGTAAGAAATTCAAGTTAAAGCTCTGATGAACATCTTGCTAGCTGGGAGCAGCAGGGGTGGTGGGGATCTGGGAGTGATTCCCAGTGATCTTAAGGTGAGGATGGGCAGGAGAGAGTTTTTGCTTTGTAATCTCCACAAATAGACACGTTTCTTGATACTTCAGGGTTTTTTTTGTTGTTGTTGTTTTAATTTGTTGGTTTGGTTTTGGTACCAGGGATTGAACTCAGGAGCACTCACCATTGAGCCACATCCCCAGCCCTATTTTGTGTTTTATTTAGAGACAGGGACTCACTGAGTTGCTCAGCACCTCCCCTTGCTGAGGCTGCCTTTGAACTCTCTATCCTCCTGCCTCAGCCTCCCAAGCCGCTGGGATTACAGGTATGCACAACAATGCCCGGCAATACTTCAGATTTTGTAGAGAAGAAAGAAATGGCAGAAGGAAGACCCTAGGGCTTCAAGGAAATGGCTCAGAGAAGGGGTTCAAGTATCCTCTCTCTCTCTATTCTCCCCTTACCATAGGCCTGTGTAGAAAGACAACTTACTTCCCAGAACAGAATCACCCAAAGGAGACCAAAGCCTTCTGAGTCATGGCCACTTTCTTCACCTACCCTCTAAATTCATATTTGAATCAAGACACTTCATAATTGGTACAAGTGACAGATTTGAGGGGAAAAAAGGAATAATGCAAAACGGCCAGCAAGAACAGATTTTCCTGTGATTGAAGATGGCAATAATAAGACAAAAGACAGATTTTTGCCTTCAAGAAACTATCTCCTCATTGCAGCCAAAGCAACACAAAATTTAAGGCAAACATTCCATTATTTTCCCCCCACTGTTTGGAAATATGGAAAAAGAAAATCTTGCCATGATTTTTTTTTCCTTGTGGGTTGTTTTTTTCTGCCTAGTTCTACCAGAAATGACACTTTTTTTTTCCCCCTCTTTATCCTACAGTGTTAATAAATGACAGGGTATGATTCTTCTGGTGCTTGGAACGGAGGACAGATCCTGCAAAGAAAAGAGCCTGGATGAGAGACAGTCTGCAGGAAATTGTGAAGCTGCTAAGAAAACAGAGGCCCCCTCAACAGGCAGCCTTCACAACATTAGTCTTTTTGAATCTGATGAAAATATTATCTGCCTTATTGATCACCAGCTCCCTAAATAGAGCAGAGCTGTTTGTAACAAATGCAACCAGCAATCACAAACGTGCAAAACAATAACATGCTACCCTCATATCCTATCTACCTACCCAATATCAAACACCAGACAGGGCAAATTGAAGCATGTACTTTTTTTTTAATTAGTCCATTGTAGATATACATAATAGCAGGGTTCATCTTGACATAATTATTCAAGCCTGGAATATAATTTGCTCTGATTTGGTCTCCAGGACTTTCTCCTTCTCTCCCCTCTTTCTTCCCTTGTTTCCTTCCCTCTGCTTTACTGATCTTCCTTCTATTTATTTGTGGTTCTTTTTAATTAGTGAAAAAAATATATATATATATACACACACATACATACATAAAGGTGAAATTCACTATGGTATATTCATACATGTACATAGGAAAGTTTGATTAGATTCATTCCACCATTAGATTAATTCTTCCCTTCTTTTTTTCTTTCTTACCCCTTACCCCCAACCCTTACTTTGGTCTAGCTTCCACATATGAGAGAAAAAAAAACAAACACTCAACTATTTACTTTCTAGATCTGGCTTATTTTCCTTAGCATGATGTTCTCAATTTCCATTCATTTACCAGTATGTGGTGCCATGATTTCATTCTTCTTCATGACTGAGTAAAACTTCAGTATGATTATATACCACATTTGTCTCTTACCCATTCATCTGTTGACAGGTACCTAGACTAGTTACAGAACTTGGCTACTGTGAATTGTGCTGCTCTAAAAATTGATGTGGCTGCATCCCTATAGTATACTAATATTAGATCATTCGGATAAATACCAAGGAGTGGAATAGCTGGGTCATATGAGGGTTCCATTCTTAGTTTTTTGAGGGATCACCATATTGCCTTCCAGAGTAGTTGTAATAATTTGCCATCCCACCAACAATGTTTCAGTGTACATTTTCCCCCCCTCCTCATCATGTATTAGTAGTAGTATTACTGATAATTGCCATTCTGACTGGAGAAACACAACATATTAATGTATCTTTCATATGCATTTCCCTGATGACTGAGATGTTGAACATTTGTTCATATATTTATTGGTCATTTGTATTTCTTCTTTTGAGAATTATCTCCTTAGTTATTTTTCTCATTTATTAATTGGGTTATTTGTGGGTGGTTTTTTTGTTTTGTTTTGTTTTTTGCTTTTTGTTTTTTGGTGTTTTTTTGGTATTAAGTTTTTAAAATTTTTTATGTATTCTGAATAGAGGTACCTAAGGAGCAGGTAGCAAAGATTTTCTCCCATTCTATAGGTTCTCTCTTTACACTGCCAGTGTTTTCTTTTGCTGCAAAGAAGCTTTTTAATTTGATGCCATCTCACTTATTGATTCTTGGTTTTATTTCTTATGCTTTAGGAATCTTGTTAAGGAATTTGATGCTTGTCCAATAAGCTAAGGTGTTGGGTCTAAATTTTCTTCTAGCAGTCACAGAGTTTCTGGTCTAATTTCTGGGTCTTTGGTCTATTTTTAGATGTCTTTTGTGAGAAATAGGAATCAAGTTTCATTCTTCTGCATATAGATATCCAGTTTGCCCAGCACCATTTGCTAGAAAACACTACCTTTTACAATGTATGTTTTCAGCACGTTTGTCAAGTATAATGTGACTATCTACATCGGTTTATCTCTGTGCCTTCTGTTCTATCCCATTGGCCTTCATGTCTGTTTTGGTGCTGGTCCCATACTGTTTTTATCACTATAGCTCTGTAGTATAATTTTAGAACAGGTATTGTAATGCTTCCTGCTTCACTTTTCTTGCTTAGTATTGCTTTGGCTATTCTGGGTATCTTATTCTTCCAAATGAACTTTAGAATTATTTTTTTTATAGTTCAGTGGAAAATGTCATTGATAATTTGATGGGGATTGCATTGAATCCATATAATGCTTTTGGTAGTATGGCCATTTGGCAATATTCATTCTGCCTATCCAACAACATGGGAGGTTTTTTCCATCTTCTATGGTCTTCTTCAGTGTTCTGTAGTTTTCATCATAGAAGGTCTTTCACCTCCTTGGTTAGATTTATTCCTAAGGTTTCTGTTTTGCTTTGTGGTGTGTGTGTGTGTGTGTGTGTGTGTGTGTGTGTGTGTGTTGAGATTATTGTGAATGGGATTGTTATCCTAATTTTTTTTTCAGCAGATTCTTTATGGGAGTGTAGGAAAATGATTAACTTCTCTGTGTTGGTCTCATATCCTGCTGCTTTGCTAGATTTGTTTATTAGCTCTAGAAGTCTTCTGGTGGAGGTTTTATTTTTTTGGGGGGGTGGGGGTTGTCTTCTAAACATAGGATCATGTCATCAGCAGAGATGATTTGACTTCTTCTTTTTCTCTTCATATCTCTTTAATTTCCTTCTCTTACTTAATTGCTCTGCCTGGAGTTTTAAGGAATATGTTGAATAGGACTGGTGAGAGTGGAAATCTTTGTCTTGTTTCTGTTTTTAAAGGATATGATTTTAGTTTTTCTCCGATCAGTATGATGTTGTCCTTGGGCTTGTAATATATAGACTATACAATGTTGGGGTAAGTACCTTTTATCCCTAGTTTTTCTAAACATGAATGGGTGTGCTGGACTTTGTCAAATGCTTTTTCTTTTTCTGTCCAGATAATCATGTGATTCTAGTCCTTAGCTCATTTATGTGGTGAATTACATTTATTGATTTGCCTATGTCGAACCAACCTTGTATCCTGGGGATAAAACCCACTTGATTATGTATATTATCTTCTGAATGTGTTGTTGAATGAGGTTTACCAATATTTTATTAAGAATTTTTTGCATGTATATTCACCAGAAATGTTGGTCTAAAGTTTTCTTTCCTTGATGTATCTTTGTCTGGTTTGGGTATCACAGTGATACTGGTTTCATAGAATGGATTTGGCAGTGTTCCTTTCTTTTCTGTTTCATGGAATAATTTGAGGAGCATTGGCATTACTTCTGCTTTAAAGGTCTGGTAGAACTCAGCTGAGCATCCATCTGGTCCTGGACTTTTCTTTGTTGGAAGGCTTTTAATAGCTACTTCAATTTCAGTATTTGATATTGGTCTGTTTAAGTTTCCTGTATCCTCATGGTTCAATTTGGTCAGGCCATGTGTCTGTAAGAATTTGTCAATTATCTGCAAGATTTTCTAGCTTATTGGAGTATAAATTTTTTTAAAAAAAGTTTCTTATGATCCTCTGGATTTCAGTAGTGTCTGTACTGACATATCTTTTTCATCTCTAATTTTGTTAATTTAGGTTTTCTCTTTTGGTTAGTTTGGCTAATCTTGTTTATCTTTTTAAAGAACCAACTTTTTGTTTCATTGATCCTTTGTATATATATATATATATATTTTTTTTTATTCTCAACTTCATTAATTTCAGGTATGGTTTTAATGGTTTACTGTCTTCTATTGATTTTTGATATTGGTTTGTTCTTCTTTTTCTAGGGCCTTAAGATATAATATTAGCTTATTTTATATCTTTCCCATTTGTTTTTTGTGTATGTGTGTAGGAATTTGGTGCTATAAACTTTCCTCTTAGAACTGCTTTCATACTGTTCCGGAGATTTTGATATGCTGTTTCTCTATTCTTTTTTGCTTCCAAGAATTTTTTATTTCTCTCTTGATTTCTTCTGTGATCCGTTCCTCACTTAAAAGTATATCATTTAATCTCCAGGTATTAGAATATTCGTTTCTCTTTTATATCTTGTCATTGCTTTCTAATTTTATTCTATTATGATCTGATAAGATGCAAGGAATCATCTCTATTTTTTGCTAAGATTTGCTTTGTGCCCTAATATATGATATATTTCAGAGGACATTCCATGTGCTGCTGAAAAGAAAGTGAATTCAGTTGTTAATGGATGTACCATTTTATAGATGTGTGTTATCCTTTTGATTAATAGTATTTTTAGTTCTGAAGAGTTTGCACTTAGTCTATGTATGGATGCTCTCTCTAGTGGTGAGAGGGGTATGTTGAAATCACCCAGGATTGTTGTATTATGTTCTATTTGATTCTTTATACTTAGAATGGTCTGTTTTATGTATGTAAATGCAACACTGTTTGGAGCATAAATATTTACATTTATTATATCTTGTTGTTGGATGATTCCCTTAACCAGTATGAAGTAAACTTCTTTGTCTCTCTTCTGATTTATTTTGATTTGAAGTCTATATTGTCTGATGTGAGAGTAGCTATCCCTGCTCACTTTTGGTTTCCATTTGCATGATATATCTTTTTCCATCCTCTGCCTTCAACATGTGGATATGTTTGTCATTAAGGTGAGTCTCTTGTAAACAACATATGGTTGGGTGTTGTTTTTTAATTCAATCTTCCAATCTGTGGCTTTTGATTGAAGAGTTCAGATAATTTACATTAAAGAGATGATTTTTATTTCCTAACATTTTGATTAATTTCTAATACTTAATTCAGACTTGATTCTTCTTTAATTGACTACTCTTCTTGTGCAATTCATTCTTACCCTGGGTTTCATTTTTATTTCTTCTGCATGAAATATTTTATCAAATATGTTTTGTAATACAGGCTTAGTGATTATGAGTTCTTTTAATTTCTATTTATCGTTGAAGGCTTTTATTTCATCTTAATCCTGAAAGATGATTTGCTGGATATAGTAATCTTGGTTGATACCCATTTTCTTTCAGGACTTGGTATACATCATTACATGCTTTCCTGGCATTTAAAGTCTCTGGGTTGAGAAATAGTTCATATCTGAATCACTTTACCTCTAAATGTGACCTTCCATTTTTCTCTTGTGGCTTTTAAAATTCTATCCTTATTCTGTATATTAGGCATTTTCATTACACTGTGTTTTAGAGTTTTAGGATATTTTCTGATCTTGCCTATTTGGAATATTATGTGCTTCTTCTATTTGTGTTTCCATCTCATTCCTAAAATTTAGAACGTTTCTAATATTATTTAATTAATGAGTTTTTACATTCTTTTAGTTTGTATTTTGGAGGTTTTTTCTACCCTAATGATTTTTTTTTTTAATTTGTGGTGCTGGTCATTGAACCCAGAGCCTTGTGCATGTGAGGCAAGCACTCTACCAACTGAGCTATATCCCCAGCCCCCAGTGATTCTTAAGTTTGGTTTTTCAACATTGTTCCAGATATTTTTAATATTCTGGCCATGGTCTCTTAGCATCTTTTTTTTATTGTCAACTTTGTTTTCAAGATCATATACTTTGTCTTCAAAGCCCCAAAATCTGTCTTCAAATTGGTCTAATCTATTGGTGATGCTTTCCATTGAATTCTTAATTTAATTTATTGATTCTTCTATTTCCAGGATTTCTGTTTGGTTCTTTTTCAGAATCTCTATATATTTACTATAATGATTTTTCACTTCCTATATTTTCTAAGTTTATTTCTTACATCTGATTTTAGCTCATTGAGCATTTAAACTATGAACTCTCAAAATTCTTTCTCCAATACTTCCTCCACTGTGGTGCCCATGGTATCAGTTGTTGAAGTGCTCTGGCTGTTGAAGTTGTTGAAGTGTTTGGGGTCATTTGTTTTCTTGATTTTTCATCTACTCTTCTATTGGGATGATTATTGCCTTTTCTTTTATGCAAGAGACAATTTAGTTAATTTTTGTCACATAAGAGTTCTGAGCTGGGTGACTGTCTACGTATTGATGCTTTCACATAAGGTGTGTCCTCTACTCTTCCGAGTCTTAGCAACACTTGAGAGAAGACACTAAATTCTATTCACCACAATTACTTTAGAACAAAGCCACATAATAGTCAACCTTAGGAAAACCCCCATAATTGTTGATTCTGTTCAACACAGTTTCTCTTATCCAGGTATAAACCTGTAGTAAGGTTCTCTCTGGCCAGCTGGTCTCCTTCACTGGCTCCTTTCTGGGCTGTGGAAAGGTGGGATTTCTACCTAGCTCTGCTTCTCTATCCTCTGCCATACATTTTGATCACATGAAAATTTTGGGAAATTACAATAATCTAAAAGATCACCAGATTCTCAGTGTCAGGTATAGTTTGCTTTGAAGTATTGAAATATTGAAACCCCAAATTAATTTTTCCCAGGAAAGTTTTGATAATTTTTTTTCTAATTTTTCCATTTCCCTCTCTGTAGATTGCTAAAGTTGAATGGAAACATGGAGATATTCTAATATAATGACCTCATTTTATAGCTAAGAAAACTGACGTCCCCAAAAAAGACAGTAACTATTTTCAAGGTGATATAGGGCAGTAGCAAAGTTAGGATTAGGACTCAGATGCCCTGATTAGCTGATTAAAAGCTGATTTCAGTTTTGGAAGGGCCTATTAGCTTTGCACAGAGAAGTTTGTTTTTTTGTTTTGTTTTGTTTTTTTGTTAAGAGAGATGGTATCCCCTTTAAGCTAGCAGGGAAATTCTTTGGCCCCTTCCCTTGCCATTTCCAAGGAATATACAATGTGGGTCTTGAGGATGTCTGCAGCTTTAAGAAACAAAGGTGCACCTCCTCTGTGGTTATCCTCCCAGGGTTGGTGAGATTGTTTCTAAAGGTTGGTATGTGTTTTTTGTTTAATGCATCTTGGAGCAAGCTGTCACTCTGTACTGTTTTCTCTCTGTTTCTCAATAATCCCAAGATTGAGTGGAGACATCATCAGGAGCCACTTTCTCTCCGAGTCAGGAAAATGCCCCTTTTAACCCCACACCCTGGGTGCCTAACCCTGGTTCTGGCTCTGTCTTTTATGTTACTTATCTCCTATGTTGTTATATGGTGTTTTTTGTTTTTTCACTAATTAACAACAAAGGAAATGAGTCCTTCAGTCCCTGCAGCTCTGGTTTTTGCATATTCAGCAGGTCCAGATGCAACAGACCCATGATATTCTACAGCACTTACAAGTCAAAACTGCCCCAGTCAATAAGGTTTGTTCCCAAACTTCAGCCGATTCTTGAGGTATTTGCTCATGAACACTCTGTAGTCTTTGGTTTTCCCCTTCCTCTCTCCACCAACATCTGAAATAGCTTTTCCTGTTAAATTTTGCATGAGTATTTTTCTCTCTCTCTCCTTTGGCAAACTCCCTGCTCCCTGTTTTCTATGCCATTTTCTCCCTGGGTCCTATTGCTGAGCTCCTCTTCATTTCCTTCTTTCCTTGATGCCCTGGAAACCACTCTCTGAGATGTGGCTTACGGCTCTGTGTCACTCACTCCTACACTGGTTGATGAGGTCCAAGCCTGTGAACGCTCTTGCCTTGTCCCTGAATACCAGCATGCACTGCTCTTGTAAGTGTACCACTTAGTTATGCAAACATTAGCTTAATGTCTTTCTAACAAGAAAATGTAGATGAATATCTACACATTTTAAATATATGAATAAAAAAAGAACTCTGTAGCGTTAAAAGCAATGGAAGAAAACACAAAGGATTTTTATGATTGAATCATAAAGAAAGAATTCAAGCATTTATATTTATGAGAAAACAAAATAACCTGCATAGTACTTCCATCCTCTTGTTCAAATATGCCATCTTACTCGGCTGTCAGTCTGCCTAGCCTCTGAATCAGTCACTTTGTCCTGACACTGGCTTGGGCTTCCCTTCCAGAAATGCCTCTACATGGTTGATCACAGCGACTGTCCCCATGGCCACTCCAGCTGATGGGCAGGGTGTGAACATACTCTGAATATGTAAAGTAATGAATAATCCTCTAATGGTTTTATTCATTATGTATCTCAACGTCTGACTTTGCAAGTGCAAAAATTGTGCCTTCTGCTCTTGACACACTGCTGGACTTGAGAAATACCTAAATAATGGATGGAGCAATAGAAATGTAAGGAGGCTGAATGAAAGGAAAAGAATAAAAGTATTCTAATTCTTCAAAAGCAAAGATTTATTTATTTTTTAAAGCATTATTTTATTTTATTATTTTATTTCTTCCATATTATTTCCCAGTATTTCCCCTTTCTCTCCTCTCCCCCAAGCTCTTGGTCTTTTTCCTCTTATTTCAATTTCATAAGACCCCTCCAATACCACTACCTTTCTCTTCCTTTTGTCTCTCTAACCTCCACAACTGAGAGAAAACATATGACCCTTGACTTTTTGAGTTTGGCTTATTTTGCTTAACATAATGTTCTCAAGTTCCATCCATTTTCCTGCAAATGATATGAATTTATTCTTCTTTATGGCTGAATAAAACTCATCTCTCTCTCTCTCTCTCTCTCTCTCTCTCTCTCTCTATATATATATATATATATATATATATATATATTGAAATTTTATTTACAATTTTCATTTTATATATATATATATAAAATGAAATTTTATTTACAATTTTCTTTATTCATTCATCCATTGTTGAAGAGCTAGGCTTAGTAAAATAATTTGTCAATTATCAACACTAAAGGAACAATCAACCAAACCAATAGAAAAGATAAAATCAGGAGTGATGGGAAAGCCCCATCCTCTGAGCAGAGTGTGCTCCCACCCACGGGCCCCTTGTGGACAAGGCAAATGTGCGTTGGTTCTGCTTTGCGAAGTGAGAAGCCGACCCTTCCTTCCATCACAGTCGAATCCAGTGGCTGCTTTCCATTCCATTCATCCATTCTTCCCAGTGGCTGCTCTTTCTGCCTTGGGCTGTCTCTTGCGTTCTCTTCCTCAGCTGGACCTTGTTCCCACAGCCAGTGGAGAGACAGCTCTACAAAGACAAAAACAACCACCTCATGCTGGACTACTGGAGGGACGAGCTTGTGAGGCCTTTGCACCACCAAGTAGGGAAGGCACTCACACAGACTCTCATCGGCCTATGGCATCACCAAGCTGTCACCACAGAGCAGGGCCAAGGGCACAGAAAATTCTTTGCTCCTTTACTAAGTTGTTCTAAGCCCTTCCCTCTCCTCTTCACAGCCAGTCTTAACTAGCAAGGGTTTTCACTGTACTTTGTGATATCGTCTTCATCCTTCAAATCATTCCTACCACTTCCAGTTCTTTTCTTTCTTTCTTTCTTTCCTTTAAACTCAGGAACTTTTAAGCTATCTGGTATTTATAATTAATTTGCTCTCTGCTGTGATTTTTCCATCCCTTTTCCTCTAGACCACTTCTACCTGTCTTTACAGTACTTAGAAATTAAATAAATAAAACAAAATAAAATGGGAAAAAAAATCTCTTTAATATAACAAAATTCTTGTGCAGGTTTAACCTACACAAATAGTATTAGGCTATAACTTATGAGGGTGCCTTCTTATTTTTATTCTTTTTTTTTAAAGAGAGAGAGAATTTTTTAATATTTTATTTTTTAGTTTTCGGTGGACACAACATCTTTATTTTATTTTTATGTGGTGCTGAGGATTGAACCCAGCACCCCGCACATGCCAGGCGAGCACGCTACCGCTTGAGCCACATCCCCAGCCCCTTTATTCTTATTCTTATTTTTCAGAGCTGGAGATGGGACCCAGGGCCTGGCACATGCCAGGCAAACTTTCTACCACAAAGCCACATCCCCAGCCTGAAATTCATTTGGTTGAATCAAAAAATGCCAAGTTATAAGGGCTCAGCTCAACTGTGACTTCACTGTGGTCCCCCAGGTAATGGCATTGTGCATATCCTTTAAAAAGTCAGTGGAACAAACTGCCATTGTGCCCTGAGCAAGGGGCATGACTTGGGGGACTGCCATGACAAAGCCATCAGCTTCTGAAAGCAGCTGAGCAAAGTGTGAGGGGAGGGATGGTCTGTGTCCCAGCCATCCGTGGTCAGGAAGGGGACACCTGTGTGCCTGTCTGCTCCTCTCTCCTGTCTGCCCTTTGCAGAGGAAATGCAGTTGTCATGTCCTCTCCCCACAACAATGAGGAGAAATGGACAAGAGGCTGTTTCATCACCTTTTCCTCTGCCCTGATGCTCTGTTGGGGACCGGAGAGCAAGTATCAACTGTGTTTTGGAGGATGCAAGAGGAAGTCGCTGTCATTAACCCAATATGGGTCATTCACTGTGGGGTACAATGGTTGTAGGTGGAAATTTCAGCAGGAAAGGAAAAAAAGTTCTTTGACCCAGGAGCTTGTGTCTGGGTCTGTGAGGCCACATGTGTACGTCTGTGTCACTGTGCATAACACAGATAATGTGATACTTTACCTTGAAAGTCAACACAAAGCAGAGGAAGGATTTGGAGCCAGTGTTTGTAGAAGTCATTGCAGCTACAGAATGGAATCTAATTTTATTTTAACAAACAGGAAATTTTTCTTTTCACAGCTTAAGATGGGAAATAAATATTGTTCTGGAACGACTCTCTTTCTTCTTCTATTTGAGAGTTTTGAAGCCAAGAGAGCCCATTTGTTTTTCCACAAAATCTAGCCCCAAACCACTCTTCCAAGAGGAATAGACTTTACTTTGAAATCTTTTTCACCCTCCCCTCACCTCTTGTGCTTGCTTGTCCTGCCAATTCTTTCCTACCAAGAAGGGAAGGAATGGAGGATGGGAGTATGAAAGACAGTTGAATGAACTGGGCATAACTTTCCCACATTCATGCACAATAAGTGTAACTCCACATCATGTCTAACACAAGAATGGGATCTAATTAGAATAAGTTATACTCCATGTATGTATAATATGTCAAAATACACTCTACTATAATGTACATCTAAAAAGAACAAATTAAAAAAAAATAGTACATCCCCCTTGTCAATCACACCAAACAAAGTTTCTGTGCCTTTATATGTTACTCTGAGAGTTAAATGTACATATTTGTATATATGGATTATTCTTAGAACAGCATCCAGCTTACAGTAAGCACTATATAAATGTTAATTAATGGTATTGTAGGACATGATTAGTTAATGGATTTTATCATTGTTTCAAAGATTGGGGTGTTCCAAATAATCACTATGTGAGAACCTTGATTAAAAGTCAGTGATTTATCAGAGGAGAAATCACGGCAGCTCCTCACCTTGGCTCTCTAGAGTAGCAATTCAAATAGAAATAAACTGAGAAGCACACATGTAATGTTAAATTTTCTAGTGACCACTTCTTAAAAAGTAAAAAAAGTAATTTTAATAACATATATCTTATTTTACACATGTATTCAAAACATTATCATTTCAACATGCAATCAATACGAAATTATTTAACCAGATATTTTAACCTTTTTGTGTCAGGTGTTTAAAATTGGATGTGTATTCTACACACAGCACATCTCAGTTTGGGTGCCAACTTGACAGCATAAAAGTCTAATGCAGGTGGGTGTTTCCGACAAAGATGGTAGCTGGCCACTTCCTTCCACAACAAAGAACAAAACCAAGTAAAAATCCAATCTATTTCTCTGGAATATTTGAGTCAGAGCATCATAGTGCCATGGAAAGGTGTCAGAGATGCCATGGAAAACACAGAAAAATGATGGCCTTATAAATAAAGGAACTAAGCACATAGTATCTACCATCCCATCAGATAGGGACAAGTATCCTGACTAGATCCACTAGTGCAGTTTGGCCCTTGTACAGTGAAAAAAAAAAAAAAGAAAGAAAGAAAGAAAAAAAAAAAAACAGAAACATTGTGTGGACCTATTGGATTAGCCTGGCCCTCACACAGCCCACAAAAACTGAAAGATGTCCCAAACCTACACCAGAGACATGACCTGCTCAGACCTGCCAGCAAATCTGCCTAAGAGATGTGTATCCCAGCTAATGGTGCAATCCTCAGATCTTTGCTGCCTGGGCCATTGAAGAACCTCCACTCTTCACCAAAGTTGATTATAGCTAAAGAAGCTTCACAGAGACTACATTAAAGTGCCCAGATGGAACCAAAGTCAATGAAGCATATTCAGTTAACACCTTAGGACATACTGCCAGCAGAAAGTTTTTTGACTACAAAAAGCCACCCTACAAAATTGGCAGAGGCAACCATTCTACCAGATGCACAAATACCAGTGTAGGGACACAAGAAGCATGAATAAAACAAGGTAAAATGATGCCTCCAAAGGAACACAGTATCTCCTCGCATTAAATTCCACCGAAAAGGAAAATGATAAATTCAAAAGAATGATTTTGTGCCAGGAAACTTAGTAAGAAACTTAAACCAAATTAGGAAAATAATTCACAACATGAATGAGAAATTCAGCAAAGAGATACAGATCATAAAAAAGAACCAATAAAACATTATCAAGCTAAAGAATTCAATAAATGAAGGAAAAAATACAGTTGAGAGCCTCAACAGAAGAAGTTTTAAGCCAGAAGAAAGAATTTTTGAGCTTTAAGATGGGTCTTTTGAGAAAATGTGGTATACATATATATATACATATACACACAATGTAATATTATTCATCATTAAAAGAGAATAAAATCATGGCATTTTCAGGTAAATGGATGGAGTTGGAGAATATAATGCTAAGTGAAGTTAGCCAATTTCAAAAAACCAAAGGCTGAATGTTTTTTCTAATATAAAGAGGCTGAATCATAATGGGGTTAGCATCGGGGGGTGGGGGACAGGAGAATGGGAAGATTAGACGAACTATAGATAGGGCAAAGGGGAGGGAGGGTAAGGGAGGGGACATGGGTGTATGAAAGAGGGTGGAATGAGATGGACATCATTACCCCAAGTACATGTATGAAGACACGAATGGTGTGATATACTTTGTATACAACCAAAGATATGAAAAATTGCGCTTTATATGTGTAATATGTATTGTATTGCATTCTACTGTCATATATAACAAATTAGAATTAAAAAGGTGGATCTTTTGAAATAACAAGTCAGATATTAAAAAGAAAATTAATAAAAAAGAGTGAAGAAAGCCTTTGAGATTTAGGGAACACCATTAAGCTAGCAAACTTTTATATTATGAATATTCCAGAAGAATAAGAGAAGGAAATGATGTAGAAAACCTATTCAATGAAACAATTGCTGAAAAATCTCCAAATCATGAGAAAGATATAGGCATCCAAGTTTGGGATGCTCCAAGGACCGCTAATAGATTTCATTAAAAAGTATCCTCCCTGATCATAATACAGTCAAAGTGTTGAAAGTAAAAGACAAAGATTGAATTTTAAAATCAGCAAAAGAAAAATGTCAAATCACTAAAAGGAATCCTCACTAGACCGTCAGCAGACTTCTCTGCAAAAAGCCCTTGTAGGCCAAGAGATAATGGGATGATATATTCAAGTCCTGAAAGAAAAAAAAATGCCAATCAAGAATACTGTATCCAGGGGTTGGGGTTGTGGCTCAGTGGTAGCGTGCTTGCCTGGCATGCATGAGGCACTGGGTTCGATTCTCAGTACCACATACATATAAATAAAATAAAGGTCCATCAACAACTTTAAAGTATCTAAAAAAAATTACTGTACCCAGCAAAGCTATCCTTCAGAAATGAAAAAAAAAAAAAGACTTCCCAAGACAAGCCCACAGTAGGAAATTCATCACCATCAGATCAAACCTATAACAAATGCTTAAAGGATTTGCTACATTAGAAGCAAAAGGGTGATAACTGTCATTATGAAAATATACAAAAGAACACAATTCAACAGTATAGCAGATGCAGAAAAGAGAGTTAAGAGAATAAAATCTACCAATACAGAAAAATCACCAAATCACAATGAGGAACAGCAGAAGAGGAAGGAAGGAATGAAGGGTGTATATAAACCAAACAAAAAAGTTAAAGTAACATATGAATATGTTTTCAGTTAAAAATAACAACACTGAGTGCAAATGGATTAAATTCCCCAATTAAAATATTTAGACTGGATGAATGGGTTTAAAAAATTAGACCCAGTGATATTCTACCTATAATAATATCACTTCACCAATCCACATAGACTGAAATTTAAGACCTAGGAAAAGATATACCATGCAAGAAGAAACCAAAAACAAGGACTAGCTATACTTACATCAAATCAAATACATTTTAAATCAAAAACTGTAAAAAGAGAAAAGAAAGTGACTATTTAATGGTGAAAGGATTAATTCAATAAGAGGAAATGACTATTGTGCACACACACACACACACACACACACACACACACACACACCTCTTACTCCATGCAAGAACACCCAATTATAACACAGAAAACATTTAGTGCTAAAGAAGAGACAAGCTCTAAAACAATGAAAATGTCCTCCAAAAGCTCGTGTGTCAAAAACTCGAACCCCAATGCAGTAATGCCCAAAGATGGAGCTTTTGGAAAGTGACTGGATCATGAGACTCTAACCTCATTGTGAATTACTCCCTTTGAAGCATGAATGATTTAAATTGACTACTTGTTGGTAATTGGAGGCAAGTAGAGCATATTTGGAGGAAATGGGTCACTGGGAACATGATCTTGGAGACTATATCTTATCCCTGGTCTCTTCTCCATCCCTTCCTTCCCAGCTGCCATAAGTTGAGAAGCTTTTCTTCACCAACCTTTCCACCATGATGGTATTCTGCCTCACCTTCGGTCCTAAAGCAATGGTACCAGTCAACCATGGACAGAAACCATGAGCCAAAACAAATCTTTCCTCCTTTAAGTTATTATTTTCAGGTAGTGTGATAACTGCAATGAAAAGCCAGCTAACAACTGAGAACTTCCACTCACCCTTTCATCAATGGACAGATCATTCAGTTGAAAAATATTAACAAGAAAACATTGGAACTAAACTATACTTCAAATCATATGGACCTAACAAACATTTGCAGAATATTTCATACAACAGTTTCAGAATACCTGTTAATTTCATCATTACAAGAAACATTCTCCAGAAGAGACAGACCATCTATTAGGCCACAAGACAAGTGTCTACAAATTTTTAAAAAACTGAAATCAGAACATGTATCTTCTCTGACCACATGAGAATAAAACTAGAAATCAACAATAAAAGGAACTTCAGAAATTATACAGATACAAGGAAATTAAAGAGCATTCTCTTGCATAACCAGTGGATCAATTAAAAAAATCAAAACGTAAATTAAAAATTTTCTTTAAACTAATAAAAATGAAAATATAATATGCCACATTCTATGGAATAAACCAAAAGCAATACCAAAAGGGACATTTAGAGCAA
Organism: Ictidomys tridecemlineatus; assembly: GCF_052094955.1. Taxonomy (NCBI): domain Eukaryota; kingdom Metazoa; phylum Chordata; class Mammalia; order Rodentia; family Sciuridae; genus Ictidomys; species Ictidomys tridecemlineatus. The sequence continues at coordinate 40,726,175 of NC_135486.1, read as the reverse complement.
TAAATACTTCTATTAAAAAAGCAGAAAGATTTCAAATAATTTAATTATGCAACTTAAAGAACTAGAAAGCAAGAATAAACTAAACTCAAACTAGTAGAAGAAAAGAAATAAGAAAAATCAGAGAAGAAATAAATGAGAGACTAAAAATAAACAAACAAAAAAAGGTTAATGAAACAATGAATTAGTTTTTTGAAAAGATAAGCAAAATTGGCTGACCAGTAGCTAGAAAAACAAGAAAGCAATAAATAAAATAAAATTAGAAATCCAAATAAAATCTGAGATAAAAGAAGACACTATAAGTGACACAATAAAAATACAAATAAAGATCATTAGAGATTATTATGAACAGCTATATATCAAAAAACTTGATAACAGAAAATAAATGAAAAAATTTCTGGACCCATTGTCAAGATGAATCATGAAGAAACCAACTGATAATGAGTAACAAAATTGAATCAATAATAGAAAGTCTCCCATCAAAGAAAATCCAAAGGTCAGGTGGCCTCACTGCAGAATTCTATCAAATTTTAAAGAAGAATTAATACCCATTCTTCTTAAATAATTCCAAAAAAGTAGAAGAAGAAAAAATTCTGAACTCATTTTTGCAGGCCAGCATTGTCCTGATACCAAAACCAGATGAGAACAAACAAACAAATAACAACTAAAATAATATCCCTTATGAGTATAGACACAAGAATTCTCAACAAAATACCAGTAAATAAATTTCAACAGAAAATCAGAAAGAATATATAGCATGATCAAATGGGATTTACCCTGGGAATGCAAAGATGTTTCAACACAAAAATCAATAAAACTTCACATCAGACTGTGAAGAATGAAAACTAAATGATCATCTCAATAAATCTAGAAAAAATTCAATAAAATTCAATATCCACTCATGATTAAAATCCTCAAAAATGAGAAATAGAAGAAATGTGCTTCAACACAATAAGGACTAATATTACAAACATATAACATACATAAAACTCCTTGAAGAAAAGCTGAAATCACTTCCTCTAAGATCAGAAACAAGGCAAAAATGTCCACTTTCACCATTCTCATTCAATACAATAATTAGACATCTTAGCCAGATCAATAAGACAAGTGAAAACAATAAACAGCATCAAAGTAGGAAAACAAACAAGTCAAATTATCTGTTTATGTTGTCTACAAATTATCTGTTTGTAGACAACATAATTTTGTATATTTAAAAAAATTAAAGACTCCACATACACAAAAAAGCTCTAAAATTGGCCAACAAATTTAATAAAGTTTGCAGGATTAAAAAATTCAATACTTATTTTCATAATCTAGAAGAAAAATTGTGAGAAAGAAATCAAGAAAACAATTCTACTCAAAATAGCTACCAAAAATTAAAATACCTAGGAATAAATTCAGTCTAAGAAGTAAATGATCAAAATCACAGAACACTAATTGAGGGAATTAAAGAGAAGAGAATACAAAAAATGAAAAGATAACATGGGCTTACAGATCAGAAGAATTAAAATTGTTAAAGTGTTCATACTGCCCAAAGCAATCTATACAGATTTCATGCAATTCCCATCAAAATACCAATAGCTTCTTCACAGATAGATATATTTTTAAAAAATACTAAAATTTGTTTGAATCACAAAAGACTCTGAAAAGTCAAAACAATTTTGATCCACAAGAACAACAACATTATAATACCTGACTTCAAAACATGCTACAATGTGATAGAACCCAAAACAGTATGATACCAGAATAAAAACAGACAGGAAGACCAATGGAATAGAATAGAGAACCCAGAAACAAGTGAATGTATTTATAGCCAATTGCTTATTAACAAAATCAGCAAGAACACACATTGGAGAAAAAGTACAGTCTCTTCAATAAATAATTCTGGGAAAATTGGATATTAGTATTCAGAAAAAAGAAACTAGACATATCTCTCACCATGTACAAAAATCACCTCAAAACAAATCAAAGACTTAAATGCCTGACCTGAAACTACAAAATTATTAGAAGAAAGTACAGGGAAAATACATCAGAACACACTGTTCTGGGCAAAGATATTTTTGTGTATGTGACCCCCAAAAACACAGACAATAAAAGCAAATGTTGTCAAATGGGATTATATCAAACCAAAAAAGTTTCTGCTCTAAATAGAATGCAGAGACAATCTATGGAACAGGAGAAGATATTTGCAAACTATATATCTCATGAAGGGTTAATATCCAGAATATATATATGAAGTGGAAAAACTCAATAGTAAAAATAACAACAATCTAATTAAAAACTGGGGGAAGCTCCCAGATAGTCATTTCTCAAAAGGTGATCTACAAATGGCCAACAAGTATATGAAGAAGTGCTCAATATCATTAATCAACAGGGAAATGCAAATCAAAACCAGAATGAGATATCAACTCACCCAACTTAGAATGACTAGTATGCAACAGACAAAATAAATAAGTAAATAACAAATGCTGGTGAGGATGCAGGGAAAGGGAAATTCTTACAAACATTACTGGAAATTCGAATTAGTACAACCACTCTGAAAAACTGTACTCAGGTTCCCCTCAAAACTAGAAAGAGAACTACTATATAATTCAGTAATCCCACCACTGGGTATATATCCAAAGGAATTGAAATCAGTGTGTCCAAGAGATATCTGCACCCACATGTTTATTGCAGCACTATTCCCATAGGTGTCACCTATTCAGCATAATTGCCCATCAGTGGATAAATGGATGAAGAAAATGTGACATATATCTACAATGGAATATATGAAAGCCATAGAAAGAATGAAATTCTGTCATTTGTGGCAACATGGATTAGAGCTGGAAGAAATTGCGTTAAGTGAAAGACAAATGCTATATATGTGGAAGTTAAAAAGTTGATCTCAAAGAAGCAAAGAGTACAGTCCCAGGGCTTAGGAAGAGTGTGGTGGATGAGGCATGGGGAGAAGATGGCTAATAGGGACCAGGTGCAGCTGGATGGGAGGAATAACCTCTAATAATCTATAACACAGCAGGACAACTATGGTTGACAACAATTAATTGACTATTTCAAAATAATTAGCAGACAGGACTTTGAATGTTTCTAATGCAAAGAAATGATCTATATCTGAGGTGATAGATAAGCCAATTACCATGAAACCATCATCACACATTATATACATATGTTGAAAAGCCACCCTGTACCCCATCAACATGTGTGATCATGATGTGTTGATTAAAAGTAAAAATATATTTTTTTAAAAGTCCAGTGTAATCCTACCTACATGGTGAGACCCTGTTTAATAGAAATAGAGTCCTCATTGTTTCTATTAAATTCAAGTTAAATAAAAAGTGAATTCAGTTCCTCAATGACACTGGCTAGAGTTCAAGGGCCTCAGGCGGCCGACGGCCACCATATGAGAGCCCACAGGTCTCAGCCTCCTGCTGACTACCTCTACTCACCTGCCACCTCCTGCCCACCTACAGCTCGCCCTGGCCCAGTCATGCTCTCCTCACCCACTGCACTAGGTCTTTCCTACCACAGACCTTTGTTCACACATTTCTCTTTACCTGGAATGCCTTCTTCTCTTTCAGGACCCTTCTTTTGTCTCCTTTAATTTGAAACTCTCCTCTTCTCAGAAAAGGAAGCCTATCTCAGGAGCTCACCTCTAGGATTTGGCACTCCTTCCATTCCAGTGTTCCTAAGTCTGTTACATGCAATCGTAACTACTATGCGTGTACTTGTTAAGAATGTGTATGTGTGTGTGCACGTGCTATTTTCTTGGCTTGATTGTTACCCCTTCCAGGGGAGCATCCTTGACTTTGCAAGCCATTTTCCTCTTACCTGGACTATTGCAGAAGCCTCTTGATTAGTCTCTTGCTTCCTCCCTGGGAGGCCTTGAAAAACTCACCCTCCACTCAGTCTCCAGAATGACTTTGCTTAAAATGCAGATGAGGTCATGGGACTCCCTTGCTAAATCCTGCTAATGACTTGCCACTCTTTTTAAAATGAAATTCTAATTCCTCAGCCTGGCTTCTATCATATTCCTGGGAAATATATGTTTCTCCAACTCTTATTACATCTCCCTCATCATGCCCAGCTACAACAACCTTCCTTCTGTTGTCTGAGCACCTCAAAGCCATGTCCAATTCAGAGCCAATGCCTTGTTGAACCCGTTGTCTGAAACCCCGATGGTTGTTGGGTTCATTTCTTCTCATATGTAAGGCCTCAACTGACTTCTTGTTATCTCCACTCCCATTTCTAACCTCTGGACTCAGAGCTTCTCACAGCTCCATGCTTGTTTTCTTCATTTCTTCTTCTTCTTTTTTAATTAATTGGTTCTTTCTAGTTATACGTGAGAGCAGCATCCATTTTGATGTGATTATACAAGCATGGAATATGTTAGAGTCCCATTCTTATGGATGTGCATGGTGGTGGGATTCACTGTGTTGTTCATATATGTACATGGGAAAACTATGTCAGATTCATTCCACTGTCTTTCCTTTTCCAAACCCCTCCTTCCCCTCCACTTCCTCCATTGTCTCATCTACTGCACTTCTATTCTTCCCCTCATACTCCTCCTCCTTACTGAGGGTTAGCTTCCACATATCAGAGAAAACATTTGACCTTTGGTTTTTGGGGGCTGACTGACCTCACCTGGCTCTGATAGTCTCCAGATCCACCCATTTGCTGGCAAATGTCAAAAAGTTGTTCTCCTTTATGCTGAGTAATACTCCATTGTGCATAGATACCACATTTTCTTTATCCATTCATCAATTGAAGGATACGTAGGTTTATTCCACAGCTTAGCTATTGTGAATTAAGCTGATATAAATATTGATGTAACTGCATCACTGTAGTAGGCTGGTTTTAAATCCTTTGGCTATATACCAAGGAATGGGATAACTGGGTCAAAGGGTGGTTCCATTCCAAATTTTCTGAGCAATCTCCATATTTCTTTCCAAAGTGGTTGAGAAAAGGTAGTCCCAACACTCCAACATATCAGCTCAGGAACTGACTTGCTTAATAAGACCCCTAAAGCACAGGAAATAAAATCAATAATCAATAAATGAGAGGACATCAAACTAAAAAGCTTCCTCACAACAAAGAAAAGAATCAAGCTCTGAAGGCAGAGCCTACAGAATGGGAGGAAACCTTTGCCTCCTGCACCTCAGACAGGGCATTAATTCCCAGCATATATAAAGAATTCAAAAAACTTAAAAGACACACACACAATAATCCAAACAATAAATGGACAAAGTAACTGAAGAGACACTTCACAGAAGAAAAGAATGAATGGTCAACAAATACAGGAAAAAAATGTTCCACATCTCTTGCAATTAGAGAAATGAAAATTTAAACTCCACTGAGATTTCATCTCACTCCAATCAGAACAGCAATTATCAAGAATACAAGTGACAATAAATGTTGGCAGGAATGTTGGGGGAAAGGTGCACTCCTTCATCTCTTCTTACCCCTTTATTGATCTTTGGTTCATCTTTTCTTACACCTGTTTGAAGTTGTTTTGTCCATTACTTGCATACTTTATTTAACATCTGTCTCCTCCCTGGAATATAAGCAGTGAAGTCACTCCTCTTGTTCACCACTGTACCTTGGACCCCAGAGTCCTAGCACAATGAAAGTCTTAATTAATATTTCAAATTGTTAATCCACACGAGATCCCATGTAACTCTCACAGTTGGTAAAACCTAATGATATTTTGAATAAAAATGCTAAAGCAATATCTCAAATCACAAAGTACCTAAAAGGTGGTTGTAAAGTCAAGTCCTGATGAATACTCAGCAGGGAATGTATAAATAAGATGCAACAGGGAGGGGTGGGGACTTTGACCAACTGAACAGTGTCTGCACCATCTAGAAGGGACAAGCCATTCTGCTAAGTCTTTGCTGCCTCACAAGAATACAAGCCCAGTGTGAGCAGAACCTCTGGTTTTTCAAGAAAAGTTAGATGTTCTGATTTTTTAATAAAAAGTGAAAAGGTTGATACATAGATACTAAGTTGCAGCTCCATAGGAGTATAAAATTCCAGTGTGCTAATTGCACAGTAGGGTGACCAAAAGGATTTTGAATATTTTTACCATAAAGAAGTGATAAACATTTGAGGAGTTAGATATGTTTAACCTGACTACACAATGTGTACATGTATTGAAACATCACATGTGCCCCATTAATATGTACCATTTTTGTGGCTTTATGTATAAATTTAAATTTTTTTAATTCAAAAATTTTAGGAATTCTTAAATAATTTTTTTATTTATTAAACTGTACAGACAAAATAAGACTGCTGGACATACATAGCCTATCAGTTTGCAACTTTGAATCTTAGTGCCTTGTTTAGTTTTTATATCTTATCTCAATTTCAATGAATCTTGAGCCAAAAAAACAAACTTCAAAAACCAAAATTCATAATTTTCATTTTTCCCCTTTATATTTCTCTTTTATTTCTCCCTTCAACCCAATAACTCAGAAGTCATTGATCTTTTTGCATACTAAATCGATTGGCTTTTTATTTCCATCTTCATCTTCTTTGAATGTTTAACCAAGGGAGTGAGTCAGATAGTAGGTGCTGAAATGCATTACCCAGATCCCCTTTGGTAATCCCCTACTCTGCTGGGAATGTTCTCTGCAGATACGTTCTCAGCCCATTTGGGGGATTGTCTAAGCTGAAGAGAGCCTAAGTCCATGCTCCTTTCCTGGGGTGGTGCCTATCCACTGACTGATTGACAGAAGGATGTAAAGTCCTATCCCTCTTGGCCCAATTCAGGAAAGCTCTGAAGGGGCACACTGCCTTGGAGCACTGCAGCATAGCCCAACTCTCCCTATATCTAAATCTGTTCATTAACCTCCCTTTCATAGGTATTGCTCTAAGAGCAGCCTCTAATAACCCTGTTACACATGATGCTATCCCAGAATCTGCTACCTGAGGACCCCAAGTATGTCTGTTAATATAAGAAGAATTTGAAGCTGGATCTTCTGCCACCTGGGTGACAATAAGGACCCTATTTCTGGTGGTAGGCAAAGTAGAGACAGCCCCTAGCACAAGGTTGCAGTAACACTGGTATAACTGTTCCACTTGGATGATGAGCTGGTAGAGGGAGATGCTAGGGAGGTATATCGGGTATTTGAAAATATGATAGGAAACATAATTGTAAGGGGAGTGGAACTTGGTAGACCTGGGGAAGTTAAACTGAGGCTTTGAAAAATATATAGCAAAACACTGAATGTAGGTACTGAACCCTTGGGGCCTCTTGTGTGAAAGAATGAGAAGTTTGGAAGAGGCAAGGGGAATTTCAGGAAGGGTGGGAGGTGTTGTTGCAGAGGAGGAATAGAGGAGGATATGAGTTGGCACCCACATGATGCGCCTGGGCATCTCTTGGTTCTCTCTTGCTCCATTTTGAGAGTAAATGGACAAGTACAGCCATCCTCACCTGAGAAAGGCATGGTGACTCTGATCTCAGTGTTGAGGATTTGAGTCATGGCACCACATAGGCCCAGGGCCAGCAGAAGAACCAGCTGAGGGTGAAGGGAATGGAGAACACAAGGGGCAGGGCACCCGAGGAGAATCTGCTATGGCCTGAGTCTAGGTGTAGTAGTGGGGGCTGCAGTTTGCCCACTAACTTTCCTCTTTCAAGTTCTGAGGATCCTGGAGCCGCTGCTCTCAGGACACATATGAAAAAGTGGCACTGAGGGGTGAAGGGGGTGGGCTATGCAGACACTAACCCGCTGCTCAGGGGAAGGACTTGCTTCCCCTGCTCTTCAACTGGGAGTGCCAGAGGTGGACACTCCTAGGATGCCAGTCCCCAATGGCCTTGCTGGGAAGTCACCTTGCCTCAGGTCACACGGTCTTCTCAGAGACCCTTCAAATGACAAGTCAGCAAGGAGATATAAAGGCTCAGTACCTCCACCGCCCATAACTCAGAACACCTCCAAAGGGTCATCCGGCTTCAGAGCCCCCCTCTGTCGTCTGAGGCGTTGGTGGAGATGGCACCACCGTCCACATCTCGTCTGCTGATCCTGTTCCTTGCCTTTGCTCCTACTGGCATGGATTCCGAAACCACTCCCTTCAGACCTCCCAGATGCTGATCTTCACCTCAGGATCTGCTTCCCAGGAAATGCAGCCGACTTCGCCTTCTTGAAATCCCTCTGCCCCTTAGTTCTCAAACACTGTATTCCTGCTACCTCTCCAATGGCATTCACTTCCATCTCCACACACTCCCCTTCCTTCTCCTAGTCCTTAAGGTAAGGGTAGCCTATTTTAGTCGCTTTTCCTTGAAGGGGAAGATTTTCTGATAACAGGATGCTACCTACTAGGAGAAGCTTACACCTGAATAGGCATCAACCGATTGTTCTCCCACTTTTCACATTCCCTAGAGATGAAGCATCAATTTCTCTTGTCTATCCCCAGGAAATACAATAATGGGCAATATGTATGGTAAGTGGTCTTCTCAAGTCAAGAAGATACTGAAAGTTTCTTAATTCCTCACAAAAAGAAAATTATATTTTATATAATGAGCTGGTAGAGGGAGATGCTGGGTGGAATATCAGGTATTTGAGAAACATGGCAGGAAATATAATTTTTAAAAGAGTAGAACTTGGTAGTTCTGGGGAGTTATAATTATATTTTATAACTTTATATTTTATGATGTTATCCTCTCTCCACACACACACTGTCATTGCTGATACACACACACACACACACACACACACACACACACACACACCCTCTCATTACAACAATAAGGCAAAAACATACCTATAAAGTATATGTGGATTCCTTTTTACTGCTAGTCTTTTAGCCCTTGGCCTGACAGCCTCCAGCCTCTGGGCAGGAGAGCCAATTCCCATTTTTGCTTGCAGTAATTCTTTGATCCCATATGACCTGCAGAGTCTTGCAAGTCCAGTGGGTGGTATAATGATATGGAAAACAGAACCATTTTTGCATAGTACCTGAGTTTTAGGCATCAGTATACCACTAATTAGCTCTTCTTAGGCAAAGTCTCTGTTTTCCCATTTATAAAAATAAGAGAATAGTCCTTGACCAACCAATATGCTTTCTAGAAACATCTACAGACTAAACTAAAACTTCCATGTAGAAGTTAATAGGAAATGGATACATGTCCACAAAGACAAATTTCCCTTTGAATTTTCTCTTGTGAGACATATGCTGTCCACGGAAACTTCAAAATTTAAGCAAGTGCACGTGACTGTCATTCAGCGGTCCCAAGCCCACTCAGGACCCACAGATGACTCAGGTCTGGGTTCTCTGGTTGATGTTCTTGATCTAGCATAGAAAGAGGTTTCTGGAGGCCTTAAACCTCTGCGGCCTCCACTGCCTCTTCCTCCACTCCAAGAGGCCAAACTAGGGCTGATCTTCCAACAGCTGCCTCCTGGTGTTCCAGAGAAATCTATAAAGAAACTGCTTGCCTCTGAATTCCCCTCCACTTCTGTTTACTTTGGGGAGCCCACCCGAAGGTGTTCATCCTTTATGAGGCACATCTGTGCCACTCAACATGGGGGCCATGGAAATGACCACCCACCATGCTGAGTGCTACTCCAAGCCCAGGTAGATGTACCTCCTGTAGAGAGATCTGTGCTTTCTACTCTTTGTCTTGGGGGAAAGAGACCCACGGGGTGTCAGTGTCTAGAACCCAGGGGAATGCTGTGTTGAGAAATAAGCATATGGGAGATGTCATCACCTTTTATGGTTTGAATACTGGTGTCTCCCCAAGTTCCTTTGTTCATCTAATACCAGTGAGGTAGCATTGAGAAGTGCAGCTTTTAGGGATGCTCAGGTCATGACAATGTTGCCCTTACAAAAGGGATTAGTCAAAACATAAGCCTGAAGAAGCTTGCTTGCCCCCTCTACCTTTTGAGACCATATAGAATGTGCTAAGCAGGAGGGACAAGCCCTAACTGGATATCACATCTAAGGGTGTCTTGACCTGGGATTTCCAAGCCACCAGAACTATAAGCAGTAAATTTTCATTACTTACAAACTCAGTCTAAGGTACTTTGCTATATCGGCAGAAACAGATGAAGACAGTAACTCCTCAGAGAATTTCCTACGCTATGATTTGTCTGCGTAGAAGGCAGAGAGGGAATACTCATTGTAACTTGCAGATACTAGCTCACCTGTACTTCTGATTTAATTTCATAACAATTGGCATTTAATATTTTCTAGATGATCTTCAGGGTTGGAGTCTTCTCAGTCTCGCTCAGACCCTTTATTCCAATGTTGGAACATTACAGAGATCAGGAATTTCTTAAGTATAAAGTCTCAGCTGCTTTGCTTTAAATATGTTTAACTCATTTATTTTTTTTTAATTTAGAGAATACTGTAAGTCCTGCAATAACCAAAGTATTAGGTTAGGCTCACTTCTTTTCTCTTGCGCAGTTATCACCTCACCGACCCTGTGAGGACAGTTTATCCTCCTAAAGGCATTTCTCAGGGCTCTCTGGGCCTCTCATCCTCCTTCTCTGGCCTTTCACACTTTCCCAATGTTTAGGAAAACCATCAAGAAGCCACTGCCAGCTGTGTGCCACCCTTGATATCCAGGGCAGGAATCCAGGTCTGCCTGTCTCTTCCTCTCCACGGCCACCCACTTATGGAGCACAAACTTATTTCCCTTTAAATCTTGGCACCCAGCATGGATCTGGCACTCAATAAATAGTTGGCATAGGTAAAACAACCGTGTTCCTCTCACAACTCCCCTGCCTCCTTAGGGCTCTGTCGGTCCCAGAGCAAGTCCCGGAAAACATAAAGGCAAAATGTGACCTTTCATATCAAGCATCACCGACAATGGGGAAAAGGTGCAGTTCAGGTGATTTATTACTAAAGGTTTCCAGGAATACAGGGGTGTGTCCAAGAGCTCCAGCTTGGAAGCAAATTTCTTCCAAAGGGTCTGAGTATCAGGGCCCATGTCCAGGCTAATTAATGCGAATGGGAAAACCTGGAGAGGTGACCCTGCTAGCACACACCTTTCACCCTTGGCAAAGTGTGGGAATATCCACTGGGTCAGTAAGGCCAGTGTGGGGAGCTTACTGGGAACAGAGACTAGGCCCTGTGACTCACCTCAAGGCCACTACCAGGACACTCTCGCTACCGGCCATTTAGTGCCCAAGTCCCAGGAATCTGTATCACCTAGTTCCTTATTTTGAGGCCCTAGGAGGTGGGAGAGGAAGAAAGAGCCACCAAGCCAGAGGATTAGGAGCCTGGAGCCACAGAAGAATGGTGGCCTTCCCCTCATCCGTCTCACTCTTTTAAGTTGGAGTCTCTTCCTTCACTTTGCTAATAATGTAAAGTATCAGCTAAAAATTGCAATGCATGCATTTCATTTGAGTTTTATTGCCCTAACAGACAGCATTAGATTACAAAAGAGGACATTTTTCTTCTCAGTTTTAGCTTATTCTGATGATTTATGATTAGATACAGCAAGAGTTCATAAACTTCCCTGACCTGCTGACAGTTTTTACAGGCTCCCAGATTTATTTCCATCTCAAACTTAACAGCTTTCATGTGACTGATATTCCCAGCCTCGTAGGGTGGCCGAGCCAGGGGCTGAGAGAGCGCCTCTAATCTCCATGTTACTAATTTAAATGAAGTCTTGGTCTGTTGTTTAAAAAAGACATCAGTCATCCCGGGGAGGTTTACAGATCCTCTTGTAATGTAATGTCAGCCCCTTCTGAGATATGAGGTTTATAAAGCTTCAGGATGTTGAGTGCTGGCAGACATGCCAAGGTCACCGTGGATGGCAACAGGGAAGGGGAGGGAGGGGGATGCACTTGAGAGGGGAGCAAAGAATTCCAAAGAAATGCTGTTCTCCTGGAAAGACAGACAGGATGCGCTTGCAAAGGAAGGAACTTGGTTGTGGGGAACCAGAGTCATACTGAGGGTGGGACCCCCTTGTTCTCAGTTTAGCATGTCCCCTCTCCACCTGAGACAGAGAAACCGAGAAAATGCAACGTCCGGCCCCTTCGCCGAAGATCATTGGCTGTTTGATTGCCTGGTATGTTGAGCTAAACCACACAATTGGGTAGAGAGACCCCCAAAATGCGTGTTCCTTTCCCCACTTGTAGACAGTCTCCAGGACCTGAGGACCAGAGGAAAGGAAACATCTTTGCCCAGGCATGGAGGGACCACAGAGGTGACAGGAAACAGAGAAAGGGCTTCAATCAGGGAGTGGGGCTGAACTGGGTTGCTTTTCTCACACATTCCCATGCTTGGGTGTCTGAAGATCACTGGTGACCAGACCTTTTGACTGCCCAGGAGTGGCCTTTTGGAGATCAGATAAGAAGTGACAGGTAGAAATAAGCTCTGGCTCACTGTGGACATGAACTATGGGACTTGCTGGATGTGGAGCAGGGACACGTTTCTTTGCCCTGGGAGAGTGAGGGTATAGGATGACTGCTTCACACAGGCACTCCCTTGCCAGAGGGGAGAAAGGCTGATTCCCATACTTTCTTGAAGGCCTGGGTTCTGGACAGGAAGGTCTATCTGAGGAGGCTTCAGCAGCCTCAACCACAGACCTCCAGGGGCCACACAACACTACTGTTCCTACCTGATGTTCGGAAGCCCCAGGCACATGCCAGGTTTGGGGCAGAGGTACTGTGAATCCTCAGAGCTACTGAACATTGAAGAGAAAAAATGAAATGGATGTTCTTCTTGCCATTTACAGATGAGGCCACTTAGGCTTAAGATACTACAGAACTAGTCCAAGGTCACACAGCTAGTAGGTGAAGAGTTGAGTCTTAAATTCAGGTCTAATTCTAAGGCCATGTTTGTTTTGTCTGTAAAGCTTTGGAATCCAGGTAGTTAACCATTTCCTTTCATTCTGGGAAGAAACTGAGAAACAATGGTTTATTTCAGTATTTCTCAAAGTATGATTTCAGGCCCACCGCCATCACCAGCAATAACTGGAATCTTACTTAAATGTAGTTTCCAGGTGGGAGCCCCCCACCCACATCTCCATATTAGCATATGCCCTAGGAGATTCTTGTGCACAAAACATTTGAGAATCATTCATCTTTTCAACGTATGTAGTTGGTCCTGGAGGAATTAAGCAGCAAGGGAAATTATGCAGTTTCACAGCAATTTCTGAATTTTCTCCTCAAAAAAAAAAAAAAAGTAGTCTTGCTGTTTGCTTGACATGAATTCCTAGAACATAATATTAGGAAACAGTAAGAATAAACATACATTTCAAAGTCACTTCAGAAAGAGTTGGAAACCATCCACCATTCTGCATCATTTGTCTCTGCATCCGGAGCATCCATAGATAATGGTGATATAGAAACAGCTGGCTCAGCCAGATGTTGGCATTTGTTAACTGCAGCCATTTCCCTGTTAGAATACCAGATGTCCCTATTTGGGGGTGGATTTTTCCTCTGAAAAATCTGGTGAACTGCCTAGCAGTTTCTCAAAGAGTATCCTATGGACCAACAGTGTCCAAAAACTCTAGGGTGCTTGTTAAAGGTGCAAATGTGCCAGCTTTACTGCAGATCTACTGAATCATATGCTTGGGGGGATGGGGCCCTGGAATCTGTATTTATGAGAAGCTCCCTGGGTTATTCTTACATACACTCGGATTTGGGAATGTACCTGGTATACGTGGCATAGTCTTCCTGGTGAGATGGACCTTAGCTCTGAACCTTACTCCACAGCTTGAACCTCATCCATGGTTGCCTGGACTGCAAAATGGTTCACCACTTTGAAAATCAGTTTGACAATCTCTTATAAAACTAAAGTAACACTCACTATACAACCCAGCAATTTCTCTCCTAGGTGTATTCACCCGAGAGAAACGAAAACATATCCGCACAAAGACTTGGGCACAAATGTTCACAGCAGCTTTATGCATAATAACCCCAGATTAGAAACAATCCAAAGTCCACTACAGGTGACTGGACCGACACACATGCACATCCACACCTCAGAATATCACTCAGCAATAAAAACAAAACCTGGCCAGGCACACAATAAGGTTGACTCTCAAAAGCAATATGCTAAGTTAAAAAAATTCAGATGCAACAGTCTAAATACGGCATAATTCCTTTTAAATGAAATATTATAAAAAGAAAACTGATCTATAGTGATAGAAGGCAGATCACTGTGAGCTCAGGCCAGGGGTGGGAACTGACGACAAAGGGGCTCGTGGAGACATTTGAGAGTGACGAACTAGTTCTGTCCTGATCTCGGTAGTGTCACAAAGGTGCATACATTTGTCAAAACTCATCAAACTCTACTCTTAAATGGATGCCTTTTACTGAACATCAGTTTCAGCTCATAAAATTGATTTTTATATGTTTTGAAATGTTCAGTGAAGCCACATCCCTTATCAGCTGTGTGATGCCCGCCAAATTACTTTACTTCTCTGTTCCCTTCTCTTTTCCCCAATCCAGTGTAGTTTCCAAAATTCCATTTTGCCTCTAATTCCCAAACCCCCCCTACTTTAAAAACCTATAAGCCCCCTTTGTTCATAAATAAGCAAACACCAGAGTTTAAATGTTTACCTAAATTTTTAAAATGTTCTTGATGTTTTAAGGACATAGTCATCATCGATAACGGAATCCTAGCTGACAAAGTAAAGGAGTAAATTCTCACACAATCAGTGAGGATTTCCTATGCATTTCCTGATAATAGACACGCTATCTTTGCTTGGGTTTCATTTTGTTTGGCGGAGGATCTCAAAACCACTAGAGACTAGAGCTTAGCTGAAACATCTAGAGGCTCACACATTTTATGGGTAGTAAGTTGTAACAGGAGAAATTCAATTACTTACCCCCAAATATCCAGACAGATAGCACCCTACGTGGGGAGTAAAGGCCCCCTTTACTTTTCAGTTCTACTTCACAGTTATAGCACCTTCATTCATATTCAATCAATTCTCATTTATTACCTATCTCAGATACATGTCAGGCACAAGGAACCATCACGGGGTGTCAAAAGTGAATTAAAAAAAGGAAAGAAAATTTCTCCCCTCGCTTTGCCCTCTATAAACTCTGGAGAAGACAAGAATTTCTTTGAAATGTGCCCCCCTCATTGCCTCACCCTGTGGATGGGACCATTTCTCTGGGCTGCAGGGCCATCTTAACACCATCCTTCCATATTTCTTCTTGTCTGACTCCAAATCCCTTAACTTCCAGCTCCTCCCCTGTTCAGTTGGGTTCGCTGGTGATCTTCACAGTGGGAAGACCATGCCTCTGTCCCTCTGTCCCGTCAATGGTGCAGGTCCTCGTGGCTAATCTGGGTATTTGTTTGCACACCATTCTCCTGCTCTCTGTTACACAAGTCTCCACACCTCTCCTCTAGCCTTCAATTTTCTAAACAAAAAGATATCTGGCCTCATCACTTTCCCACCCAAAAATCTCTGTTGGCCCCTATGTCAACTAACTTGAGTGTTCAAGACCCTTGTGAGTTTTGCCACAATTTATCCAGATTCATCCTTAGTGTGTCCTCATCAAAACAACTGAGTAGTGTTATGGTGGAGAGAAAAGTCAGGGGGCCGTGAAGTTGCTATGTCTCCTTGAACCACTTACTAATATTTTCCACAAGTTCATAAACTTTTCTCTAAAATGAGGATAAAATGCTTATCTTAGTGGTTTCTGAAAATGAAAATGAATATTCGTAAGTGACTAGACACATAGTAAGTACTTGGTCGGTTATGGTCCAGCCAAACAGCATTAGTTGTTGTTGAGCAAACACAGTCCAATGCTTCCAAGGGCCGTGTTTTTGCTTGAGCTCCTCTTCCCACGGGGGGCAAATGTACCAAAGTACCCCCCAGTCTTTCCTTAGATAAATGACTTTTTTTCCTGGGTTTTCAGCCCCATAAGAGAATGTGCCTTGTGAATCAAAGCAATACAGAAAGGGATAATTGGAGGTAAGACTGGCAAGTAAGGAAAACTGCAATACTGAAATGTCATTTTAAATGACAGACGGGCAGAGAGGAGGGGACAGGCAGGGAAAAACAGATATGGATCCTATGAGGTCACATCGCTTCCCCAGTCTTTGTCGTTGAAGAACAATGAGCAGAACACAAATGCTGCCAGTGCCAAAACTGTTCCTGGGCTCATGTCACCATGCCCTGCCTTGGGAAATATAGCCCAGGCCAATATGGGGACAACGGTATAACGCCTGTCTCCTTTACAAATGCAGACCTACGCACCCCACTGATGCCAGCCATCCATTTCAATCTTGGGAATGGAGGATCAAACCATCCCCATTTTACCATTAAGAAGCACATCCTGCCACCGGTGCTTTTTTGTGTCTAACTGTAGGCCAAGCCCACTCCCTCCCCGAAGTGGAAATAGGAAGACTAAAAATCCTCCCGCCGGGGCGGGCATGGTGCTAAATTCCTCAGCAAGTTATCTGAGGAATGAAGCAGGATGAAGGTGTTCATTGACAAGCATCATGTGTCCACGGGCGGGGCCTGCCCCTCCTCTGCCAAGTCCCATGCCAGTTCCCACTGGGAAGACCCACTAGCAGGTCTCAGTGGCTAAGTCACCAGCATCACCCCTGGTGGCCACCGAAGGCAGTGCTTCCTTTCCTCACGCTCCTATAACAGTAATAAATGCTAACATTAGCATAGCAAGTGCTGTGTACTGAATACAGATAGTGTCTGCTAAGAATGATGAAATCGTCTTAGGAAACTCAAAAGAGAGAGGTCCTAGTATCACCGTCATCTTATAGAGAAAGGACCTGTGTAATTTCAAGAGGTTAAGTAACCTACTCAAGATCACACAGCTGCAGGATAGCAGAGCTGGGTTTTAAGACATCAATCAAACTACAGAGCTGTGCCCCCATCCGTGATATCTCACAGCCTTCTGCTTCCTCCCCAGCCTGCCTCCCCTCTCCTGGGATCCAGTCTGTGCACGATGGCTCTCACCAAACATGTATGTCATCACGCTCCTCTGCAGGAGCCCGCAAAAGGACTTGGTCCTCCCAGTCCACAGCCCAAGCTTAGGGATCAGGGTCCTTGTCTCCCTTCTCTCATTCAGAACCCTCCCACACTCCATTGGACTCGACATCAGAGCAATGCACATGCCATTTCTGGGGCCTTGAACTTTCCCACCATATTATCACATTCCTGAAATCTGAGTCAGAATGCTCATGTCATGAACCACAGAGATGAGACCCAACCTGTCTACCCGTCTTCACCAATTACCTGCCACTAGTTATATCATAATATGACCATGCCTTGATTCACTCCAGAAATATTTATATAAGAATTCTTGGACTTTCTTTCTTCCTTATTGGATCCCAGGCTTACTGAAGGAAAGGGCTGATTATCTTTCCTCAGCAAGACTACTGGAGACCTTGCATTTGTGACTTTAGCACAATGAAATTCAAGCCCATCGATGCCTATAATTCCACCATTAGGGGTTCATATCTTTGACTTGTATTTGTCTTGTCTTAAAATAAAAATGCTCTTAGGAGGAATAATGACCTGAGCATTTCTAGTTATTCATTCTTAGACTGGGTGAGCTGATAAGATCCAACCTGATAACAGAGTTTGAGAGGAGAGAAAGAAGAGAATACAGAAATACGAGAGCACCCACTGGAAGAGATGAAAGATACATCAAAGAAAGGAAAAGGCCCAGAGCGACCCACCTGCCTGTGATTTTGTTGCCCCGTGACACACCAGCTTGCCCCGACTGCAACTTGCATATTGAGCTCAGCATTTTGGCAAAGATTTTCTGAGACACCAGCTCATGTTCATTTTCCTTCCGAATTTTGTTCCCCACCCCTTCACAGAGGATGCAACAGTCCTGGGGCTTGGGGGTCAGGCTTGACCATTGGTCTATAGTCTGTCTGCCTATCTACCGAGCAGCCTATCACCCTCCTTCTGTAGACAACCACATTTCCAGAACTGGACTCTGAGATGGAGGCTTGTGTTGCAAAGTAGAATTTGGGGCACGGAGCCTGGCATCTGAGGTGCTTCCTACGATCTATTATTTAGACGCTTTCATTTCCAAGAACAAAAGCTCTCCTCCTCCCACCTCTCCATCCCTTCAAAGGGCACCACCGTGTAGTGACAGAAGCACATCTTGATATCATTTCTGATATCCATAGGTTTCAGCAATCAGTCACTGGGTTTTGTTCCAGGAAAAAGCAATATTCTTTGACAAATAAGCCATTTGCCGAGCAATTTAAATGACATTGCAAAGAGTGACACTACAAAACCCATGTGCCTGTTTTCCTTGCTCCTTTTCACGGAGAAACAGCTAATGCCCCAGATAAAGAGAGCAGATCTCATGTGACTTCTAACATGAAGGCACAGCACTGTACAAACAGCCTCTGGAAAATCAGCCCTGGTGGGTCACTCCGGTTAGAAGGGCCCCCATCAAGCTGCCTCTTTTCCACACTGTCTCAGAAAGGGAAAACAAGCCTCACTCCCAGGTCCTCGAGGCTTTTCCCAAACGCCTTCCGTGCCTTAAACGTGTTTCTCCTCTTGGTACAAATGTGGCAAAGCCCACGGTCTCTCAGCCCTGGAACTACCACCGTGGCCTGCTTTAATGTGGGGCGTTCCCAGGAGGCAGATGTTTTAACTAGCAGGGGAGAGAAAGATCTGTTTCTTATTGACGGAACCCTAGCCTGTGTAATAGAACTTCAAAGATGCGAGGCCAGATTGGGCAGGCAACATCAAACGCTTGTGACTGGTGCTAAGTAAACTTTGTATTCTGACATACAAGTTCTTATCTATTCTGCTCCAGACTTGAGAGCAGGAGGCTGCATCTAACCAAATCACATTGTTTTTCCTCACAGCTGCCAACTTGGAAAAATATCAGGGCACAAAGGGACCATTAAAAAAAAAAAAGAAAGAAAGACACACACACACACACACACACACACACACACACACACAGGAACATGTTTTTGTTAGTTCCTAAGCAACACACCATTGCCAAGATGGGGACTCCAAGGAAAATGAGAAGATATTTGCTACACTTCCTATTGAAGCTACTCACTAATCCCAATCTTTATAATTTCTTTATAGAGAAATTAAAAAGTATGGACTTGGATAAAACCTGTGTCTCCCCACCATCCGTACCCTGTCCCTGTTTCTTTGATAAAGAGCCACTTTTTAATGAGGCCAAATCAATGGTTTAATTATATCTAAACTCAAACAATGAAGCTATTTCCTGGCTTTTTTTTTAAACAAACTAAATTCATTTATTTTTCAAATTGTTTAAAAGGAATTATATTCACTTTGGATTATCTGCTTTTTCCATTATTAAAAAAAAAGAGAACTTTAAAATGTGTTTCATTTCAATGTAACTGGAACATAATAACATTTCCCTAGTCTGGGAACCAGAGAAAATCAGTAGGACCATCTTTCTATCAAAGTCCATGTGTGCTTCCCTCATGTGGGCTTGTTTCAAAGCACCAGGTTATTTCCTCTGAGAACTTCTATGTGTGTCTATCCTGGGGAAGGGAGGAAAATCCCTGAGAAGGAAATTGATTTTAAACCTGGGATTTTCCTCCTGCCTTGGGAACATGTTTGTTTAATCAGCGGGTCCTTCTGAGGGTCTTGTGTGTGGGATCTGTCAGCAATAGGATCACAGCTCCAACCCTGCCTGCCACAGAGCGTGGCCTCAGGACTGTCGTAAACAGGCAACTTTGCCTACCCTTTCCTCTACCTTGAAATTCATAGCTCCATGGCCCAACCCCATCCTGATTCCCTTTTACCTCTCCACATCGAGTGTGAGCTATCCACATCTAGAGGAGCCTAACAAGAGACTCTAGAGACCAAGACCATGATTCTCAACCTTTGGTGGGGTTTAGAAACACCAGACCCTGATAGCCTAAGAATGTCCCAAGGACTAGCAGCTTCAGCATCACCTGGAAGCCTATAGGAAATGCAGAATCTCAGGCCCTGCCCCAGACCTTTTGAATCCAAATATGCAATATAACAAGATCCTCAGGGAGATCTGAAAGGCACTGCCCCACTCTCTATCCCTGAAGCTCCAGGGATGACCTGAAGTGACATCCTGGATTCTTTGTCTCAAAGGTGCCCACTGTGACTCTGCCATATCCCAAGTCCAAGAACCAGTGGTATATGGCACCAAAGCACTAGCTTTGGGGTCAGACAGACCAACATTGCAATTTAATCTTCTTAACTTATTAGTCAATGATCGTGAGCTATTTTGAAAGGGACTAAAGGGACACAAAGATTCTGAACATTCAGGGAGCTATTTATATAAAGACCCCTCATAAAGGCCATTGCTGAGGTCCCATTTTCCTTCTACCCTTCCCTGTTCATATCTGAACACTATGTCCTCATCCCAGAAATCTCTACCCTACCCTCCTCTCCACTCCCCAAGTTCCTATTATCTAAAGCATTTTAAAATCCCAATTTCCTGACACTTCAAGGCCCTTTCTTCCTCTTATTACTCCCGGATCATCATAACCCCTTCCCTTCCCAGATGTCAGCTCACTAAAACCCCAGTTGAATGTCGCTGTCTCTGTGTCCCCATCAGGACCTGGCCCTGTTCCCTATGCTAAGAAGATATCTCATAAGAAGTCATCCTTCCAAACTCCTTTCAATGTCATTCAAAAAAGTCCCCCATCGTACAGATGGAGGCAGGGAAGAGTAGGTATTTCCATTTAACATTAGTCTATAAAGGCCACATCTTTGCAGGCAAAAGTAAGCGGGATATTGAAGCAATTCATCTATTCGGTGAAGCAATTATTAGACCAAAAACCTATAATTGGAAGACACATAAGCATTTAAATACTAATTTATTTAGCATATTCGGCTGTCAAGTCTGATAGTGTTAATTATCAGAATATGACATTATTTTAACTTCGGTTTCTGACATAAAGTCATTTTATAGCATCTCTCCCTCATGGGTGCTCTAATAAAAGAAGTTCAATTCGGTCCACCCATTCTCATTAGGCTGGTCTTACAGTGACAAGAAAGAGTGGGCGGGATCGCCGTTGCAGGGTGTTATGGCCCCTAAAGTGGCACAGGGTGGGGCTGGATTGCTCAAATTCATTAGATAATTTCTCACCCCTAAGTGCCATTTGACCTGGGTCAATATATTCTTAATTCACTTGATAAAAAGTGGACAACTGCCCTGAATGACTCACAGGCCAGATGATACTTGCCCAGTGACCCAGAGGTCCCATTTCAATTATAGAGGCCAATGGAAAGTTCCTCCCTGGCAAAGAATCAAGTGTCTCCCCGGGGAGTGGGAGTGGGACTGGTAGCTCATGGTCTACTATCCTGGTCCGAGAATGTGGATCTCCATGGCTTCCAGGAAAAAGTGGATTCTTCCTTGGGGATCCTAAGAAAACTGGGGTCTCTTTTTCAGTTGGAACATAGGTCAGTGACAGGCAGAATTAAAGCATCAGAGCCTTGGTCTTCTGAGAGGGTTGGGGGTTAGAGGATGGTGCCAATGGAGAGAGGTGCCCTACCCCCTCATGTGGACCTGTTTATGAAAATCATGGTCATATTCATATTCCCTCCCCCCACCCCTCTCTCTCATGCCTACTATGTGCCAGGAATCTTCAATCCTTAAAATAACACTGAACTGAATACTCTAGGTACCCTTTTGACAGATAAGAAAACTGAGACTCAATGAGGTTAACTAACTTGCCCCAAATCCTTCAGCTAACAAGTCACAAAACTGGGCATCACATGCAGGCCCCCAACTCTGAGTACCTCTGCCTGCTAACCCGCCTTCGGCAGGCAGAGTCTGATTAGTGTTGCCTTTGCTCCCTCAGCCCATCTCCTTCTAAACAAAACAGCACAGGTCTCTCCTCCGGTCTCCAGTTCCATGTCCAATTACTTTCTAAGGGAGCCCACATCCTCGCACTTGCACTTATCGATCAAAGAGCACAATGACTTCAATTAACTTCCTCTGAAAAGGATTTGGGTAAAGTCTTTGGTCTCCTTGAGGCTCTATGCTTTATATTTCTTTGCAGCCCTTTCCAACACTTAGATAATGTCTCCAACTCACCTCTGGTTCTCAATACCTGTTTGTTGAATGATTAAATGAGGCAATGACTACTGAATGCTATTCGGGTAGTAATTCTATGCTTCTGCCCTGACCACAAATGATCTATTTAATTGATTTTAGTGACTCCACAGTAGCTGTTATATTACCTCAGGGCAAAATTACTCATTTCTTGCTTCTAAGACCTAGTAATTTATATGCTGAACATGTAATAATCTATTATATCAAATACCCACTCTTATTTGAAAAAAAAATAGCTCGCCGCTGAACATAACAGCCCTAGATACACAAAATAAGTACAGGTGACTTATGAGTTTACACAAAAGAACCTTCTGTTCTGGATGCAGCTGTTTCAGAAAAACACAGCTAAGAGTATAGAAGGAAGCTAGGTAGGTAAATATTAGGAGAGGCCTTTAAAAGCAGCCTTGATCACTGGATCCTGAGGATGTGTTTGTTAGGCAAGGATGCCCTAATAATGCTTAATATTGATACAGCATTTACAATGCAACAGACAGGCAATGGGAAAGCTGGGTTGTTGTTTGTTTTGTTTTGTTTTTTTTCCTGAAGATGGGCAAGTAGGAACATGATAGGCCAAGCTCACAGCCTCAAACCTGGCAATAAGACACCCAACAGGAACTAGCAAAGACCCAGGCACCAGAGAGCTGGGGCTGCCTGCATAATCTGCTAGAAATAGCCAAGGAGCAAAGGAAACCATGTTGCCAAGCCCAGCATCCCTGACCACTTCATATGGACTCTCCAATAGGTAGAAGTATGTTGGGGAGAGCAAAAAGAAAAAGGAGCTAGGTGCTGACAGAAAACAGCCCATGTGCTCCTCCCCACTTCCCTGAATCTCTGGGGCCACTGGATCTGTGGCCACATGTGCTACTTCCCACCAAGAGTGGTTGTATGCTAGGCCTGTGACAGTCTGCAGAACCTGCCTCTTTTTCATCTTTCCTCTTTGACTCACAATTCCCAAAGCCAGAGCTTCCATAAAGAACCCTGTTCCCATCCTCTCCCCACGGTCAAAAACAAAAACCTCTCTTGGAGTCAGGTCCAGCCAGCTTTGAATCCAAGTATCATTATTTGTAAACCTGTGTTAGGGAGCAAGTGACTTTATTTGGCAGAGCAGCCGTGTCCTCTTTAAGATGGGCATAATAGTGACTCCTTCATAGACTTCTACCCAGGCTGATGATATGATAAGACAAAGAATCTACCAGATACCTGGCACAGGAGAGCATGCTCTGTAAATCTTAGCTTCCTCACCTGTTACTCTTGTTCTTTGTCCATCTAAGCGGCTCCATCTTCTGTTGGTGTGTAACAAGGAACAGCTGGTCAATACCTGGTGAGGTTTTACTTCATTCCATATGTCCTTGAAATGAATCTTCTGTCCTCTATACTCCTCCTCTTACCATAAACTTGTTTCCTTTCATCTCTGGAAAATCTGGAAACCAGAGGATCATTCAGTCTCTCGTGGAAAGGACGGGCACTGATCCGGTTGACAATACCCCAGAGCAATCTGGGGCCTAACTAGCATGCTAGTTTGGCCAGAATTCTCCCAGTTCTAGCACGCAACCTCCCATGTCCCAGGAAACCCCACATCTCAGCAAACCAGAGCAGTTGGTCATCCTAGCTGTGTGCAAGGTCACTTCACAGTCAAATAGAAATCATATCACTACTCAGATTTGCAAAGAAGAGAAAGTGACATCAATAAAAACCAGTCAAAAATCATCATGATACACAGGAATCCTATGCTGCAGAGGCTGAGTGTGGTTAGGCAACAGAGGGTCATCTGGGAATGGTTCCACATGGGACATCAAACACTATTCTTCCAGGCAATCCACAGACCAGACATAAAAGGCAATGGAGTCTTCCAAAAGGCAGTGGAACACTCAGAATACTCTTTAGGTCTTGATGATGATTGAAAAGACAGCAAATGTACACGTGGAAGTAAGGTGGTTATGATACTAATTTACTGACATTGCTGACAAAACCAGCCAGAGTAACCTTCCCAGCCAGGAATGGATTCCCTACCATTGCAACACAAGAAAACCAAAGTCTAGACTTTGCAATCATTCCGACATTTAGTCAATACCCACTCTGCCACACCAACCAACTTGTAAGACCTGGAGAAGCTGCCAATCCATCTATGTCTAGATTTCCTGGAAAATTAATACATGTTTATGGGTTGTTGTGATACATTAATCACAGCTTTCATTTCTGGTCTTATACAAGATCAGATTGGTTGAAGACTCTCCCAATATGAAACACCTAGAAAATGTTGAATAGATAATTGAAACTTCTTTGAAAGAGCTGGGTTTATAAGAAAGAGAACTTTCCAGGGACCCAAAACAAAGGGAGAACTGAAAACCAGAGTAGAAACCCTGAGCTGATTCTAAAGCTGTCTGTGGGGGGATAGAGGCTGTCAGATTTGGATATGCAAGGGCTTGGGTGTAAATGGCCACATGAAGCAAGGAAGTGAAATACAACATTCTCCTTTCCTCCAGATGAAGCCAGAAGCCTTGAAGTGCTACCTTAGTTGTAAAATAAAATAAACATCATCTGCACTCTGACTCAGGAAAGTGGTCAAGAAGTTTAGCTGTCTTTTACTAGGCTCTGGATGAGGAAAAGAAATGGTGTCCTCTGAGAATTCATGGTACAGGCCTGCCTTCAAATGGGCCAAGGATCCACATTATTCTGGATGCATGGCATAGAAAATTATTAGAAAAACATGACTGGGGTCTATGACTCTATTTGCCTAGCAGAAACAAATGGAAAAGTGTCTCTGGAGGGGCATAACCTTCCTGAAACTGCTGAAGTCCCTCAAACAAATGTCCCCTGGCCGTAAATGACAATCCATATTTATGAAGAAGCACACAAAGAAGAATCCACAGTAAGCAAGAGTCAGCAGACCCAGGAAATAACAGAATTTTAACCCCTGAGAATACCCAAATAAAGTCAAAATTGAGCTAAAAAAAAATAAATGTTTACAACCACAAGCACTTAAAGAATAAAAAAGTCAATATGTAATGAAATGATAATTATACTGGGAAAGGAAATAAATATAATTTCTACAGATTAAAAAAAAGATTCAGTGATAGATTAATCAATAGCTAGACACAGCTGAAGAGAGAGTGAAGGGAAGGATGGATCTAAGGATGAAAGTTCTGAAGGCACCCCCATTTACTATATCAAATAGAGGACACCCAAACAGCAGCATAGGATACCAAAGAAATAGGAAAGCAAGGCTAAGATGTGAGGATGATAGAATGAGACATTTGAGCAAGGACCTAGGGAGAACTTTGGGAGGAGAAATGTAATATTCAAAGATATAAGATCTAAGTTTGCAGAATTGAGAGAATATGTACATTCATTATCCTTGAATGCACTAAAAGTTAATTTGTACCTAATCTCATTGCAATGAAAGCACAGAGCATGAAGAAGAAGAAGAGAAAGAGGAGGAGGAGGAAGAGGAAGGGAGGAGGAGGAAGGGGAAAGTTAAGTAAAACTTTGGAGAAAACACTTTTTCCTCCTAGCATTTCATCATAAAAATTTCAAACACAGAGCAGAGCGGACAGAATCTCATGATGAATATCTATATAACCATTAGGTTATACCATTAATATTTTTTAAAATTTTTTTTTAATATTTACTTTTTGGTGTAGATGGACACAACACAATGCTTTTATTTTTATGTGGTGCTGAAGATAGAACTGGCATCCCGCCCGTGCTAGGTGAGCGCTCTACCACTGAGCCACAATCTCAGCCCCAACCATTAATATTTTACTGCATTTACTCTTTCACATGTTTATCCATCTATTCAAATCCAGATTCATCCATCAATCTCTTATTTGTGTTTTATTGTTGCTATTTACTACAGTTCTCCCTAATTTCCCTAATTTCAGTCACTCTAATGGCTGTGTAGCTGTATCTAATTTTGGTTTTAATTTGTATTTCTCTCATGATTAATAATGTTGAATACTTTTTCATGAATTTATTGACCAGATATGTATCTTCTTTATTGAAATGTCTATTCAAACGTGTTGCTGACAACACAGGAACAAAACTAAACAGAAAATAGAATTCTATTTCACCAGTCAAGGTCCAATCAGGAGACTGAAACCATAGAAGTAATTTAAATAGGGAAAATTTTGTAAAGTGAATTATTAACTAATAAAAGGTAGCCACCATCCACGTGGGCAAAACAGATTTTAAGGGGCAAAGAGGTAAAAACTACAGACCAACTACTCTTTGGGTTGGGAAATAAATGAACAGGGAAGAAAATTAAAATCTCAGGGGAGGAGATCCTCAAAGCTGAGATTCATAGCTCTGGGTAGGAGGCATAGGTGCCATAGGAACAGGGTGCCTGTTGATGTGGTAACAAAGAAATTGGTCACCACTGAACCATGAGAGCTGAGAGTCACCACCTAATGTGGTAACTAAAAAAGTGACTGGAAGAAGTCACAAATAAACAAGGATTTCTATATCTTGATCTGCTCACTACTGAACTATAAAACAACAGAAGGGAGAAACATTCCCCCCACTTTCTTTTTTCCAGCCTTGCAGTGTCCCTCTAGTGCCCTCTATTGGCAGAAACTAACACAGAGCCATCTGGCAAAGGAGAAATGTAATATCGTGTTTAGGTCCAATATCACAAATTATGACAAAGAAGGGCAATTTCAGGACAAAGAGGCAATAAATTAATAGCATATTAGTATCTTAAAAGTGCTTAGAAAAAAAGTATAGCAGTGAACATAGACTTCTATACCCAGTTAAACTATCATTCAAGCATGAAGCCATAATAATGACTAATACCATTTTTCTTTGTTATACAACACATATAAGAGAAAATATGTAACAATATAGGTAAGTTAGGACTTTTTCAGGTAATCAAAACCTGTTAACTTATTACAGGAAGACCTTCAATTCAAGAGCTACTCAAGTGCTTCCCCTTAAGGAGAAAATTAAATCTAGAAATAAATAAATAAAATAAACTTGAAAAACAAAAGGTAACCAAATTAATTGGTAAGCTTCTGCGTAAATTAGATGGTAGGCAAAGAAATTTATAAGTTTATAAATTTATAAATAAGGATAGTATGAATCCATAATGATAAAAAGAAAAATAATTAGAAGTATAAGTGTAAAGGATAAATAAAATATTGAACCACCATATGAACAACAGGAAGAAATGATCATAAACTGCTTCACATTTCTTGTATTTTTGGAATGTGGGCACAGATCAAGGCCTTACCACTTAATGATAGGCATTCCCTAGAAATGTTTAACACAACCCTGGGTGATAGTTTTTAAATCAACTGTATGCTATAATGTTAAATTTACTCAAAGAACAGAAATAGAATATATACACATAAAAATCAAAATATAGAAAAAAATGGTTCAATGAAAAATAAAGTAGTAATGGAGACAAAAAAAATTGTTTTAAAAATTAAAAGTGGAAGAAAATAGTCCAAACTTATCAGTAATTCCAATAAATACAAATAAACCAAACTCCCCAAATAAAAGACAGATTTTTTATCACCTTTTAAAAATTCAGCTAGATAATCTGTACAAAATATATAGCAAAAATATAAGTACATATAAATATTAAAAGTAAAAGAATAGGAAGAAAAACTTTCTGGATTAATATCAATAATAAAAAGCGGGTGTCATACTGTTATGAGATGAAATAAATTTCAAGAATTTTTAGAGATACAGAGGGCACTTTTTACTGATAAAAGGAAAAAATTGTCAGATAAATAAGACAATTAAAGTGTCTATTCAAATAAAAACTAACCTTGAAATACATAAAACAAAAGTCAATAGTTTTTTTTAAAGAGAAATTGACAAAGCCATCATCGTGGTGAGAGATAATGTACTTGTTTCAAAGGAGTAAATCAAGCATTGAAAAAAATTAGCAAAGATATAGAAGAATCAACAACACAGTTAACAAATTTTAAATGAATGTAAAACACTGTTCAGGAAATTTTATAGAATAGATTCTTTTCAAGCACATATAATAAAAGGTGGTCATATGCTAGACCACAAAGCAAACTGAAACAAACACCAAAAATTGGTATTATACAAGACCAAATGCCTGATCAGTATACAAGTCAGAAATTAATTACAAAAAGTCTTTAAAGATTGTAAAAGCATAGTTCTAAGCAAAGTGTGTAACACATCCCCTGACAAAGCATAACAGCTTTAATAATGTTAAATGTCACCTCATTGACATTGGCAAGCCCAATTCCACATTTCCCTAATGGCTAGCATCTTACAGATGGATGCTCAAGGTCAGAGATGAAAGCAGGCTCCTCCAAACAAGGGGAAGAAACCTATCCTCTAAGGATACTATACACGCATCCTTGACTCCTTTGGGCTTGTAACCCCAACAATTGACTTCCAGGAATTTAAATGTACTTTCAACTGAAAATTTGCTTATCGTGGTCTTCATGATTTAGACCCAGCAAAGTTGAAATTTTTCCTCCCACTGTTCCAAAGCACAAAGTGACTTTCCCAAAGTTGAATTTGGCTGTCTATTCTCCAAAATACTGAGGAAAGGCGGGGGATACACACTGTGGCTAAGGTGTGCTGATGGGTAAGGGGGACCCTATGGGTAAAAATGTTTTCATGTTTATTCAGAGATGACCCCCAAAAGAGAGGTCACTGATCCTAGAAAAGAAAGAATAGGCACTTCATGAAGAACAGAGACAGTGCAATAATGGTAAGGCAGCCCAGCTCTCTGTATCCCTACTCTGAACACATGAGTATCCACTTACTCTGAGCACCTGACACCTCACAAGGTCACCCTTGTACCAAGGGTAGAGTAAGCTATTGCACCTTAAATGAAATATACTGAAAACCTAATTTATCAGTCTGCCTCTGATGAGACAATATATATAACTTTAGTCCTCCAAAGCATACATTCTCAATAGGGGTAATATTGCCACCAAAGGGGAAAAGTTTGGTTGAAGAGGAACAAAGAAATTTAGATATTGTAATGATTTGTGGCTTTCCAAAGGATTCCTATACATAAATAATATGCAGTATGTCTTGGTCTACATTTTCATGGTGAAAAAGGGGTAATTAAGTAAAAATTGGCTAAGACCACTTCATAAAAGGGCAATAATGAGGAGGAAGTTTGAGAACTACTGCTCCAGAGGAAGAATGGACAGATCTCTCCAGAGGAAGAATGGACAGATGCATTTGAGTCTAACAATCAGATCCTGCCCAAAGATAACCCTACACATAGACACTAGACAGACTAATTAACCTCTCCTTCATTACAAGCTCTTTAAAAAATTTAGAATTTTAAAATCTTTATTTCAGGTGATATGTATTAATTGTACACATTCATGGGGTTCAGTGCAATATTGGTTTCATGAGCATGTACTGATTAAATAGGGATAATTAGTATTTCCCTCTTCCTATCATTTTTTTCATGTTTGGAGACTTTTGAGCTTTTCTCTTCCAGATCTTTATAAAATATATAGTAAGCTATCGTGAATTACAGCCATTACCAGCTTTTAGATTTCAAGAAAAGGCATCAGTCATCTTGGTGAAAAACCCAGCTCTCAATTTTCCGATCAACTTTTCCAAAAATATTTCTATGGTACTTTCTGTATCTGTGCTATACAATATGGCGGCCACTACCATAGCATGCTGGACATATGACTAGTCCGAACCGTGATGGCAGGGAGTATAAAATGTTGATGAACTTCTCCATGGCCCTCTTCTATGCCACACATTTTGTTTGGTGTGCCCACAATTTAAGGCTCTAACTGCTTTTTACCAGAGACATTTCTCAGAGTTGTGTTTGCAGGGATCAAGCTGGGGGCATGAGATAATGTATTTCTAGGAGAAAAGAGCAGGCTTGCCCTCTGCTTGTTTAGGGTAAGTTCCCCAAACTAGGTGTCCTCCCTGAACCCACAGTAACACAAACCCATGGCATGTGTGGCATCCGTCTGGGCCCTCCACATCACCCTGGTGAGATTTGAGGGGTTTCTGCAGGGCCCATTCTCAGCTCATAGAGGCCACCTGAATTCCTGGCCACATGATCCCCTCCACGTGAAAGTCAGTAATGAAAAACTTCTTACTGCCACCTTTGTAATCTCTCTAATTTCTGTACCTCTGACCTTGAGAGTCCTATGTAAAGGGCCATATGCTTAGGTCAGATCCACCTGCTTTATCTCCCTATTTCAAGTCAGCTGACTTGAGATCTTAATTATACCTGCAAAATCCCTTCATAGCAATGTTGGTTAAGTAACCAGGAAAAGGTGAATGAATCAAGGGTTGAGAATCACTGGAGTCATCCTAGAGTTTTGCCTATGATAGGGGATGAGAGAAACTGATGTTGTGTCATGAGTTGTTGAGGGCCATAGCCGAGTCGGGATGACACATGGCATTTTTGCCAGAAGTAGTGGTTGAGAGGTGACGCCAGCGAGCCATTAAGATGATGACTTTTGAGTTCTCGCTGAGTTCCAGTTGAGCTCTCGTGGGGATTCCTGAAGAGTTTGCGTTGGTTGGTGAAGTTCCGGTGGAGGGAGTTCCGGGTGGAGTGTGGTGGTGGAGTTCCGGTTGGAGTGTGGAGGAGCCACATGGGTGGTGTTTCGGAGAGTTCCTGGGGAGTGTGCTGGTGGAGTTTGGAAATAAAGTTTGTTCCTGCTTGAGTGGCTCGTGATTTGTGCCCAGCCAGACTGCGGCAATGAATAACAAAACCCTTTATCTCTATACCAAAAGTAGTGTAAGTAGCTTTTAAAAAGGTAAAAAGTCAACCCCACATCTGTCCCCAAATTTATTGGATTTAAAAGATTTAGTATTAAAACGACAGTATGTAAAAGATCTCATTAATTTTTTTTATTAATTACATGTTGAGATAATATTTTATAATATTTAGTTAAGTAAAATGAATTATTAAAAGTAATTTCACCTGATTATCTGTACTTTCTAATGTAGTTACCTGGGGAGAAAATTGAAATTACAACTGGAAGAGGGTTGCATTATATTTCTATAAGACAGTGCTAATCTCCATGTCCAGCAGCTAATACACTGAAGTTCTGGGTCCTAGGCAGGGTTTGTCATATAGCAGCCCAAGAGCCAACTGTATTCTGCAGATGTTTTGTTTGGCCAGCAAGGTGTTCAAATTTTATTATTTAAATGCCTTCATGTGGATCACGTATCTCACAGTATGCCACAGGCCCCACTATTCTCTATTGATCTTCATCTGGCTTATATCACAGTTATACTTTTTCAGGCATATAGAAAGATTATAACGTGGGAGGGTTATCAAAGGGCAGTGGTCAATCATACATTGATGTACATGACTTAAAAGAAATCTACAAGTTTCAGAACACAAGAATCCTCATTGGGCAGCTCAGTGGCCTTGAACCAGAAGACCTGGGTCTAGATCAAGCTCTATCGTGGATTCAGGGAGAGAACTTGAGCAAGTCATCTGCCATCTATGGGCTCTGTTTTCTCAATGCCAAAGATAGAAGGTCTTAAGTTCTCTCTGAGGATTTCAATTTGATGGTTTTGCTAACTAAATCTACTAAAGTGTGATACATGGATAAGTAGGACTCAACAATGCTTGCTTCTATCTTCTTGGTACAGGCTAAATGTCCCTTATATGAAAAGTTTAAGGGAAGTATTTCAGATTTCATTTTTTTCCCCCAGATTTTGGACTATTTGCATGTACATAATGAGATATCCTGGGGATGGCACCCAAGTCTAAACATAAAAATTCATTTATATTTCATACTCATCTTATACACATGGCCTGAAGGGAATTTTCCACAATACTTTTAGTGCACCTGTGCTTTAACTATGACCAGTCACATGAGGTCTGATGTGGAATTTTCCACTGGTGCTGCCATATTGGTGTTCAAAAATGTTTTGGGTTTTGGAACATTTTGAATTTCAGGTTTTCCTGCTAGGGAGGCTCATTCTGTATATAATTACCCTTGCTCTAACTGGTCAAAAAGAAAGGAAAGGAGTCAAGAAGACTCAAAGTCCTACATAGCTCCAGTGGTAGTTTGTCAAAGAAGGAAGTCAAAACATTTGGCTACAGTGTTGTTTTGTGTTCTCTGTGGATATAGATCATTCAAGTTTTGGCCCTGTACCCCAAATGGTAGATAATCAAGAGCTGGCAGCATCCCGATACCTACATCTGCTCCCCACTCCCTTCCTCTCCTGACAATGGCATTTTGTAGATCCAGAGGCAGATGCTGCAAGCTGGGCCCCAGTGAATGTGAGCAGGGGTTTGTGGCTGGCAAGTTCCCCCTCTCTCTTTCTACCCATGACATCTTTTTCATAACCTGAATTTCTTTAATTAAAAAACATCTGCCAACTCCTGTTATCTGCAAAGATGCGCCATAGCAACTCTCTTTGAAAGCCCCTTTTGTAACCGATGCAAACAGGTGGAAGAAAAGCCGCTATAAAGCCCCCTGAGTTTAAAGAGAGAAGAGGAAGGGAAAGGAGCTCCCCTGTGTGTGTTGTGTGTCTGTGTGTGTGTGCATGCACAAGCACATGTGCAGGAGTGTGTATGTGTGTAACACAGGAGGATACAGATGGGTAGCTGTCTCTTGCAATTCACCCTTTGAAAAAGTTTTTCTTCTCTATCAGAGAGGGGAATTAGAGAACATGAGCATGGTACCTCTGGTACACATATCACAAAATGACTGACACCTTGTGAGAAACCAAACATACAGACAAAAGAATTCAGTGAGTTAGCCTCACTTGTTACAACTCACAGTGTATTTTGGCCAGAGTGATTCTGGTGGATTCAGAGAGAAGAGACTATCAGGTCTCTGATGCTTTTGTCCCCTGCCCCATGAACAGTTACTTCTAAAAGAAGCAACTCGGCAATAATCCTAAGAAGGGGTGACATTGGCATGCTAAAGCAGGAGTACAAATGGAGGCCAATAATCCATGTCTAATATGTCTATTGAACTAACATATTAAAATGTTAAATAAACGATTTTTTATCCTCATACTTGACAAATACACCTTCACATCAACCTGGAATTGTAGTCCCACATTTAGAATTTAAAGACACCTTAGAGTTCTGCATCAGATGTGGAGGAATGGAGAGTGCCAGCCCCAGCATTCCACCCTGCCCCTTTCCCTTTCTTTTGGAGATACATCCTGCACAGCACAAGCCTGCCACATATGTAGACACTCCAGCCCTCACACCCAAGCTCTGAGTATGCTATCCACAAGCAGCAGCCCCTGGGCAAGCCTGTAGGACTACTCCATACACAAGAGCATCCTCTTCTGTCCCCTGCAGACCTGACCCAGCAAGGAGGCAGAACCAGCTCTGCAAACTCAAAGAATCCCAGGTTTCTGAGCCCAGAGCATGATCTCAAAACTGGGGACAGAAAGGCATGAACTCAGAAGGGCACACATCCTAACCCCATGAATTCTTCACCTTGTGGAGGAACACAGTCAGAGAGGGCTGAAGCCACATTCTGAAATTCAGAACCCCTCTGGGCTGTGGCTGGGAACAATGCTGATCTCATGTTCATACTTCCATCGCTGGGCCTCCTTTCTAGCTGATCTGCATGTCTTTACCTCCCCATTAATCCCCTTTCCTAGCATGCTCTTCTCTCCCACCATCCCAGCCTAGGAAGTGTGGCCCAATATTGGAGAGAAAATAACCTCCAGTTTCTTCCCATCCCACTTCATTAAACCTGATCTCCATTGCTAGTCCCTAAAATCTGAAATGGGTATATGAAGAGTCATCATCCTTTATCTAAGGTCGGCCTCCTTACCTGAGAGTTTCCAGAGGGCAAAGGTCTTTGTGCTTGGACATTCCACAGCACATTCTCATCATGGCTCAAGACAGACAGTGGAGGAACAAAGTCAGAGAGTGAGACTTTAACCACTCCCCTTTAACATAATGCCTGTTTTTTGCCTGATCATAAAAGTACTGAAAATAGTATATTTAGACGGTGATGACATTTGGTCAATTTCATTAACAGTGCTTATAACAAACCTCTAGATCTGCGATCATATAATCACCTTCCTCTGGGGGTAACCCTAACATTATCACACAAGGCTTAACGATTTTTTTTATTCCTAATGTTTGCTTTCTTGCCAGCCCCAACTACTGATGCAGTTTTTCTTTTCTGCATCTATCTAGACAAGCCTGCTCCCTCTGTATAAATCTTAGCCCTTTCTCCTTAACTCTTCAAATTTTATGTAATAGCCTGTACAAAGTTACATAATAAAAATCGCTATTATTGCTTAATTCTTTTCTACTTTTTATTAGGAGATTTGAAAAGTAAAATGAATATAGATGAATTCCATTCTGCATATTTCTTCACCTTTTATCATCCCTCTCTGCCTACCTTTCCTCCTCCTTCATACATATTCGAGGGAAGGGCAAGGAGAATGAGAAAAACATCTTCAGTATGATCTTTTTTTTTTTTGAAAAATCCCAATTCACACCTGGTTAAGGACAAAATATTTACCCCAGAACTAAAAACTGAAGTATTTATTGGATCTTTCAACTATAAGGTGTCAAACATCCTAATTCTCTTCCAACAGCATCTTTATAATGTCACAAACAATAAAGACTCATACAGTGCCTAGTGGTGGCTCTACTTTTGAAGGAGGAGATTAAGTTCTGAGGAGAAAGAAGACATGAAGCCTCTCTGCCCCATTCTGGCCACAGTGGTGAAGAAATCGTTCCACCACCTTCCCACACATTCCTAGACTAAGGGATGAAGGAGAGGAAACCCGGGAAACAAGTTCACAAGAAGCACATTGTGGTCGAGTAGAAAGAAATTGTTGATCTCACGTGGAGAGAGTTAAGCGGACTGAATTTATATAAAATCCAAAATAGTGTCTGCTTGGATTTCTAAATATACTTACAAGCAACCACACTTACTGCACCCAGCACAGCATCTAACTTACTGACAGAAGAAAAAGAGGAAACATGATTACTTCATCGTTTATAATCAAGCTACTATTTGCAAACATTAGTAAGAAAGAGATCCAATAAAACAGTGATGACATCAACAGAGTTTTGAAGAATTTCAAAGTGTATATAATGGTGAGGAATGCCCCTTCTCAACAGGTGGAGATCTTCAGCAGCATTTCCTAACTTCCCCACATATTGCTCCTGCTAGCATTGTCTACTGCCAAGACCCGGCTTCCAGGAGGAGGCTGAGCAGGAGGAGAATGAGCCACCCCCAGTTCATTTTGACTCTTCAGTGACATTCTCAATTTGCAACATTTTCTAATATTTTTCTTTGTAGTGGTCCTTTGGAGGATCTCAGGAAGACATTGTGGGTAAATTGTCTCTAAAACAAGCCAGACGCCTGCTCTTATGCTGACTCTCTTCCGTGCACAGGTGTGCTTGTGAGCAACCCTCATGGATAAAATACCATTTCCCACTCCCAAAGTAGGGGCAGACGGGGATCACTCAGCCTTTCTTGGATAGATTATTTCTACACTTTACACATTGGTTTTGCTTTTGTTTTTTATCCTACCCACATATCATAGTTAGCAAAATTATTCTAGAAAGGTGAGGAAATGGTATTTCAAAGGTCAACGGTTAGTTCTAAAAGGGAGAAAACTTACTACTAACTTGTGTTTTAATGAAACGCCTAATGGAATATTTGTGTAGGAAAAGATAAACTCTACAGTACAATCTAGAAGGACAGGCCAGAGCAAAGGGGAAAAAAAATGAATGAATATCTCTGTGTGGAGAAATAAAAGGGTTTTGTTTATCTGTTGTGCTTATAGTCCAAAGGGGATTAGATAAGAGGTCCAGAGACTCAAGACCAGGCAGGAGATGAAGGAAGTCAAGAAGGAGAAGAAGTAGGTAAGAGAAAAGAGTCATGAAACAGGAAGGGAGAAGAAAAATGGGCCATTAAAAATTCCAAGTGCTGGGTGTGAGTGAGAAGAAACTTTTTAAAATAATGATATCTAGGTGGGCGTGTTGGTGCACACTTATAATCCCAGAGGCTGAGATAGGAGGATCACAAGGCAAAGACAGCCTCAGCAACTTAGCAAGACCCTTTCTCAAAATAAAAATAAAAAGGACTTGGGCTGTAAGTCAGTGGTAAAGTGCCTTTATAAAAATCCCCAGTATTACCACTACTACTACTACTACTACTAATAATAATAATAATAATAATAATAATAATAATAATAACAACTAATATTACTTTTAAAACTGTTACATGAAACCATAATGTTGCCTTTCTCTTATGCCTCAAAATTTTTCAGTAGATCAGTGACACTTGGAGGGAGAAGAAAGGAAGGGATATTGGAAATGAAAGAAACTGCAAGAAAAAGAAAGCTACATTTCATGTTTGAATCTGCTCTACTCAGAGTAGAAATAAAAATTTAGTGAAAAATCCAACTAAGAACATGTAAGCTCTTCCACTTCCAAATATCTTCACAGACATTGCTATGTTCTGAATATCAACTCCCCAAATTCATTTGTTGAAGCCATATCCTCAAGCCATGCCATTCTCTCTCTCATATATATATATGTATATATATATATATATATATATATATGTATGTATATGTGTGTGTGTGAGAGTGTGTGTGTATATATATACACTGGCCTATCCCAGTTGTACCCCATGTTATAAGTTTTAAGTTCATTGAGACCTGATTGGTTCTGATACACAGGGATCTCTTACTTAGCTAGAAAACCAGAAACAATAGAATACTGAGCCTATTGTGGAGAAACCATGATTTTGGGGTGAATTCAATTTTGAGGGTTTGCTCCAATATAAGCAATACTTAAGTCAGGGTTATGGGGCCCATTTTGCTTCTTCCAGTTTCCTGGAGAATGTATTTTTAGGGGAGAGAAGAGATGGCTGTCATCCATCATTCTGGAAAGTCATGAGATTTACAGAGATAGTTGCCTAAACAAAGGACAAGCATATTAACAAATCTAGCTGTCCAAAAGTCAGGGCTAATGTTAACCAAGATGAGCATTACTGCGATTCCATCAAGATGTCCTGTTATTTATTTAACTTTTCCATTTTCATTTTTTATTTGGGTAAGATAATTGCTTGTGATAAGCCTCGGGTGTGGAGATCTGGTGCATACAGAGTGGCAGGGGGAGCTTCAGTCTGTAGTCTCAGGATGCACTGGGGGAAAGGAATCAATGTATTAACATATTGAAATGATTTCAATTAATGTCCTTTAGCAATTTTCTTCAAAAAAAAAGAGGACCTCTCCAAAGTGAATGATCCACTCTTACCAACAGGAAAAAAAAAAAGCCTGTTAAGAAGATAATGCATTTAACTGCTCGAGAGAAAAGACATTTTATGAGTAGATTTCATAAGAAATAAACAAACAAAAATGCATAGTGTTTCTTTCCCCTGGGTTTAACACAGAAATGTTATGTGTGACTTTCACTTCATAGCATCTGCACCTCCCATTGCTTCTTATGGGGACAACACTAGGACATTGGTGCCAAATTTCTAAAATGGATCTGCAATAAATAAAGCCTAAGTATTTAAATGATGACTTTTTTTAAATCATTAACATTTTTATGGAAAAGCAACCATGACCTTCAGGCTCCTGATTGTCTGCTATGTGCCCGTCTCTTCTTCATCCCCTGATGTCCTGCTCCCACTACCTTTTCTGATCCGTCCTGAACCCAGAGGCCTGATAAGAAGCAAACTAGGGCTTCTATGAAACCGCTAATAGCTGGAGGCACATTCGAGGATTTCCCAAGGTAGCAATGAATACTCCCAGTTAGGTGGTACCCACAAGGAAGGTCCTTCCTTCACTACCCAGGACTCTCTGGACCCTGGTCATCTACTGCTCAAGGGTGCTCTCAGAAGTGGTACTTTCTTCAAATGAGGAAACTGAGAGTATGAGATTGGCCCAGAATTGCATTTTATAGC
Organism: Ictidomys tridecemlineatus; assembly: GCF_052094955.1. NCBI lineage: Eukaryota > Metazoa > Chordata > Mammalia > Rodentia > Sciuridae > Ictidomys > Ictidomys tridecemlineatus. Next base: position 40,688,347 of record NC_135486.1, on the reverse strand, counting down.
TGCTGCTGAAACCAACCAAGATGACGGGCAGGGGATTTTGTTAGAGGTATTGCTCCTTCCTTAACATCATTTCTACCTACTGGGGGAAAAAAATCAAAGATGAAATACCTCCCCTTTTCCTGCCCTACTCTGATCAACTGAAAGGTACAAGAGAGCTTTTTTTATGCTTTTTTAGATGCTTTCTGAGGATAATTATTGACCTCAGCCAGAGATGTGACCCAAAAGAGAAAACAAACAACTAAACAATATCAAAAGATTTTGAAAAAATTTATTAAATTATAAAAAATTATTTATTTAATAAATATTTAATTAAATAAGTAATTAAAAATGAGAATATTTAATAAATAATCAAAATAGAAACACACTGTTATTTCATAACAGTGGCATCAATGCTTGTCCTGTTGCTCTGAATATATTATGAGAATCTCAAGACTGAGGACCGTGAGTTTTATCTCTCTTGTCTTCTGTGTAGCTTGTGATGCCTAATGCAAGGAGGGTAAAGAGGATTCAAAGTCAGAAATTTTGAATGGAGCAATGCCCCACAGAAGTGACAAAGCCCAAGCAGGAGATAAGGAATTCATACCTCTGTGGCATATACACACCCCATTCATCTACAGATGGGAACACTGGCTCCGAATTTCCTCGTTCTCCCTTGATGAAAATGGAACTGTGCTGTGTCCCCAGGACCTTTTTGGCCAATGAGATTAAAGAGAAACTTGGCCAGGTAAGGCAAATAGTTTTCACCTCACCTGCTGACTCAGATTCAGCTGCCCAGAGCACTGTGCTAAGAAAGAGTCAGAGGCTGAATCAGAGCTCAGCAGAAATTGTAGTAATCTATGCGCTGCTCTGCATTCGGCAACGGCTCCCAAAGACTTGTGAGGGACAGGGTGGCCCAAAGGCCAGAGATTTGCTACCCTGATCTGCAGATTTTATAAGCAAATACATTGTTCCTGCTAACTCTTCAACAGTCAGACTGACATTACATTAAACTACTTCTCTCTATCCATGGAGGGAGTAGAACAAATGGTAGGAAAAGACAAAAGTTCCCCAGTTGAGATAGAGCAAGCATTCTCAAGAACACACCTGAGTTGAACTCTGACAGAATAAACTGAGATTCAGATCTGTTTAGCATTTTGTCCAACAGGATTTATTAATCTAACTGAACCAATCCAATAGATCTAACCCTCCATGCTGGTAGTGTTGCTTCCCACGCCTGACATCCTTCATTACAGACGATTGGGTGGGGTAAGCAAAAATCATACTTAAATCATGCTTTGCTAGGTCTTTATCACTCACTCCAAATAGTACACCTGCAACGTATCCTGGTGTTTATCTGCTTCCCATCCACACTATAGGACTATGACGGGCAGAACTGAGAATCCAATCTAGAGCGGCCCCAGAGAAAGAAGACCCTCGTATCCTAATTTCTGTCCAACTGGAATGGCTTGGGAAAAAAAGAAATGGCTGTGTTCAGGTCAGGCAAATGAGATACAGCAACAGCACCATCCACAGAGGGAAATGTTAATTTCTCTAATTGATGGGGGGAACATCTATCATTTCAGAATATGCTTATTTTTCTACAAGGAAATTAGGCCAATTTATGCAACTGTTTACAATGTCACTGTGCATTTGTGAAATGAAAGTTTTCTCTGGGCTTAATGTGGCAAAATGCTGGCCACTGACTTCTGGTGAGTGGCCCATCACTAGGAAGCTGGATGGATTTCAGAATTGAGATGAGAACTCCAAAGCTCACAGTGCCCCCAAGCAAGGAACAAAGAGAAACCAGCCTGCCTTCATGCAGACTGCGTGCTGAAAGAGGAGTCCTGGTGAATGTCAGGCCTCATTGCATCTAGAACGACAGCAGGCACAGCCTGGGGAGGGGAAAAAGCCAAGGGCAGTTGTCCTCTGGCTTGTTACCTCATCTTCCACAGTCAATTCATCTGTACAATGGGGACAATAATCTCTGCTCTGTCTCCATCCAAGATTTGCAGGGTGGATAAGATAGTTGATAAAAGAATACACTATTAGCTGCAGCCCTGATAGTCTCAGTTTGTTTAAGGCTGGGCTTTAGCATAACCTGTAATACTTTTTCTACTTATTACTGCTTTGGTTCATGTCTATCTCCCCAAGTAGGATGCAAGCTCGCTAAAGGCAGGAATCTAGAACAGTATCTGACATTTACTTAAGCTCACATTGGACGAGTACTGACATCTCCACTGACCCTCCTCACGATGAATTCACTCCTTCCTTCTCACTCTGTCCAAATGGATCCTCTGCTTCAGCGATACCGTTCCCCTATCTTTAGAGTAATTTAAACCAATGTCTTCCTGGAAGGTCCACTGGAAGTTGTACTGTTTCTGTGAAATTATGTACCTCCTTAAGTTTTCCTTTTGCCGGGCAAGTGTGTGGAGATTGTTCACGGAGGTGAAGACTATCACACAAACTCACACTTCCACATTCCCTGGTCACCTAGGATCCTGTGTAACTGCTGCTGGGCCAAGGTGGCTTTGGTATTATTAAAAGGAAATGGCTGATTCAGCAGACTCCTAATAGGTAACAAAATCAGCACTATTTTTAAGGTTCCTGTGCCAAGCACTAAGCATGTCACATAATATTTGTCACTGAACCATCACTATACACCTATGACATAAACAGTAATTGTCCCAGTTTGGTTTGCAGGAAATAAACTGAGAATATTTGGGTATGGTAGCCTTCAGCGAACACTAAATTGATGAATAAAAATGCGACAAGAAGAGCAAGACAGGACCACAGGAGTGCCCTCCTCCTTCCTTGATAAAAGGCGCAGGGTGGGAATGAGGATATACACCGTGGGCCTGGGGTGGTAGTGCTGGGTGTGAGGTGATTGAAAATACAAGATTAAGCTGCAGTCGTCTTTAATTTGTAAGCTGGAGACTCCTGTTTTCCTTGACATAAGCCACCTCACCTCTGCTCCCCATGCCTTACCCCCTGTGAATGGTTTATATCATTGGAACGGGTTAGATTTCAGAGTTGAAACTCTGGCTGCCACCTTAATCTTTGTGTACAAGCTGTGTGGCCTGGGGAAAACTATCTGAGTCTCATTTTTTTCATTTTTTTTAATTCTAATTTCTTATATATGGCAGCAGAATGCATTACAATTCATATTACAAATATAGAATACAATTTTTCATGTCTCTGGTTGTACACAAAGTAGCGTCACACTGTTAGTGTCTTTATACATGTACTTAGGGTAATGACGTCCATCTCATTCCACTGTCTTTCCTACCCCTACACCCACTTCCTTCTCCTCCCTCCCCTTTTCCCCTTTGCGCTATCTAGAGTTCATCTAATCCTCTCATGTCCCCACCCCCCACCACCACGTGATGAATCAGCAGCCTTAAATCAGAGAAAACATTCAGCATTGGGGTTTTTTGGGGATTGGCTAACTTCACTTAGCATTATGTTCTCCAACTCCATCAGTACCATTTTTTAAGGTACCTGCAAATGCCATGATTTTATTCTCTTTTAATGCTGAGTAATATTCCATTGTGTATATATATATATATCACTTTGTGTTTATTCATTCGTCTACTGAAGGGCATGAAGGTTGGTTCCACAGTTTAGCTATTGTGAATTGTGCTGCTATAAACATTGATGTGGCTGTGTCCCTGTAATATGCTGTTTTTAAGTCCTTTTGGTATAGATGGATGAGTGGGATAGCTGGGTCAAATGGTGGCTCCATTCCTAGTTTTCCAAGGATTCTTCATACTGCTTTCCAAATTGGCTGCACCAATTTGCAGTCTCACCAGCAAAGTGTGAGTGTACCTTTTCCTCACCAACATTTATTGTTGTTTGTATTCTTAATAATTGCCATTGTGACTGGAGTGAGATGAAATCCTACAGTAGTTTTGATTTGCATCTCTCTAATTGCTAGAGTTGTTGAACATTTTTCTTATACTTCTTGATTAATTGTATATCTTCTTCTGAGAAGTGTCGTTCAGTTGACCCATTTATTGACTGGGTTATTTGGTTTTATGGTGTTAAGATTTTTTTAGTTCTCTATATATCCTAGAGATTAGTGCTCTATCTGATGTGCATGTGGTAAAAATTTGTTCCCAATTTGTAGGCTCTCTCTTCACCTCACTGATTGTTTCTTTTACTGAGAGGAAGCTTTTTAGTTTAAATCCATCCCATTTATTGATTTCTGACATTAATTTTTTTGCTATATGAGTCTTATTAAGGAAGTTGGGGCCTAATCTGACATGATGGAGATTTGGGTCTACTTTTTCTTCTAATAGACGCAGTGTCTCTGGTTTAATTCCTAGGTCCTTGGTCCACTTTGAGTTGAGTTTTGTGCATAGTGAGAGATAGGGGTTTAATTTCATTTTGTTGCATATGAATTTCCAGTTTTCCCAGCATCATTTGTTAAAGGGGCTATCTTTTCTCCAATGTATGTTTTTGGTGCCTTTGTCTAATATAAGATAACTATGATTATGTAGGTTAGACTCTGTGTCCTTTATTCTGTACCATTTGTCTATCAGTCTGGTTTTGTGCCAATACCATGCTATTTTTGTTGTTGTTGTTATTTTGGTTTTTTTGTTATTGTTTTTATGTATTTCTCTGTAGTATAGTTTGCAGGTTTGGTATAGTGATGCCACCTGCTTCACTCTTCTGGCTCTCCTATTTTCCCAGATGAATTTCATTTCTATTTCTATGAGGAATGTCATTGGGATTTTGATTGGAATTATATTAAATCTCTATGGTGTTTTTCCAAACACTAGAAAAACTAAAGATGACAGGAACATATCTCAACATTGTAAAAGTTATCTATTCTAAGCCCCAAGTCAACATCATTCTAAATGGGAAAAAATTGAAAGCATTCCCTCTAAAAACTGGAACAAGATAGGGATGCCCTCTTTCACCACTTTTATTTAACATAGTTCTTGAAACACTGGCCAGAGCAATTAGACAAAATAAATTAAAGGGTACACATAGGAAAAGAAGAACTCAAATTAGCATTATTGCTGACCATATGATTCTATATCTAGAAGACCCAAAAACTTCCACCAGAAAACTTCTAGAACTAGTAAATGAATTCAGCAAAGTAACAGAATACAAAATCAACAGCTATAAATCAAAGACATTTCAGTATATCAGTGACAAATCCTCTGAAAGGGAAATGAGGAAAACCACTCTACTTACAGTAGCCTAAAAAATAAAACAAAATGCTTGGGAATCAACAAGAGGTGAAATGCTACAGTCTGGCTGGGCACAAAATAACCCAGCCGCCACACAGCCTTGTAGGTTCAAAACAGGAATTCCTTTATTCTCCGCACTCCCGCGAATGTCATGCACACGGCCTTCTCTCGGGACCCACCACACACCAACCGGAAATCCCACCTCAGGCACTTCCCCAACCAATGGGAACTCTCTGGGAATCCCCGCGAGAACTCCAAAGTAGGGAGAACTCCAAGGTAGCATGCCAAGGCGGACAGCAGGGGTCTAATATACACAGCTTAACATAACCATTATCATCTCGATGGCTTGCTGGCCTCACCTCTCAACCACTCCGTTCTGGCAAAAATGCCATGTGTCATTAATGCTATGCGTCATTTGGACTCGGCTATGGCTCTCAGCAGTGAAAGACCTCTGCAGTTAAAACTGCAGAACACTAAAGAAAGAAATTAAAGAAAACCTTAGAAGATGGAAAGATCTACCTTGTTCTTGGATAGGCAGAATTAATATTGTCAAAATGACCATACTACCAAAAGCACTATACAGCTTTAATGCAATTCCAATCCAAATCCCAATGACATTTCTCATTGAAATAGAAAAAGCAATCATAAAATTATCCATCAATTTAGTGTTTGCTAAAGACTACCCAGGCATTGTCCTAGGTACTGGAGACCACGCAACACAACCCACACTAGCCTCTGCCCTCTAGACGCTCCTGTTCATTATCATTATTTGAAGTTACCTTGCATTTGTTTGTTTGCTGATTGCCTGCCCCCTCCCTCTTTCCACTCCCACCTTGTGAATGTATAAATGCCATAAGAGAAAAGACACTGTCTTTCCCACACTTTCACTCCAGTGCCTAGACAACTCTGAGCTCCCAGGAGTCTTATTTAACATTGCCTTTAAGCTGTGGATTTTTCTTTTTTAAGACTTTTCCTCTTTAAAGGCAACACTCTCCCCCTACACACCTCAGTTCATTCACTCGGTTTTTATACAGTAGAACAGACTTGAAGTGTGCAAACACCCTGTTTCATTTTTGATAACCCTGAACTTGACAGGAACGTTCTGAACTATCTGCCAGATTCTTTGGCTTCATCTTACATATGCCTTTAGCAGATGCCTCCTAAAGCACACAGATTGAAAGAAAAGTGTTCATATGATTTGACAAGGGAGCACTACTGGCTGCTTCTCAGCGCGCCCACTTCCCTTTCTCTCTTGTACTAATAGAACCTCAGCTTTGTTCTTGCCTCCCCCTGCCCCTGACAACCAGGCACCCCCAGCTCCTGGGGGAGGTGGGGTTGATCTAAGGACACGTGTGTTCCCAGCGGTTCTGTTACAAGCATGTGATCTTATCCTAGTTAAGGACACAAGAGGGAGACTCCTCAGGCCTCAAAAAGAACCACAGAATAAGATGGTCTCCCTGGCTTCCCTGGACATGGTTATAGATGGCCACCAGGGTTTGCTACCGTCCTTTGGTGACCAGACCAGGACGGTGCCAGCTTTGAAAAAGGCTGAGCAGGAAAATGGAAAGAACTGGCTCTTCAAAGACACAGATGCACCATAAATCAGCAAACCTGAGGTCATAGTTTGTGGATCACAGACTAGGAATTTATTAAGACGCTGGTGGAGTTAAGGGTCCAAAGTAGGTGATCCACAGAGGAACTGCTCCAGGAGTCCACAGAGAAAATCATACTGAGGGCTCCTCCAGCCCTCGCCAATGTGATAAGTGCATCCCTCTTGATGTCAGTGAGGTGGGAGTCCCTGAAGAGTCTTTTCACTTTCTCCTTTCTAAGAACGAGAGCTGTATTACTCTGCTTCCCGTCCTCCTCTGGCCACTAGGATTCACTACCCAAATCTGTTGCTGTATCACAATTCCTATGATTGTCAAGATTCACTGCTTCTTCTGTGGCTCAGTCAAGATTTTCTATTTCTGTTCTGGTTCTACTAACGATATTGGACATGGCCACTTTAGACTCTGCCCAAAAGAGTTGAGGTGCAAATCAATGAATGATCACATAGCCACATGGGACTAGTGTCTAATAAGGAATTAACCAAATGAACCTCCTGCTGGGGCTGCTGACCTAGGTGGACCAGCTTTCTCAAAGCAAAGCCCACAAATCCCCACGACGACATGAAGACACTCGATGGTTTTTCAGGGTCACAAGGATGTGTGAAACCACTTAGAACTCCACTCCATGTTGACCTGGTGGATCCTCCATGCAACTGGATCACAGGCTATGTGATGGTGAGGGTACAGAGAGGAAATGTTACCTCCAGGCCCAACAACATAGACCATCCTGAAATCAGAGTCTGGGAAAGCAGGCAAAGACTTGGGAATGAAGTGGGACTTCACATGAGTATTTTCTCTTCTGAAGCAGGAGGTCTTGAGTACTTATGAGTGGTACTTATTTGATTTTGACTCCCCGACTGCTAGCACCATGCCTGGCACACCCCAAATACTCAATAAGTTGTTGTTTCTCTCTTAATACTAGTCTTTGTTTCCTTCCAATTTTGAGGGGCACATCTATGAACACTGGGAAGCATATTGACTTATGTTTCCATGGGAGAAAATAAAAACTCTGGACTGGGAATCAGGAGACGTGGGTTCTGGGCCTTACCATTAAGGAACTGTGTGATGTGCACCCAGGCAGAAAAGCAGAAGTTGAAGGGTACAGGTGGACACACTCTCTGGACAGAACACCGGCACCTCTTCCTGCCGTGTCCTTAGCTGTCTTTTGAACTCTCTAAAGACTAAATGAGGCCTCCTGTTCCTGCTCTGTAGAAATAAGAGTAACCACGTAGCAGATGTTGGGAGCAGTAAATAAATCATTAGTTATGGCATGTTTAAAAATACTCCCTAGCACATACTAGACATTCATGTTAGCATTTATTATCTTAAATAAGTCACTATGTTTTTCTAGGCCTTAAATTTTGCATCTCTGGAGACTAAGTTTGAAGTGGATGAGAGATGTTAGATAGTCAACCCTGATCCCTACTTTTATAGCCTCTATCCGTGCCAGACAGCACCAATCGATCTTAATACTTGCTTCCACTGAGTCCAGTCATAAGTTTAGAATCTTTTCCAGGATAACACTCTAGGCAGCCACTGTCAGATTTTCAGATTTAACGTAAGAATTGAAACCCATTTTCAATTCTGGGAAGAGGTAAACTTGAAGATGCTGTGATTGTCAAAGAACAGATCTAAGAAAGGATGGGAAAGGGAAGGTATCTTGCCTGTCTGTGGCCTTGGGTGCCATCTCAGGTCCCATTCTTGGTTGACCAACTCCCTCTAGACACATGGCTGTGAGATTTTGCTATTCCTCAGCTTCCCCCTGGGACCACGGCTGGACTGTTTTCTCCCTCTGAAGCATAATTGCAGTGATAAAATGGTGTGTGGCTAATTGCTGGGTAGGCCACAAACAGAGCAACCCCACATGTAATTTTAGACTGGCAGAGACTGTAAATTATTCAACATGATAACCGAAAGATTACAGCAACGTGTGGAAGTGAAGAGAAGGCGCGGGGGAAACAAGAGGCTGGCTTTTCAAGGGAGGGTCATCCAAAATGTCTTCTGCAAAAGTGAAGACCACACCTTGGGCGGAAATAAAAACAGGACAGGCCTCTGAATTCAGGCCTGGAGAGGTCTGTTTGTATTTATAGAAACTTTAATTTCCTTGTGAGAATAAAGTCACAGTGATCCATGTGCTGGAAGGAAAGGAATGACCTGGATTGTGAGAGTCCACAGACAGTCCACAACCAATCATGTGCAGTAAGTTGATCAAAATGACCCAGATGAACAGCCTGGAAGGCCAGAGTCTCCTGACTTCTCTTTCTCGGTTCATGGCCCCACTATTCTTTCAGTTATTCAAAAGTCTTTTCTCACTCCTCCCACGTCTCATCCCTCTCCAACACAATCCTCCAGTGAAGGCTATCCCATGCTCCTCATTTTCCCTCCCACGAGACGGTCCTCATTTAGACAGAGGCCATCAGGCAGCTCCCGAGCCCTAGTTCCCTGGCTCTAGACTCTTCCTGAGTGTGGCCATCTTTTTCTGATTTCTCAAGGAACACTTGATCAAAGCCCTGGTCCACTCAAACCTCCCAAGACTCCACTGCCTGTCGGGTGAAGCCTGCGCTTGCAGGCCCGATGCTCAGGGTCCTTGGAACACACAGCTCTACCTAGCTTTCAGACTTTTCTACCATTTCCTTCCCATTTCACTCTCTGTTCACCACAAGTGGCCTAAAAGCTGCTCCTGGAACACATTCTCTCCTTTTGGAGCCTTTGTATGGCCGTTCCCTCACCTTAATAGCTATCTCCACATACTTGTTGGCCAGGCCTGGGTGTTTCCTTCAAGATGTCTGTACATGTTGACAACCATCCTTTTGCATTACAAAATCCATGACACAGGTGACTAGGCAACGGCTACACTGCAAGTCCACTCTGAAAGCCCTCAAGGAGCCAGTACCTACCTCTGACCCAGCTGCTGTTCTCTGCTCCTGTTATGGTTTAGATGTGAGGTGTCCCCCAAAAGCTCATGTGTGAGACAATGCAAGAAGATTTAGAAAAATGATTGGGATTAGGAGAGCCTTAACCCAATCACTGAATTGATCCCCTGATGGGATTAACTCAATGTTAACTGAAAGTGGGTAGGTTATGGCTGGAGGAGGTGGGTCCTTGGGGGCGTGCCTTTAGAGTATATATTTTGTATCTGGCCAGTGGAGTCTCTCTCTCTGCTCTCTGATCATAATGTGAGCCCCTTCCCTCCACCAAAGACTTCTGCCTTACTCTTCCGCCATATTGTTCTTCCTCACATTGAGCCCTAAGGAACAGAACCAGCTGTTGTCTATAGACTGAGACCTCTGGAACTGTAAGCCCCCACATAAAATTTTTCTTTCTCTCTAATTGTTCTTATCAGTTCTTTAAGTCACAGCAGCAAAAAAAAAAAAAAATTGACTAAAATAGCTACCAACCATCTATGGCTCCTCCAGCCTTGCCCCAACCCTGCTGGGCTTGGTCTGCTGGCAGTGGAAATTCTGTCAGTCTGCTGTCAAGATAGTTGGGGTATGATGGGGAAGAGGCTGGAAGAAGGGATAACTGTAAGGTTAAAAAGAAAAATGGAAAAGAAAACCTCACTCTTGTCCTTCTTTATCTCCTACCATCAACGCGTACTGTTCCCTGATTTACTTATTACCTCTAAGGCCATTAAAGTCAAAGCCACAAAATTCTGATGGGTTCCAAGGATTTTTTTTCCCCCCAAAGAACCAAACCTCAGCTAGCTGGCTGCAGGCTAAACAAAAAAAAAAAAACCCTTTAATTTCTTTCCTATCAACTCAAGGTGAAGAGTTTTCCTAATATCCTCTGTTGGAAATCAAACCCTCACCACCTCCACTTCATGCCCCTCCAGGATGGGACTGCTCTGGCTGCTCCCCACCCCTTCTGCCCATCTGCTGGGATGGCATGGTGCCCGCTCACAAGTTGGTTGGAGCCTATGGAGGTGCCAGGCAACAATGTGTTTTGATGGGCAGCCTGCAGAAGGTGGCAATTGCCATCTCTTGTGAGTGAAGGCCATAAGCGGTGCCAGCCCTGGCATGCCAGGTCTCTGTACACTTGTTCACACCTGTTGACTCTCCAGTGCCAAGAAAAGCGTACTTGAGCTAGGGACAAGGGTGGGGGGAGAGGACATGCTCGGAGCACCGACCTCTTTGGTTTCCTTGTGGGTCAGAAGGACCCAGAGAGATTCAGTGAGTCTGACGAGGAACCAGACCTGTGTCCCACACTGGAGTTGCACTGAGCTCTTTGTCCTCAGTATCAGTGTGTGCTCACTCAAGAAAGGAGACCCCGCTGGGAGACTGTGACACAGATACAATTCAACACAGATAAGAGAGGCCAAGAGAAAGCCAGGCTGTGTTGACCCTGATCAGAGGGGCCAAGTCATCCAGACGCTGTCAACTCCTTGCTTATCCACTTCCCTAGAAAATTGCTGCTTTGTGGACAGGATATGAGCCCAGCTCAAGTCAGATAGGCCTGACTTTGTAGCTCAGCCCAATTCACTAACCACCTGTCCTTACCTGAGCAAGTTACTGACCTTACCTGAGCCTCAGGCTCCTCATCTCTAAAATGGGGGTAACCACACCTATCTCCTTGGACTGTCACAAGAATTAAATGAGACAATATCAGTTAAGGGTCCCAAGTGGTGCCTGGCATATGCAGGTCCTCATCATATTAGAGCTCCCTTTCCTGCACTGCCCTGGCCTGTCTTCATTCCCTATTCCAATATTAGGAAAGGCATTTAGGAAACCAAAGGGCCTTACTGGTATCAGTCTAGGAATAAGTCATAGGCACTAAATAGCAAAAGAGGTTCCAAGGTAAGAAAAACGGGGGAGAGGAAGGAATAGGAAGAGATAGAAAAAGGGAGTCAAAAACTGAGGTTCCCTTTCTAAAAGACCCCCTTCCATCTCTGCATTCTTACGGCAATGCCTCGTTCCAATAATGGCTCATGATCTGGACTCCATCCCCACGTCCTCTCACCAACATCTTCCTACTCTTTCATTCCAACTCCTCCACAACGGCTGCTCAGAAAAACAAACTCAGCAAGGAAAGTGCGCATGAACTCTTATCATCTCATTGTTCCATCTATATGCACAGGATGTTCCTACCCCAAACCCTTGACAGTCTTCATGATTCTGCTGAGTCTGCCAAATGTCAATGGCAGTGCCAGACCAAGTGAGGGTGACACCAGGCGGGCCCCACCCTGCCCTTCAGGTTTTCAGTCCAGGAAGCATAAAGGAGCTCAAATACTCCTTAAAAATCCAGGTCAGAATGAAGCTCCAACCAACACATAAGCAAACTGCTCTGGGGAATGTAACTAATTCGTCTCTGCCGTCCTCTCCTGGCCAGTGCTTGTGCTGACTTCGCCAGTCAGCTCTGCCTCCAGCCAGGAGGCCCCGAAGAGGAGGACCCGTATGCCTTCCAGCGAGAAGCCATGCTCAGGGATGCACTTATTCACCTCAAGAGCCTTGTTTGCATCAGAAAATTTGGGGCCACGAGAAGCTTATTTGGGAAGCACCCTGATCGTGTTGGTTTGGGGGGAGCTTCTTTAATGGCAGCACACTGGATATGCAGGCTCTGCAACATACTTGAGACACACCTGGAAGTCCCAATGTCATGTATAGGAAAAATCCTATAAATCTTAGCTGAAAGCCCGAGAGACAACTCATATTTGCAAAGATGTCCAAGGAATTTCCCCAAAAAAACCACCCTAAGTCCTGGACAGGTAGGTAAAGAAGGAAAGAAAGAGAAGCAAAATACTTAAAAATCTATGCAGGCAAAAAAGTCTGCCTGCTTCCTTGGGAGGGGAAAAGAGGAGATTTGAGATAAGCCAAGAGATGAACATGGAAGAGGAAGTCTTGAAAGTGGAGGGAAATTCTTGTAGGACTTGTTGATGCATGCTCGGGACTTTAATGGAATTTGGACCTCCAGAGTTTCAAGGCATACACAAGGTACTAAAATAGATAGGCTGGTCCTCCCAATCTCAAGCGTAATCTAGCTTTTAGGTCCACAGGATACCCAGAGGAACATAGGATTCCAGAGACTGATAGCTTCACAAAGCATGAAATATAGTGCTATTGTGGGTCGTGCCTGCGATCTGTGGTGAGTTAACACACCCAGTCCTAGCTCTCATGGAACTAAAGCAAGCTCTGGTGTCAAGATACCTATTTCCAGAGCTCTTCAACTACACTGAGGATCTGGGTGAACCTGAACAGGTTACATAAGCTCAGTTTGCCCATGTGTGAAATGGGGATAAAAGTAATACATAACCAACTAGGTTTTATAAGAATGGATGAGTTCTTCAATGAAAAAGTTTAGCAGTTATGTCCAGAACACAAGCTCAATGAACGTTAGCTCTTCTTGTTGTTTGTTATCCTCATTATCCTTACCATGATCACTACATTTTATGGTCAGTTTCAAAATTTAGTGGAGAAGACAGAGGTGAATCAAATATAGGCACATAAAATGTACTTTCAAAGTGGTAAAGTATAAGCACTCTAAGGGGAAGTCACAGTTTGAGAGTGAAAACTGGTTCCCTGACCTAGTCCAGGGGACAGAAAGGGGCTCACTGAGGAAATGTCATTGTTTGTTAGTGGGTAGGGTCCCAGGCAGAGGAGACTGTTTATGCAAAGTTCCTGAGACAAGTCCAAAGTCCCCACAGGAAGCTGATCCCCAAAGGATTGTTGTGCACCCACAAGGAGCAGGAAGCCTCAGGAGGGAAGGAAAGGCTGAACTAGGGTCTTCATTATATCAGAATGAAGTTGAGAAATGACTTGGGAGAAGCAGCTTCTTTGTCCAGTGCAGGCCGATGGCTGCCGGAGACACCCCACATAGCTCCACCGTGATCTGGATCTCATAAGCCACCTAAGTGCCAGCAGAGCCCAGGCATACTGCCAGACCTGAGAAAAAATAGAATGTCCGCTTCCCTCCCTGTTCCCACCATCACCCAGGAAGCCAAGCCCTTAGCCTGCCCTGCCAGTCAGCTCCACAGTGCTCCCACTTCTGTCTGACAGGGTCGCCAGGATTTATCAGCCAGGTCTCCCCTTTCCCCAAAGGAACAGCCAACCCCAGCCCCAGTCCCTGTTCCAGCCAGTGGTACAAGTCCCTGAGTCAGCCTTCTGAGAGAACTGTAACCTGAGAAGTGACACTGAAGACTTTCCTTCCAAGCTGTTTCTGAAACCCTCAGAACCCCAACCTCTTTTAATTAGTATCTCTCTGTTCAGTGGGGAAAGGATGGGCTTCAGAGCCTTTGAAGGCCTGCAGTTGGAGGTATCAATCAGGCAGTTTGTGCAAAGTCTGGAGTTGGGAGAGAGGTACCAGCTGCAGATATACACCCGTAGTTAAATCCAGGAGACCTGGCATGAGATCATTAAAGACTGAACTGGATGAGGGGACAGGGTCCCAAGACTGAGCCTTTAGGTCCTCAGGAAGAAAGAATGGGTAATCCTGGAGGGAGTGCAGGGTCCATGGAGGATCTTCATGCGCTAGATTATTTTCCTTCCTCTTTCCTTCTTTCTTTCTTTTTTAACGAGAGATAATATGGTATGTTTGATCACTGGCAAAAATACTCTAATAGAAAGGGAAACTTACAGGGGAAAGAAAAGATGATTCTACGGGTGATGGGTTAAAGACTTGGAGAGGGGAGGACACAGATTACCTGGAGCAAGTGCAGGTAGCCTGAAAGTTCTGATAGACAAAATGCTTACATCTTTTCTCTGTTTGCATTATTTTCTCAGGGAAGCAGATTCATCACCAGAGAGCCCAGAGGGGTGTTGGAAGGTGGAGAGAGAGGAGCACATGTGATCCTGTGGGCTAGGAGAAAGGGAGAGTGCTGGATGAGAGGGTTTAGTATATAGGCTTGCTGGGGAGATCTGAGGGCGCACCCGAGCACAGGCAATCATGACTGAGAGTAAGGCAGAGGGCATGATTGACATTTCTCTCCAACCCACTTCCCCTATGTAGGTGAAGCACAGCAGGGAAGGAGATTCAAATTTAACCAGAGCTGGGATTTTGCCAGGCGGGCATAATGGAGGGAGTCTAAAGCGAGGAAGGCCTAGGTGTATGTGCTCAAAGAACGGAATCTATTAGAAAGAATGATGGCTTAGAAGTAGTCCCAATGCAGCAATCCAAAATCCCTGCGCCTCTATTTCCTCGTTTATAAAGTGGGATCATCATCTACCTCCTAGGACATCTCACTGAGAGTGGGATGATGGGTATGGAGGTAATTCATGAGAATAAGATAGAAGCTCCTCTTGGAAATATGTTATTAGTCCAACTCAAGCTACTGTTTACTTCTTTGAGCAAGTAGACAACCATTTTGAATCATTCCTCACCCCTATCTGCCCTCCTTCTTGCCTTATCTTCTCTTGGGTTTGCGGGGGGGGGGGGGGGGGGGGGGCGGGGGGGGGGACATGAGTCAGGGGACAAGTTGGAGAAAAAGAAGGAAGGAACCCCCATGCCTCAAAAAAAGAAGAAAGAAGAGAAGGAGGAAGAAAAAGAAAAGGAAAGATAAAAGGAGATTTTTCTAAGTCCCTTTCTTCCCCACGTCTCCCTATAAGAGTTGCTTAGGGAGAGACAGGAGGAGGGAGAGAGACCAGGATCCACCAGGTGTAGGCGAGGCGTGGTGCATTCACCAATCAGACTGTCAGAATGATGGGAACCACACCAAGACCATAGCTCCCATGATTGGGTACCAGCTCTTCGTTTGGATCTTTCACAAACATTAGCTCTGGGTAGGGATTTAGTCCTTAATTCTGCGTTTAAAAGGCAGAAGCAGTGTGATTTTTCAGAACTGTCACCTCTCATCATCTCAGTGTTCTCGTCTGTATCACAGGGAAAACGTCCTCGTTTGCGGAATTTCCTGAGGATCAAATGAGAGCCTACATAAATAAAAAGTCTTATTCATACTATCACTGATATTATTCTTGTCATTCCGGCTACTGAGCCAGGGCAGACAATGCCCACTAGCATGCGATGCCGTCATCCTGATATCCAGCATTACCATGTGGCTGCTCTTTAGATCTGCTGACAAAATGGTGACTGTGGAAATAATTTCAGTCCCATTCACAGATTTTAAATAACTGACTGTATGCAGGGGAGAGGATTTGGCTGTGGGGAGGGGTGGTCGCTAGCACCATGCAGCTGCTATGGCTGTGAAAATTTAACCTCAAGCAGCCTAAACATTCATTTTACAATGTACACTGCTGATTACTTAATTATGTCTAAAATATAAGTCAGACACACTACAAACCCCAGGGAGTAAATTACACAGATCTATGAAGCAACATCTATGCAGTCATTCTGGTCTCACATTTCTGAATTATCTTTTCCCCCCAGTGAATTTGCTAAACCTCTCCCTTTTCTGAAAAACGAATGGCTACTGCACACAAATGATCCTCTCCTCAGAGTTCCATGCTCTGCCTAGGAGAGCCCCGTCTCCAACCCCACACCACCTACCAACAGGTTCTTATCTTTGTGTATATTTGAACTAGGAGATCTACATATGCTTGATCTCAGCATGAACCTCCGTGTGACCTGATTTAGTTACCATGGTCACCAATTAGATGAGTCCTGTTGACTGCAGAACAACAGTCAAAGGATTTCTATTAAGTTCCAGGGTAGAATAACAGTCATATTTTGTGAACATGCTTTATAGATTATTTTTCCTATTTGTTTACACCAAGGTCTACCTCCCTCTATCTGCGGAGAATGAAGTGGTTATAAAAAAATTCAGAGAAAACCCTTCCTGGAACCAGCAATTATATTTTCTTACAAAATGGATGCATCAGCTGGGCTCCCTCTGGGAGACAGGTAGGTAGGTCTCACTCAGAACCCACCTGCAGTTCTCCTCAACCACCTCACTACCCCCATGGCCTCGCCTGGGTACACATGTAAAAATTTGCTACGTAAAACGTTCTCTATGCCAGCGATGAGGCTGTTGCGCTTTCTTATCATTCATGTGTTCACTGGAGTAGCACTTTTAATTTCCTTCAAGAACTTTCCCTTTGCATTCAAAACTTGGCTAACTGTTGGGCACAGGAACTGAGTTTTCAGCGCATGTCAGCTTTTAATGTGCCTTCCACACGGAGCTTAATCATTTCTAGCTTTTGATTGAAAGTGAAGAGACTAGGGACTCTCCTTTCACTTCACCATGCAGAGGCCCCTGTAAGGTTCTTAATCGGTTCCTAATTGCACTATTATTATTTCTCAGGGAAGAGGGATGCCTGAGGAGAGGGAGAGACACTGGGAATGGCCAGTTGATGGAACAGTCAGGACATATCACAACGTTTATCAATTAGGTTCACTTTCTCACATAGATGTGGTTCGTGGTGCTCCAAAACAATTCCAGTAGTATCTCCAAAGATCACACACAGATCACCATAACAGATATAATAATAATAATAATAATGAAAAAGTTTGAAATATGGCAAGAATTACCAAAATAGGACACAGAGATACAAAGTGAGCACTTGCTATTGGAAAAATGGCACCCATAGAATTGTTCAATGTGGCTTTACCAATTTGCAAAAAAAAAAAAAAAAAAGCAGTATCTTCAAAGCACAAAGTGAGGTGAAAAAATAAATATTCCCATATATTACCTCTGCCCATATAAACCATCTGTCTATGCATAACACTCAGGGTTTTTTGTTTGTTTGTTGAAGGTTCAATGGGGTGGTGTTTTGTATAATAATTCCAGCCAATGAGTGTGGTCCAGTGATTTGGGGATCTTATGAAAACCAGGCCTGATGGTTTAAAAATGTTAACATTAACAAGTAGATATTGAATATTCTGTGACTGTATTAGTTTCCGGTAGCTACCATAACAAATTGTCTGAACTAGTGACCTAAAGCAATAGAAATTAATTTTCTCACAGTCTGGAGGCCAATACATCTGAAATCCAGATGTCAGCAGGGTAACACATCCTCTGCACCCTAGGGGAGAGTCTTCACTTGCCTTTATAGCTTCTCCATAGCCCAGGCATTCCTTGGCTTGTAGCTGCATGATTCTAATCTCTGCCTTCATCTTCACAAGGTCTACTTCTCTGTGGCTGAGTCTTGTCTTCTGTCTCTTCTGGAGATATTTGCTATTGGATTTAGAACTACTGGATAATTATGGATGATCTTCTCTTGAGATCCTTCACTGAATTAAATCCACAAAGGCTCTTTTTTTCATATAATTTATAGTCACAAGTTCTGAGAAACACAGGACTATATTTTTGGGGCTTCCCCATTTAATCCACTCTACTGACAACATATGCTTTTTCCGAAGGTTTTATGATATTTAGAATTTAATTATGTGTCATGTCAAAGACTTACCACAAATTTTAAACTTAATTTTGAAATTAAATTTTCAATTTATTTTTAAATTAACAAAATTTAACCATACCAAAGACTACTTACAAGGCTGCATGCCTTGGGATGGGGTTGTAGCTCAGGGGTAGGGCACTTGCCTTGCGTGAGTGAGGCACTTGGTTCAATCCTCAACATCACATAAAAATAGTAAATAAATAAATATAAAAAAGAATGGATGCCTTCCTCAGCATTTAGTTATTAACCAAGGTAAAGTTTGAGATTACATTGGTGGATTAGGTATAAGAATGCTTGAAAGTTATAAAATAAGTGATAATGAAATACCCTAGGAATTAGCAAGATAAGTCTATGGCCAAAAGACCAAAACTAAATACCAAAATCTCAGAATCAAAGGCATTCTGAGATGAGTGAAAACAGAATGACTGGAAAAGAGAAGGTCCGTGAGACAGCCCTGGACTGGTCACATGGCGTGCTGGCTGGGAACCATCAGGCAGCCATATGCAATATGGAGGCAGAGTACTTGGCCAGACATGAGAGCAAGAATACAGCATGAAATCTATTTTATGGGTGGCCATTTAAGAGAGCTGATCGGTGCATGTTACACTGATAAACGTACTCAGCGGTGTTATTCTGTGCAATATCGTTCCTGAGATGGTTGCTTTTGACCATGTATCTGTGTTTCAAGCTGTTTCAGGTATAAATGTATTCATTCTCTTCTGTGAAAATGTTGTGCATACCAGGCAATTGGGTGGAAAGTTTGGGATTTGTGTTTATTTGCTTTGTTTTTTAATTCTACTAATGGGATTAGGTTGGAGCAAAGTTTAAAGTTCGTATTAGCTTTTTTCTGCCTATTTTCTTTTACCCCAATGCCATAAGGGAAGGACCTGTGTTTCCACATCTTCAACCATTCTGCCCTAACACCTTCTGACCACCTTGGGAACTGTATTAGTTTCCTCTTGTCACTGTAACGAATGACCACGAACTCGGTAACTGAAAACATCACAGATTTGTTGTTTTCTGGAGATCAAAAGTCAGACATGAGGCTACAATCAAGGTGTTGGCAGGACTGGGTTTCTTTTTGGAGGCTCCATAAAAAGAATCCTTTCCCTTGCCCTCTCCACCTCTAGAGGCCACCACATTCTTACTCTATGCTCTCCTCCTTCATCTTTAAAGCCAGAGCAGTAGAGTGTTCTCACCACATTGCATCTGTCAAAGCTCCTTTTCTGCCTCCCTTTCTATATTTAAGACCTTTGCACTGACATTAGGCCCAGCTGGGTTTGTCCTTTTTTTTTTTTTTTTTTTTTTTTTTGGTACCCTGGTTGAACCCAGGGGCACTCAACCACTGAGCCACATCCCCAGTCCTATTTTGCATTTTATTTAGAGACAGGATCTCACTGAGTTGCTTGGCGCTTCGCTTTTTGCTGAGGCTGGCTTTGAACTCATGATCTTCCTGCTTCAGGCTCCTGAGCCACTGGGATTACAGGCGTGAGCCACCACACCTGACTCCCCAATCCTTTTTTATATTTTACTTAGATACAGGGTCTCACTAAGTTGCTTTAGGGCCTCACTATTTGCAGAGGCTGTCCTTGAATTTGTGATCCTTCTGCCTCAGCCTCCCTAGTGGCTGGGATTTCAAGCATGTGCCACTGTGCTCAAGCTCCCACCTCAAGTTTCTTAACCAATTCCATACACAAAATTCTTTTAGCCATGTCAGGTAACACAGGTTCCAGGGATTAGGACAGGCACTATTCTGTCTTCTAGAGTACAAAACAGATCTGAGAATAAAATGATCTACCTTCTTGCAGTCCACCCTCCAGGTTTGGGCACATCTCCCCTAGTCAGAAAGGTTTTGAATGAATTTCTATATCCTGACAGAGATAGCTGGGTCAGGAGAGCAGCTGGAAGGGAAAGAGGAGTGGAGAGAGGTGGCTAATGGTCAGTTGAGCAGTTGAGTTTCTGCAGTTTACAAATGACCGCCATAAAAATTCCACCCCATGGGAAATGAAATACAGGTGCATTTCATTACAAGTAAATGCTGCATAAGGAAATCTGCTCCTACCCACTTAGATAATTTGTCCAATCAAGGAATCACAGCACTAAAGTCAGCCAACCCTAATCCTGCTGGAACCCCAGCAGTATATATCACTTAACTGTCTACTAATGGACTAAAGCAGCTGCTAATGGGCTAATAAGCTGGCCATTAACAGCTTCTTAAGTAGTATGCTGGGGGAGTTTTGCGACTCTGCTTACAGCCACTGAGAATGAGCTGCGTCTTCTCAGTTTATAAAAAGATCCTGAATCGGGGGCAAGAATGTTTTCCCCTAAGGGTTGATTTACTTGGCTCCATATGTGGAGGAGCAATTGTTCAAGTTATCAAAGGATTTCTCCCTTGATAAAGATATTCACTCTGAAGTTCCCTGCCAGCTTCTTCCTTAGGGCATTTAAATGCTGGTTTACAAACCGTGACTTGCTTCCAGAGAGACAAGAAATAGAGAAATGCTTAAATGGAGTCTTAAGACAGACTCTTTAAAACTCAAACAGAAATGAAGACAGAGCCTCATGACCACTGGAACATGAACATCCCCGAACACAACCAGTGAAGAGTACAAATGAAATCAGGGTAACATGAAAAACGCTCCTTTACTCATTCAAGGAGGAATTAACTGAGCACACAGAGGATGGGGCTGTAGCCACAGGGTGCAGGAAAACAAATGGGCAAACCTCATGACACCCTGGAGCTTATGAGTAGAGGGGCGATAGAGACAGAATAAGTAAATTACATCATATACTAGGAGACTGACAAGTGTGCAGAAAAAGAGCAAGGGAGTGTGCGTCAGGAGAACTGGGGACAATGGGGTTCACAGTGATGGATACCTCCTGAAGAAGGTGACATTTGAACAAAATCCTGAAGAAAGTGAGAGTTAGAGCCTGGAGGAAATGCAGGCATGGGCAATAGCTAGTGCAAAGACCTTCCAAGAAAAATGTAGCTGCTGGAGGATTCTGAGCAGAGGAGTGAAGGATTCTCATCTCTTCATCAAAAATCTCCCCAACTGCTTCAGGGAACCCCAAAGTGATGCCTAGAGGTGGGTGTGTTCTCCCATGGTACCCTTGTCCACAACTTAGAACTTCTCACTCCTACCACCCATGTCATGCTGCTTCCTAACACTCCTGGACAGCCAGCCCTAGCTTGCTAGATAGAGCAGGGACGAGTGGGTGTGACCTCCCCTGCCCTCCTAGAGTTCATTCCCAAAGCCACCTGACTTTGACACCAACTCTCATAGTCTCTCTGAAGAATAGCTCCTCCAGTTTGGGGGTCTTGGATCAAGCTAATAAGCCATTTCTTTTTCAAAAGAAGACATTCCCCAATACATTTAAATTCCTAAGGGATTTATTTTTTATAATTCAAGATTTTCTTTGTCAATATCATCTATTTTCCTTTGAAGTCTAGCTCTATGACTTTAAAATCTAGATTCCTTTCTCATCTTTCCTATTTTTCCTATTTTGGAATCTCCTCTGCTGCCAAGGAATATAATATTCTCACCCTCCAATATGGAGTCGCAAGGTGTACACACACTCAATTGATATTGGCTAACCTAGTGTGTGCTAATTCCACATCAGTTCAGCTCTGGACTAGGCACAAAGCAGTCAAAGAAGTAAAAGGCATCCTTGATGCACCTATATAATAGCTTCTGTTTGGTATGTAGGGAAATTCTTGGAAACAGCATCAAATAATGGTAGAATGTGGTAAGTATGAGATGAGACCTTCTGAACTCTGGCTCCTATGAATTCAGAGAGAAACTGGGTTGGATTTGAATTGGAGACATTGAATGATTAATGTAGTCCAACAAGAACAAAATCACAATATTCCATTAAAGAGGGAGATAGAGACAAATTGGTAGCCATGATTTATGTCGCTCAATAATTACCAACTGTGTAGTCAGTTTTCCATCACTGTGACAAAACACATGCCAGAATCAACTTAAACAGAGGAAAGGTTTATTTTGGCTCACAATTTTTGCGGTTTCTGTCCATGGTCAATTGGCCCATTGCTTTTGGGCCTGTGGCAAGGCAGTATATTATGGAGGCAGCATGTCGCAGAGGAAGCTGCTCACCTCATGGTAGCCAGAAAACAAAGGAAGAGAGAAAGGAGTTGGGATATCAATATCCCCTCAAGAACATGCCCACAATGACCTAACTTCTTCCCACTAAGTACCATCTCTTAAATGTTCCACCACCTCTCAAAAGCTCCACAGACTGTGACTAAGCCTTAATACATGGGTTTCTTGGGGACACCTATCAACAGCAGTAAAAGCCAAGGAGCTATTTTTAATGAGCCTATTAAAAACCTATGGTTTGGCAATTAAATCCTGCTTGGAATTTCATAACACTAAGAGTACAGAACATTCCCCAGCAGAAATTCTATCAATGTTCTATCAACAATGAAAAGTGAACTACACAGTACTTACCTCCATCAAATGAGCTCACGTGACAAAGCTAAAAGTGTGTCTAACTTTTGGATAAAAGAATCTAGGCATTTGGGGACACTGAAGAGTATGTTATGGGTCTTCAGGATCTGATGATTGGCACTAGGAATCACCACAGTACATGACGGGAGAAAACATGTTTACAGAC
The DNA here is from genome assembly GCF_052094955.1 of Ictidomys tridecemlineatus. NCBI lineage: Eukaryota > Metazoa > Chordata > Mammalia > Rodentia > Sciuridae > Ictidomys > Ictidomys tridecemlineatus. The sequence continues at coordinate 40,665,646 of NC_135486.1, read as the reverse complement.
AGATGCAGGTAATACATTGGGTTAGGGAGACACCGGAGCAGAATGTCACTGAGTGGGGCATGACTTTGGCTGCTGTGCATTATACCATGAAGCATGATAATGCTGTTTGATGTTACCTTGGCAATTAGGCTTCCAGTAAATAAATTAGCACCCTATTATAAGTAGGAACCCAAGGAGTTGTTAGGAAACAAGCAATGCGAGAAACAGAGACAGAGTGTGAGAATCCGTCAGCCCACCTAACAAAGAGACCAGATATCCTGCTGCTTCACAAAGCAGCAAAAAACTGACTGGTGTTTATCTCCCATTAATGAAATAAATTTCAGAGCATGTGCTTCAATAAAAGAAATACACCTATGGACATAGGAAAAGAACTGAAAATGGCTGTGGGGATCATGAGAGGTCTGTTATCTAAGAAATGAGGATGGTTTTCATTTGCTGGCATTAAAGTTTGCAATGGTTGGGCGATGCCGGATGCAGGTGAGAACATTATAAACACCATTCATCATAGTACTGCTTACCTCCGATACCAAAGCATTGGCTTTTATATGTGTGCAGATTTCACGTGTCATTATTTGATTGTGTTGACTGAGCCCATATCCCTGCTAAGGAACTTAAGTTGGATGAAGTAAAAGACTTCATTCAGAATAGTGCCACAGAAATGCTCTCCGTGAGGCTTGAATAAATTAAATCACAAACACAAACAGGTTGCTGGCTAGGAATCTGGTAAATCATGGGGCAAATATTTTGAAAGGTGAAGTACTCACCAATTAACCTATTATGCAATTTTCACTTACTATGCTTCTTTACAATTGTTTACTTGGCTTTGTGGGTTCTAATTCCTCAAAAAAAAAAAAAAGAACCAAAAATATATATCAACTATCTTTCTTTAAAGTAAAACAATGACCAACCTCGAAAGAAAGGTATAGTCAGAGTCTCAAGTCACGAGTGTTCTATACTCTTTCATTGCTAGATTTGGAGTCCAATCCTGTGATCTTAGGGTGATGCTAGGTACTTTGCCCAGACAGTGTAGTGCATACCTGATGTCCTGACATAATTATTAAACACACTCTCTCCCAAAATGTCCCAAGTTGTATGATAAATTAATGGCAATCCTATATAGAACAGATTCTAAAGAACCAGGAATGTATAGCTTGGATGTTATTCATGTCACCTCCAAGAATAGAAGCCACAGCTTTTTGACTATTCACTTGGGAGGTTTTACTAAGTAGAGTCAGTTATCTTCAGTGTCCTGGGGATTGATTCCAGAATTCCCTGAAGATTCCAAAAATCCAGGGATGCTCAAATCATTGACATCAAATGGTATAGTATTTGCATGTCACCTAAGCCAACCCTCACGATCTTCTCCTACACCTTAAATCATCTCTAGTTAATACCTAACACAATATAAATATTATACCATATTGTTTAGGGAATAGTAAGAAAGGGAAAAGTCCCTACAGGTTCAATACCTATCCCTCTTTTTAAAATTGTTTTTACTATGTGGTTGGTTGAATCCCTGGATATGGAGGAGTGAGGGACAACTCAAACCTCCACCTATGAATTTCCTGAGTTTGCATTTTCAGTCCCAAATCAAAATCCTGCTCTTACCTCTCTCATCCCCTTTTGTCAGAGGACAAGGTATACATGGTCAATATTATTTGCAGGTTAGCAACTGAAATCAATCAACAAAAATTTATTGAACCCCCAAACCTACTTCAGAAGGTGCAAAATTCCTGGTAGTCTCAATAATTTGACCAAATAATGATTTCTTACCACTTACAATGCCTTTGTACTTGAAATGTGGCTTCTTGGATTTATATGTGGTAAACAGAACTTAAGAGGGAAAATTCATGGTGAACACAGCTTAGCAGCAAATCTAAGATCTGCCCAGCAATGACCACTCACAAACCCCCCTGTGGTGGACACACACAAACTCTCATACATACACACACACACACACACACACACACACACACACACACACACACACACACTTTTCTGGGGATAGCAGAGAATCTTCAAACGAGACACAAATTCATTCTATAAATGTCCTATTTTCTGGCTCTCCATGTTTTTTTCCCCCTGTGCTGAATTGGTAATAGAGCTAATAAAGGTTCAAGATTGCTCTTTCTGGGGGCCAAATTTTTCTTTTTTTCCATGTCATGCTTTTTATTCAGAAAATAATTTTCTTCGCATTGTTTTCACAAAAGCTTTCCAACACCCCCAAATAATGCAGAGAAATTGCCTTTTTATTTTGAACAGGCTTTTTCAATGCCCACTGTATCTCTCAGCATATCTATTATATTAATCCAAGCCTTAATGATACAATGGGTAAAAACAGTGTACGGATGTGTATAAATGAAAAATTTAATAGATTTCCCTCTTAATGTAATAGAATTGGCATGAGGCATTGGGAACAGGAGTGAAAGTAGTCACTCAAGCATTGTGTTTACATGATATTTAAATACAAGTGGCTGGGGTGTAAGTACTGCTAAGTACACCTGAAAGGGATGGTGCCTCCTAATCATTGTTTCAGCAATTGACAGTTGTTTACACAACAGCAGCACATTCGCTGCTGATTTGAATAATAAACATGCTTAAATACCAGCTGGATAATAGAAGGATAATTGAAACATAGTTTAAAGCTCTGATTTACAGGCATTGTAGCAACACTTTTATTTGCTGTACAATGCCACACTTCTGTGCAGTCTCTGAAAAAAAAAATTTAAGGCATTGTTTCAAACATTGGGGTCTATTAAACTTGATTAATACACCCAGCCTATGTATCCATAGCACAAGCCATGCCTGGGCATACTTGAGACGGCTATTGTGCCATGTGTTTTATTAAAACACTCGAAGGTTATAATAGAACCACTCAAGAGACCCACAATGTATTGTGTCCACCCGGCCCCAGAGTAGTGGATGGGACCACAGGTACTAGAATTAGAACCAGAGCACATTTCACCATGCACGGGTGAAAAACAGGAGAGGGGACCTGGATCATCTCTGACTGTGAAATTCTACTAAGGGACGATTCTGAACTCTGTCCGATCTGCCCAGTCTCTGCCCCTGTGCCCTTTTCTTCTTTGCATGCCCATTGTCCTCAGGCCAAGTTTACTTCGTACCTGGTCATTCCAAGAGGCCTCATCTGAGCATCTACTCCCAGGGCCTCTCTGATTCAAGCATCCCACCCCAGGTCACACAAGACAATGGTCCCTTTGCAGATTGGAGCATCACAGCCAGGCAGGCTGGCCAGCTCAAGTTGACCCTGTATGTCAGCTGCCACTGGCAGGTGACAGCTACCACTCAAGTCCTCAGGTTTGAGGATCCTAAAATATGATTGAAGCTGTTCATGTGGAATGGGTTCTACTTGGGGAAGTTGTTTCATGTAACCGAATTAGTAGGAGCCTAATTTACCAACCAGAATGTTAATCTGCTCATTGATTTATCAATTTATCATGGGAGATACATCTTAGAGGATCATTTACATGGGTCATTCATAGCACTCTCTCCCGGAACGATTGCCTCAGAGGAGCAAATTATGTGTCAGAAAGTTACTTAATGAACATAAAGTAAGAGCAAAAGGCACGGGATGAATTGCCACTTTCCACTCCAGAGAAAATACTGCCTAAATGTAATGGCACCCAGGCACCAAGCCAGACATCTATTATCTCTTAATTTTTTTAACCCCCCGAGGAATTATTATTACCTTTTAAATACAAGGGGCTGATCTAAAGCCACACAGTTGTTGAGTTACAGAAAACCACACTATTGCTAACTAATCACTAATCATTATATTGGTGACTAACATTGACACATTGATATATTCCTGGCTTCCCCCTTCCTGTATTAAGTTAAATAAAAAAAAAGACAGGTGTTTATTTTCTGACTCCCTTTTAGGGAATCACCTGTCTTCATGACAGGAGCTTTTCTACCTCCTGTTAGACCTGGTAGATGGATGTTCCACAAATGTTGAGTAAGTGACTAAAGTGAAAGGTTAAATAATGGACCTTAAATGATTGTTACTTAATGCCAGGCGTGTCTCTCTGAGCATTGAGACTCCTACATGGCAAGAGAGTGTGGACCATCATTGCATCTCCAATCCATTAAGAAATGGTATTGCCTCTGCAAATAGCTCATCTCATCGGGTATGAGCGGTTCATGAAGATTCAGTTTCCATCACAACCATATCTTGAAATTCTAAAGACACATGACCAGCATCTCCCCGCCGCTGCCAAATGCATGAAATCCATTTCCTTCATTTTGTTACTCACCTATTCAAAACCAGATGTGAAACTAGGAGATCCATTTCCAGAAGGAAAGACATCAGGGCCAAGAGTCTTCACTGCAGGGCAGGATGGCACCAGTCAATCACGGTGCTGTCTTGCCCTCAGAGTCCCTTCTATGAGAATTTGCCCTGGTCACAATCCCTATTGAAGTAGTAAATCTGGCTGAGTAGAGAGCTGGGCACCTGATCCCAGGACGGCTGATGCAGAGGTCAGCCTACAACCTGAGACATGGTCTGACACAAAAGAGGAGCTGGGTCAATCTCCCCCATCACAACCCCCCCACACACACACACACACTCACACATATAGTCAGGCATCCCGTGAAGCCTAAGGCAGGAACCCAAACAATAGTATAGCAAAGTGGTCAGGATCATGAACTCTGGCACTAGACAGCCTGGGCTTTAATCCTAGTTAGTTTATCCTTTACCTAGCAGTGCTTCCTGGGGCTGATCACTCTGCCTTTAACAGAACAGGGCACGGTGAACAAGTGTGTATGATGGCACATTGGCCATGAGATGGAACACTCCCACATGCCAGCCCGTGTGTTCCGCTGCTAGGGGTGCTAACTCCATTCATCCTCACATGACCCCCCCAACACTGTCATTACCCCAGTTCTCACATAAGGAGCCTGAGGCACAGGAGGTTAAGTGTCTTATCTTAGGTCAGGCTGCTGGCAAGAGATGCACCTGGGATTTGGATGCAGATAACCTGGCTCTAAAGCAGCACAGACCACAGGAAGGGAGGGCGAGTGCCTTGGGACAGAGGCAGCACTCAGGGGGTGCTCTGGCAGAGACACAGTCCTGACGCACCTCAGAGTCTTTTGCCTCAGTGGTCTGCGGGATCTCTGTTTCTGGAAACTGCAAGAAGTGAAGCTGGATTGGTCCTGAATGGGGATGGGGGAGGTGAACTCGTGGGATTCAAAACAGGGGGGGACCCAGATCTTGAGCCCACTAGAGACGGTCTGGCGAGGCACTTGGTGGCTGGTGGCTGGATTATCTAAGGCTGAGTGGCTAGGTAACAGTGCGTTTATTATTACACAATAGGCTACATAAAATGCATGAAATGGTAGCTAATAATGAAATATTATAGATTGCCAGTAAGGAAAAAAGCAGGGAAGGAAAGCCTAAAGGAAAAATAACAACAAAAAAAACCAAAGCAAAACAGCAGAGTCCTCCAGAATCCAAAGAGTAGCCTCCTCCCTTTTCTGAAAGAAAAAGTTACCTTTGATTGTACACATAGTATAATTCACACCAATTCATGTCTGTACTTTGGATAATAATGATCATCACATTCCACCATCATTAATTACCCCTTCCCCTCTCACCCCTCAGCTCTACCTAGAGTTCATCTATTCATCCTCCCTTGCTCCCACTCCCTATCCCACTATGAATCAGCCTCCTTATATCAAAGAAAATATTCGGCATTTAGTTCTGAGATTGGCTAACTTCACTTAGTTTTATCTTCTCTGACTCCATCCATTTACCTGCAAATGCCATGATTTTATTCTCTTTTATTGCTGAGTAATATTCCATTGTGTATATATGCCACATTTTTTTAAATCTGTTCATCTATTGAAGGGCATCTATATTGGTTCCACACTTAGCTATTGTGATTTGTGCTGCTTTGAGACAGTGACCAAGGAAGCAGGCTGGGGGAACTGACGTTCTGAAAACTCATAAAGGAGCCAGAGGTCCAGGAACGAGCTTGTCCAACAACTTGAATGGATTGGGAATATGGCAGGGGACAAGAGAAGAAGGAATGCATTGGAATTCTGTATAGTGACCAGCCAATCCTCACATCCCTGACTAACCCAGACTTTTGCTTTGTTTTATTTTTGTTTATATTATCCTAGATTTCTTTTTTTTTTTTTTTCAAAAAATCAAGTACTTACTGCTAAAGTAACTGAGTGAACCAAGTAGAACTAGAACACTTAGCAAAGAATTTTATTTGGACACCCAGGGGTATCTACCATAGAAGGAAGCCTGATGGGCAACATACTACCCAAATACCTGGGTCTTGGTCCATATTTTCACTGCCTTACTTTATAAATAAATGAACACACAGGACTACTGGACACTTGAAGACAGGCAGCAACATGCAAGAGAATTTTCAAGATAACTCAAAAAGACCTGTGGGCTGGGGATGTGGCTCACAAGGTAGCACGCTCGCCTGGCATGCTTGCGGCCCGGGTTCGATCCTCAGCACCACATACAAACAAAGATGTTGTGTCCGCCGAAAACTAAAAAATAAATATTAAAAAATTCTCTCTCTCTCTCTCTCTCTCTAAAAAAAAAAAAGGACCTGTAGAGAAAACAGGTAATTATAAATAAAGAACAAATACAAAAAACAAACAAAAAAACCTATCTCATGTATTAAAAATATTTCAAAAGAACCATAAACAAGGATAGGGTGCTATTTCAAAAAATAGAAAGAGAATATAGGAAAGCACATAGATAATAAACATGATTGAGAAAAAAATTGAGAATGAATTTGAAAAATAAAATTAAGGAAATCAACAAAAGTAATTTAAAGAGACACAAAACATCAGAGAAAAGGTGATAAGAAATATAAAACAATCCAATAACTTCAATATCTACTTAATAGAAGTCCCGAGCAGTACAGAAATAATAGCATAATTGTTCCTGCACCTAAGAACGTAAATTTTTGATAAATGGATCCATTATGAGTAACACAATGAATCAAAAAGCAACTATAAATGTAAAATTTATTTCTCCAAGGACTAATAAAAGGTTCTAGAGGCTGGCAGAGAACTAACCCCCACCCCCCCACACACATACGCCTGGGAAGAAATGAGAATAAAATTTGCACCTAATTTCCCAAGAGCAACACTGCATGATGGAAAAAGAATGGAGAAGATAATACTTTAAAAAGTCTGAGAGAAATTGTATTTAATACTAAGTTAAACTGCCAAGCAAGAACGTCATTTAAGATATGAAAAAACTGAAATGTGATCTCCTGCATCCAGTATTAGAAAATTACTTTGAGGATGTTCCCCAGCAAAACAAAAAAGTAGCACAAGAGAGTGAAAGGCCTGGACTACTGAAAACATTGACCCTGTGCTAGATGAAGTAAGGCCAGAAATAATAGCTTTGCCACAGACTTAGAGAGCAATCACTCTGGATGGACAAAGAACATCAGAAGGGAAGATTCACAATAAATAAGGGATTCCACAAATTTGATATCATGCTTGAGAAGTTGGAAATTTTTTAAAGATAAACTTAAGGCAGAAAGTATGGGGGGGTGGGTACAACGATAAACTCAAAAACAAAAATCCTATTTAAAAGAGAAAGTATAATCCATAAGTAACCACTTGGCTATAATAAAATTATTTCTTTTGCTTGCAGTATACTTTAACAGATACACCTCCCTTTGTATTTTCTTTTTATATAAAAACATAATTTTTAAAAGATTATCATACCTCACATATTTATGCACTTGGATTGTGTTTTTTTTTAAATTTTGCATACCATTATTTGAACACCTTTCTGGATATAAGTATAGTTCACACTTGTTCTGTTTAACAAGTTTTTAAGAATGTACCTGAATCATGATGACAGGTTCACACATTGCCCTTTCAGTTTCCATAGTTTTGTTATTACAAATAATTTTACTACATTGATATCCTTGTGGGGTTATAGAATAAAAAAATAGATGCTTTCCTAATTTTAACAGACACTTCTGGATTATTTTTTCAGAAGGTTTCAGCAGCTCACACTTACATCAGCAGTACACAAGAATGGCAGTTTCCATGTATCCTTTCTAGTGCTGGATGTTACCAATTTTCGTTGGTTTGTGTTTTGATCTACTGCATGAACATGGTATCTGATTATTGTTTTAATTTTAGCAAGTAGATTTTTAAATGTCATAATCTCTAGACATAGAGACAAAATGGAAGTTGTTTTGGTTCTGTATGTGATGATAAATGTTGATAGACAGTAACTTCTTCTTTAGATCAATGAGTGTGAGGACAAGCAAGAGGTCCTACAAGTGTTCCACATGTGTCAGTCATACTGAGAGTAGTGACTGCTACACCTCAACAGAGCCCCCACTGGAGGGGACTGCCATGACACCTGTCTTTTTACTATACCATCACCCTGCCCACCAGTAAAGGAACCTGACCCAGAGACAACAGAGCCACAATCATCAGTTGTCTCCAACATGGCTTGGTAAAAAGACTGGCTAAGCTAACCATATTTTCAATCTCGGGAATTCAACTTGAGGAAGTGTGCAAAGAACCACATGACTCACCTTGGCAAATGAAACTGAATGGCTGAGAGGTACTGTTAGAGATCTTGGCAAGCCCAGGTTACAAAGGAGCTACACAATGGAGGAGAGGAGATAGGGCCACTGTGGTGGGCGGGGAGGAATGAGAAGTAACAAAGAGCACAGAGAATACAAAGAAAAGCTAAGCAACTTGTTAGGAAGAAGAAAATAGCATATATGCAAATTGGAAAGCAGAGATGCCCTCTCAATAGGGCTGTCTGATCATGAGGAAAGAGGAGCCAGCCCTTTAGTCATCCTGAGTTCCTGAGTCTTTCTTAGCTCCTTCTTTCTGTTGCAGTTTCAATTCAATACTTTATCATTATAATGATTTTATTGGCTGTGTTTTCTTAATACAAATTAATTTAAATATATTGTAGAATATTAAGAAAAGGAAAATGAGAGGAAGAAAACACAGGTTCATCCGTGATTCTATCATCTAAAGCTAACCACTAAATAGTCTTCATCTTTTCTTCTACTAATTTTTATAAGATCAGGTGGTCTATATTATTTGGCAAAATAGTTTTTCACACTAATTTGAGACCTGGAAATATTAATAATATTAACAATATTTAATGAACATTATGTAATCGTCAAAATGTATTTTTCATGACTACATGATAATTTGATCTTTAGATGAACCATAATTAATTTAACCAAGTCTCTCATTTTGGATATCTAGGATGATTTAATTGTTACTACATAGAGGAATAAATCTCCTTGTACAGATATCTTTTTGTGTAATCTTTACAAATTCGATAGATCTGACTTTAATTCATATTTAGTAAATTACTGGGGAAGCTAAACATTTAATGTGTCAATTGGCCTTTTATATCTTCTCTTGTAATGTCCTATTTATGCAACTTTTTTTTGCTAGTTTCTTTCACTTATATCTAGAAGTTGTTTATTTATTGAGGATATTAACCTTTGTCTTACAGAGTAGGAATATTTTCCTCAATTTGCCTTTCCATTTTGTTTATTGTGTGAGGGACATCCAAAAGCCATTTACAGTCTGTATCTCACTAGCCCCTCTCCTATGATCACCAGCCTTCCTTACAGCCAAAAGTGGTCATGAGATCCATTATGGCCAATAAATATGAAAGGAAGTTGCTAGTGAGAATTTGGGATTTTTCTTTAATAAAGAATAGTCTTTGCTGACACACCTCTTAAGAGATTTTGCCTATTAAACTGGAAGTAGAACTTGAGCCTAAAGGCAGAGCAAAAAGCATGTAACCAGGAAGTAATTTGTAGAAGGACCATGTTCTACACTCCCAGGAGAGGAACTGGAAAGATGGAGATAGCCCAGTGAGCCACATCATCAGTCGTATTACCACCTTCCATATTACTAGTTGCTTGAGATAAATCATTATCTGTTTAGCAGAGATTTAAGTAAGGCTTTTTATAATTATTAGCCATAGATATTTTTAATAAAAAATCATGATATTTTTATGAACATAATTTTAATATAATAAAAAATCTATCCAATTTTTTCTAAGCATACAAAGTGAGAACCAAGTTCCAAAAATAAATGAATGAATGGTTTATAGCTTCTGACCTGTGAAGAAATATTTTCCTTACCTCTGAGATTTTTGTCAGTGTTCAGAAGCGTTTGCTTTTAATACTTGCATGTGTTTTATTTTTAAACCATAAGTCCATCTGAGAATTGTGGAGTGAATTGGAGGAATTTTTCTCTAAATGACAATCTAATTTTTAAAGCACAGTTTCTTGAGTAATCTTTTGTATGTCCTGAAATGACTTAGGCTGTCACCTTACCTTACTTTAATTATTCAACTTCTATAACAGATTTATATCATGTACAGTAAGCCTGGTATTCCTCATTATTTCCCCCAAAATTCCAAGCTATTATTTCATATTTAATCATCAAGTTAACTTTAGAATGATTTTATTACATTTCAATATAATCTCTTGGAAATTTTAATTGAAATTGAATTAAATCTATAGATCATTGATATCTCTAATTATTGATTCTTTTCAGCCATTCATTTGTTCTATTTTCTAATAGATTCTGTGATAATAATGCAAGCCTTCTTTTGTTTGCTTTATATATGAGTACCTTTGAAACCCTTTGACTCAGTCTAAATGTTTTTATTTGATTATTTGTATTATAGATGCATAACCATATCTTCTGATAGAAATGATTTTGTCTTGCTTACTCCAGTTCTAACTAAACCTGTAGCTCTTTGTCTCCGTTTATGTATTGTCTATAACTACAGAACAATTGCAAAAGAAAGATAGAAAAGGCCATCATGTCTTTAATGGACCTTCCTCAAGTATGACAACACTGTTTATTATGTTGAATGTCCATATAGACAAAGTACTCTTCAGCATGTAAAGACAGTACACTTCTATTCTCAGGAGATGCTTAATTTTTTTAAAAGTGTTTTTTGGCATCCATTAAAAAGATCTTCTTTCTTTCCCTCTAAACTATTGTAATCAATTATATGAATATTTCCTAATATGGGAAAATCCTGTAAAACTGGAATGAAAATTCTTGATCATGATGTACTTCTTGAACTTGCTAGTGTATTTTATTTGCTAACATATCACTTATATTTCTTTTAGAATGTAGCTATCATATATGTTCATAATGGACATATTTTCAAAGAAATTAGTTGTGAGTTTCAGTGGTTGTTGTCTTTGTCAGGTTATAGTATAAGATAATGCTCATTCAGGAAATGAAATCGCGAATGTTTCAAATGTTTTCATGGTTAGAAGTAATTTGAAAGCATCTTTAACAGATTGAAACACTCAACATAAAAAGACCTTGAGCCTTTTATTTTCTTTGTCACATAACTGAAAACTTTTCCAACTTTTTTGATCATTATTTAGTTTTACCTTGACAGTTTTCATAATTATTGGCATTGACTCTAGCTATAAGTTCTTAAAAATTTTTAACTTTTTCTACATATTTAGTGAAATCCCATTCTGATTTGTACCTTATGAGCTTTTTCTTTATTTTCTAAGTTTTGAAATCTTGGCTCATAGGTCTATTTTTCATCATTTTTACTCCTCTGCATATACAAACTTTAACATTAGTCCCCCAACATGATGTGATTTTCTGATGTCTCATTTAGTATTCTCCATTGTCTCTAAGTATTACTATTAAAATTTTACAGTTTTTTCCTATCCTTCCATATATTCTTCATTTTTCTTTTTACCTCACCCTATAGCCTCTTCCTTTCATCTATGTTGATTTGATTCTATTGAAGATGTCAAAGAATTTTCTGAATATTAAATCTGGATCCTGACATTGATAATTCTTAGACTTATACATCTGCTTGAATCTTCTTTTTTCGCAGTAGTTTGATAGGACATATAAGGTGAGCCACATCTGCCCTTGGAGTTTGTCAAAAAGACTTGGTAAATGGATTGCATTAGTTCCTCACTACCTGTGTCTGACAACTTGGTTGCAATCATTCCCATGGCTGGGGAGCAGTTCCATGTGAACATCTTCACATTAAATTCCTAAATACAGTAAGTCCACTTCTGATATATCACCTCCGCTCTAAGATCACATCATTGTCACTACAATGGTTCTTAAATTTTGATGATGGTTGAGCCTCAGATTGATGGCTTTGCCAGATTTCTGATTTTGCATTCCTAGCGTGGTCCATGGTGATTCTGCTGGTCCAGGACCGCACCTTGAGAACTATTGATCTATAAAATCACAGTCTATTTCTCTGGACCTCTGAATGAATGTAGGCATAAAACACAATGATTTCTGCAACATATTTCCCTCTGGAACACTTTCCCTTCTGCTGTGCTTCACTTGTGGGGGCTTTAGAATAGGAAGAACCACCATAATCCCTCATTCTGCTTCCTACCCAGTTGTAAGATGATGGAGTATGGGGAGCAGTGGGAGGAGAGAAGATATTGACCCCTGCCTGTAGTTACATTTTACGTTGGTATTTATATACATTCAAACCCAAGGAAATGGGCAAAGGGAGACCGTGAAGGGCCTTCCCACCATTTTCCAGGTTCTCTCTGTTTCATTTGGCTGGGAAGACATTCATATTTATCTGTGCAGCTATTTTTATGGTTAGTATAGCTTCTCTTTAAATGTTGGCACTTAGTTGTCTGCCCATCTATTTTTAACATTCATAAATATTTCAGTTGATCTTTGGTGAAAGCCATGCCAGAGAATTGGCCAGGCACCATTTTGAACTAAGACATCGTCTTGAAGCAAAGCCTTTTTTTTTTTTTTTTTTTTTTTTTTTGCAAAAACTTGACCAAAATAGAAAGCTCAGGGATCCTGAATTCTTAATTTTATATCCAGCCCATTTCTGACTCCATAACTCTAAGAGAGAATCCAAAGTCATCAACCTTGTGCGATTGAAGATTCCTGTAACTAAGAGCCACTGCCACTAACTTCATTTCTTATAACCTCTAAATACAACCTTTCATGAAAAGGGGGAGTGATTTGCTATTGGGGGAATAGGCTTTCCTGTTATATAGGACATGACGATGACAATACGAAGGGTCTCCTCTTGCATTTTTAGACCCTAATATGACAGCAAACACCATCAACACTTTCTCCACCACCTCTCTCACCACCGACTCTTCTAGAATGCCACCCTCTCTACCCAACCCTCCCAGGCACCAATGAGACTCAGCTGGGATCTACTGAGGAACTGGATGCAAAACAGCTTCCTAGGAGAACATCAGTTACCACACAGCATTCCAAGGACATCGATGCTTTAGGGGAAAAAAAAAGATGGGGGGAAAAATGTTTTCAGGAACTGTTCACAGCCAGTTTATAAAGAAGGAGAGAGCATTCACACACAAGAGAGGAGTGTTCAGAAACACGGAAAAGGACATTTCTCTATCGGTGACCATGCCTATTACATGACATTCAAATACCACAAGTGCTATTCAGCTGCTTGTAAGTCATGATAGGTGAGCAAAAACACTTATCTCCTTTGTAGAAAGGGAAAAGGAGGTGGAGAATCCTTCACACAAAGATCCACTTTGACTTTAAAACACAGGGTAAGCAGTACTAGAAATCTATGTGGACAAAGCCCACCTATTAAGATTCCGAACAAACAGGGAGCCTCGATACTACAAAGCTCCATTGTTAATATGTGGTTAGTTATGTCAAGGACACTAAACAAAGCTGCTTTTCATGTGTCAGTTTGAGCTCTCCCAGTTGATAACCACGGGGACTCCTGGGTCACAACCCCAAACGGGCAGCCATTGTGCAGAAGAAAACAGCAGATGGGCCCCAACACAGATAGCACAACTAGGAATCCTTGTGAATCTGGGCCTTGAGCCACCTGGGCTGGGTCTAGGCAAAATTCAGAAGTAGATAAAGTTTTACATTGGGGTCTGTTTGTTCTCCTCCATACACGTGACAGTCACCTGTTCCAGCAGCTTGGAGTTTTACCTAGGGCCACCTCCTTCCCAGGCAAATCCCTGCCCCTGACTCCAGTGCCCCATGAAAGCCTTCCCTAAGGCCGCTGGTTTCTTCCAGCCTGATAACCTGCTCGATGCTGAGGCACTGATGGCTGCTGAGAGATTAATCAGTCTCTTTGCCAGATAACAGATGCATTTTGTTCCAGATAAAAGTAGCATTTTAACAGCTGCTTTCAATGCCTAATCCCCATTAGGCTGGGAGGTGAACATTAGGGTGGTTGAGGAGGGACGTCTCCTTGAGTCATGGCAGCTTCCAGCTATACCAGGGAACAAGACGGATCTGCTTTCACCCCTATCACATTGCACCGAGTTTGGGACAGTGTCTCCACAGTCCTTGGCTTCACTCGTGATTTGCAAGTATGAATAAGAAATCTGCAGAAGAGAGACAGAAGGTGAGGTCCCACCCAAGCCTGCCATAATCTGAGCTGTTCCATGACCTTCCCTAGGAAACCCTCTTGTCACAACCTGAAAGACAAAGTTAAATGCACTGCCAAAGTGAGGAACTGGCCCTGGACAGCAGTGAATTCCACTCTCCTTCTCCTTACACAGCAGCCTCGGTCTGCCATCTTGAACCACCCATCCAAGCATTGACTTTGTTCCAGGAGCCAAAGGCCAAGTGTCTCCCCTTCCTCTGAAGACCACAGAGCACTCCAGGCAGCCTGCTATGCGGGATGCAGAACCTTTGTCAGTGCAGGAGCACAATGAGCCTGTGAGTGAATGGATGTCCAGGCAGAGGATACGGAGGCCCCAACTCACCCTGCACAGTCAAGAGGGAAGCAAAAAAAGATTGGCCTCCGAGAGCCCCTCCCACAAAGTCAGGAGGGCACCGAACACAATGCTGATCCCCTCAGCCAGCGCTGCTAAGAGCCCACGTCGACTGTTTTACCAGAGTGGAGTTCATTGTAGGGATTGCTATATTAAGCTGCTTTCAAATTCTATAGAGGAAAGGTGAAGGAAAGGGACCTGAATTTCCATTCAATAGGACATTAATGGAAGTAGGAGTGAAAGAGCATCTTCTGGAAGGAGTGGAAACCATGCCAAGCAAGTCTTCAGGAATAACCCTTTCTCCATCCCCCACCCCCCCACTCCCGCCCAGGGCCTGTTGCAAGCCCATTGTCACTCATTTGCTAGGACTGTCACAAAATACTTCTTGTTAACTGTGGTCCCAGCCCTGAGTTTGTCCAGACTCCACTCAGTCCTCCACAGCATTTCCTGAGCTCTTTTTCTGGAAATAAACGTGCCCCTGCTTGTTGGGATCTGCTAGCTCCTCACCTGCAGAACAGGGGCTCAGTGTCTCCACGTGGCTCTAAAGCTGCTTCTCAAGCTGCATGGCCACACCACTCCCATCTGGTCCCCAGAGCTCCAACCTCTCTGAATAGATCAAGTTCATTGGAGCCAGTCATATTATACCCACTCAGGATCCTAAGCCACTGGGATATTTCTTTTTGCCCCAAATACCCTTCTGTGCCTGGGTGGCCTGGGTGTCCCTCAGCCACACCACGCTGCCTCTAGGAAGTCTTCTTCCTGAGAGGTGCCACTATTCCCCTTCTTCCTAGTCTGCTGCAGATTGTGGTATGCTATTCTGATCCTGTGTCTTCCCCCACTCACCTCTGAAATAAGGAGGATGTCTCATGATCAAATTCAGAATCTGGAATTAAACAGAGGTTCGGTACATGTTTAATGAAGGAGGAGCCCTGGGAAAAAGAAGTCTTCTTCATTCTTAGATTTCTGATTCCATCCGAGTAGCCGGCTGGAGTGAGTCCTAAACACTGTTGACCCCACAAACCCCCTTCTCACACGGACACTCCCTCCTGCTGGTTTTCCTGCCTTTGGTCTCTTGTCTCTCTCCCCAGGGCGCTTCTCCTCACCTGGGATGCCACCTCTCCATACTTAGAATCATGGTTGGAACCTACCTTCATCCCTGCAGTCTCTTCCTTTGCCCTCAGGTCTGATGATCCCCTCTGCCTTATCCCACCAGATTAAGGGCATATGTCACACACGTACGCTTTTCTGTTGCTGGAGTTCTCAAGTTTTCGTTGTTGTTATGGATGTTTTTCTTTTCCCTTGGGTGCATGTTCTGGGTCCCTGATTGGAGCCCAGGATCCCTAGGAGCATAAACTACTGAATCCTCCCAAAACTTACCCGGTGCATTGCAATAGGTCAGATCGTGTTTAAGGGGAAAAAGGGAGAACACAAAACCATCTGCTCCTCTTTAGTTTAGCTTCAATTTGGGGACAATTACATGAATCATCAAAGGATACACTGCTGTGTTACACTTTTCTGGAGGATTTAATTACTTTTTGACAATTTGCAAGGCAGAGAGCTACAAAGTAAGTAAAGTGCTAACTGGAGCCAACCAAACTCAGAGCCATTCCCAAATGAAGATCAGAATCTTTGAAAAGATAACAGGACAACTTGAGACAAACGGGATGCCTTATTCCAGAGTTGTTTTTTAGATACAACTTTGTAGGAAATGAAATATTCTTAGAGCCCAAACTCCAGATACCATGTCCAAGGTGTTTAATGCAGCTTATAAGTTTCCTACCTCAGTTCTCTGGGGTGAAGTCAGCCTATTCCAGAAACCATTTGGGTCCTTCGCTTTCTTGGGTGCAATTCACTCTTAAGAGGTTGCCAAAATCTGGTAGGCATAAAGAAATAGACACTGTAACAGACAGCCTACTAACACCACCAAATCTAGCCCCTGCTGCCATCTCCCTGCCATTGGGAAGCCTATTGGAGAGATGGAATTCCTGTCAGTAACTCCAGGCAGGACACTTTTTGCTTTGTGCTGAACCTCAAGGAGGAATGTATCCATGCGTCCATGATAGTTTATGATAGTCTTGTTACCGCATGTTACGCTGTTACAGATAAGCACAGCTCCATTGCATTGTTAATACAGCCATCCATTGCCACCCACCTGCCAGGTACTTGCCAGGGACCATGCCTGAGCTGAGGATGGGGAATGGCATCCCTGACTCCAGGAGCTCGGGTCTTGCTGAGAAAACAGGCATTTTTGAGGCAATCACAACTACGATGAGTGACACAGAAGTAAGATAAAAGTTCCCATGGGCACAGATAAGAGAGAGGGGTGGGGAGAGAGAGAGAGAGAGAGAGAGAGAGAGAGAGAGAGAGAGAGAGAGAGAGAGAGAGAGAATACATAATTGGTCTGGGGAGAAAAACAGAAAGGTCACCTGGAGATGTGACTCCGACATTGAGGCCTAAGGATTACAAGAATGTAGTCAAAGAAGGGGGAAGAAACGGAGGGAATAGCATTGTCAGAGGCCTGAGGCTGGAGAATGAAAGACAATGGAAAGAATGAGAGCATAGGTGAAGCACGGTATGAAGAAAACATGGCTGAGATCAGGTAAGAAAGGTAAAAACATCATGCTTTAACCACATTCCAGGCACCAATCTAGGTGCTTTTCTTATCTCACCTGCTGGAACCCTCTTAATAACCTTAGATACCTTTATCAACCCCACGGGACTGAGGAAATTGCGTGCCCAGGGAGGTTATATCTCTTACCCGTGATCCCCTTGCACAGAGTGGCACCGCTGGGATTTAAACCCATGCAGACAGAACACAGACGCATTAGCTTCTCTGCCCTCCTGGGGTGCAGGTTAAATCAAGCAAGGCTTTGTGGGATTTCATCCTCAGATGAATGAGAAGGAATCCAAGAGTCGTGAGCTAAGAAACGCCAGCATCATTCTTGAACCTTAAAAAAGTTTCTCTGGCTGCTATCTTGAGAATGGACTGGAGAAGACAAGAATGATTAGAGGTACCCCTGAGAAAACTAGCTGTAGTTATTTGAAGGAGAGAGGATGGTGGCTTGGGACCAGGCAGAAGCAGTGGAGGTAGAGGAAAGTAAATGGACCCAAAAGATGTTCAGGTATTCGGTGTGAAAATGCCAGGCTTGACTGGTTGACAAGACGTAACCAGAAGGCAGACCAGACCACTTGGCTAGATGTTTTCATATGCTTTAAATTTAATACTGGCAACAATTATAGGTAGTAATCTAATTTCAAGGTCAGAGAGCTCTAAATGGTAAAGACAGGGTTTGAACTCAGAATTTGAAGCATTTATTTATATGCGTATCTTTCTTATTCTTCAAAGTCTAGGCCAATAACTTGGTCATGCTGTATTTCCAGCCCACAAAACCCATGCTGGGCACGTGGCTGGGACTCTGTAAATTGTTAATTAATGTGCAGGAGGAAAGGAGTGCATGGGCTCCAGCTCTGCCCTGACATATCGTCTCTTATGAAATCATCACACAGTGGGCAGATTCCCTGTCCTCATCAGGGCCATCAGTATCTTCCAGGCCTAGTGAACAGAGAGGCCCAGATGGCGACACCTGCCCACTGGCCCTCTCTCACCTGACCATCTGGAGTCTTATGTCTGTACTTCCCGGCTCCTTCAGTCCTTTAAGTTGAAAAAAAAAATTAATCCAAATTAAGCTGGGCAGCTCAGATATTTAAGTTCCTCCAAAGTCTTAATAAATTTTACAAATATTTAACAAGCAAATTAATTTATGTAAAGATCTGTACATATTTGATAAACTTGAACCAATTTAATAAGTCCTTTCCTGTTTTAATAAATTCTGGATTAGGGTTAGACTTCCTACAAACAGTAAATACACAAGGAAAATATTTGTTATGTGTGTGTATGTATTGTACCTGCCTTTCAAAGATCAAGAAAAGATTATCTTTGCTGTAAAGACTTGAAACCTCCTGTGTTGTATGCATGTTTGTTGGGAGACAAGAAGGCAGGTGAACTAGCACGTGCTCAGACTGTCCAGCTGGGGAGGACTTCACGGACGAGAGGGAGTGCCAGGAAGATCACCTGAAGCTCAGACCACACAAAACTTCTAGAGTAAGCATACGGGTGAGAGCAGGGTGAGAACAAGAAGGTCCAGAGTACCCACATTTTTTTTTTCTTTTTTTAGCTGAGGGTTGAATTCTAGGGCATTCTACCACTGAGCTACATTCCCAGCCCTTTTATTTTGTTTTGTTTTGTTAATTTTTGAGACAAGGTCTCACTGAGTTATCAAGGCTGGTCTCAAACTTGGGATCCTCCTGCCTCAGCCCCCTGAGTTGCTGGGATACGTCTTTCTGCCTGGCTCCCAACATTCTCTTTTTATGAGGAGCAAAAGCCTCTGCTAATCTTTTTTTTTTTTTTACACTGCTTCCTACATTATCTGAGCCATAAAATCTGCTCACAAATCTCCTCACGTGTTAGCTAAGACATCTATTCTTGCGTGAAAACTTCTTTAGTTTCTTATCCACCTCTAGGAAGAGTTGGCTATGGCCATAGATACTCAAGCACCCCTTGAGTATCTACAGGATAGTACTTCTCCGATTGTCTTGTAAGTCCGTGGCATGCAAGTCTGTTGCCCTTATTGCACGGTCAGTTCCGTCATGGTGTGATCAGCAGCAGCCTGCCTTCTTTTACTGAATATTTATTGAGGAACAAACAATATGTGTTAGATGATAGGTGATACATCATATAATGATGATGCAATGGAGAAAAGGTAATAAACATCAGTTCTTGCTTTCATGAGGTTTACCATCTAGCTGGGTATAGTAGACATTGTCAATGTTTGCATTAGTCAGCTTTCTGTTGCTGTAACAAAAAGCCTGAGGTAATTGACTTAAAAGGGTTTATTTGGGGTTCATAGTTTTGGTGATTTGTGTCCATGGTTCTTTAACTCTATTACTTGTGGATCTGTAGCAACATGGTACTTCACGGAGGAAACACATGGCAGAGGAACCCTATTTATTTTATGGCGACTGGGAACTGAAAGACAGAAAGGAAGACATCAGTTTCTCTCAATCCCCTTGAAGGGATCTCACTATGACCTAAGGCCTTCCATTAGGCCCCACTTCTTAAAGGTTCTACCACCTTCCGAGAGCACCAAGCTGACAACATTCTCTTAATGGAACTTTCTCATATTTCCCATATCACTTTCTCCATTTTCTTTTTTTCTGCTGATTCAATTTCTGGTGGTCTTCTTCCCTGCTTTCAGATAGTCCCCTTCCCACTGTGTCTTCACATGCCCTTTCCTGAGTACATAGAGAATGAGTTCTCGGATATCACTTCTTGTAATTATGGATACTAATCTTATGAGATTAGGGTCAACCCTTATGACTTCATTTAACATTAATTATCTTCTCAAGGTCCCATTTTTAGAGACAGTTGCATTGGGTGTTAGGGTTTCAACATAACCCTTTTGAAGAGGCACAAACATTCAGTCCACAAGAGGGGATATCTTGGTCTGTCTTCTCCTGCTATAATTAGATACAACAGGTAATTTATAAAGAAAATGAATTTATTTCTTCAAGTTTCAGAAGCCTGGACTCACTTCCCCACTTTCTACTACCATTGCCTGGGCCCATATCCCAACAAAACACTATTTGCAACTATTTGAATCCTTTCTTCAGAGTTTGCTTCTGAGGAAACCTAAACCAAGACACTGGAGGATACACAGTTGAATGAGGAAATCTGTGACCTCTACCTGCTGGCCTTCGTACCCGATGCAGTCCTCATCCCTTTAATGTGTAATTTACTGACTTGTTTCTGGTAAACCAAATATGGCATATGTGATGGAATCTCACATCTGAAATCAGGCTATTCAAAGGCAGTGGCTTCCATCTGGGTGCTCTGTCACTTTCTCTGGGGAAAGCCAATCACCATGCTGTGATGCAATTCCTGGGAGAGGTCCACAGGGGAAGGAACTGAGGCTGGCCAGCTCCACATGAATGAGCTTGGGAACAGATCTGAGGCTTGCAGGCAGTCCAGTGAGTGAGTGGGGAAGGGCATCCTTCCCCAGTCAAGCCTGGAGGTGTCTGTGGCCCCAACACCTTGTGAAAGGTGTTGAGCCAGAACTACCCAAGGAAGCAGCACCTAGATTCCTGACCCACCGGAGATAATAAATGTTTGTTGTGTTCACCTGCTAAATCTGGGGTGATCTGCAATAGTAGAACACTACTACAAGGGATGAGAAGGAACTCTAGGAAGAAGACAATGGGATTATTTCATGGTATGTCTTCCTTTACCCCAAGTTCAATCCCCAGCACTGGAAAAAAAAAAAATGTGGCCTAGAGTAGGGAGGAAAGCCTGCCACCGCCCTATTCCACATACAACTTGAGGACTTTTCTTCCAGGTCAGCTTTTTAAAACCTCTGCCCACACCCTCAGAAAAGCCCTAGATTCTTCCTAGGCAAACAATTGCAGAATAAAAGACTGTTCGATGCAAAATGAAAGTTCCCAAAGCTACCCTCCTTTCCTATGGGACTTCATTTGGAACGAATAACACACAGCTGCCTGCTCACTTGCCAGGAGTTCATGCTAGGAGCTGTGTCCATTGTGAATACAACTGCTTCCGAGACCCTGATAGGGGCACAAGTTGGCAAAACTGCCCTTTGTTGCCAGTCCTCTCTGGGCCTGATATTTTTCCAAAAACTTCTACCTTCGTCAAAATTATTTGAAAGTCACAAACTAGCAAAGCTTACTCAAGAAGAAATGGAACTCTTGTGCATTGCTTAGAGCAATGCAAAATTTTAAACTACTTTGAAGCATTTGGAAGCTTCTTGTCAAATTAAATACACACTTACTATATTACCCATCAGTCCCAAAACTTTGTACATGCATTGACTTGTACATGAATTTTCATGGCATTTTTATTCATTATGTTCAAAACCTTGGTGGGAGAGATGTCCCCAGTTGGTAAACAGATAGAAATTTGTTTATTCATTAAAAAGAATAGCATGAATATTTAAAAAGCAGTACAACAACATGCATGAATCTCAAAAGCATTGTGCTAAATGAAAGATGTCAGGCACAAAGAGTAAGGAATGACTCCATTTATATGCAATTCTAGAAAAGGCAAAACTACAGTGACAGAAAACAGATGGATTATTGCCAAGAAAGAATTAACTACAAACTGGCAAAAGAGTACTTATTTGGGTTATGGAAATATTCTACATGATCGCTGTAGTGAGAGTTATACAACTGCATACAATTTGTCAAATGTTATTGCATTGCACAGTGAGAAGTGGTGAATTTTATCATATGCCTGAATGAAATGTTTTTTTTTAATAACAACAATTTTCTCTCTTTTAAAAGATTTGGAACGATGATGTGAGGGTAATACAATTCCATATTCTTTGATTACAAAATAATAATTCAGTGGAACAAGTGAACCGCTGAAGAAATAATAGTGAAACTTGATCTGTGATGTAGAAGATTCTTTTAAGAAATTCTCCCAAAATAAAGAACCTAAAGACAAAAATAGTAGTACTCGAGAAAGAAATGACAGAAGTCATGGGAGATGGAGCCAAGAAAATCAATATCAGTATGAAAAGATGTTCAGAAGAAAAGAGTGGAGGGTGAGAGAAAACTAATAATCAAAAACCTAATAGATGAAAAGTTTCCACATTGGAGAAAGATCTAATCCTTCACATTGAAATTATTTGCCAAGTATCAGAGGGAGTAGGGAAATGATCCATAGTTTAAAATGTGTGAAACCCTAAGAATTAAAGAACATATATTGTTTGATTTCCAGATAATTTAATTTTCATTTAAAAAAAATTCAGCTGGGTGCAGTGGCTCACACCTGTAATCCCAGTAGCTGTGCAGGCTGAGGCAGGGGGATTATAAATTCAAAGACAGCCGCAGCAATTTAACAAGGCTCTAAGCAATTTAGCAAGATCCTGTCTCCAAATAAAATATAAAAAAAGGGATGGGGATGTGGCTCAGTGGTTGACCACCTCTAGTTCTATCCTCAGTACTAATCAACAAACAAACAAACCCAGACTATCATTAAATTCTCACTAACAACACTAAGAAGGAAAAGGGGAAAAAAAAGATATTTATATGTAATTCTTAAATCAAAAGTCTGCCATAGAATTCCATGTTCACTATAGCAAACATTTCTGTGTGGGTACTGTATTAGGCTGCTTTCTGTCACTGTGACAAACTGCCTGAGATAAATGACTTAAAGGAGGAAAGATTTATTTTGGCTCATGGTTTCAAAAGTTTCAATTCATGGACACTTGGCCCTGTTGTTTTGGGCCTAAACATCATTGCCAAGCTTCACACCTCATGGCTGCCAGGAAGCAGAAAGAGAAAGAAAGGGGGTGAAAGGAGCTGGGCACAAAGTATACTCTTCTAGGGTATGCTCCCAATAACCTATTCCCTCCAACTATGCTCCATTTCCTAAAGCTTCCACCCCTTCCCACTAGCCCATTAAGCTATGAAACTATAAATGGATTAATCCATTCATGAAGTCAGATCCCTTATGATTCAGTCACCTTTCAAAGACCCCAATTCTGAGCACTGCTATGTTGGAGACTCAGCATTCAACACATGAACTTTGGAAGGATATTTAAGATCCAAACCATAACGGGTACAAAGAAAGAAAATTCTTGACATAAATATTCAGAAGTCCACCATTATATCTCTTTCTTAAAAAAAAAACTGGCAAATGGAATATACATTCAAATGAAGACTTCATGACAGAGAAGACCTGTGCACAAATTAATTGTGATCAATGAAACCAGGAATAATTACTCCTAAACGAGTGTTGGTGATATGGCCATGAAAAAAGAGGAGGTGACATTTAAAAAATAATAGGTATCAATTTGGGAATAAGAAGTCAAATGTTTTATGATAATCCAAAGAGATAAATGGAAGTGTGGTTATCTAAGAGGATCATTTAAATTCATGAAACTAGTGATGAAACATGTATTTTTAAAAAAATGTTTATTAAAATTGTAACGATTCTCACTGGTAGAATACAATCAAGATATTAGAATTCCAAATGGCTTCACACAAGGGAGGAGAGGAGAAAACAACAAAGAGGCATCATTCCAGCAAAGCTAGGGAAAGGGAAAGAAGGATGTGAGAAAGCACAGGAAAAACAGCCTGGGAACAATAAAGGGCAGGAGCAAAGCCAAACGCATAACACTTATCCCCAAAGCACCGAGTTGAGTGGGTTAAACTCCCTTATCTGAAGACAAAGGTTCTCAAGTGGGATGGAGAAACATAAAAAAACCAAAGCAAAATTCACTTGAAAATGAAAAGACACCGGAATCAAAAGAAAGAAATGTGATTTTTACAGGTAAAAGTTTTTGCTCCACTACAAACACAAAATAAAATAGGTTTAATTACGTTTATAAGGCTGAGTTACCCCCGAAATCAAATCACCATTTCCATGGGCCAAAAGTGAAATCAAAATCGCTGCAAAGTTGGAGAGTGAAACCGAAAACTTGATAGTTTATCAATTCAAGAGAAGCATTAGAGAGAGAGAGAGAGAGAGAGAGAGAGAGAGAGAAGAAAAAAATGGTAAACAGGGGTGGGAAAGGGAGGGAAAAGGAGGGGGCAGGGGATTAGCAAGGATGGTGGAATATGATGGACATCATTATCCAAAGTACATGTAGGAAGACATGAATTGGTGTGAATAGACTTTACATATGAAAGAGATATGAAAAGTTGTGCTGTATATGTGTAATAAGAATTGTAATGCATTCCACTGTCATTTATTTTTTAAAAAATCAATTAAAAATGGTGAACAGAAAAATTAAAAAGATGGTAAATAGAATCCATAATTTATTTGTAATCACAGCAGATTTAAATAGATTAAATGAGTCTGTTAAAGATAGAAGCCTCAAAATGATTTTTTAAATTAGTAACAAAAAATTCCTTTTGTTATTCTGTTTAAAAGATCTAAACCAAAATAACATGTTTGAAAAAAAACAGGAGATGGCCAAGTGTGGTGGCACATACCTGTAATCCCAGAGACTCAGGAGGCTAAGGCAGGAGGATTGCAAGTTCAAGGCAAGCCTTAGCAACTTAGTGAGGCCCTAAGCAACTTAGCAGGGTCCCGAGGATGTGACTCAATGGGGAAATACCCCTGGGTTCAAAGCTGGTCTCAAAAAAAAATTTTTTTTTAAATGAGATAAAGGAAGACACACTAGACAAACAGTAACCAAATAAAGCTGATTTGGTGTGAGCATCACCAGGTGACGTTGGACTTCAGGTGAAAAACCCTCATAGAACTAATGAGAAACACCAGCACATTGAAACAATAACCTAGAAATTAGGTTTACCATCAGGATTCCTGAATAAAGGGTGAAATTCTAAAATTGCTTCTGGTCCACCTTTTTTTAAAGACTTTATTTTTTAGAACAACCCTTTGTTTTGGCAGGCGATGAATAGCTTACATTGCTGCACCCACAATGTAATATTTATATTACATTGCTCAATATAAATATCTCAGTATGATTCAAAGACCCACATTTTTTTTTGTTTTTGACATTTTATTTTATTTTTAACACATGTATTTGGTATTTTTATTTATTTATTTTTATTGATTTTATTTTTTAAAATACACAACAACAGTAGAATGCATTATAATCTTTATTACATATATAAAGCACAATTTTTTGTATCTTTGTATATAAAGTATATTCACGCCAATTTATGCCATTATACATGTATTTTTTTGCATTGCAATTCTTAATACACATATCTCTGTTTGTATATAAGGTATGTTGACACCCAATTCAAGTCTTCATACATGTACTTCATTTCTATCTACATTTTCACTTCTTTTCATGGAACATTTACCATTGACTCTATTCTGGCTATTGTTTTCAAAGGACTGACATCATGTAACCCAGTTTTACTTAATCTTCAAGGAAAGAAAATTTTATTCAATGTGTTTAAAGAAAAATAAAATTAGAGCAAGACCTTCCTATTTGTTGTATTATATGAGACTAATGTAGCCTTGATGATGCAAATAGAAAATGACAAGACAAAAAATTAAAGCAGACCTATTTCATGAATGAATAAAGAGAAGAAACCAAACAAAATTTAGTAAGTTGAATCCAGCAGTCTATTAAAATATGTCATTTTCAAAAAAAGAATTTTATTCCAGAGATGCAAGGATGGTTTAGCATCAAACCCTTCTTTAAAAAAAAAAAAAAACTGCCTATATTAACAGCTTGAAGGTAAAAAATGCATATGACTAACTCAACACATATAGAATTTCAATAGAATTTAGCACTATACACAAAAGGCTATTAGCTAGCTAGAAATCAAAAAGAATTTTCTTAATGTGACTAAACATATCTTTCAAAAAAGCTACTTGTTACATAATATTGAGTAGTAGGAGATGGAGTTAAGAGATGTCTTTTTTTCTGATTTTAAGGGAAATGCACTTAAAATTTTTACTATGAAGTTTACCATTATATATGATATGTGCTATAATTTTTGATCAGTCAGTACCCTTTATCAGATCAAGGAAATCACCCCCTCCCTCATTTATAAGAGTTTTTATTGTGATATTAAATTTTAGCCCAAGCAACAAGACAAGAATAAAACAAAATTATCATTATCTGCAAATAAACTACTAGAATTGATAAGAAATACACCAAGATCTCTAGGCATTTGATAAGCACATAAAAATGAAAAGCATTTAAACATAGGTATAATCAATTGGAAAATGTAATAGGAACCAAAATAAAATCCATAGTAGCTATAAAAATGCAAAGTATCTTAACAAAATATCACTACCAAAGTGAATCTAACAAAGTATATGTAAAACTTTATGAGGAAAATGCATTAAATGTTACTAAAGATCATAAAAAGAAATCCTGAATAAATAGCAAGATAAAAATGATTATAGGTAGAAAAACTCAATACAATAAAATGTTTCTCTATAAATTATTCTGTAAATTCAATGTAATTCCAATCAAAATACCAAGAGAATGTTTCTAGGGTATTTTAGCACTATTCTGAAATGTATGAAGAATAGTAAAAGTAGACAAATACCCAAGATAATTCAGAAAAGGAAAAATGAGCAAGAGGATTTGCTTTATGAAAAATCAAAAATTTTTATAAAGTTATAAATAAGGGGGACCAGAGTGGCATAGATATAGACAAGCAATCAGTGGAACAAATTTGAAACACCAGAAACAGACATGATAAAATACAGGGGAAAAAATAGCAGCACTTCAAACATCTCACATCATTTGTGTAAATTGGCATAACCATAGTGAAAAGAAATTTGGCAATATTCTAGGACAGCTAAAAAATAAACATGCACATCCCATAACACAGAAACTCTACTTCTAGTCTCACATACTAGAGAACCTCTCACACACAAATGAGACATTGAAGATTTGTTCATAAGAAAAAAACAGTTAGAAATAATTGAAATGTGCAATCCAGAGAAGGAATATCAAAATGTGATACATTCATGTTAAAGAATACTCCACATCAGTTAAAATAAATGAGTAAATCCATACTTCTTAACATGGACAGATCTCTGAAAAACCTAGATAGACTGTGAGAAAAGGCCTTGAAATGTAGTGTATGGTATGAGATTTTTTTAAGTCATTGTTAAAAGCACAAATTTATTACATACTCTTTGCAAATGCATTTAGTAAATACATAAAAATCTGCTCTGTACAGACCCCTAAATTCATGATAATTATTCCTTCTGAGGAGGGAAAGCATTGGACCAAAAAAAGGGAAATAGAGGAGATTTAAACTTTATATTTGATGTCTTATCTCTTTAAAAACAAATCTGCCACAGACTAGGAGAAAATATTTATAAAGGACATATCTGATACAGGTGTCTTATATACAAAATATACAAAGAGCTCTTAAAACTTAACAATAAGAAAACAACTCAATGTAAAAAGGGCAAAGAGCTGAACCCCTAATCAAAGAAAGTACACAGATGGTAAATAAGCATATGAAAAGATGTTCAGCATCATGCATCATTAGGGATTTGCAAATTAAAACAATGAGATACCGCTGCACACCTATGTAGCCAAAATCCAAAGCACTGAGAACACCAAATGCTGCCAAAATGTGAAGCAACAGGAACTATCATTCATTGCTGATGGGAATGCAAAATGGTACAGCCACTTTGGAAGACAGTTGGCAATTTCTTTAAAAACTAAATATATTCTTACTATAGGATCCAGTAAGTATGTTTTTTTTTATATTTACCCAAATGAGTTAAAACTTTATATTCATACAAAAACATGCACATGAATATTTATAACAAATTACTTATAGTTGCCCATATTTGGAAGCCACCAAGATGCTCTTCAGTAGGGGAATGGACAAACAATGGTACATCCAGACAATGGAATATTACCAAGCTCTGTTTTAGTCAGCTTTTTCACTGCTGTGACTAAAAGGATCTGACCAGAACACTTTTAGGGAAGGAAAAGTTTATTGGGGGCTCTCCATTTCAGAGGCTCAATCCATAGACAGCAGACTGTATTCCTCTGGGACTCAGGGTAAGGCGGGACATCGTGGTGGAAGAGTGTGGCAGAGGGAAGCAGCTCACAGGATGATCAGAAAGCAGAGAGAGAGAGAGGTCTCCACTCAACAGATACAAATATATACTCCAAAGCCATGCCCCCAATACCCACCTCCTCCAGACACACCCCACCACTTCATTTACCACTCAGTTAATCCCTGTCTGGGGATTAATTCACTATTGGGTTAAAATTCTCACAACCCATTTCTCCTCTGAACCTTCTTGCATAGTCTCACACGTGAGCTTTTAGGGGACACCTCACATCCAAACCATAACAAGCCCTAAAGAGGAATTTGCTGTCCAACCGTGAACAAGCAACAGATGCATATTACTAAGTGAAAGAAGACAATCTGAAAAGGCTAAATATTGTATGATTCCAAGTATATGCCATTATGAAGAAAGCAAAACTAGGGAGATAGTAAAAAAATCAGTGGTTTCCAGGAATCAGGGTTAAGAGAGGGATGAATTGGCAGAACCCAAGAGATTTTTAGGGCAGTGAAACTACCCTGTATGATACTGTAATTGTGGATTCATATCATCACACATTTGTGCAAACCTATAGAATGTACAACACCAAGAGTAAATCCTAACAGAAATTAGGGACTTTAATTAAGAATATGTCAATGTTCGTCCACTGATTGTGACAAATGTACCCCACTGGTGTGGAATGTGAATGACAGGGGAGACTCTAGGGGGAGGGGAAGAGGGATATGGGAAATCCCTGGATTTTTCCACTTTCCACTCTTTTGCTGTGAACCTGAAACATCTCTAAAAATAAAATATATTTCACTTTAAAAATCTGAATTACATATGAAAAATGTTAGGCATTTGTTCATTTTGGCTGGTGGTTTTCTTTTTGTTGACTTTTAATTTTCAAATAAAATATTTCAAAGAAAAATTGATCAGAAATATCAACAACTGTAAATTTAGAAAAAATCATGATTGATATTTAATAGTCGTAAGAGGCAAAATTCACAAGGATATAACCATCATAGACATTTATACTTCTAAAAGTTTAGGAATTTATGAAGTAAAATCTATTAAAAGCATAAAGAAACACTGAGAAAACCACATCAACAGTGGGAAATATTAACTTTCATTTTAAAAAATCAATAGATAAAAAATAAAGACATAACAGATTTGAAGATCATCATCATAAACCAAATTTAATAGAGTTTGAACTTCATAATAGAAAACAGAATACTTATATTTTTCAAATATCCTTGGAAGACTTTTTAAAATTGATTATATATTACACTGCAAATAAAACTCAAAATAACTTAAAGATAACAATAGAGCTGACCGGTGTCTTTTCCCTTATTAGATCACAGTAGGAACAGATCAGGCAGCCAAAGAAGGTACCCCCTTACCAAGCTCAGCCCGACACTGGGATCTTAATTCAGGATCAAAGTCTCTCCACTCTCCTATGGTAACAGAGATGCCAGAGTAACTGTGTTCCTCTTCGGATATAATCTTTCCTCAGAAGAAATAAAAAATAGAGTTCAATGGAGGAAAGCCATAGTCTATATTTTTTCTGACCTAATTTGCTTAAGTGTTAACCCTCTCTTTCACCCAAGCCTGAACCCTACCTTTTAGGACAACGGATTCTCTGTAGAACCTTGACTGGTTACATTTCCCTTTAAATTAGTTGGACTTGGTGGAATGAAAGAAACAAACAGGGAAAGAACACAAGAAGAGGTGATTTAAGGGAGAGAAGGGTGAAGTATTGGTGAATCTCAAATGCCCAAGGGAAGCCCTAGGTGCAAAGCACATTCCTCAGGCTTCCCAAATGAAATTTCTCTCTGGCTGATTTAACACATGTCAGCTGGGCTTGCTCTCCATGACAAGCAGTCCGTGTTCGGATTTCAATGGCCATGTGTAAAACGGCAGCATGGACGAGGTCTGCACCCTCCCCATAAACCTGAGTCAGAGATAAATGGAAAGATTTATAAAGGGGAGGTGCAATTCTTCAGCTACATTGGTTTAAAGATGGTGAAATAAATGAGTTAAATTGTTCACTCAGGGTGTTTCATGAAGCAGATCTAATGTGCAGTTTTGTGATCTGATGTGACTTTAACTTCTCAGTAAATCAAAAAAGCTTAACAAATATTAAGATGGCAAAGATTACCTGTGTGGGACAGATTTGGATCTTTCATTCATTATCGTTTAAGAAACCAAGGGCTCCAGAAGAAAGCAGCCAGCCAGCCAGCATGTCCTGTGACCAAGAGAAAGCACAGAGCAGGTGGAAAAGGCCAAGCCACCGCCAAGAGCCTCCCAGTGACTCTGGTCTCTCCAGTCCTCCAGGAAGGATGCCTGAGATTTATGACCAGGGAAGTTCCAGAAAGTCAAGTCGGCCCTTTGCTGGGTGTTTCCCAAGGGCATCTGTTTCAGCTCCTGACACCCCCTCAAAACAGACCAGTTCATTGAGGTTGCCAAATACAAGGTATGGTGACCCTCTTTGGGGCAATGATGTGGGTGTTACCTTGGGCCCTCCCAAATCAACTGGGAAAACACCATGTGGGAGAAGTTTCCCCAAGTATGCAGTTTTATAAAAATTGGTTTAGAAGCAGGGTGCCATGGTGCATGCTTGTAATCCCAGCAACTCAGGAGGCTGAGTCAGGAGGATCTCAAGTTCAAAACTAGCCTCAGCCACTTAGCAAGGCCCTGTCTCAGAATAAAAATAAATAAATAAATAAACAAATAAATAAATAAGGCTGGGGCTGGGATTGTGGCTCAGCGATAGAGCGCTTGCCTAACACATGCGAGGCCCTGGGTTCGATCCTCAGCACCATAAAAATAAATAAATAAATAAAGATATAAAATAAATAAATAGGGCTAGAGATGTGGTTCAGTAGTTAAACACCCTTGGGTTCCATACCCGTTACCAAAACAATCAAATAAGTAAAAAATAAAAATAAATTGACTTAGAAGACCCCAAATTATCAAGCTTTCTCATCTGAAGAGGGTAAACCACTAGGAAGACAAAAGCCAGAGGCTCCACCCTTTTTATCTTACATATACCAAAACAATCCTGGAGGCTGGAGGTGGTCATTTGCCCATGGAATAACTGGAACCTCCAAATCTGAGAGTTGGAAAGACTTAGCAGTCATCTAGTCCTGGAGACTCAAGTAGTGACTGGTGGAACCTGGACCATTCTGGCCTTGTGGGCCTCAGAGACCATCAAAGCAATTGAGGAAAAAAACAAGCAGAGATGAGGTTCCGGGTTTCCTTGCTTATTCTTGCAAAACAGCTCTACCAGCACATTATTTTACCTACTGTAATTACACATAGGTTTTGTGGAGAAAGAATGTCTGCCTCTGCTTACTTTACAGATGACGAAGGTGAGGTCTAGGAGAGAACAGCAGGGCACAGTACATAACCCAGCTACAGGAGTTTCAATGCTATAGGAAGAAAGAAGACCCAATGGCCAGGGGGTCCCAAGGTCCCCTCAGTAAATATACCTTTACAAGGGGAGATGAGAAAAGTCTGGGCCTCCAAGGTGAATGGATGACTAAACTTGAAAAATGGTACCAAACTTGGGTGAAATGGGAGCCATGGCAGAAAAGTTTTCCAAGTCAAAGGCACCACACATCTGCCTCTCAGGTCTCTATTGTGCAGGGTCATGGGTTCATCTGGGATGATGTGGATCTGTGCTTCCCCCAGGGCCCATTTAATAAAATGTCCAGGCAGAGACCTCTCTCCCTGCCACTCCCCTTGTCTGCACAAAGACTTAATGCTGAGAACACTCCCAATTGCTCCTCTTTAGTTTCTGGGAGGCCATGACAGGAGACATTCTTGGTAACAAGGCTTAGAGGTCTCAGTGTTTCTCAGAGCCCAGGAAAACACTTTCTCATGTATCCAGCGTTTTGCCTTGCCTGTGTTAAAGAGAGAGAATGCAGAAAGAAACGAGTTATGGAGGTTTATATTGAACTTTGTCCTGATAGATAACCAAAATGACTGGCTTGTTTTTTTTTTAATTTTGAATTTTTAAAGGTATTAGTCTCCATTATGACTTGCCTGGGAGTCCATAATAGCCTCATTTTATTAGATCCAAATTTCCTATTTAGACAAAAGAGCCTAAGAGCCTCTTCAGAACAAGTAAATAATATGCATTTTCCAAAGTAATTTGCAGACACAAACACATATGCACGCTGCTCAGATTACCAATAGGACAAAATCACCCAGAAGAAGATGATGGTGTTTTATAATTTTAAAACTAAATGTTTTTGCACCCAAATAGAAATACCTTCTGTGTCCTGGAAAGGTCCCTCGGTGTGCTGAATAAATTGCACCTCATTTTATTTCCGCCTGTACATGGTTTCTGATGGCTTTGAAAAGGCAGCTGGGAGAACACCATCTTCAAACCTGTACACCACTTTCAAGAATAGATTTCCCTGTCTCTCTCCCACTTCCACAATCAGCCAGATGAAATAGCCTCGTGCCCATTCTCAGACATCACTTTTGCAAAGGAATTAGAGCACCAGCTTACCACAAGCTTCAGGTCCCTTCTGCTGGCTGTCTCCAGGCTCAGCTCAGTTGGGGACTGGGATCCTTGCCAAGAAGAGCCCAGCTAACCGCTGACATCCACTCAGCACCCACAGGCAGACCAATAGGAGTAGTAGATTTGTCCACCCTAAGCCCAGTAACAGTAGGGCTAAAATTAGTCATCCAGAGGCCTGAGGACAGACTATTGGAAGCAAAAATGGAGGCTGGGAGAGGGAGGGGAAAGACCAACTATGGAGAAGCAGCCTGGGCATCTCTTAACTCCTTCCAGAGGAGGGAGTGGGAAGTACTGGATTCTTCAATAGGGACTGCATGGCAGCTGCCTCTGACCCTCAGGACAGACTCAGGGTCAGTGACTCTCTGCTGTTCACTTAGGCAGAGTCACCTCCCCACTAAAAAACCCTTTCCACTCCTATCTGTTAAATCCTATCAGTTTAATTTTTCAAACTTCTACCTTCCTTATAGAAACTTCTTTAAATTAATTTGGGAAGATTGAAGGTGTTTAATCATAGTCTAAACCAGTTAAAAATGGAGCTGATGATGCAAGTCCAAGTGGCACATAGAATGACGTGTGAATGTTTGCACATATCCCAAGATTGTTGGCACTTGGGTGGTGGGGAGGACATATCTTTCAGGGTTAGTATTTATTCCTACTTCTATCCCAATAAATCAATTGAATTCAATTTTCTTCCTAGGAATTTGCTTAAAGCAAAAGTAATGACCCTCTTCACAAATTCCCTACAAGAAGTTTATTATTTTTACCAAAACAAACAAACAAATGGAGAAGGGTACTGAATTGCAATGCCCAATAGACAGTCATGGTGACACAATTGACATCATGGACCACATAATCCCACTCCATCCCACTCCATTTACATAAGAAAGAAAGAGAGGCAGGATCAAGGGTAAGGAGAAGTGATTTCATGACTTATGTGTTTTATTGGGGTCAGTTTTATGGTTAATACAAAACCAAAAGGACCTTGGACACTAATTGGCGATAGAGGATATTGTACCAAGTGTTGGTCTTCGTGTTAGTAATGGATAAAAGAAGGCTGAGGTCTGAGCCACAGGAGAAGCTTATTTGGCATTGACTTTTGTCATTGTCACTAAATGTTGTCACAAGTAGACAAGGTAAGCTGGGTTAATTGTAACATTGCTCATGTTTCTTTGTTCTAACAAGGGCCATTTTTCCTGCTACAAAGGTAAGACAGTGCCGGGGTCCGGCTGCAGCAAAATAACTGGGGGGTGACGAATAACTTCTGTAGATTGATAGAGCAGGAATGGAAGCCGTTTATTGTAGGACAACAGAGCTATTTATACATTTTGCACAGCTTATCTTAATTAGCATAAACTAGATACATCAGTCAACCAATAAGGAATCTCCACACTTAATGGCTTGCTTTTGTTATTTCTCAAACCACTCTCTCTGGCATTTTGCCAGGCACCATCCAGACTTGTTTACGAACTCTAACATTTCTCTGGCAAAATACCACGTGTTATTTTGACTTGTCTACAGACCTTAACAAGACAGGTGTTCCATCCAAGGCATTTAAAATGGCAGGTGACAGATTCTTCTAAAGCAGAGATCATTCAGATGGTCCCAGTAACACCAGCATGAATTGCTGCACTGATTATCTTGAAAGAGATAACATTCAAGAGGATGTAAAATTTCTAATATATCCTCCAAGAAGACAATCATGGAACCTTGGAGCCATACCTTGATATAAATAAAACTACTTCTAGTTGAATATATTGTGATTTCTCCAGAATGGACATCCTTTATACTTTCCTAGAAGGCTCTTCTGTTTTCTCCATTACTTTGTGTGTTCCTCTAGGAAAGGAGTCGGGTTTATTCTTTCTAGAAACACCTCACTGCATGCCAACCACAGAGCACAGAAGTCTCCTATGCATGTGCTCCAGACAAATTTTTTTGAAGTTTTATGGTGCTTTCCAGCTCTTGAGGTTGGTCCTGTTTCCATCTCGTGAAGACATGCACTCACAGAACCAAACACTCTAAAAGCTGATTGTAGATAAAGACACCCACTTACAAACAATCAAACACCACTGATTTCCCAAAGCCTCACAAGTTCCATCAGAAGGCCGGGAGAGTCACAATGGCGATTTAATGATGAGACTCTTCCAGGTGCTTTCAGATTAACATGGTCCAATGTAATGTCAAGCTAGGAAGAATAAAGGTTAATTTATTCTATTAGTCCCAATTGTCATAAGAATTTTACCCAACAATATGGTTCATTACATGCTGAATCTAACAATTATGTTCACCATAATAGAAATTATTCAGACAGATATGATCTGAATAGTTGTGATTTATTAATTTAGACACAAATTTAATTAGCGATTGATTTCCATTGTGTCTCTCTCTGAACATAAGTTTTGTGGAAAAGCATCCTGGAAAGAAAATATCAACTAAGAAATGTCAGGTAACAATAACTAAGCAACAAGTCCACTTTTGAAATGCTATTTTTGGCTTTCCCCTGAAACAGTAACAACAAAACTCATTCCAAGCAGCTTGAAGAGGTGGTTATTCTCCTTCCATCTGAGACACTCCTCCTGATCCCAAAGGTAATGATACCCCAGTGAGTCATACAGCTGTTCTGGTGCAGATGTGCTCTCATAAAAATGTGAGAGCCCCCATTCTTCTTGATCCATTGGAAAACCATCTCCAGCTTTAGGTCCGCTGGTCCTGCTGCAGCTCCCAACTCTGGTCCCTGTCCTCACCACCTCCATGAGTCTCTGATAACCAATACTTGGAACCAAAGTTTTGCTTTAATTTTTGGTATCAAACATAAAAAAATGGTCATATAATTTTTTAAAATGAGGCAAAGAAATAGAAAGAGAGAGGAATACTGTTTTTAAAAGATGCAAATGGAATTTCCAATCAGTAGTCTTCTGATCAGTACCCTATATCCAACTTCATTCCCACTCCAACCACACCTGATAGTCTGGTAGCAAATTTTCATTTAGAGAAAAATGAAACATTTTGTCTTTCATGATTCTCAGAGTGGGATAGGAGAATGACAGGGTAGGAAAGATGGATGAGGATGGAGAGAAGAATTGGAATTGATATTTTCCTTCCATTCCTCATTTCTCCTTGCACTAGCCTTAGCCCTGTTTCCTCCTCTCTTTGTTTCATGTCTTGAATGATCAAAGACCCTTAACTATATTCCTTTTAAAAATAAGTATATTAATAACAGAAGTGGACATTTGGAATTCTGGACTTAAATGTTCATATATACAACTTTTGGTGATTTTCCAATGAAAGAAAGGAGGGCTTATTACAGTTGGATCCGGAATTTTCTCCAAAGTCCCAGGTTGAAAGCACTGTTCCCAATGTAGCAAGGTTCAGAAGTGGAACTTTTAGGCAATGATTGGATCTGAGGGTTCTGATATCATCAGTGGATTAATCCATTTGATGAATTATCAAATGGATTAATCCACTGAGAACTGAATGGACTCCTAGGAGTTGAGACCTAGTTGGAAGAAGTAAGTCACTGGGATGTGCCTGGAAAGGTTTATCTTGTCCCCAGCCCTTTCCCTCCTCACTGCACCCCCCCACACACTCTTCCTCCCTCCAGCTGCCCTGAGTTGAGTAGCTTTCCACCCCACTCTCTTCCACCATGATAGTCTGCCTCATCTCAGGCATAGAGCAATGAAGTCTATTGACCATGGACTGAGACCTCTGAAAACATGAACCAAAATAAACTTTTCCATGGACTGAGACCTCTGAAAACAGGAGCCAAAATAAATAACCCAAGTCCTTCTTGTTAGGTACTTTGGGTCATAGTGACACAAAACGGACTAACACCGAGTCCCTTGGTAAAATAGCCAGTTCTAGGTCTGGGGCTGGAAATTCGCAAGATGATACCAGAAAGTGTGGTCAGACAAGGCAACAAGGAAGACAATGAGCCTTGTTGAAAAGAAGGCAAGTGTCGAGTTAAAGGGGCAACTGCAAAACATTGAAACAACTTTCTTCAAATACACCAAAACCATTATGAGTCCATGATTTCCTAAACAATACCAAAACAAACAATCCCACCTTTGATCACCACTGTAAAACAAAGAAAATCTACTCAATATTCTGCAAATCGGCACAGAAGGGAGAAAATGAAGCATTTACCTGCCCTTTCTATGAGAACTTTACCTCAAAGTAAACAAAGGGTTGATGAAGGGGCATTTCTTTTGAAGAAAGTATTTCAGCTGACAAAGGAAGAATAGTAAAATTTGAATATTGCCATTTTATAACCCTAATTAATAACGAATCTAGGCAATGATCTCCAATGGTAAACTACACTTGGGAAGATGACCAGGCATTATGGACCGTGGCTATACAGCACTGATCCATGAAGTATGCTTTTGAAAACACAGAATCTGGTCAAGCCACTAGACTAATTACCAGTTTGCAGGACATACTGGAGGTAGATGAACACACACAGTGTGTTTAATGATTTTTCATGCAGCAAAATTCAGAATGCAGAAAGCTTTACAGGAAAAATCACCTGCTTTTCTTTTAACCCATACATTGCAAGGAAAAAAAGCAATAGAAAGAGAAATGGGGAAACCAACAGACTGAAAGAGACTTGGAGTTTCTATGGACAAAGTGTGACATTCGGACCTTGTTGGGGCCCTCCTTCAAACCAGCCAACCTAAAAATGTCCTGTGAAATAATCAGAGAAATCAGAACACTGACTGGGTATTTGGTGATAGAAAAGAATTTTTATTTTTACACATGATAATGGTAATGTAGTGGGTTTTATTAATCGAAGAGTTACTGTCTTACACAGACACACATATACTCATATACTTACTGGTGAAATGATATAATGCAGGAAATGAAATGATATAATGCTTCAGTGAGAAAAGCTGGACATATTGACAAAGGCCTCACTGTGGGGTCCTCTGGTCATGACAAGGAAGGATTAGCACCTATGGATAGGGGCTCCTTTTTATGTACACTCTAGGCAGCTGGCTTGTCCCACCCATGTGATGCCTGGGATTGGCTTCAAAATCATCCACAAATAAGGGAGGGATTGGTATATGGGCATATAAATGAGAGAACATGTGAAACTTTCTATAATTAAAAAAAAAACAATTTAAAAAAATCCTTAAAATTGGCCATGCTGGGTTTTTTTTTTTAATGTTAAGTAAATAGTAACTTTTGAAATAACTGTGACAGTAATTACTGTTTTCAGGTTTACTATCACTCAGCACTAAACTGTGAGCTCTTTCACATCAGAACGTATTCAGCTTTGGTGGATTGATGCAAAAAAGGCAGCACACATCTTTCTGATCCTGGCTCTGTGCTAGGAGCTAGAGATGACATGAACAAGAGAGGCCCTGCCCACAGGACCCTTACAGTCCAGGACTAAGACAAAAAAGAATCAAACTAGCACCCCCCCCCAAAAAAAGGAAGGATTTCCAACATAGAAAATCATAAAAGGGGATGTTTTAGGAAGGGAACAAAGGAAGGTCTCTGAGGTGGCGCTACTGATAGACAGCAAGGGCTTGCTGCCCAATAAGCATAGAAGTCAATATCATAGCATCAGGGTTTTTTTGCAAAAAGAAAAAGCTTTACTGCATCAGTGACCAGCAAGGATGCCAGGGGATATATTCAGATCATCTGTTGTTAGTGGAGGAATTTTTAGGAGGGGAGAGGAAAGGGACTGATTGTAAGTTAAATGATGAGAAGAAGGAGCTCTGGGGTTCTTTTGCACAGGTGTAGACGGCCATCATGCCTCTTCCTAGGGTGCCTGTTTCTTTGGTGAGCAATAGTTGTCATGTCCTGCTCGGGGGATTCTGAGCTTGAGACCTCAAAAGGTCGTTGACCCGATGAACTGGCTTCTTCTGCACATAGTCATTCTTGAAAAGCTGGTTCCAAACAAATCCTTGAATGGATTCTGGAGGCTTCTCCTGAAAGACAACTTAAGCACTTTGTTATTTAAGGGATTTATGTCCAGATGTATCCAGGTCTCAGGCGATTTCGCTGCTGAGGCTGAGAGCTAAAGGAAGGGGAAGAGTCAGCCACCAGTGGGGTGATGGAGAAGTCCAGGCAGAGACGCAGGAATCAAGCACACAAAGGCTCACGGTCCACAAACACCTGACATGTTGAAGGAAACCGGAGAGGAGGGGAGGGCAGGCAGGATCAGAAGAGGCTGACCCAGGCAGGAGCTAGCCCATTTTAGCCTTTAAAGGAAGAATAAGGTGTTTGCCTGTTTTGTTTTTCATCTTATATTCACTAAAGATTGAAGGGTGCATAGTAAATTGGAATATGGATCTACATTAGCTCTTATATTCAGAAAGGTGCTCTGTTAGAACCCCAGACACAGGTTTTTAATGGATTAATTCATAAATTTGTGTCAGCCACAGTTCTGTTGACTTCGTAATGCTATTTACTTCAGGAGACCTATTAAAACTGATCTATTTAACTCCTTCCCTGCTTCAGCACAGGTTTGGCAGAGAATAAAGTATGGACGAATCTGAGAGTCCTTCATTCTTTTCCAGAGCTTGAAGTGAGTTTCAAGGTGGAATTAATCAAGTCTGGCAGGACCAGAAATTGGACATAGCCTCTTAGTTCCAGCAGCATGAAGTCTTCTCAGTTTGGCTTCGTCATTTGGTTTGAAATAAGTTTTTGGAATGTCAAACATTCTCATATTCAAAGGTAAGTATATATGTATATTGCGAAGCCAAATTAGAATATCTTTTGGATTATCTGCCATTTTCTATTACTCATGATACAGTGCCCCTCATTTGGTGCCTATGATCAAGAATTAACATTATACCTCAAATGCAAATGAGTGGGAAAGGTAACAGAGGGGAAAGCCTTTCAAAATAGCCTGAAATAGCAATTTATCTGTGTCAATTTGCTGGGCAAAAGGACTTTCACCTGTTAGGAGAATGAGACAATGTAGTTTGAGGTCCTAAAAGAGAAAACAAATAACATATTCTCTTTCCTCATAATTGTTTACATTTAATGGAATTTTAAGGGCATGTAAGCTATTCCATACTGAAAGCAACTTTATGAAAAGATATGCACAGTGATGGCATTGATTTGTTAATGTTGGGTGTGACATATATAAATTTGGAGGGGAAGATTGCTAAAGAAGACACAAAAGGCTTTGCTTGTCAATTCACATGGAATTGGATTCCAGGAAAAAAAAAACTGAAATATGTTCTCCCTTCCATTGACCTATGGGCTATGGATGGTGGGGACTTCAGGCAAATGGAGATGGGAAGATGAGCAGCTGGGATCTCTGGGGTCTAAAGCCACCACCTAGAATTTACACCCCTGTCCTCAATCCCAATCTATGTCTTCATTTGCCAAAAGAAAGAAAAGAAAAAATAACTACAAAAAGCAAAAAACAAAACAAAATAAAAAAACACGAAACCCGTAAAATTCATCTTTAGCAAATCTTCCCTGATTAACCCCATCCAGATCGGTCACTCCTCTTGGTTTCCATTTACATACAGAACTTTTGCACATGTTGATATATTGCTTCAAAGAACACAATTTGCTGATACATTGTTCCAGATCATTTCATCTGAATATTTTTGTGTTCATTTGAGAATTCAGGTGCCTGGAACTTTTCCCTTTCATTTGGGAATTCAGGTATAAAGTCAATTTTCTATAATTGTTTGTGGCATTATTCCCAGAAGAGGAACTATTGGATGACATTTCCATCCCAGATGAAAACTGATCATCCATTTTGTTTAAACATTGCTTGGTCACTGGAATTCCAATTCAGTTGGTATAATTTCTATTGATTTTCCCCATATGTTCTTTAATCAATTCCCAGTATCTCCACTTCCTCCTCCTCCTGACCTTTTATCAGTAGACTCTGGGAACACAGACATCTGCCAAGAGATGGTCAATTCTGCTGCCAATATGGATTTTAAACCCAAATACACAAAAGTAAAACTAAAAGTATAAAATTAGTAGAGAAAGAGAGACAGACAGAGAGAGGTTTGGACTCACTTCCTTAAAGTTCTTGAACATGCTTTCTATAACACTGGATGACTAGTTTCCTCCAGGCTTTAGCTAGGACACAGGTCATTTATTTTCATGGCTGACTGTGCATCTTTGCACATGAATCTAAGGTCCTGCCTCTCAGGGAAAACCAGAGAATCCTTCCAGTAGCTCCCTGCTTATATTTTTAGCTCTTGAGAGAGAATAGAGTCTACAACTCTGAACACACACACACAAATAAATAAACAAACAAACAGTGTCACTGTTAAAACGGATATCTTAATGGTGATGTTGGGTCTTACCCAGAACAGATTCCAAGGGCCCTTGAGCATCTCATCAAGTTGACTGTAAGTTTAGCTTCTGTTAGTTTCTCTTCAGGAAGAAGCATTAAACATGTGCAACCAGAAGCAGAATAAACAATATCAGCTTGTTTCCTCCTTCTTTTCCATTCTTCTGATATCACTTCAACCTCCATTCCCTCAGCAAGGACTCCTTGGGCATCCCCAGGACAGATTAGCCTTCACTCCAGACTACACCTGTAGCACTGTATCTAGATCATGCCCTGGGGTTGGCTTTTATTCATTTGAGCATGTGTGCAAGATCAGACCACATACCTTGAGGGGAGAAATAGAGTCTCATTCAACTTA
This sequence comes from Ictidomys tridecemlineatus, assembly GCF_052094955.1. Taxonomy (NCBI): domain Eukaryota; kingdom Metazoa; phylum Chordata; class Mammalia; order Rodentia; family Sciuridae; genus Ictidomys; species Ictidomys tridecemlineatus. Next base: position 40,624,177 of record NC_135486.1, on the reverse strand, counting down.
TATTTCCATAGTTACCAAAATGGTATCAGTAAATATTTTTCAATCAATATTGATCATCTAAAAACCTTAACTTTTAAACAACCAGAACTTTGTTAGTTATTTTGCATGGACTTTCAAACAAAATAGAACTAGATAAAAAACAATTAAACAGCAATTGATAAACAGTGTCTCTAGACCAGGAAGCAGAAACTCAGTTTATAACAGAATCTAAGTTAGGTGAAAGGTGATATCCATTCCAATTTTTTCCTTCTCACTTCTGAGCTGGATCCATAGGCCCTGATCACCATCAGAAGCAAAAGTTTTATTTCTCTAAGAGAGAAAGGAAAAGTGGGAAGGACATGGGGAAGTTTTCTAACCCCTGGTTCTATATTTTCAATTATCTAAGACAACTATCACTTTAACAAAAAAAATATATTAATATTGGAAGTGAGCATTCAAAATTGATCTATTGAAGGTGGAGATTCTTGAATTAAAAAAAAAACTCCCTATAAACTATTAGAAATACACCGGTGTGACCTTGGAAAGCTCTAGCAAAAGGAGTGGTTACAAGTGTGAGCAAGGATATGAAGCACACTGCTGACAGGAGGCTCACTTGGCACAGCCACTTCAGAGAGCTAGCAAGCCGCGGCTGACAGAGTCAAAGATGCCCATGCTCTTCAGCTCAGCCACACACTTCTAGGTGTAGAAACTCTCCTGCGTGTGCATGAGAAAAAGTGTCTACAGGCATAAATTATATTAGAAAAAACAACCCAAAGATGGCCCTGTCAGAGGTCAGATTCTCCAGTTTAGAGAATGTCTGGGACAGCCATCTGTGTGCAAGGGGTTTTACATAGTGTTTTCTAGAGCAACACTGTGAGAGGCAGGAAGCAGAACTGGGCAGCAGTAACAGAGGCCTCAACTGGTCCTACAGAGAATTCTGGACCAGGACTGCCTGTAATGGTTTGAATGTGAGGTGTCCCCCAATATGTGAGACAATGCAAGAATGTTCAGAAGAGAAATGATTGGGCCTTAACCTAATCAATGAATTAATCCTATGATGGGATTAATTGAGTGGTGCTGAAGGCAGGTAGGATGTGGCTGGAGGAGGTGGGTCATTGAAGGAATTCCTTTGGGGTATATATTTTCTATCTGGTGAGCAGTCTGTCTCTCTGCTTGCTGATCAACATGTGAGCTGCTTCCCTCCACCACACTCTTGCACCATGTTGTTCGGCATCACCTTGAGTCCCAAGGAATGGAGCCTGCTGTCTATGGACTGAGACCTCTGAAACTGTGAGCCCCTAGAATAAATTTTTCTTCCTCTAAAATTGTTCGTGTAGATCTTTTAGTCACAGCGGTAAAAATGCCAACTCAGAGTTGTCCCAAGTGGAGACATGGAGGTCAGCATCTGTACCTTTCATGATAGTCAATGGACAGAAGCTGGAATGGGTGTGGCTTGGGGTAAGCAGTTCCCTTTGATTAGAGCAATGTCTAAACAAGATTTTGGTTAGCATCTATTAGCACACAAAGTTCCTATAGCTAGGAGAGTGAAAGTCTTGGTCCTGGTTGGCATACCATAGCATCCTCCACAGCACCCCTCTGTCCCAAAATCTGCATCCAGAAATATAAACATACTTACAAAAAAAGATAAAATAAGAAATAGATTTGCAAATAATAAACTATCTATAAAACAAACAAAATAAGACATATCAAGATCAATGGTGTGCACCCTAAGTGAATCCCAAGGAAATTTATGGTCTTAAATATATTATATCAATCACAATGGACTAATTAAAGACCTAGAAAATGAAAAATACATAAACTAAAAAAAGCAGAAAGAATTAATAAAAATAAAATCAAACTAATGAAAGATAATATTTCTTAAAAAGTTTTGAACAATAAAACTGAGTGTTAAGTCACAGAAAAGACAAATAAAATAAATAAGCTAGCAAAGTCAGATCAAGAAAAGAATGAAAGCTATAGATTAATGGAAAAGGACATTTCACTATGGCTCTTTTTAAGAGAATTCTGTGTACAATGTCATGTCAATAGATTTGAAACCTAGATTAAAAATGATGATTTTATAGGAAAATATAAATTACAACAGTGTCAAAAAAACATAAACAATGAACAAATAACCTTTGCTAAAATTCTACCAAATAGTCTTAAGAACAGAGAATATTAAATTTTTATCAAATGTTTCATAATATGGAAGAAGCTTGAAGTCTACCAAATTTATTTTATACAGCTATCATAATTCTGCTTCCAAAACTGTACAAGGGCAACACAGGAAAATAAAACTGTCAACCAATATCACCTGTGAACAGACATGTAGACATCCTAGAAAATATATTAACGAATTAGCAGCATATCAAAAAAAGATAATGAATCAAGTTAGCTATATCCTGTAAGAATGTCTCTAGCTTTGATTGTCTATTAATACAAGCCACTGCATTTATATATAAAGGAAAAATTAATATAATTATCTCAGTAGATGCACCTAAATAGACACCCACTATAAGTTGGTTACTTATGATATCAGTGACTACAGTGGCCTCCATGGTCCATAAGACCTAACTCAATCTAGATTCTTATCACCTTTCTGACTTGATTTTGTTTTGTTTTGTTTTGTTTCTAGCTTACTGGAGAGAGGAAGCAGAGAATAGATTAAGAGTTATCACGATGATTGAAATCTAAGGGACAGAGTTTCAGAAAGCAGGGAGAGAAGAAATAACCCCAAAAGTCAGCATAAGACCCACATCTAGGGTTCAGCCAACATTTGAGAACAAGTTTGTGGGAGTCTAGGGGCTTCCACAGGAACTCTAGAGACTGAGCAGAGACTTCAGAGGTCACATACTGCCAGGGAGATGCTGAGGCACAGTCCCAGCCAGGATGGACGTGGTTTTCAATACTACCTGAAGTTTTACAGGATTTTACTCCTGGGGAAAACTGAATAAAAGCTGTGCGAGGTCTTTCTATACTGTTTCTTACAGCTACATGTGAACCTACAATTATCACAAAGTAAATAGTTTGATTTTAAAAAATGAAGAAAAAAAGAAAAAGAAATATTCTCAGACAAGCCAGAGCTGCAAAAAGTTGAGCCAACTCTTCACTGGCATAGCTGCACTACAGACACTAAGGGAAGGTCTTTGGGCTAAAGATGATCCCCACAGAAGCCCAAGGGCAATAAGGAATAAATAATTTCAGGAAGGGTAAATGTGAAAGTCATTTTAAAGCAAGAATATTAATAATGTCCAAAACAGCACACACACACACACACACACTCATACATAAATCACCACCCATAGTGGTACAAACGTGTACGTCTGCTAATCCACTATTTTCCCATTTCAGTATCTGCCCTAGAGAAATATAATCACATATGCAAACCAAAGGAGGCATGTCCAAGAGTATCCACTGCAGCTTTGTTAGTAATAGCAACAAATTAAAAAGAATATGAACATCAACCAGTGGGGGCCAGATAACAAATTATGTTATATACATAAAATGAAAAACTATGCAGTAGCTAAAAAGAGAGAGGCGTTATATCTATAAAATGTTTAAAAAAGTAAGTCATAGAGATGGATACAGTGGCCCAGGCCTGTAATCCCAGAAGCTCAGGAAGCGGAGGCAGGAGGATCATGAGTTCAAAGCCAGCCTCAGCAACTTAGTGAGGCTCTAAGTAACTTAGCAAGACCTTGTCTCTAAATAAAATATAAAAAGGGCTGGGGATGTGGCTCAGTGGTTAAGCACTCCTGAGTTCAATCCCTGGTAGAAGAAGGAGAGGGGAAGGAGGAGGAGGAGGAGGAGGAGGAGGAAGAAGAGGAGGAGGAGGAAGTCATAGAAATATATGTATAGTGTGATACTGTGTATGTACAATATTGCTATAAAGTTCTTGATTGTGTCTGTATACATACATGCAACACTGCTGAGCACTTATTTTTGCCAGATATAGTTCTAAATGCTTTATACGCATTAACTCTTTTAATCCTCACAGATGTCCCGTAAAGTACGCACTATTATTGTCTCCATTTTTTTTTTTTCAGGGAAAGAAACCGAGAGGTAGAGTTAAGTAACTTGCCTAAATCGCTCAGCTGATTAGTGGCAGGGCTGGAGTTCAAAGCCAAGCAGAATCCAAGGTTATCCAAGCAGATGGGCTCTTAAGTCCATGATCTTATGCTTTGCTGAACAGCCCTTCCAATAATGCTCAGAAAAAGAACTCACAAAGAAATTCCATATTTTTAACAGTGACCACCTCCAGCAAGAATGGGATTGACATGGTAGTACAAGGGAACTTCAGGGTTTTCTTGACTATTTGTGAATTCAACAAGAATAAAATCATGTACTGCTTGGGAATTTTAAATGACAATTCAATTGTTATGTATGTGTGTGTGTGGTATTAGGCATTGAACCCAGGGGTGCATTACCACTGAGCTATATCTTTCTTCTTCTTCTTCTCCTTCTCCTTCTTCTTCCTTTTTTTGAGATAAGTTCTTACTAAGTTGCCCAGACTGACCTCAAACTTGTGATGCTCCTGCCTCAGCTTCCTGAGTTACTGATTTTACAGTTGCATGCCACCATACCTGGCACAATTCAGACTTAAGAGGGAAGTGGCTACTGTGGTTTGGGTAGCTGTCCCCAACAGTTCCCCAATGGAAGGTAGAACCTTTAAGAGTTGTGACCTACTGGGAGGTTTTAGGTCATGGTGGGCATGCCCTTGAAAAGTATTTTTACATACTGGCCCCTTGCTCACTTTCCTTCACATTCTGACCAAAATGTGCGCAGTCTGCTCACCTGTTCCCTGCCAAGATGTGTTGCTTTACCACAGGCCCCAAAACAATGGTGTCAACCAACTATGGACTGAAACCTCGAAAACCATAAGTCAAGACCTTTGCTCTTTTAAAAATTGATTATCCCAGTTTTGTTGTTGTTGTTGTTGTTTTGTTTTTTGTTGTTGTTATAGTAATGGAAAGCTAACAAACACAATGATAAAACCTAACTTAAAAAAAAGTTTGGAATGAATTAGAGAGCAAACATCTAATTTAGTAGTGGTTTGATTCTATATCAAGAGTAAGACCTCTAAATAGAAATATATGTGAACCTGTATGTCCACGCACAAATGAAAGTAATTTGTCAAGTGGTTTCCAAAAGTATACTCACTGTGACAAAAATATCCCACTAAGTAAGAGGTAAAATGTCCTTCATATTTATGAATCTGAGGATTCACTTGGGTCTCAGATTATATCTTTTTTGCATGTCAAGAGTCTGTTGTGTTAAAATATGTATGAACCCAGCAAATAAATTATTGATCCAATTGATCTTTTTCAGTAGACACAATATTATGTTAAAATCATCCTAGCCCCCAACAAGTTATTAACATATCTAGAATTCACTACTTGCTGATTCACTTTGTACTCAAAAAAGAATTGAACAGGCTCCTATTAACTAAAACTATACCTGTAGTTACGTTGAACTCAGGTGACCGAACCAAATGGTTGATTCCAAAAGTAAGTGATCTAGTCAATGAAGCATAACGAGTGTCATGCAGAAAGGACAAGGTACAGACAGTCAGCATTTTCTCAGTGAAAGATGCCCGGGAAGTCCCTAGTGAGCTAACTAATGGAGGCAGGAGATCCCTGGAAGGGGTTTATCAGCTCCACGCACCACGGACCTTCCCTGGAAGCTAAACAGTCAAAGCGAATCAGAAGAGTCCATCAGTCCTGGTCTGAAATCCCCAGAGAGCACAGGACAGCCAGCTGGCACAAGGTCCTAGGTTGCCGAGGGTGACACAGAGCGGAGTTTCTCACTTAAGAGCTCACAGCTCCAGCGGGCAAAGCCTTGTATCCAAAACAGACAGCTGGGAAGGACAGAGCAATTGCATCAAAGAATCTGGATTGGACCTTGAGAAGTCATTTAACTGTTCCCTCCCAGCCCTCAGAGACACAGGGACCTACCCCATCTGTCCTTTTTAAAATTATTGTTATCATTTTAGGGAAACATCCTGTGATCGCTCTGTATCAGGAAGTCTTTTCTAAACTCTAGCCCAAATTCTCCTTTGGATATTTTGAAACTTTTTCTTTCCCTAGAGGAGTCAGAGATGAAATAGAAGACCCCTCAAAACTGACAAACTTCCTATGGCTAGGAAGAGATTTGCGCCCACTTTAAGAAACTATATACAAAATTCTGTTTTTATAAAACAGATCAGTTATAGGACAAGGAGTAGGAAAAGGAGAGGCGTTTTAGTATTACAAAGGAGGCCATTTTTATTTCTTTAAAATTTTCCAAATTTTATTGGTGCATTATACTTCTACATCATGGTGGGATATATTGTTACATACCATTGCTGGTATCCTGGTATCCCAAGAAACGAGGAGTTCTGCCTTTTTATATCTTAAGGCTTCCTTTGTTCTCCTGCCCTCTTCCCATTATCTTTCTCCTCCCTACTTAGTGAGGAGAGCCAGGAAACGCTGGGTGAGATGGCCAAAAGCTGAGAAACAGGTGGGCTGAAGGGGGAAGGACAGGATGGAGCAGCCCAGGATGCATTAATTAACAATTTTATAAGTCCCTGTAGGGAGGGGCAATTCCTGGGACAGGTTACCTTAGCAACAGATTGGAGCAGAGGCAGGATATCTTGATAGGGTGGAGGAAGGGCTGCAAAGTCATTTCAGTCCCTCAGAGGGTAGTCTCCAACTTCCTAGACTCACTCAAATTGTCGTCCTTGATGGACCTGACTCGATTTACCTATCTATACTGACTTCCTGTCTACTTCTGGCTTCACCCCCATGATGTTCTGACTCACCTCAAACCCCACGGAATGGAGTCTGCAATCTATGGATTGAGACCTCTGAAACCATGAGCTCCTAAATCAAATTCTCCTCCTCTACAGTTGTGCTGGCCAGGTCATTTAGTCACAGTAGCAAAAAAAAAAAGTGACTAAAACACACCTTAAAACCTAGTTTTTCTCAAATTTCTGTTCTGGGCCTTTCTCTCCCCTTCATCTACACTCTGAATTCCAAGACTTCTTCCTTCATCTTCTATCTGTGACATCACATTTTCTATTTCTCATCTGGACAGGGATCCTAAGCTAGAGCCCTGTCCACTCGGCTGTTTGGTTGGCATCTCAATTTGGATAGACCTCAAGTACCTGGAATTCCCATGCCCAGGTAAAACAAGCATCTCTTCTCTCCATCTCTGTTATTTTCATCCTGGTAGCTGTCGCTGCCATCCACCACCATGCTGAAATGAGGAATTCAGGCACTGTGCTTGATAGTTTCTTAGATCGATGTGTTTTCTCTACTCCTACGAATTTTCTGTTTAAGATCATTTCACCTGGACCCCACACTTCACCTTCTGAGTGCTTCCTGCGTCCACATGGGAGTCAGACAGAACCGGATGAAGGGGCCCAATAGCCTGGAAGCTCCCTCAGGCACAAGTTTATGAAACACTCAGTTGGAGCATTGATCAAGCAGATCAAGCACGTGGTGCCAGTTAACACAGGTTCCTATGTATGAGTTACATCACTGACAAGGTACAAATGGTGCCAAATGATGCCAAAGAAGAAGTTCTCCCTGTGGGAGTTGACCTCATTCTGTATTTCTAATAGATGCAGCGTAATTTGCTGGGTGCAAGCCTGAGGCACAGCACCCACCTGGGACTGGCCAAATGACTTGCATCTGAAAGTACTCTCCTCTGCCAGCTGGACTTTGGAAACTGAGTTACCGAGTTGCCACTCTGATTAGCAAACAAGCAGTTTATTTTTATCTAAATCTGAAGGTCTTTATTCAGCCTTTCAAGAAGCTGTTTCTCTGAGAAAAATCACCCATACAAAGGTGATCAAAGAGAGGAAAAAAATAGCCAGGTGCCATGCCTATAATCCCAATTACCCACAAGGCTGAGGCAAGAGGATCACAAGTTCAAGGCCAGGCTGGGCAATTTAGCAAGAAAAGACAGAAAGGCAAAAAGAAAAGAGGAGAGGGAGAAAGGAAAGGAGGGAGAGAAGGACTGGGGATGTAGCTCAGTGGTACAACACTTACCTACTCTTATATGTGAGGCCCTGCAGTTAATCTCCTCTTCCAATGCAATGTGAAAATTTTTAAATTTTGAAAAAAAATTAAAATTTTTTTAAATTAAAAATTTTTCAAAATTTAAAATTTTCCACACTGCATTGGAAGAGATTAACTCCATTATTTTAAAAACAAAGACAATTTTTATTAACAGAAAATCTGTTTCCCATTATCCTCTAAAAATAAATATTAAACAAAGCATTTTTTAAAATAGTCCCTCAGAGGATGTCAGATTACTTGATTCCTATTAAGAATATAAATAAATTGATCGTGTGTGTTAAGTTTTTTCATTCAGAGAGTGTGTGTTTGTAGCTGGGCATGGCAGAAAGATTCTGACTAACATACTCAGAAACTTTACCACCACCTACTTAGGCAAACTTGTAAGGGCTCTTCTCTTTCCGTTCTTAATTTACCTACCTGTAGAACAAGAAGGCTTGAATCATTCAGTGACATAAAGTGCTTACCATCCCTGCAAGCTCCTTCATAAGCTCCGCCCCTCCCCTTCTGCGCAGGTGCTCCAACCTCACCACCTGCTGGCCTGCAGCTAGGGGCTAGCCCTGCGGAGCAACCCTCCCCTGAATGTCCTGGACAACTCTTTTCTTTCTGTCTCAGGAAAGATACTCTCTCCTCTTGAAAGTCTCTCCTGCCCCCCAAGATGTCTCCATTAGGTGTCGCTACCAGGTGACCCCGGAACAGCCTGCTCTGCTCGCACTACAGCCCTGATGACAGACACTGGTAAATGCTTGCGGATGTGACTAAATTTCTCCCTCAGCTCCATGACAACTTCACAGTTGTATCCCCAGGCCCTAACATGGTGCCTGGTGCCCATCGATGTTTAAGAATGTTTATTGAATAAATGAACCAATGGGTGAATTGCCTCTTCTCACCATCAAAGAGCGGAAATGAGTCAGATTCTATAGTATCCCCGAATGCTTTGAGTGGATAAAAATACAAACGAGGGGAAATGGCCCAGAGATGAATGATGGGAGGATAAAGGGCTCAGTGATACTGTTTGTGGACTACCTTTGTCAGATACTCCTACCCAAATCGATTTCTCTTCCAAACCAGCATGTTACTGGGGGGCAACCCACAGTATTGAAAATGCTAACGCTATTCACCCAAGCAAAGCGGAAACTGCCAGGTAAATCTGTCCTCTACAAATCACACAAGGCATTCCAACGCCAAGTAGAAATGAATATTGGATTAGCCCTCCACTCATGCAGATAATTGAGAGTTAGTCCAGTTTGGGGTTTGTTTGCTCATGTACTTTTAAATCCTGGCCATGGGATCCTGCCAGCCTTGAGGACAGTACCACCAGCAAGACAGGATAGGGCAGAGCATGCAACTGAGTAGGTCCTGCTCCACAAGAGCGGGGCAGGAGGACAGGGCCGGCCACAGCTTCTGCTGAGCAGCCTGATGGGCTCTGCTGGGGATCCACAAGAAACTAATTCTGTACCAAGCTCTTTCATTATTTCTCCCAACCTAGAGAAAATGTGGGAAGAAAGGGCTAACAGCCATTTAATCTAGGTGCTAGAAACTCACATCAAGAAGCAATAAGAATTTGAATAAGTACATTGTCCTCAGAGAGAAAAGAAGAAAGGGGAAAAGAGTAACCCACCCACCCGTGTATGCCAAGTCACAAAATTTAATTAGGAAGATAAGAATTGGGGAATGAGATTGGGTTGATGTTCCTTTTTTTTTTTCTTTCTTTCTTTCTCCCTCCCTAGTTATGAGCTCAGGAAAAGGAGAGAAATAATTTAAGCACAGAATTAACATCTTCTAATAATCTTAGACAAAACCCGAGTCTGTTTTGCTTTGGTTTGTAAATTAGCTCATGATTAAAGTGTCTCTTCAGCCATGCGCCATTGTCTCGGCAGCCTGTTTGCTGAATGCTGCCTGACCTAAACGCCCTTGGAGCTCAAGTACAAGATTCGAGAGCGTGAGGAAACAATTATTATAAAGTGAAGTACTTGCAGTTTTGCTGCAAAATCAATGAACTTTTCAAGTGATTTTTATCATATTTTGCAGCTGTTCTGTTGCCTCTTGAGTGGTTCTCACATCCTCAGCCCCAGTGTTTCTAAAGAGCCTTGTTCATCTGGACGCCTCCCCTTTCTGCCAGAGCAGCTGGCACCGCCCTGGTGGGAGGGCCAAGCTGCTGGAAAGGGGATTTCCAGAGGACAGGGTGAGCTAAGGCAAACATTTTATTTGGGGGGGCTCTCCCGACTTTTACATTGTAACATTTAGGATGGCTCTGGGCCTAGGTTCCAGCCCTAGCTCAGGTTTACCTGGCTTGCTTCAGAGAGAAAATGAAGGATTACTTATCTTAGGTCTTCTAACATCACAAACTGATGGTGTGTTAGTCAGCTTTCATTGCTGTGACAAAACACCCAAGAAAAATCAAAGGGAAGAAAGATATATTTTGGCTCAAGTTTCAATCCAGAGTCACTTGGCCCCATTACTGTGGACCTATGACAAGGCAGACAATCATGGCAGCCAGGAAACAAAGTGAGCAAGAGAGGGAGGAGCCGGAATAAGACAGACATCTCTAGGGCATGCCCCAAATTGTATCCTTCCTCCAAGTAGGCTCCACCTTTTACTTTCTACCGCCTCCCACTAGTACATTGAATGATGAACCCATCAGTGGATTAATCCATGATGAGAACAGAGCCCTCATGATTCAGTCGCTTTCCTAAAGGCCCACATCTGATGCACAGGGGACCAAGCCTTCAATGGATGAATCTTTGGGGAACATTCCAGATCCAAACTTTAATAGATGGGAGGGGAAAGAACGTTAGACACCAATTAGTGTCACTAATAGGGAGCTGTGGTTCATGGAGATGGTGGAATGCAATCTCCAAGAGTACCCAACATACTGGAAAAGCAGGTCCTCCTTAAACACTAGGGTCAGTGCAGACTGACCCAGGGACCCTGCACACCAATCCATGCACCACTCCCCTGCCTACTGTGCAGGAACTCAGGAAGGAGCTGGGCAACTGAAGTCACCATGGCTGGGAGTAGAAGGAGAAGGAAAAGGAACATCCCTGTTCTATGTAACCTTCTCCTGCCTGAAAGGAGTTGAACTTGAGGACACTGAGGAAGCCAAATCTAACAGGAATCTTTGCTTAAAACCTATTTGGTTCATTTTCTCCTATTCAACCAGAATCCAGGTGACCCACATAAATTCAGAAGCTTCAGTGGATGGGTTTACTTAAAATGACTCTAAAATGGGCCTATTTCATAACGTTAAATAATACTATATTTAGTTCTGGGACTGACTTAGTGAGAAATGGGAAAATATGTCCACTGTCCTCTTCCTCGCTTAATGGTTCTGAATTCAGGGGACTCTCACTCCCAATAGAAGAATCAGAACTGGGGGTTAGATTTTACCCACAGGTCAGTACCTTTTTGAATGTGGACTTGATGAGTACTTTCTCCAACAAAGTTGCCCTTGATGATTGTGATCAATAACCAGTTAATCAATAAATATCTCTGAAGCACTAGCTATGTGCTCATCTCAGAAAGAGGTTCTCTTAGTTCCATAAAATAAGAATAAAATTTAACCCCAGACTGCAGAAGACATGGGCCCAAGCCCATGGCACTTACTCTAAGACAGACCTTGATTGGTCTCTTGGGATGGGTCAGAAGGGGGAGATCACCCACAAGTGGAGAAGGGGGAATATCACCCGCAATGGGGAACCAGCAGAAGAAGAAGTGATGTTAGTACAGAAGAGAGTACAAGAACCCTACTTGGGTTATTTAAAGATCCATCTGAATTAGGCAAAAATGGAGATTGGCAATTTCAGTTGTATCTGATGATGCTAATTTGGGGAGAATCCTAAGGGGAGTGTATTATGGTTACCCCCAGGTACATATCCACAATCTCAGATATTGCTCTGTGTCTTTTATTTAACCTGCTCAGTTTGAGAACACTACAGCAAATCAGAAAACTTTTACCATAAATAAATTGGTCGTTAAGAAAAAAATACTGTTGACGACAGTAATTCATGAACAGGTACTGAGTTTCTTTTACATACCAGGTGCTATGTGAAGTATTTAATTATTATGTGGGTTATTCTGACAACCACCCTAAAGGCAGGTATGGTCATTAGCTCCATTTCATAGATGAGAAAACTGAGTCAGAGAGATGAAGTAGTTGCAAGGATTAAGGCAACTAGTTCCTGTTCTCCCACCAAAATAGGGTTTGTGGAGAAGAGGACAGGTCTCTAAGGGAAAGAAGAGCAAGGCAATGGTGTCATATGCACAAAAATCAGGTTTTAGGTAAATCCTGGAATCATTTCTAAAGAGTAGGGAGTGGAAAGCAGCCTCTGATAGAATTCACTGCTGCACCCCTCCCCCCAACACTCTCTTAACCACCATAGGCAGAAACTAATGCACCTTTAAAGACTGATGACCACCAGGGTAGGAAGGAAAGGAAAGCAAACACTGATCCCAGAAGTGGGCCACAGAGCTCTCAGAACCCCAAAATCCAGAGGGATGCTGGGCAACAAGCAAAGGTCAACTTGGAAGTTGTCATGGACTGAACTGTATGTCTCCAAAGTGGACATGTTGAAATCCAAAACCTCAGTGACTCTCCTTGGACACAGGGCCTTTGGAGAGGTAATTAAGATTAAATGAGGTCATAAGGGTGAGATGCTAATTCAAGAGGACTGAGGAAGAGAAAGAGACACCAGTCAGGCCCACACAGAGAAAAGGCCATGTCAGGACACAGACCTCCACCTGCAAGTCAAGGAGAAGACAAACCAAGTCTGCCAACACCTTCGTCTGAGACTTCTGACTTCTACAACCATGAGGAGAGAGATGTCTGTTGTTAAAGCCACCCAGCCTGTGGGGTTGGCTACGGTTGTTCTTAGTTTGTTGAGATGCTGCAGGAAGAAATGAAATCTCTTGCTGTATGTGAATTGGGCTGACGGGGTGGGTTACAGAACCCCAAACAACTCCGCTATGAAGGAGCAGAGGCAAAGGCCTCCTTTTCCTTGCAGAAATTGTGGCCTGAAGGCTGATTTAAAAGTTTCAGGCCACACAGGAAAGATCCTGTGAGGGAAGCCTCAGAGAGAGAGAGAAGATGACAAATTACAAAGGACATCTGTGATGGTTTATATAAGGAAACTGCTTCCAATATCATCCAATCACCAAGACTTCCCGAGTGGAGGCCACTGGGATTTCTACAGGGAGCCTCAGCCCAAAACACAGCAGCAATGAACCCTGGGGGTCAGGGACAAAAAATCAATACACGCACTGCCTTTGAAAGCTCAAGATGTTCTATAAAAGCTTTGAGCAAGGACAAGAAAAAATAGAGTTCCTTTGGCTCTAGAGATTTTTTTTTCCTTTATTTTTTTTTTTTTTAAACAGATTGCCTGTCTGCTCCAAGAGATGGAGATTGAAAAGTCTTATTCTCTGTGTGAAGGATCAGAGAAAACCTTGAAAATCCCAGTATCCTAGAAGATTCACAAAGGATCTCAAGAAGAAGCAGGTCTGTGTGGGCCTCCTGTCCTGGCTTGCGTGGATGTCGGGGTGGCAAAGAGCTCCCCATTGACCCAGAGTCTTTGAAGTGAGCAGAGCTGCCCTTGTTAGGAAGACCCACTCAGGCCTGTGGCTCTGCGGCTGGATACAGCAATTCGGAGGGAATAAAATAAAATAAAAAATAAAAATAAAACCAGGTCTGTACTTCTTGGAGTTTTGGCCTACTTTTAGAGGGCTCAGACTTACATGTGCCTGAGAATAGTCAGGCAGTGTTTAAAAACATGGTCTCCCCACCACCCCCAGTATCCTCCCTTAAGACTCTGCTTCTGTTATCAGGAGCAATGCTTCTCGAACACTCTCTTCTAGAAGACCCGTTTTTACTTCTTTCTACTCCATCACACATGAAAAGTTTTTTAAAGTGTGGTATAAATGAATAGATCAAAAAATTTAAAAGACAGAGTCCACCTTTTTATTATTAGATCGAAAGATTAAATCAGTCAATTGTGATAAAACTTTCTCAATGCTTAGCTTACTCTGGCCTTCCTGAGAACTGTTCATAAGTAGTCTGTGCACGGTAAGGATCTAAGTCCGTGAACTGTAAGTAGTTGTCCTAAAGTAAGACCTGATATCGACATCCTGCCCAGCCCAGCCCAGCCCAGCCCCAGTGATTAGGATGTGATTTCTCAAGAGTTGAATTTGGAGAAATGCTCATCTCAGCCTATGTCATCCCATGCAGTGGGCACTTGCCACCTGTGGCTATGGAGCATTTGAAATGTGGCCAGTCCAAATGGCAACGTGCCATCAGCATAGCACACCTGTTGGATTTTGAAGCCCAGTATGGAGAAAAAAAAGAATGTAAAACATCCAATGAATAATTTTTACATTGATCATATGTTGAAAACATAAAATTTTGAAGAGCTATCTTTCTTTTCTTCATATGGTGACTGAAAAGTTTCAAATTACATATGTGGCTGGCATCATATGTGTATTAGACAGAACTGACCTAAACCACACTTCAAAGGAATTTAAAGGGAATGGAGGGAAGGAGGGGGGTGGGATAGGAAAGGCAGTATAACAAATCGGACATAACTCTCTTGTGGTCATATATGAATAGCCAACCAGGGTAACTCCACATCATGTTCAACCACAAGAATGGGAAGTTATACTTCATGTATGTATAATATGTCAAAAAACACTCTACAGTAAAGTATATCTAAAAAGAACAACAACAACAACAACAAAATAACAATGAAGGCCTAAATAAATAAATAAAATAAAGGGCATCTACTAATATTTTTTATGGTGCAGGGCTGCTGGTAATAAATTCTTTCAGTTTTTGTAAAACAAAAAACGACTCTGTCTTCATTCATGCATTCATTTTTTTCATGCATGTTGAGCATTTACTCTGAGTTATGCATAAACCAGACGTATGCTTGCCCTCCAGTAGCTGACTTCCTGGTTCCCAGAGCCCCCTCCTGTTCTCATAGCAAATACCACATGTATGTGCTGTGTCAGAGTAGCAAACACCTAGGAAACAAGCACCAGATTTAAGTTGAATCACTAGAAAACAAGCCAAAAAATAAAAATAGTATCATGAGCAATAATACCAATGATGAATAAATGTTCCACATGCGCCAGGTTCTATGCTTCACACGTTGCATATAGTATCTTACTTGATCCTTGGAACTTTCCTAGGAAACTTTGCAACCGTCGAGTTTACACGTCAACTTGGCCAGCCTAGAAGAGCCAGCTATTTAATCAAACACTAATCTAGGTGTTGCTGTGAAAGCAGTTTGTAGGTGTGGTTAACATCTGCGATCAGTTTAAATAAAGATCACTTTCATATAATACGGACGAGTGTCACCCATCAGTTGAAGGCTTTAAGAGCACAACTGAAGTTTTTGTCCCTCAAGACTTTGGTGTCAATTCCTGCCTAAGATTCTAGCCTTCCAACCTACCCTTCAAATTTTGGACTTGCCATCTCACACAAGTGCACAAGCCAATTGCTTAAAGTAACCCAAGATGCCTTGGATGATACTCTATTGGGGATACCCTGTTGGTTCTGTCTCTGTGGAGACCCCTGACTGTTTTGCGGCACTTTTCCCTCACTTTATTATAGTTGAGATTAGTGAATTTGCCAAAGATTGGCGTCAGTATATGGCAGAGCTGGGTCCAAGGTCCACTCTGTTGGACTTGAATCCCACAATTTTCCCCTGCTGGGCTCACTTGGGTTCTCAGAAAGAAGAGAGTGAGACATGAGGGGCACTGGCCTGTCATAAAACACCAAGGAGCCCCCACTAAACCTGCCCCAGGGTCACAGAGGACTGAAGTGCTGGTTGCAGGTGGATTGGGCCATTTAACTGCATAAGAGTGGTGTCTGCTGTGGGATAGGGAATACAGGTCATTCAGGAGACTCTACTCAGTGGCTGGTCAGGGACAAGAGCCCCTCATAGGTGCTGGTGACATGCACCCAGGAAAGGCCCCATCATGGCACTCTTGAGCCTGCAGCACCAGCACCAAGGACTTAATCTATAAGAAGGGGTTAGATATCTCTCAGTGTCCAGAGACGACACAGCAGACTGACATGATGGATTAAAAGTCCATGTCCATCTTGAGCCACAGGAAGGTTCTGGTGAGTCTAGATTTCCATGTTTCATCTGCTGGGTCTGAGGTATGGAATAAAAGGTTTATTCACATTTTGACCCTTGACTATCCTCTGCATTTGTGTGTTTTACAGAAATATTTGGTTTATCCGTATATCTTTCTGTTTCCCCAGCTCTATTAAAGGCAGGACTGTCTTTTTTTGTCTGTTTTGTTTTGTTTGGTTTGGTACTTGGGATTGAACTCGGGGCCCCTAAACCACTGAGCCCCATCCCCAGCCCTATTTTCTGTTTTATTTAGAGACAGGGTCTCACTGAGTTGCTTAGCACCTCACTTCTGCTGAGGCTGGCTTTGAACTTGCCATCCTCCTGCCTCAGCCTCCTGAGCCACTGGGATTACAGGCAGGCACCACAGCATCCAGCTGTGGGACCATCTTTATTCCTCCAGATGAACACAATGCTTGGCACACAGGAGAAGGTCAATATAGGTATGTCAGAGGACCAAGGAGTGAACGAATGCATGAATGAATGAGTAAAGAGGCTCGAGAGGCGGTGACCATTACAGATGAAGCATATAAGTCTAAAAGAAAATTATCCCATGTGTGCATCCAGGGTCCATATACTTTCACTGAACTAACTCCAGGTAGAAAATAAAGTGGGGGGAAAAGAGAAATTTGGGAAAGGGCCTGCCTAATTCGCAGAAGCAAGCAAATCACTCTCAGGCCCCCTTGAGAGGGGAAGACATGAAGAATGGCGGTGGCTGGAAGCCGGGTGGAAAGCCTCGCAGGCCGGCGAAGCCCAGGCTCCAAAGTTTGGACGGATGCTCGTTTCAAAAGCACGATCCTCTCCAGAAGACTCCAAGAGGCAGCACGGTCTGGGAGATAAAGCTCAGGTTTGGAAGCAGAAGACCTGGACGGTGTTTGTGCCACTCTGTCTCACCCTGTGGTCGCCAAGGGTGGGAGGAGACATGGGGGTGGAAGGCCGGGCATCTCTGTGCACCGGGCTTCTGGGTCTGTAAAATGGAGATAACACCTCCCATTAGGAAAGGCTTGGGATGGCTTTGTGCACAATGAATGGGAATGGCTACTGGGCACTCGGAGCCAGAAACGGGCCTCTCAGCAGTCAGCAGCAGAGTTCTGCCTTCTGTGGCTTTCCAGGCCCCCCGCCCAGGAGACAGTGTGAGCCACAGTCTGGAAGTGGCTTCCCGGAAAACTTCAGATTCTTGTTTTGTCATGTTTTGATTTCCCAGGAAAGTGCTGTTCTCCTCCCTTGAGTCTGTCCCTCCAGAGACAAGCCAGCTTGGCCCTGCCTGCTGTGTGCCTGTCTAGTGGCACGCTATGACCTTGCCTTCCCATCCACCCAACTGGACTGGAGTTCATCAGCATTCCTCCTGGGACTGCTTCTCCCAGCCACCAAAAAGATCAATCAGGCAAGAATGTCACTCCCACAGAGAAAAATAGAATTAGAAAAAGGTTGGAACAACCCCCGTCAGGAGGATTGGTGAAGATTCTGGTTTCTAGAGCTCTGGGGAGACTGCCCAGGACATGTCTTTTCCATGCCCATCCTTATTCCTGAACTCCCAGACCACCCGTGTCCCAAGGAGACTTTCTTGGGATCAGCTTCCCACAGAAGAAGATCCCCAATATCCAGTCCCTGAGTGACCCCCCCCCACCATATCACAAGGTAGTAGTTCTGCAAAGGTAGGGGGGTGCAGTGATGGTTGTTTATTATTATTATTGTGGTGGTGGTGGTGATTTTGTGTGTGGTGCCAGAGATGGAATCCAGACCCTCATGCATGCTAGGCAAGAGCTCTCTACCCCTGAGCCACATAAAAAGGAATCCCTGCCATTATATGGCCCTTAGGTAAGCTGAGCAACTTTTTCTTCTCTAAGCCTCAGTTTCCTCCCTTGTAAAATGGAGAGATCTTCTAGATCTGGGGCCAACACCCACAACTGAATCACTTTGAATATGGTTTGAATTTGGTACTACTTCATTCATTCAGCAAATAATTATTAGGTACCTACTAAGGACAAGGCACTGTTCTAGGCACTTGGAATACATCAGGTAATGAAGCTAAGGTTGTGAGTATCTTCTTAACTAATAACACAACACTGTGAGCACCCGGAGGCTGTTAGCTGCCAAGAAGCACAGGAAATGTCACACCGTGCCTTGGGTCTGGGGTGGGTACAAGGGCAACAAGGAGTACCTTATTTTTTTTTTAATTTGTTCTTTTTAGATGTACATGACAGCAGAGTGGATTTTGACATTTTATACATACGTGTAGTATAACTTATTCTAATTAGGATCCCACTTTTGTGGTTGAACATAGTTACCTTGCCGTGTATTCACTTACGAACATAAGAAAGTTATGTTCTTCCTCTTCTCAGATTGCTGGACTTCAATTTATTCAATCAGAAATTAGGATCTGGGCCTATTGTTAATAAAAACAGGTAGCTTTGGAAAATTCTCTTATGTCTCAGAGCCTCAGTTTACTTACCTGCAAATCAAATAAGAGCTCAGATGTAGCATTTAACTTATGCTGCCATGAATAACTATTTGGAATACTTCACAAGTGTAAATTCACTGACACTCAACATGACCCATGAGTTAAATCATTATTAGTCCCATTTTATAGAAAAGGAAATGGGACACGGAGAGGTTAAAGCCAAATGTCTTTACAGCTAATAATTGGTACAATGTTGGATTTGATAGCTCATCATCCTGCCTTCCAAGGAGAGGTAATATGTCAATGCACAGAGCTCAAATAAGTCTTTAGACACCCCACAAACGGAAGACAATACCCTCATTATGATGTTTGTTATTATTAAAATGACTAACAGCATATATTTAAGGTCAAGTCAGGAACCTACCTCTTTTTCCACCTTATGCCAAACAACTAGCAAGCATATTAAAGGTTGGAACAACACACCCACATCAGAAAAATAGAATCACACTGAAGAACTCCAAATGAGGAACTTCCTGGCCCATATCAACTCCATCTCAGCAAAAATAGCTCCTTTGAATTTACTTGGTGCGTACTATGCATTATCCTACCCCAAATCTGTGTCTCTCATATGCTCAGAAGCAGATATGAGGCGCTTCTGTTCAGCTCCAATTTACAGATTCTCTTTTCCCAGAAAGCACCTGATCATCTATGTCAGAAACATAAACTAGAGCCTCCACCAGTCCCCAAAGATTGTGCTGAGGATGTGACTAAAAAAACAGATGTATGAAGATCCATTCACACCTGCCTGCACAGGAACAAGGCTCACAGTAGGCCCCTGTCCATCCCACCACCAGCAGAACCCTCCCAGAGCCCAGCCTCTGGCACAGGACCACCCCTTTCAACCAGCAGACTACTGAGGGAGCTCAGGCCCAGACCAGATCTGTCCTCACCAATTTGCATGGGATCCAGGTCCAGGATCCACACTGCAAGAAAGGAAGACACATACATAACATGAAAAAAAAAGGGAGGAATAACAGAACAATAATAACAATAACAGAACCCATGGACAGAGAAGTTGATGAAATATCAGAGAAGGAGTTCAGAAGTTTCATAATTAAAAATGATCTATAAATTAAAAAATGACCTAAATGAGCAAATACAGGCAAAAATAGATAAGAGAGCAAATACAAGTAGCAAAACGTTACTTCAAGAAAGAGATAGACTCTGGGGGAAAAAAAAGAAATCCTTGAAAAAAGGATAGAATAAACCAAATAAAAATCTCAATAGAAAGCAAGAGACTAGATCACTTGGAAGAAAGAACATCAGATAATGAAGACAAAGTATACAGTCTGGATAATAAAGTTGAACACAGTGAAGATAGTAAGAAACCATGAACAGAACATCCAAGAATTATGGGACAGCATCAAAAGAACAAATCTAAGAGTTATTGGGATAGAGGAAGGCACAGAGTTTCAAACTAAAGGAACGCACAATCTCTTCAATGAGATAATATCAGAAAATTTCCCAAGCATGAAGAATGAACTGGAAAACCAAATACAAGAGGATTACAGAATACCAAATGTACAAAATTACAACAAATCTACACTAAGGCACATTATAATGAAAATGCCTAGCATACAGAATCTTAAAAGCCACAAGAGAGAGGAATCAGATCACATATAGGTGGGAGACCAATTTGTATCTCAGCAGATTTTTCAATCTAGACCATCAAAGTCAGGAGATCATGGAACAACATATACCAAGCTCTGAAAAAAAAAAAAGGATGCCAACCAACCAACAATCTTATATACAGCAAAACTAAACTTTAGATTTGATGATGAAATAAAAACCTTTCATGATAAACAAAAGTTAAAAGAATTTACAACTAGAAAGCCTGCATTACAGAACATCCTCAGCAAAATATTCCATGAAGAGGAAATGAAACAAGGATGAAAATCACCAGAGGGAGGTATTACACTAAAGAAAAACCTAATCAGAGGAGAAACCAAGCCACATTAAATACCAAAAATAAACAAAAATGGCTGCATATACAAATTATGTCTCAATAATAACCCTGAATATTAATGACCTAAACTCACCAATCAAAAGACATAGACCAGCAGATTGGATTTAAAAAATACCCAATAATATGCTGCCTCCAAGAGACTCATCTCATAGGAAAAGACATCCACAGACTGAAGGTGAAGGATCGGGAAAAATCATACCACTCACATGGACTGCAGAAGCAAGCAGGGGTTTCTATGCTCATATCAAATAAAGCAGACTTGAAGCTAAAGTTAATCAAAAAGGATAAAGAAAGATACAACATTCTGCTCAAGGGAACCATACACCAACAAGACTTGACAATTATAAATATATATGCCTCAAACAATGGTGCATCTATGTTCATCAAGCAAACTCTTCTCAAGTTCAAGAGTCAAATAGACCACAACAGAATACTTTTGAGTGACTTTAACATACTCCTTTCACCACTGGATAGATCTTCCAAACAAAAGCTGAAAAAAGAAACTATAGAACTCAATAACACAATCAATAACTTAGATTTAACTGATATATATAGAATATTTCATCCTTCAACAATCGAGTACACTTTCTTCTCAGGAGCACATGGGTCCTTCTCTAAAATAAGCCATATTTTATGCCACAAAGCAACTGTTAGCAAATATAAAAAAGTAGAGATACTACCCTGCATTCTATCAGTCACAATGGAATGAAATTAGAAATCAATGATAAAATAAGAAATAAAAGCTACTCCAACACTTTATGACTAAATAATATGCTAATGAATGAACAATGGGTTGTAGAAGACATCAAGGAGGAGATTTAAAAATTTTAAGAGGTGAATGAGAACACATATACAACATATCGAAATCTCTGGGACACCATAAAGGCAGTTGTAAGAGGAAAGTTCATTGCATGGAGTTCATTCCTTAAAAGAGGAAAAAGTCAACAAATAAGTGACTTCATGTAACATCTTGAAGCTCTAGAAAAAGAAGAAAAATCTACACCAAAAGCAGTAGAAGAAAGGAAATAATTAAAATCAGAGCTGAAATCAATAAAATTGAAACAAAAGAAACAATTGAAAAAATTGACAGAACAAAAAGTTGGTTCTTTGAAAAAATAAATAAAATTGAGAAACCCTTAGCCATGCTAACAAAGAGAAGGAGAGAGAAAACTCAAATTACTAACATATGTGATGGAAAAGGTAATATCACAACAGACACTACATAAATATAGAAGATAATTAGAAACTATTTTGGAAACTTGTACTCCAGTAAAATAGAAAATATTGAAAGCATTGACAAATTTCTATAGTCATGTGATTTGCCCAAATTGAATCAGGATGATATACACAATTTAAACAGATTAATTTCAAGTGATGTAATAGAAGATGCCATCAGAAGCCTTCCAACAAAGAAATGCCCAGGACCAGACAGATACACAGCTGAGTTCTACAAGATCTTTAAAGAAGAATTAATACCAATACTCTTCAATTTATTTCAGGAAATAGAAAAAGAGGCAGCACTTCCAAACTCATTCTATGAGGCCAATATCACCCTGATTCCAAAACCAGGCAAAGACACATCAAAGAAAGAAAACTTCAGACCAATATCTCTAATGAACATAGATGCTAAAATTCTCAATAAAATTCTGGCAAATCAAACACAAAAACATATCAAAAAGATAGTGCACCACAATCAAGTGGGGTTCATCCCAAGGATGCAAGGTTGGTTCAATATACAGAATCAATAAATGCAATTCATCACATCAATAGACTTTAAGATAAGAATCATATTATTATCTCAATAGATGCAGAAAAAGAATTTGACAAAGTGAAGCACATCTTCATGTTCAAAACACTGGAAAAATTAGGAATAACAGGAACATATCTCAACATCATAAAGGCTATCTATGCTAAGCCCCAGGCCAACATCCTTCTAAATGGAGAAAAATTGAAAGCATTCCCTCTAAAAACTGGAACAAGAGAGGGGTGCCCTCTTTCACCTCTTCTATTTAACATAGTTCTTGAAACACTGGCCAGAGCAACTAGACAGACAAAAGAAATTCAAGGAATACTCACAGGAAAAGAAAAACTCAAATTAGCACTATTTGCTGATGATATGATTCTATACCTAGAAGACCCAAAAATTTCCACCAGCAAACTTCTAGAACTAGTAAATGAATTCAGCAAAGCAGCAGGATATAAAATCAACACCCATAAATCAAAGGCATTTCTGTAGATCAGTAACAAATCCTCAGAAAGGGAAACAAGGAAAACTAACCCATTTATAATAGCCTCAAAAAATAAAATACTTGGGAATCAACTTAACAAAAAAGGTGAAAGGTCTATACAATGAAAACATCAGAACCCTAAAGAAAAAAATCAAAGAAAACCTGAGAATATGGAAAGATCTACCTTGCTCTTGGATAGGCAGAATTAATATTATCGAAATGACCATATTATCAAAAGCACTGTACAGATTTAATGCAATTCTGATCAAAATCCCAATCACATTCCTCATAGAAACAGAAAAAGCAGTCATGAAATTCATCTGGAAAAATAAGAGACTCAGAATAGCTAAAAGTAAGAAGAGTGAAGCAGGTGGCACCACTATACCAAACCTCAAACTAGACTATAGAGCAATAGTAACAAAAACAGCATGGTATTGTCACCAAAACATATTGGTAGACCAATGGCACAGAAGAGAGCAAACAAAAACTAACCCACATAATTACAATTATCTTATATTAATCAAAGGCACCAAAAACATGCATTGGAGAAAAGATAGCCTCTTTAACAAATGGTGCTAGGAAAACTAGAAATCCATAGGCAGCAAAATGAAATTAAACCCCTATCTCTCACCATGTACAAAACTCAAGTCAAAATGGATCAAGAACATAAGAATAAAACCATAGACCCTGTGTCTAATAGAAGAAAAAGTAGGCCCTAATCTCCATCATGTGGGATTAGGCCCCCAACTTCCTTAATAAGACTCCTTTAGCACATTTAAAATAAAGAATCTTGAATTAAAATCAAGAATCAATAAATGGGATTGATTCAAACGAAAAAGTTTCTTCTCAGCAAGAGAAACAATATGTGAGGTGAATAGAGAGCCTACATCTTAAAAGCAAATTTTTACTCCTCACACATCAAATAGAGCACTAATGTCTAGGGTAAATAAAGAACTCAAAAAGCTAAACACCAAAAGAATAGATAATCCAATCAATAAATGGGCCAAGGACCTGAACAGACACTTCTCAGAAGGTGATATACAATTAATCAACAAATATATGAAGAAATGTTCAACATCCCTAACAATTAGAGAAATGCAAATCAAAACTATTGTAGGATTTCATCTCACTCCAGTTAGAATGGCAGCTATTTTGAATACAAATAACAATAAGTATTGGCGAGGATGTGGGGAAAAAAGCACACTCTACATTGCTGGTAGGACTACAAATTGGTGCAGCCAATATGGAAAGCAGTATGGAGATTCACTGGAAAACTGGGAATGGAACCACCATTTAACCCAGCTATGCCTCTCCACAGACTTAAAAACAGCATACTACGGGGACACAGCCACATCAATGTTTATAGCAGCACAATTCACAATAGCTAAACTGTGGAGCCAATCTAGATGCCCTTCAATAAATGAATGGATTTTTTAAATGTGGCATATATACACAATGAAATATTACTCAACAATAAAACAGAATAAAATCATGGCATTTGCAGGTAAATAGATGAGTTGGAGGAGATAATGCTAAGTGAAGTTAGCTAATCCCCCAAAATCAAATTCTGAATGTCTTCTGTGATATAAGGAGGCTGATTTATAGTGGGGAAGGGAGGGGAAGCATGGGAGGAATAAAAAAACTTTAGATATGGGAGAGGGGTGGGAAAGAAAGGGAGGGGGCATGGGGTTAGAAGTTATGGTCATCATTATTCAAAGTACATGTATGAAGACACAAATATAACATGGATGAACCTTGACAAAATTATGCTAAGTTTAAGAAGCCATACACAGAAGGCAACATATTGTGCGACTACAAATTTGTCCTAATAGACAGTAGAGTCAGAATGTGGATTGGGCTGGCTGGGGATGTGGCTCAAGCGGTAGCGCGCTCACCTGGCATGCGTGCAGCCTGGGTTCGATCCTCAGCATCCATACAAACAAAGATGTTGTGTCCGCCAAAAACTAAAAAATAAATATTAAAATTCTCTCTCTCTCTCTTTAAAAAAAAAAAAAGAATGTGGATTAGTGGTATCCCAGGGCTGAAGAAAAGGGGACAGAGAGAGTGGGAGTAGGGATGGATGAATGGCATGTGGGTTTCCTTTCAAGGAAATGAAAATGTTCAAAAATTTATTATGGTGATGGATGCATAACACACTGAATAAATTAAAGGTCATTGAAATTGTACTTTTTTAAATGGATGAATTTTATGGTATGTGAATTATGTCTCAATAAAGCCATTTTTAAAAATAGGTATGCATATGGACCCTACATTCCATCAATATCATTTGAAAAAAGTCTCATCCATGTTATCAATACACACTCAAAAAACAAAAGGGAATACTCTCTGCTAAAGCTTTTATGCATGGAGCACACACAACTCTCGTGAAGGAAAATTCAATTTACTCCAGGGAACGATGATATGGAAATCAGCTTAACAGGGCCCATCATCTAACATGTCAACCTAGAGGGAACACCCCAAAGGAAGTACTATGAGTTGAATTTGGAATACTGATCCCCAGTACATGTGAATGTGACCTTATTTGGAAACAAGGCCCTTCGCTATGAACATTCATGCATGAGTATTTGTATGAACACATATTTCCATTTCTCCTGGGTATAGTAAAACAAGGTCAACTAGAAAGAGCCCTAATCCAATATGACTGGGGACCTTATAAAAATGGAAAATTTGGACAAAGAGAAAAAGCCATGTGAGGATGGAAGCAGTGTTGCCACAAACCAAGGAACACTGAAGACTGCTAGCAATTACCAGATCCCAGAAGGGAGGCATGAACAGACTCCCCCGCACAGACCTCAAAGGGAATGCTGGCCTCTGGATGATGGATTCCTAGCTGCCAGAACTGTGAGACAAATTATTCTGTGGTGTAAGTTGCCCAGTCAGTAGTATTTGTTGTAGCAACTCTCAAAGCCTAATACAGGAAGAAAAGGCTGGCAATGCTTGATGCTGCCAGTCTCCACCTCAGACTGCCCCACAACTGCCCCCACAGTCTCCTTGTCAAGGGAAAGGAAGTCCAAGCCCCAGTCCAGCATGTTCATGTACAGGCAGAGATTTTGAGAGCAGGTTGGTCACAATGACCCAGCCTTGGAGATATGTCCCAGACCTGGCTGAGGGAAAGGGATTATTACCACTCCAGACAGAGTCCAAGTACCAGTTTTTATAGGGTATCCTCCAAAAAGCGGCAACAGAGCGGCTTGAACAATTTGCAAAGTTCATCATCCAAAACTACCAAAGTAAAAGTCTTAAGTCCTATATGTGGTTAATTGGAGCTAAGGATCAAGATCTGTAAGAGAGGGCACATAGAAACCTTCACTGTTCCTGTGTCATGCACCCTGATGCCCAAAAGTTCCTGTAGTACCCAGGAACCGAGAATCTTAAGAGAACCCAATTGAGTTAGAGGTTTGTTGGTGAATTTTTACTAATGTATTTGTTTATTCATCCATTCATTTGAGTATATATTTATTCCACAAATGTATCAGTGCTCCCTATAAACCAGGTACAATGTCACTGTGTGACATGAACTGTATCAGTTAGGAGTCTTGGCTGAAACTGACAAAAACTCAATTTGGGTTAAATCAAAGATTTCTCTGAGCAAGGGTCATATACTTCAGACACAAAAGCTTTCACAAGAGTTTCTTTGGACTGTGGTCACTTTGCAGCTTGTGCACTAGGCAACCCTAGAAGACGGCATGTGGACATTGTGGACTTCAGAGATTTTTTATATGTATTACAATTTTCTAGATGACAGTAATGTCTCTAATAAACATAAACTCAAAAGTCTTTTAAAAAATAAGCAAACAGAATCCAACAATGTGTAAAAAGGAAATTACACATAAGAATCAATTCTACTCTAATTCTACTCTGAATGGATGAATTTTATGGTATGTGAATTATGTCTCAATAAAGCCATTTAAAAAAATAGATATGTGTATGGACCCTACATTTTTAGAACACAATAGTGATTGAAGAATTTGAACATCAATGAATGTAATTAATCACGGTGACAAAAATTGCAGAATAAAAGATATCATTGTCTCAATAGATGCAAAAAAAGCATTTGCTGACATCCATTACCTTTTCATAATTTTCAAAAAGCCAGGACAAATTTTAAAAACAGCTTCCTTAATCTAATATAGGGAATCTTTATAAATTTTTACTCTGAGATCAGAATTAAGATAAGGATGCCTATTATCACAATATACTCCTAGAAGTCCTAGCCAATGTAATAAGGCAAGAAAAAGATTTTTTAAAATGTACATATTTGAAGACTGTCATTATTCATAGACTTATAATTGGTTATATACAAATTCCAAAAATAATTTTTGTATATCTAAATTAATGAGTGAGTCCATCAAGGCCACTGATAAAAAGTCAACATACAAGATGAATTGCATTTTTATATTTTAGAAACCAAAGATTGGTGGAGAGATTAAAAAATTAAATTTTACAGTTAGGCAATTTACAGAAAATAACTAAGATTTCAAATTCTTAGAAATAAGTCTACTGAAAATATAAGGCCTTTACCTAGAAAACTAAAAAATATTTTTACTGAGAGAAATTATAGAATAAAGGAATAAATTGTAAATGGGAGAGTAAAATTTTAAATATGTCAGATATCCCCCATGCTTATATAGAGTCAATGGATGTCCCAGAATGAGTTTTTTTTTCTGAAAATTGTTTATTCATTTCTAGAAAACTTTATTGGAAATGTGAAGGTCAAAAATAAACACCACAAATGGACATTTTAATACTGGAAAAGCATTATCTTGAGTCTTAATTCAGACCACCCTGGGCTTTTAAAAATTAAAATAGCTATACATTTATAGTGGGGCTTTCCAAATAAATTTTCTACAATGATGGAAATGTTTTATATATGGTTAGTCCAGTGACGTAGACATCAGCCACATGCGCTTGTGGAACAGGCAAAGTGTAGACAGTGGTACTGAAGGTCAGAAATTTTAATTTAATTTAATTTCGTACTAAGTAATTTGAATTTAAATTACCACAAAGACTGCTGCTTTCAGCCTGGATGCATTGGAAACCCAGATTTACCCTCCCACATGAAAAAGATCCAAAAAGGACAAAAGTGTGATGGGTATTTTTCTACACACTGAATGTTAAGCAACAACAAAGAGTGATCCCTGAAACACAGAAAATAAACAAGGTGAGCCCTATGATTGCCTCAGCAAAGTGCCTTGAAAGAGTTTCCAGGATGCACTGCAAGGAAAGGGGAGCTCAGCAGGGCCCAGAGGACTCCCTGACTTGAGGAGGTGGAATTCAGACTCCAGGGAAACCAAGGCTCATGGAATTCACAGAAAAGGATACCAACATGGGGGCAGGATGGGGGAAAACTGTAAATGAAGAACTCTGTAGATCTGAAGAAGTGCCCATTGGGTATTTAAAGAACTGATCTGCACATGTGTGAGGAAATCACCTAACAGGAGGGAAAAAACTGCAAGGAAGAATTAGAAAGACACGTACCTAGCACTCACATGAAGCTGGGAAGAATACCTGCTCCCACCAGCCACACGGAGAGACCCTTAATCCAAAGGCTAACAAGTAGAGTACTCTTAGGAGCTTGCCTCATCAGTGAGCAAGCATTAACTTAGACTAAACACTGCTTTGTTTCTGACTAATAGAACTGAAGACCAAAACTTATCAAACTGTTTCAAGTGATTTCACTGCTTCCCAGAACAAAACCAAGAACACTTATAGGAATATAAAAATATCTAAGGGTTAGGGATGTAGCTCAGTGGTAGAGTGCTTGCCTAACATGTGAAAAGATCTGGATCCAATAAAAAGGAATATACAAAATCTAGCAGCTTATGAGCTTACAATATCTCATGTACAATAGAAAAATCACCAGGCATGCAGACAGTGGGCTAAGACAACAAATAATGAAGATTAAAAATTACTCAAAACAGACCCAGAACTGACAAAAGTTATAACAAGAACATTAACATTATTATAACTGTATTTCCTACATCCATAAAGTTAAGGAGTGGAAAATACAAAAAAAAATTAAATTTTAAGATAAAATTACAATACCCATCGTGGAAAAAATATACTAAATAAAATTAACAATAAAATAAATCATCCAGGAGAAAAGATTAATGAGCTTGAAGACATGACAATAAAAACTAACCAAAATTAAACACAGAAAAAGAATTTTTAAATAAAGACAGCCTCAATAGTTGTGGGATCAACTTCAAACAGCTTAATTATACGAATAATTGGAATAACTGAAGAGGAGGAGAGAGAAAAAGAAAAATATTTAAAGGAAAAAAATCATTAAATTTTTTCAAAATTTGATGAAAACCATAAACCCACAAGTTCAAAATTCTCTATGAATTCTACAAAAGTAAATACAGAGAAAACCACACCAATACACATTATAATCTAATTGCTCCAAACCAATGACAGAGAAAGTTTTTAAAACAATCAAAAGAAACAAAGATTGGAATAGTAACAGATTCCCCATCGGAAACATTGCAAATGAGAAAGCAGTAGAACAACTTCTTTAAAATACTTAGGAGGAAAAAAAATCTAAATTTTTATACCTGTGACAATGTCTTACAAAATTATAGGTAAAATGAAGACATGTTCAGACATACAAACACGAATACAATTCATCACTCAGAGATTAATACTACAAGAAAGGTTACAGGAAATCCTTCAAGCAGAGGGAAATGCTTCCGGATGGAAAAAGGATCTGTATAAATGGTGGAAGAACAGCAGAAATGGTAACCAAGTGAGTAAACATGTATTTTTTTTTATTACCGTCATGAGTTGCATAACCACTTTTTAGTTAGCCACAGACCATGTATAGGATGGTGGTCCCAAAAGATGATAATGGAGCTGAAACATTCCTACCACCTAGTGGCATAGTGGCTTCTGTAGTGTGGTAGCACAACATGCAACTCACATGTTTGTGTTTGCGCTGGGGTAGACAGACCTGCTGCAAGCCTAGTCATAGAAAAGTATCACACATACAAGTTCTGTGGATATCTGCCACTTGGTTTGTGAATAATTTGTCATGGAAGCAATAGTGACAAATAATTTCACTGTGGCAGATAAAGTTGCCTGAAGACAGGGGGAGTTTGGAAGGCAAGATTACAAAGGGACACGAGGAAATCTTTGGGGGTGATGAATGTGTCCATTATCCTGAATACAGTAATGGTTTCACAGTGTACATATGTCAAAACATCCAATTGAGCACTTTAAAAATGTGTAGTTTATAGTATGTCAATTATGCCCCCAAGAAGATTGTTAAAAGAAATTTAAATAACTACACTACATGAGACTAATGATTATGGTATTCAATGATACAATTCTAGAAGATAAAGTAAGAGAAGTAAGAGGATATATTCACATGTTGGATATAAGTATTTCCTAAACTAAAAGTAATAAACATAAAGAAAATGACTACAAATCATACTTCTTGAAAAATTAAGGAATAAAACTCACCTTTGCAATTTGACAAGGCAAACTGCAAAGTGGGGAAAAATATTTGCCAAGTAAATATTAATAACTGTGTCACTTATATTCTGAATACATAACAAAAAACAAACAAACAAAAAAGAAGTAAAATAGAGAGACCAATTCTTAAAAAATGAACAAAAGACTGGTACTGGCACTTCTCAAAATAGAATATTCAAATGGCTAATTAACACATGAACAAATGAAAATAAAATTAAAACTACATTACAACACAATATAGAACCACCAGAACTATTCAAAGTTTAAATAAAACCTAATGCTAAACATTAGTGAGGGTATAGAACAACTAAAATTCTTATGCCTGGCTTGTGGGAGTGTAAATTGGTAAAACCACTTTGAAAAGCTGCTTGGAAGTCTTTGCTAAATCTAAAACTAGCCAGTCCTTCAGTGATTGCATCCTAAGTATACAGTCCATGTAATGCAGGCATCAAAAGACATGTAAAAGAATGTTCATAACACTATTATTCATAAAAGTCAAAAACTAAAAACAATTCACTGTCTCTCAACAGTAGAATGGAGGATAATACAGACACACACACGCACCCACACATACAAACACAGACCCCTAGTGGAATACAATACAGCAATAAAAATGCACAAAATATAGTCAAACTCTAACACATGAATGCATGTCACAAACATAATATTAATGGAGTCAAAGATATGAGACTTAAAAGAGTACAAACTGAATAACAAAAGGAGATGGAAGTCAGAAGAGCAGTTACCTGCAGGGCAGAGTAAGTGATGACCAGAAACGGGTAAGAGGGAATGTTCTAGTAGCTGATCAGGTTCTACCTTTGATGTGCATGCTGAGGACACAGATGTGCTCACTATGGGAAAAAAAATTATTATCCTGAATAACTATGAATTGTGTGCTTTTCTGTATAATTGTTATGCTTGAATTAAAAAGTTTACTTTAAAAATTCTCAATGAAAAAAATTTTTAAAAAAACACAGGAAAAGAAGAAATGGATGACCTCCATAAAGACCTGCTACAGAATCGCAGGTGGGGTGTTCAAGGATAAGCACCCATCCCATACTAACCCGCTCTCGCACCTGCCACCTCCGTAACAGAAGATAAACATTCTCCCTAGAAGAAAGAAATAATTGGAGCCACACAATTTTTGACTTGAGACGCTCCTGTTTTTACACCTAATTTAACTAAAGCATTCTCCTCCCCTTTCCCTCACTCCCACCCCATCTCTGTGTCCATTTCACTGGACTGAAACAACAGCATGCAGCTGATTCAGGTAGAGTGCAGAGGCAATTATAAAATAGATACTTGTAAAGGCATTGCTGCCATTTGTGCCACTTGAAATATTATCCCTTATGAGTTTTCTCACTGAATTAGTGCCATTTAATGTGTGCATATGGCCAGGGGGAAAATATAAAATTGATCAACGAGAACAGGAAAATTACTCCGGAGAATCTTTGTGGCTTTGTGAATTGTTGCTTGACATTGTGATTTTACCAGATATAATGGCATGATTTACAATTTACAACAGGGCTTGGGGGATGCGGATACAAACATTTTTACTTAAAATACCAGGAGCAGATGGGGAAAAAAAATACAGACTGGACTTCATCCAGATGCTGAGGATGTCGCACATATTCCGACTCCTACACGAAGGCATAAATAACACCAATTCTTCGTCATCGACAGAACTGCAGGAGAGTCATCACATAGGTAATCCAAACAGCAGATACATGTGAAATAATTTCTGTGTGTCAAATTATGGCGGAGTAGATGTGCTGCCTTGTGTGGTTCTGATTGCTTTTTCTTATGGGGATATCTGATGTCCTAGTTATTCATGAAATTGTACCCTGAAGACAAAATTCCAGAGAAGCTGGGAAGCTAAGAAACATCTCATTTTTTGGGGGAGGGGGTTCTTCCCTATTTCTCAGTCTGGCCTAATACATGATGGAAATGGATAATTTCGCCCTTCAAAGGATTAAGAATCATGACAGACTTTAAAAATACTCAGACCTGGGTTCTTGCATCGGAGCTCCCTCCAAGTGCTTCTGTGACATTCCAGAAGGCTCTTATCTGCTGGATGGCTTGATTTCCTCATGACCAGATGATTACCAAAGCCCTCCTGGCTCTAGGTGTCCTATGATCTGTTTGAACAGAATTAACTCTTCCTCCAAGATTGCTACCTTATTGCCCTCCCAATAATTGTTTTCATTTTAAAAGTTCTACTCTGTAGTTCCTGCTGAACTCCGATTTCAGGAGCAGATGGCAATGGTTATAAAAGCAATAAGGAAATTAAGTAAGCAACAGAGATGTTAACTAAGAGAGAAAAGCAAGATTTGCCAGAGATAAACTGCAGCATAATCTGGTTATACTCAATTGAAAGTTGGCTGTATTTCCAATCATCCAGGTATTAGTATGACGCTCATCTTCTCTGAAGAAAGGCCCAGAGGAAATTGTAGTCGGTGAGTTTGTACTTAGAGAAGAACTTTTTCTGAGGGTTGTTCCAACTAGAGCTCATTACAAGAGTTGCCACTTGAGCCTCATTTTTAGTAGCTGCTCTGAACATCCAATTTTTCCCCCAGGTCTATGTCAGTGGGGCAAAGGTGATACTCAAAATCTCAAAAGAAGATTATCCATGATAATATGCCGATAATCATAGGATAGTTTTCGATCGAAGTGGGGGGAGGGCAAGTGATAGGCTGTTTCCACTGCAAAAAGGTAAAGACTTCCTGCTTATGGAATCTCCTTGGTGGAGGAGGAGCTTTGAAAAACAGACTCGGCATTTTTTCTGCATCTGCAGGAGAATGGCTCTCACAAAGAAAGGTAGTAAGAGCTGTTCTCCCATCATTGAGGTGGTGACCACAGAATTGCACAATCCACATCCACAAGTGCAGCCATGGAGAGGGCCTCGATAAACATTCTCCTCGGGCACTCAAAGAGATCTGGAAATTCGCCAGGAAAGAGATGGGAGCTCCAGATGTGCTGGGTTGACACTAGACTCCACAGAGCTCTCTGAGCCAAAGGCATATGGACTGTCCCCTACCCTACCCACATTGGGTTGTCCAGAAAGACTAATGAGGATGAACGGTTCACCAAATAAGCTCTGCGATTGGTCACCTATGCCTCTGAAAAGTTGACAGACACCGTGACTGAGAACTAACCGCTGCTGAGAGATGGGAGGGGAGGGACACCCCATTACCCTCTGGGGAATGCCATGTTTGAAGGCAAGCAAAAATTGAGATGGTTGCTATGGGGCAACCCCATATGATTTACTCGTGGGGCTAAGAAGAGACCATTTCCCAGACACCAGATCATGTCCCACGTTCTGAGCTTTCCAACAACTTGGTTTGAAAGGAGGCATCCCATGTCTGAACAAGAAAACCTGCTCTGTGCTCTTCTGTACTTGCTGAGTGCCTCCCAGGTCACTTCTTGCCTGGATTTCAGGGCCATGCAGAGGCTGTGGCAACACTGACTTCTCAGAGGATAAAAGAATCACTTGATGGCAGGTACCACAGCGGTGAAGACCAGGAACTCTATCCTGCCACTCAGAAAGCCAGGGGGCATTCTTTCTCTTACCTCTGTTCTTGGATGGTGCTTGATAGATGGACTCAGACAGCTTAGCATCCCAGGCTTTCAGGGAAGAGTAGGAAAACTATCACAGAGTCTAAAAAATGATATGCTCATTTCCAAAGAGAGATTAAGAAGTCATAACAAACCCAAAGGTAAACTGGGTTTAGCAAGATTTCATGGCTAACATCAAAACATGTTGGGAAACCTATTCTTGGCTCAAGAAGGATTCTTGACTCCATCGGGCCTGTGTAACTTAGGCAAATCGCTTATTCTCTCTGCTCTCTGTGTGAACCAGAACATTTTCCCAATAATTATTTAGGCACTGCACCCAAGAAAATGCATGTAATAATTTAAAAGGACATAAGAGAAGTAAATATTTGCAGGACTCATAGGAAAGGAAAAACATTACTCATAAAGGGACAGAAAAAATAAGTTTATAGTTATATCATTGGCACCCAAAATATGTCATTCAGTCCTATTAAGTCAATGGATATGAACCAATATTTGGACTCTGAGCTTCCTAGCAGCTAAAGCAAAGAAAAAAAATGATTAGTGGGCTGGGGCTGTGGCTCAGTGGTGGAGCACTTGCTGAGTATGCATGAGGCACTGGGTTCAATCCCAGCGCCACATAAAAATAAACAAAATAAAGGTATTGAGTCCATCTAAAACTAAAAAAAATAAAATTAAAGACCATTAGTAATAAAGACAGAGTGCACATAGAGTTCAGGGAAAACCAAACCTCTCCTTAAACAGAGACCTGGAAGGAATTCTGAGAAGGTCTTTAGACATAAGACTCTATATCAGCACTTTCCCCCACATTTTAACCCTTAAGAGATTTATGTGGATGTTAAGTTCCCCAGTTTTCCTCAGATAGAGTAAGGCAGCTATCGAAGATCAACCAAATTATTTCAATGATGTATTACTTTTTAAAAAGAGATTTAAAAAAAAAAAAAAAAGGACTGGCTACTGGAAGCCTGAATACTGTGAGATGGCAGTAATTTGGCTCAGGTGGGCTCATGGGTAAGTTTGTGTTACTACTCCACAGTAGAAAACCCTGGCCAGCTTGATAGAGCCTTTAGCAAGACCAGAGGAGTCCTGAGACTTTGTCTCTGACTTGCATGAAAAAAAAAAAATTGTATCTTATTTACTATTCAAAGGTACATGAAGCAGAAACTAAACCAAAGACAAACAGTAGCTATAAGGCCTCTGAACATAGCACACACATTGTAGGGCTTTTAAAAATGTTTCCCCAGTTGACAGAATAAAATATGTAAATTTCTGTCCTTAACCTAATAATTTAGTATTAGCTATCAATGAAATTCTTTTTAAATCTTATCATGATTAAACTTTGACTATTAAAAAACATACAAAAGCAAAATTCATCCCTGGGCCACCCCAAGAAGGCTCCATTTGTTAGGATCACCTATTTATAGGGTAGCAGTTATGGGCTAAATTAATCAACCATAAGATTGTAAAACCTGGAATCCCAACAGGTACCATTTACTGATCTGAAATAGAGTCATTAGCTATTAGTAGCCAAATCATATGTGTCCAGTAGTACTCAAAAATTTTAATTGGAACCATTTATGCAAATAAGAGTGACATGGAAGGGTATACAAATAATGGCTGAACTACTCTAATTGAAGAGGTAGGGGACCCCCAAAACTTCACTGGGGTCTGCATCCAAATTGGCCCCACTTGCCCTCTCAAACACACCCACAAGTCAACCATGCCAAGCACCCCAGACCTGCAGCACAACCTCTGGATCAGCCTCCCCCGCCTGGTGGCGCAGGTGGAGAAAAGAAGCCTCCTGGTTATCCGCCCAGGGTCACTCCATCTTCAGACTAAGGAGGAGACAAACACCTACACCTGCCAAAACGAACCAAAGGGCATCTAGAACATGACACCAGACACAAGGGAGCCAGAAGAAACCATGTCACCCTAGCAAGGTCACCACCCCCACGCCTGGGGTGCTACAGAGGACACCTCTTGAGGTCCTCATCCCCAAGTCAGCCACAGAGTGTTCCTTTGCACCCACTTGGGAAAAGGGGTGCCCCAGCCACAGAAGAAGAAAGAGAACAAGAAGCAAAGTGAAGCCCGCTGCTCATGTGTTGGGGGAATCTTTGTTCTCTTTCTAGGACACCTGCCAGCCTCGGAGACATTGCTCCCTCCACCCAAGCGTCTCCCGCAGAGGCCCCCAGAAGCCTCCCTGCCACTCCTCCCCGCCTCGCCTGGTCACTGTCCTTCAGCATCCGCCGTAGCCACCTCCACCACAGCAGCGGTGACAGCAATCCTGAACAGACCCCAAAACTCCGACTAATTAAAGACAAATAATTAAACACATTCAGGCGGGGGAAGGTTGGCAAAGCCCCCCTGCATTGTGTGACCACCTTGGCACCGAAATGGTTAGAGACCATATCCCTCCACGTCGCCTCCTCTCATTGTGGTGGAGAGCTCTTGAGAACGTTATTAGCTGGGTGTGCGCCTTGCCGTTTTTCCACACGAGGCAGATGGGTAATTACGAAGCTAATAGTCTGATTGAGAGAAATCAGATGCAGTGGTTTGCCCAATTAGATGATACATTAGCTTCCTTCTTTGTAAGCAGCTAATGTGTGAAGCAAAGTGGTATTTTCGAGGGTCAGAATCCTTAAACAAGTGCCGAGTTGCAGATTATTGTATCTCTCTTTTTTTTTCTAATGGAGGAAAAGTGCTAAGTCTTCATTACTAAAAGCATAGAAAATGCAAATCAGCTTCTGAAACAAAAGAGAGAAGGGACAGGCGAGAATATTTGGTGTCCGATGTGTCAACCTACAACATCAATTACATTGAAATGCAATGCATGGCAGCCTAATCAAGGATAGTATAATTGTAATAATTGCGTGCTTTTGTTGGAGAGCTGCTGCTGTTGTTATTTGTCAACCATTTGTTCCTCTCTATTGTTAAGGGGGGGAAGATTTTTTTTTTTTAATGTAACTGAGAGATTGTGTAGGTAATGGGTGAGCGGGCGGGCAGCCGTCCCCCGAATGTGGATGAGGGGTCTTGCTTCCCGGCTACATGGTGGCTCCTCCATGACCCTGGCGGGTTGCTGGGATGGTGATGTGAGTTCGAGGCGGGAAGGGACGAGGTGGCCAGCCATGTCCGGGTGAGCATCGGTCTCTGTCCATGTCTGAATGTCCTGGGGCAGAAGCAAGTTGAGTGGCAGACCTAAGGAGGCTGGGAGAAAATCTTCATATGCTCTTCTGTTAGTAAACACAACAGGATGAAAGGGGGCCAGGAGAAGGAGCTGCTCCAAGTCTGGGCCTAAAAACAGATTAGTTCTATTTTTGTAGATGACCCTTGCCTATGGGCTTCCCCATGGGAATAAACGGGGATCCCTGGGTAAAACAAGTAAATGAAAGATGACGGTATGGAAGCTGGTGCATTAGACAGGATAGACCTGTCCACCCAGGTGCACTGTGCACCAAATGGAAGGTGCTAGTGTGGAATAAAGCTCAAGTCCAATTCCATCACTCACAGGTCTGGGTAAGCACAGCCTCTCTGCCACCTTCTTGGCCCCTGCCAGAGCACAGGGGCAGGAGCCACCCTGAGCACCAGGTGTGGAGGGACCCCTAACCCGAGATGTTTTGAGTCTTCTGCACATGAAAAGAGCTCTCCAAATGCTTCCAAGTTGTATAAACAAATGTCTCCGCTCCCTCTCAGCTGCCCACTTGTTTTCATGTATACAGATATTTCCTAAAACGTATTTATAGAGAAGGGAGATGAGGGAAAGCCAGTTTAATGGCCAACTCTAGAAAGAAAAAGGAAAGAAAACACAAACACAAACAAAATAAAGCAGGGATGTTCTCAGAAAGCCCAAGTTGAGCTGGAAAATTCTTCTTAGGAGCAGCTCTCGGCATTCAGATCAGATAAGAGGTTTATTTTCTCACTTCAATTGGTCTTGCCAATAGGTTGAAACAGAGGCACAATGGAAATGGGCTCAAACATTTAACAGAGCTGTTAAATCTCATTCTCCACAGCTAAAAAAGAACAATCCCGGACCGTCTTTACCAAGGGGAAGCTTCATGGGCTGTGGGAGGCTTTGCGTGTATCCCTGACAATCCTGTACATACTCCAAAACTCACACTAATTAAAAGCAAATAATCAAATACATTCAATTTGAAAAGTTGGCAAACTCGCGTGTATTATTGCGTTAGCACCTTGGCATGGAAATGCTCACATCGCGCTAATCTCGTTGTGCACAAGAGCTCTTGAGCTCGCTATTCAGCCAGCCCGTGCCCCCTCCTCTCCACCGCCTCCCCTTTGGGTCTGCCTTCCCCACCAGCCCCCTGTCGCTCCCCCTCCAACTCTTTCACTTTAAGGGCAAAATAAGAAAAGAAACTGTGCCCCAAGATGAGCATTTGCTTTCAATTTGGAGCTGATAGAGGTGTGCTGTAGAAACAATGTCCTTTCGCCTTGCTGGTTTCTTCTCTACCTAGAGAGAGAAGGTCAGCGAGATACTGCAGCTTTTAAATAAAGTTTGCAGCAATGAGCCTTGGCTAAGCCATTCCCAGTCACTCTCCTCACCCCCCAGTGCCACCCTCCTGGGCACTCTCCTTGTCAAACTGGTGGCCAGATCTGAGCGATGAGCTGACAAAATGAGAAGGAAGCTTCAGATCCAATGCTCCTGCCTCTGGGATTTGAGTTTCTTGGGGGCTGGAGGAGGGAGGAGAAAAGGGAGTTGCCTAGAGAAATGCAAAACTCCTGCCATCAAGAATGGGGTGAAATGAGCCCAGACTGGGCAGAATTTTTCTGGCAGATCTGCTACCTGAGGCGCATTTGTCTTTCATCCTGGGCCGCTGCCAATCACAGCCTCCCGCGTCCAGGGCTCGGAGGAAGATGGGCAGCTTGTCCTCAGCTCTGAACAAAAGAAAAACAAATAAAGTCACATTCAGCTGCATGACATTCATGTCAGATGGAAAAGAAGCAGGTCACACAGGCAGTGCATGTAGCTGGTTTTGCAAGGCAAAAAAAACCAAACACATGAAACAGACACAGGGTCTGGAGAGCTCCTAGGAACAGGTGCTTGAAGTAGCCATTGGGACACCTTGTAGGTTGAACTCAGGGTGGTGTGTGGGGTAAGAAAGCCTAGAGGGCTGTTTGTTCCCTGCAAGTCCAGAATTCCATACCAACAGTCAGCAAGAGCATCAATGTAGTGGTACTTCCATAACTTCAGGAAGAATTCTTTGAGGAAAGCATTAGGCAAATGTCTTGTTGGCATCCTTACTGGGATAATTGGGAAACCAGAACAGGGTGGTGGACCGTTTTTGCAAAATTTGGCCATTCCTTTCTTCTGCCCTCTAATAATTTGTTCCGTGGACTTCATCTGGGTACTCCCACTTTTGAAATGACCCTCTCCTTCTTTGCTGGATTCCTGTTCCTTGTTCCATTCGTTAGTCAATTTACCTATTCAATTATTTATTCCTTAATGAATTTTTATTAAGTAATAAGGTTCTATACATACTATAGGGGCCAACCAAGAAAAATGGAGAAGGTGCTTCTTTGAGGCTTTGAGACCATCCACCTGGGGACCTCAGGAGAGGAGAAAGGAACAGAGATCTGGCCTAGCATCCCTTTTTCCTACCATCACCTGCCATCCCCAGCCCATGTTTAACTATGAGGCAGGTGTGTTTAAAAACCTGACCCATGATCGTGGGGGTGAGGTAAGCTCAGTGGTGGAGCACTCACCTGGCTTGCAAGAGGCCCTGGGTTCAATCCCCAGCATTGCAAAAGAGCCTGTTCCATGATGCTTTGCTTTGGTTTTCCTTTTTGCCTCATTTGCAAGTACTTTTGGAAATTTACTGGCCCTCCTGATGGCTATTTGACAGGGGACACTTGTTTCCATTGTAAATTACAGGTGGGAACACACCAAGCGCTCTGTGCTGAGGCTTCACACCTGGCCTACACTGCAAGCCTACAACCACTTTCCTCTCACATTTTTTCTTTTCCAGGGGGTGGAGAGGATCCCAGAACTTTAACCTGGACACTCTTGGAGACAATCAGGACTGCTCTGAAGCTCTGGTTTAAACACATGGGTTTAAACAGAGCAGAGGAAGAACTGCCCAGCCTAAATGAGTCTGGAAGCCAAGGGACCCGGGAAGCCACATTTCCTCTCCCAATCCCCCACCCGGCCTGGAGATTAAGCTGAGGGTTTTGCAAAGGAACTCCAGGAAAATACTGATAAATTGAAGAGCAATCGACAAAGCACTCAGGCTCCCTCCCTGAGCTCCACCCAGCCCCCCAAATTTGCATCAAATCTTTTCTTTTCTCCCCCTCAACTAAGCCCATGTGTGAATGGAAATGTTTCTGTGCATTAAAGAAAATCAATGAAAACATCTCAAAAACAATTTCAAGCTCCTCTTCCTCCCATGGGGTGGCAAAGTCGGGCCCTGCTGTGCTGCACAGGGGTCCCAAGGAGAGCCAACCTCATGTGGGTGGCAAAGTTCCACCAGAACAAAGCCATAGACCTCGACATGCTGCGGCTCGCTTGTCTCTCTTGATGCAGGACAGTTTTCTGCCAAGCCAGCCGGCCTCAGAAAATGCCAGCTCTTTTCCTTTAGCCCCTCACCTTCAGATTCAGCTGTATTTGTGTGCATCTTTTGCCCCTGACTGCAGTGGTGGGGCATCTCAGGGTGCAACAGGGTATTGCCACTAAGACAAGTGGGTAGAGCAAACTGATGGAATTTGCACAGATTGAGAGTCAGTAGATGTAGGCTTGAACGTCTGCTCTGCCACTAACTTTGTATTTGTCACTTAACCTCTTCGACACTCCAGCACCTCATTGGTCAAATCAGGGTGCTCACACAGATTTTGCCTAATCCATCCATTTTATTAAGCACATGGTTAATGCTTAATAAAAGAATGATTAATCACTCGTCTTTGTGACTGTATTTGGGCAGCTATTGTTCCTAGTCCCATGACAAAGCTTCTTCAGGTGTTCCTGGGTATCAGCACCAAGATGAGTTGGGAAAGAAGAAAAGAGTCGAAGGCAAACAAATCACCATCGAATCCCTCTGACTGCAGGCCCACAAGGGCAGAGGAAGCCAAAGTGGACAACTGAGAAGGAACTCTGTGTTGTTGGCCCAGGCAAAGCCCCAAGGAGCACTGCAGAGAGACTGGTGTGTCTGGGGGTGACGGACAGCACATTCAGCCTCCAGCAGACAGATGAAGAGGTTCATTTAACAACTAAAATAGACATGCTGAGGCAGTCAGGCCAGGGGAACGCAAAGGGAAGGGGATAGGGAGTCACACTGTGGCAGATGTCTTGGCTGGGAGAGAAAGTTCTAGAGAATGCACCGTGGGTTGGGGAACAGGGGGCTTGGGCTCAGTTCAGAACAGCCCAGCTCCCTTCCAGACGGGAAATGAGAGTAGCATCCAGAGAGATCCCCGGGAGACCCCAGTGTGCAGGGCCTGGCAGCCGGGCTGCCTGGGGCTGGGAGGAGCCCCGGCTCCCTCTGTCTGGTCTTGGAAGCAAAATTGTTTCACCTGAGAGGGCTAGAAAACCTTCACCCCTGGGGAGGAAAAAGAAGATGGGATTTCTCCTGGGGTCGGAACAGGACCCTGCCAGCCAGAGACAATGACTCCAAAAGCCTTGACAACTCCACCCCTGTTGAGGAGGGAATTCAACACCCTGGAGATCTGCGTGTGAAATCTGTACTGGGGAAAGAGAGTCCTCATTTAGCAGAGAAAGCGCTGCGCTATCTATGTGTGAAAACTTCTTTAACACTGTTCCCTGCTCTCCATATGGCGAACTTCACCCAAATTAGGAGGAGCTGATGAACAAAGCTCCAGCAACTTGAACATGAGAGCGAGCTCTGGGAGACCATCCCAGAGGCAGCCACAGCCCGGGGCCCACATGGGTCCAGCAGGGCAGAAAGTCAGGTCACCTTTCCTCACACCCCTGCAACCTCAGTCCCCAGATGCATCTCCCAGGGTGAAGCAGAGGTTCCTTACGAGAGTAATTGTATTACCATCCCCAGTAATTAACAATAATAATAATAATCACCTCCACCATTTCTTGCATGCCCACTGTGTGTCAGATAGGATACTCGGCACCTTGCCTATTCTTTCAGTTAATCCTCACATGTAGGTGTCTGTGCCTATTTAAAGTGGGCAAAACAAAGAGGCAGAGAGGTGGCCTTTTGTCCAAGATCCCACAGGAAGATTCACAGACAGACTAGTTCTGTTCCATCAAGGTCATGGTCATGATGCTCTATCCACCCTCCCCTTCTCCAGAAGAAAGCCCAGGAGGAGTTGGGGATTGCTCCAATGAAGACTGAGGGGAGGCTCTCCTGCAGGCTTGGTAGCCTCTGTCCTTTTCCCGCTTAGTCTCTAGCAAGTGGCCAGAACCCTGAATAGCTTCATACCATAGAGATTTGTGGGACAGCAGAATCACTGAGCACCAATGGCTAATATCACCCCCTCCTCCCGCCCCTGCCCCCCCGATAAGCTTCAGGAAACTAAAACTGAGTCACAAAGCAAGACACATTAGTAAAACAGCCAGGTCCCAAACAACCTGAGTTCCTTCTTATATACCTTAAAGACTTCCAAATAAAGAACTAACACCTCTTCTTGTCCTTCCTACCCTCCACCTCCCTCTCCCATCTTCCTGCCCTTTCCTGACCTTATTTTAATAATAATAATAATAATAATAATCACCTCCTCCAGCTGTTCTGACTGCTACCCACCTTCCAGCTCCCTCTACCTGCACCCACATTGGTTCTCCTCAGGGTCTGGCGGCTGCATCTTCCCCATCTCTTTCCTTCCAGCTTTGCTGGCTGAGTCAGCAGGACAAAAATGATGCTCAATGCAAAGATGTTTAGAATGTTTATCTCGGTTATTGTATTATTTACAGCAACTCCGAGCTGCGCCCAGGGCATCGCGTGGTTTGAAAGACGCTATACAAACTAAAATTGTGTGGCATTGTTTGTTCCTCCACATTCTGCAAGAGAGAACCAATCTAGTAATCACTGTTTTTGCTCCTCAAATCAGGGACGCTCCATTTTGTGTGCATGGTGACTAATCTGGAAATAAAGATTCATAACAAATGTATAAGGAGCTCTGGAAGCAATCGCGGCCTGATGAATGAAAGAAACACAGCGGGAGAAGGCAGAAAAGACAATGGAGGTGAGGTCAATGAGAGTCCTTTGGTCCCTCAGAGGAGGGACAGCAGCCCATCCCTGGGGTGGTTGGAAGTGCCACATCACATATCTGTTGCTGGCCAACAAATCGGGCCCCAGGCAGCACTCTGGCCCAAACCTGAGCATGGCCAGCTGCAGTCCGCCTGCAGACCTCCCTGCCGCTGGGTCTTCACCCCAAGGTCAAGTTCTCTGGAGCTGGGGCTGACCCTTTCAGAATACAAGCTTGGAGACGGGAGTGGAAGGAGAGGAGAGAATGGCACCATGGGTAGGAATGACATGCAGAGACCCAGTCCCTCTTCAAGGGCATAGCTGGG
Organism: Ictidomys tridecemlineatus; assembly: GCF_052094955.1. Classification (NCBI taxonomy): domain Eukaryota; kingdom Metazoa; phylum Chordata; class Mammalia; order Rodentia; family Sciuridae; genus Ictidomys; species Ictidomys tridecemlineatus. The sequence goes on along the minus strand of NC_135486.1, from coordinate 40,580,806 downwards.
AGAGGGGAGTGGAAGGGAGTGCCTGGGAGCTCTGGAGCCATCCATCTCATTTCCAACACTCTCCTTCTGCTACTGCAGGCCCTTGCCCAACATGCCAGACCGCAGCCTGACCAGCTTATGTTCAATCACAGCTGAGGCAGGAGTTGAGGATGGTGGCAGGGCCCTGACAGAGAGGGCCTGCCCAAGTACATTCCCTGGACTCATTTCCTTGAGAAAACAGTGATTCTGGCCTCACAGCCCAGATCAAGCGGACCTTCTGATGCCCCTCTCATTTTCTCCCTCCCTTTCACCTGCTCTCTCAGCTAGCCACCTAGCCACCCTGCTCACAGCCTGTCTCTCCCTGCCTGAGCCAGGTGTGTGTGGTCATCCCCTAACCTTTCTCTCCAGCCTGCTCAAATCCTTTGCATTCTTCAATGGCTGATTTCAAAATCACTTCTATTACACCTTCCAGAATCCCCCCATTCCTTGTGCTAAGATTATCAGTCACCACTGAGCCCCAGATCCTCACTTTGTATCTCTCCAGGTCTTTTCCCCAAGTGACCTGTGAAATGAAGATGTGTAGATCCACTCCTGCCGGACTCAAACTCCTGGAGGACAGAGAGCGGACAGGACCTCGTCTCCAGAGTCCTTTACCCCAGCACCCAACATCCAGGACTCATCAGGGTGCCTGGTGCAGAGTGTGTGGTCCTGGTGGAGCACCCCACTCAACCTCACATGCACCTAGTCACCCTCACACCCACCCCCTGCTGCCTTCTGACACCAATTCAGGTGAGCCACAGTGGCGAGGTGGTCATAGGCAATCCGCTCGTGGTCCGAGATTCCACGGCTCTAACTCCTCTCTTTCAGAGGCTTCTCTGGCAATTTTCAGGTTATGCTAAAAGTTAACAATTCCCAAACGGCTCACATGTGCTCCGTTTGCCAAGTTGGAGCATGTCATCTGCCGAGTTAAATTGCGGCCCAGGCGCACAGCAATTTCACTGGTCTGATGCATGAGGTCTCATTGTCCATTACCATGAGCATTTAGAAGCGAGGTAATTACAGGCTGCTTTCCTGAAGCCTGGGGCTCTGTGGCTACAGTCCTGGAGTTTATTATAATAATGGTAATGGGGAGGGGTCCCAGGGATTCTATTTTCAGACTGTTCAGATTGGCATTAAAGAGTCCCACAGGAAGGGACTGGAGATACCATGGCCCCTCTCAAAGTCAATTCCATCCCCAGGAGGAAGCTCTGGGCTAAGGGACCCCTGTTGTCCCCACCTCTTCACTCCTAGGGAACTGGAAGGGAAGCTGCCCAAGGGAAGCTTCCAGAGATTCCTTCAGTTTCCCTATCCCCAATGCCATCCCTGTGCCACCTCAGAGTGTTCCAAGAAGCCAGATCCCTTAGCTTGTCACAATCCAGAGAAGAACCGAGTCCTCTCCGCTCTGGGATGAGCTTAGGACATAGAAAATCCAATCCTAGCCATGAGGAAAGGAAAATACCCAGCATTAACGCTATAACTGAGCTTCCAAGATCCTACTTTTAGAGCATCAGTACCTCTAAGGAGAGCTCCATTGGATGATAGTAATAATATGATTAAGTTGGTGTGAACAAGCATAGCAAATTCCTCCACTGCATCGAAGGGGCTACAGGAACCCTGGCTGGAGTGTAGGAATAGACTCCATAAAGAAAGGAAAGAAATGAATACCACAGCCTTGCTCAAACTCATCCCTGAATTAATCATGTAGTTGATTAATTTAGTTAATAAATGAATAGTTCATTGATGAAGTCAGTGAGTAGGCCATTAAATAGGACCCGTCCAATCTTGCCACTCTACCATTTTGGATGGAGCAAACCAGTGCTAAGCTGCCACCCCCCATTTCCAAAGCATCAGCGCTCTCAGAGGTCTCACCTTGCAGGCACCACTGTTGGCTGGGAGCAGAAGGGGGCAGGAAAGGTCCTAAAGCCCAAAGTGACCAAGATGTCCTGAGGCTTTCCAAGTTATTGAAAAATCCTGCCTACTCCAGAGCACCCATCTTAAGCCCTGTTCCCAACTTTCCATCTGAACCATGGCCAGTCTTGGAAGATCTTTCCAAGATTTTATTTTTATTCTCCATCAGTTTCCTAAGGCTGTCATAGCAAATGACCAAAAACCAAATGATTTTAAATAACGAAAATCTATTCTCCCACAATTGAGGAGTCCAGAGCATGAAATCGGAGTGTCGGTGAGGGTTGGTCCTTTCTGAAGGCTCTGAGTGTTTCTCTCCTGGCTTCAGGTGGCCACCAGCTGTCCTTAGTCCTTCTTGGCTGGTAGAGGGTCACTCTTATCTCTGCCTCCATCTTCCCTTTTGCTCTTTTTCTATGTCTCTCTGTCATCTCTTATAAAGACACATGAATTTTGGAGGATATTAATTAACCCATTTCGCCTCCCTGGAGTCAAACAAGAGGAATAAATCATGAGCAAAGTTTGTGTGAGTGAGAGCCCTTGGATGAGGGCCCTTCTGACCAAAGTCTCCCACTGGTGCCCAGCTCGCTCTCCCATCCTATGTCCAAGCTTATCAGAAGTCTAGGCAGAAAAGTGGGGTCGGGGGTGGTCACTAGTTCTGCTTCACTCTCCCTATCAGAAAACCAAAATGGAGAATCTCTCAGTAAGACCAACCGAATTAGACAGACCTCCCCAGATTTAATCTTGAGAGACAGCTTGGCCAACATCATTTTTCAGCTTCTTCTGTTATCTCGGACTAGGGTAGGATTTGATCGTGCAAATCCATTGCTGGCTGACTCTGTAAGGCTTGCTGTGACACACAGCCTCCAAGATGGCCCCACGCTGGCATTCATGACCTTAGACAGTCCTCCCTATCTTGCATCCTCCACAGGATGTTACAACCACAAAGAGTGTGACATCAGAGGCTGGATCACAAAAGACTTCTGCTTTACTCCCTCTTGGTTACTGATTCTTGGGGAGTGAGCTGCCATGTCATAAGTAGCCTAACAAAGAGATCCACACGGATGGAAACAGAGGGCTTCTGCCAATCGCCAGCACTCATCCTTGCCAACCATGGGGATGACCTGTCTTGGTAGTAGATTCTCTAGGTCTACCGCATCCCGACTGCAACCAGCCTTGTGACCAGCCAGCTGAGCCACTCCCAGTCCTGACCCCTGGAAACTGTGTGAGATAATAAAGGTTTATTGTTTTCAGCCACATTTGTTATGCCTCAAAAAGATAACTGTTAACACATACTCAGCCACGCTGCCATTTATTCATCCACACACTCAAACACATTTTTACAGAGCAAACAAATGGAGAAAAGTCTTCTTGAAAATAATAATAATATTATTAATAAATAATAGTTTCCTCAAGATAGTTAAGATTAGAGACCCAACTTGAAACATATGACCAAGGGCTTTGAGACTCAGAAAAAGGAGAAAGGACACTTTGGGATAAATGAAGTGCTTCTCAGCTGATGTTCTAAGTTGCCAAAAACAGATAATGACTCCAATTTCAGTAGACATTTGTGGAAAGGAAAACTGGGAGCTCACTGAGGTGACAGGAGCACCAGAGCATCAGCCAACGGGAACAAGGGGGCAGGAGCTCAGGCACGGCCACACCACCCCGGGCATGGTCTGGCATATGGCCACCAGGGCCACTCCTGTGGTTCACTAGACACACCCCGCCTCAGCTGGACCCTCATCCTTCTCTCCAGATTTAAAGTCACAGGCAGAGGGAAGCGTCCAATCAGCTTGCCTGTGTGTGCTTGGATGCCAGGGGACAGGATAGGACACATCGGCTCCCTCAAGCTTCTGAAGAAAGAATCAAGGACCTCTAGACAATATAGGAATTTCCCCCAAACAGGAAACCCACAGGCACATTGAGAGGTCACTGCAAACAGGGAAGTGTCATTTGGGACACGATGGAAGATGGGCAGGAGCTGCAGCTCATTCCTCTGCGACCTTGGGCTGGACCCCCAGCCAACTCAGCCTTCTCATAAAAAAAAAAAAATGGCACAAAGGCTTCTTTTCCCTCCCTCTCTCCTCTCCATCTTCCTTGCTGTAATTCTGAAGCCTTCTCTTGGTAGGACAGAAGGAAGGACAAGGATGGGTGATCTAAACTAAAATGAGTTCCTGCAGGTAGAACCTTATAAAGGACTCCCCTGAGACACAGAAATGCCCCCATCATGGCCAGCTGAGCCTATGTAAAAAGCATTTAATGACCTCATCAGCAAGCACTTCTTATGGGGAGATAAACAGACCCATCCCTCTGCCCACCAGACATCCAGGTGGATTGTAGCAGGAATCTACTATGAAAACAAATGGGAATTGGGAGGAAGCGAAAATATCAAATATCCACAAAACATACGAGGAGACCAATACAGTAGACTGTGCAATCCAGCTCACCAAGCCCTTTGCTGTTCTCTGAAGAGGGCTGTCTCACTCTTACCCTAAGCCCACGGTGTAGCAGCCAGGAGTCAAATAGGGACTGAGCAGCCCTCTAGTCTGACCCACGCTTTAGCTTCTCTGAAGCATTGCCCCTGTGTACCAACCCATAGCACCTCTACGCCCAGGCTGTGGAATGCACCCATTTCTAATGGCCCAGCTCCCCCAGGAACTCCTCTTTGCCCACATTAGCCGGCTAGTCAGCAGCTATCCATGCTCTCTGTGCCGCCAACTCCAGCAATTAATTATATCCACCTTGAAGTCTGACTGCACCATCCGCTGACCCAGCCACTCAGGGGCAATCTCTACCAGCCCAGACACCCAGGTGTGCTCATTTCTCCATCAGGCCACCAGCCAACCCCATCCTGCCTCTCTGCCCGGGGCTGACCTTGGCCAAAGTCAGAGAGCCTTGAGAACCTCCGAGTTTTTCCAACCTGATTCAAGCTGTACCACTTCCCCGCCTGGCCAGTCTGAGCCCTGTGAAGGTCCAAAGCAGCGTTTCTAATGTTCTCTCTGGAACTTGAAGCAAAAGCCCGATGGCCTACTGAGTCACAAAAGATGAGGGCGTCATCCTCCCGGAGGCCTGCAGCAGGTCAGGAACACCTTCACACCCCAGCTCCTCTCTCTCCCGGCCCCAACGAGCCTTCCCCTCTGCAGGCTCCTGTGCTCAAATCTCACTGTGGCTTTGTGCTGCCTTCTCATTTGGCTTCCCTCTGCCGCTTTCATGGGCCCTCTTGAAATCTGGAAATTTTTACCATCATATAAAACTGCCTTCTGTAAGGCCAGGGCTCAAGAGCTGAACAGCAGGAGAAGGAGGGGGTGGGAAAAGAGGTCAGGGGATGACAGTAGCTGGAGGAGACGAGGGAGGGAGGTCACGTGCTCTGACCTCATCGTCACTCCCCCTCATTTATCTGGCTGTCTTGCTCTCCATCCTGGTCCTCTCATCATCCAGGGAGATTTCCACCAGTTAATGCAACAGCCTCATGTCCCTCGACTCTGGCCTCTTCAAGTCTTCATCCTACCTTTTCAAAATGTGTTCCATGTTGGACAGTCAGTCGCCTGCTCTGAGCACAGCCTCAGATCTTTTTGCCTCAATTTACCTTTTTTTTTTTAACTTCATTGGCACTCTCCATATGTGACAAGTTCACGTCTCTCCATCTCTCCTCTCCCTCCTGGCTGCACATCCTTCCCTTTAGAGACCTGGATCCATCCCTGCAGGAACTTCCTCCCCTGCTTCCTCGGGGACCACACTCCATCCAGCACTTCCTGTCTTCTCTCCTCCTGCTGCTTCTCTCTCAGCAGGTGTATCCTACACATGGTCAAGTCTTTCCGGTCTTAAAAACAAACACACCTTCCAGAGAGCCTTCCTTTCTTACCCACAAAGCAGTCCTGTGGGTTCCAGAATCATCACCAGGAGTCCAACTCAGAGCAGTTATAATACTATAGTGTAACAAAAAATCTGCCTCTCTGCCTTCCCCCAATGCACTGCAGCTCCTCGAAGGCAAGACCGTATTTAAATGCAATTTTATATCTTTAAACAATTTCTAGAACTCCATCGGCCCTGAATCACATTTTTCTCAAAGGAGTGTTAAACACATAAATCTGTCATCTCAACACGTGTTATGATTTGGATCCATTCTCCCCCAGAGGTTCATGAGTTGGAAACTCCCATTCTCAGTCTGGTGATTTTAGGAAATGGAGCCTAATGGGAGGTCATTAGGTGAACTGGGGGCATGCCTTCAGAAAAGACTTTGGGACCCTGGACTCTCTCTGGCTTCCTGTTTTGTGATGTTATTTCTCACTCCTATAGGTGATGCTGTTAAGCCCTTACCAGACCCTAACCATCAGAGCTTCCCCAGCTTGAAATTTTGGCCTCCAAAATTATGAGCTGAATAAACCTCCTTTCTTTGTAAGGTTAGTGCACCTCAGGTATTTCATTATAGTTACAAAAAATGCCTATAAACTCCTTAGACTGTTTGTACCTTTTATGTTTCTTAGACACCCCACCCCTGATAATACAGAGCATATTCTAAGTATGTCAGAGTTCTTTAACAAACTGAACTGAGATGGAAAAAGCACCTGTTCACAAAGTTTTGTCATTCATCCTCTTATACAATCCCAAATCTGAACTTGAAGTTCAACTCTTTTCTTTAGGCCCACATATTATTTGGTGCTTTTTCTTCACTTTCAATTCACAGATCAACAAATTGGATGTTAAACACACTTTCAGAGCTGCCTGAATATGCCTCACGTTGTTTTGCCCCGTGCCTTTCCTGGTGCTGTGACATCTCTCCACAACCCCATCCTTCGTCACAGAAATCCAGTAAAGGTGGCACCTCTGAGAAGGCTTGCCTGGCCCTCCCCCAAAACCAGAACCATCTCTCCTTCCTCCAGTGCCCCAATGCTTGGCTCACGCTCTGAAATGGCATCTTTGCAGCACGCTCCACCCGGTAGTCAGTAGTATGAACTTCTAGAGGACAAAAGCGAGACTCACCTTGGAGAGAAACATGGAGCACTGAGCTCAACTGACAGTGGAAGACAATAGTAAAGCCATCCATTAGGAACATGCTCCTTACGCCCTGATGCCCCCAACTTTCCACCTCCTCAACCAGCTCCAGAAGGTTTCTGTCTCCAGAAGGTCAAGTTCTTCATCTCTCAAATAAACAAAAGTCTTCAGTGAAAGTCCAAGGAAATACCAGTAGGATAAAATGGGACAAAATAGTTCAGAACTAAAATATAAGTTCCTTGAGAGAAAAAGGAACGCTTTTTCCTCCTTGGGCTGCTCTACAGCACCTTTATCATGGATAACACACTGCATTGTTCAGTGACTGTTTATTATTGAGCATTCCTAATAACTCAGCCCCTTCCAAAGGAATTGTGAATTTTTGATTTAACAGGACCCACATCAAAGACCCACATATATGGCTCAGGGTTCTCCAGAGAAGCAAAAACCAGGAAAGAGAGAAAGAATTCAGAAGATTAGCTCATGAAAGTGTTAGAGCTGGGAAAAATAAATAAATCTGTAAGGAGAACAAGTCTGAAATGTGTAGAGCAGGCCAGCAAGTTAGAAGCTCAGCCAGTAACTGAGGCTATAAGCCTGAAGATAGGAAGCCTCAATTTTGATTGAATGAGGCCTATCCTCATTTTTAAGGAGAATTCCTTTTACTTAAATCCAGCTGTTTGTAGATGTCAACTGTATCTGCAGAATACCTTCACGGCAGCAGCTAGATTAGTACTTCATTAAATAACTGGGTAGTGTGGTCTAGCCAAGGTGACCCATCAAACCAACCATCACACCACGGAAGGAGATGAGATCATCCATGGGAACATCCATAAGGATAGAGGGATGTGCGGCGGACCTTGTCCATCACCAGAGAAGGGGGGTGCAGTCCTGTGTCATGACAGGCTGTCCTCAATGGCCGTGAGTTTCCAGAGGTAGGTTTTCACTTAATTCACAGAGAGGGCCTTGAGAATCGTCCCTCATTCCAGCATCAGTTTCACGTTCTTCATTACAGCCCAAAGAGCCTTATCTTTTCTGGCATAGACTACAAATTATGACTTTAATTTTCAACTTTCCACTCATCATTTTCACCCATTACGTGTGCCTTGATTTGGGAAAGGTTCTCAACTTTAAAAAGGATAATTTTAAGGCAGGTTCTCATGTGGTGTGGACAGAAGAATGGATGTCTTGATGTCTCCCAGGGCTGCCGCAGAAAGGCAAGTGCTTGAGCATGCACAGATTGAGGTCATTGAAGGAGTTTTCAGGTCTGGAACTCTGAGATCCATTCAGTACATTTTTATTAAGCATCCACTATATGCCAACTATATGCCAGGAACTATTTTAAGGGCCAAATATAGAACCAGGAATAAAACTAACCAAGTCCTGCCTCATGGAGCTTATGCTATAGAGAGGGTCAAGTTCACTCAGGCATAATTCATCTTCCCTTCAGCTCACAGGATTCTTTACTCATCTAGAAGGATCAAAAGCACCACCACAAGGTAAGAAGAAACTTGATACTCAGAAAAAGGAATGTTCGCAAAAGAGACTCTAAAGAGCATGACAAAAATGTCCTCAAAGGGAGCCATGGTAAATGGGTAACCTGTTTACCATAACTTCAAAGAGTCTAGTCAATTAATCCAAGTGTATTCATTAAGCATCATCAATGACTAAAATGAATAAATAGATAAAGTCCCCATAGTCTGCCTCCATGGGAAGATATCAAAATTCCCACAACAGCTGGGCGCAATGGTGACCCCAGAGGCTCAGGAGGCTGAGGCAGGAGGATCACCAGTTCAAAGCCAGTCTCAGCAATTTAGCGAGGCCCTAAGCAACTCAGCAAGATAAAAATAAAATATAAAGGGCTAGAGATGTGACTCAGTGGTTAAGAACCCTTGGGTTCACTCTGCTGTACCAAAAAAATCCCCAAAACATCCAGACAACAGACAAGCTATGTCATGCCATTCTGGACACTTCCAGATCACAACTGTAGAGGTCAAGGCTGGTTTCTGCTCCATCTCATCCCTCTTTCTCCCTTCTTTAGTCCTTCACCTTGACACTGATGCAGAAGGGCATGAAGGAAAAATCCGTGACCCCTCTAATCCATTCCATGGGGTCTTCCCAGGTCATCTGCTCCAAGGAATTTTGCCTGTGTTTGCTCACTCACTCTCTCTGTCTCCATCTCTCTCTCTCTCTCTCTCTCTCTCTCTCTCTCTCTCTCTCTCTCTCTCTCTCTCTGCCTCAGCCTGTATTTGTGTCATGCATATGTGTATACATGCCCCCGATAGACACACACACTCACAAACACACACACACACACACACACACACACACACACTCACACACACACACACAGGGGGAGGAGCCCAGAGGCAGTCTCTGCCTTCAAGCACTGACTCTTGGAAGGAGGAGGCCACCAGCAGGGTACCAGGCTCCTGACTTTTCTCTCACCTGGGTCATTTCTGCCTCAACCTCTGGGATGCTCTAGCCAGACCTTGTTGATAAACAAACCTGGATTGAAGTCCCAGCTTTATGTGACTTTAGGGAAGTTAAGGTCATGTTTTGTCATTTGTAAAATGAAGATAATCACACCTTCTCAATCGGACTTAATGTGCCAATGTCCGGGACACTTAGCATGACATGTGAGGTATCATAGCAAGAACTCCAGAAAGCAAGGCTGCTATATCACCAGCCTTAAGTCAGCCCTAAGTCATTCTTGTCACCCTCAGAATACTTAGTGCTTGGCAAGAGGGTCGTCAGCTATTCGGGCGTGTGAGGGTGGGCAATGATGTTGCTGGCTGTTGGTTCTTAAGTGATTCCTTAGACACTTGCAGTCCATACCGAAGTCAGGCTTGGCCAGGCAAGTCTGGTAAGTAACCTAATCCATTGGTGCCCTCTCTCCTAGAGGTGATAATCAGGAGTTCTTTACATATGAGCAGCTCTAGCTCTCCAGGGTCCCCCATGCCACCCTTTCCTTGATCTCCTGGGGACCCTTTAGTGAATTCACACTACTGGTCCCATGCTCACTGATCCTCTCAGTTCCAGAAAGTTCCTACCTAGATGGTCTTCAGTGCAAATTCAAGATAAGGGGGTGGGGGAAGTGCCTAAAACATAACCAATAGCTCTTTATCCACCTTGTTGGCTTTTGAGACCAGACTCATCTCAGTGTCCCACCTTTCCTCCAACCTGCTCCCAGGACTCCTAAAAAAAAAAAAAAAAAAATTCCAGGTGGGTCACACACAAGCTGACCCCCGCAGGCAGCCATGGAAATTCCCCGGCCCCGTTCATGCTCAGGCTGGGTCACTGGCCCCTCCGTCTGCGTCATCCTTCATTAGAGGGCAGCTCCTGTTTTCCAGGCAATGTCCTGCGACCCCGGGGAGCAGATACCTCGGGACCCACCCCGTGGTGTCACATTCCAACACCAGACCCCTTGGACAATCTCCAGCCCCAGCAGGTGAGGAGTGACCATTGACCCCTCCAGTGGCTGGGCCAGAGGAGGCGGCCTGATCTGGACCCCATATTGTCCATTTCTCCCACCTCCTTGTGCTGAGTCCTGTTGTCCTCCTGCCTCCTCATGGCCTGCTGCCGGCTCCTTCGCTCCTCATTCTCTCTGGTCACATGTTGTTCTTATGGAAGAGAAAAGATGGGTGAAGAGAGCCTGGACTTTCACTATAAAGGACCCCCCAAGACTCTGAAACCTCACTCCCGGCCATTCCTGTCAAACATTCATCGGAGAGGACCAGATTGCTGCTACTGCTGCTGCTGAAATTAATGGAATCTGGCAGGAAAACCTTTTGTTTTTCCAATGCTGGATTTTGCCAAGCAAACACAGGATCTTGTTGAAAATGGCTGCTGTTGAAGAGTCGATTTCGGAGAGCGATGGAAGCGCCCACACCACCCTCCATGCAGCACAGTGCACTGCACGCACTGAATCCTCTCTGGTTCCGAGATGCTGGAGATATTTAATTTTTTTTCCCTAATGCAACTAAAATGTTAAACAGGAAGCCTTTCAGGATCCCTGCCATGGACAATAACCAAGTGCCAATTTCCCTTCTCTCCAATGGCAGCAGCTCCAATCCGACATTTTGTGACTTGGAGATGCTGATTACAGGTTCAGAGGAATTGAGCCAGAGAACCTGGAGAAAATCCTGTTGCCTTGAAGAAAGATTTTTGTCCTCCATATCGCAACACCTAACAATCTGGCCTTAGGTTCTGGTGCCCAAATGCGTAGAGCACTAAAAGGAGTCTTGTCCATTGGGCACTAAAAGGCTAGATGGACAGAGACAAACATGGGTTGCATCAAGGGTGCTAATTTATTTCCTAGGTGAAATAAAGAATCCCTTTCCACACACCTTGAATGGGTTGAAACTGCCACCAACTCCTCCCCCGATGCTTTTCCACCTGGTTTCATCCCACAAATAGAGCTGAAAGAGGGATTGGGTTACAGCCATGACTTGAAAGGCAACATTTGTGCCTCCACACCACTCAGCCACTATCTGTCCCCACCCCATTGTTTTAGGGCAGAACAAGTGAGAATCTGCAGAGTGGCTCCTATGGAGGCTTTTGTTGAAAGAGAAACTTTGCATGCCCTGAAGGGAACTGAATTAAGTAGGAACTGAACCCAAAGTAGCCTTTCTTTTCCACCAGTATCACTTGAGAAGAAAAGAGGAACCCAGAGAAGGGGAAATGGTGGACCCTGGGTGATAGTTTGGACTCCACTCACTTCACAAGGGGCTTTCAGTATGTGGCTTCACTTTGAATCCTACAAGATAGCCCCAGTCCTCACTGATCTCTGCTTTCTCTAAAGACCTACATTCCATCACACAAGCCACTAGTCAACGAATGCTCGGTGTATTGCCTGGTGTGGCAGGTGATGGCATCCTAAAAAGACAGGAAGATTGTGTCTGAGATTCCTCCTGGATATCCCAATGATCCTTGCATAACAGGGACTCACTCAATATTTATGGAAGGAAAGAAGAAGAAAAAAGAGATAAGAAAGAATGAAAAAGGCAAAGAACGTGTTGATTAGTAAGATGAGAATAATGGTAATCATCCACTCACTAAACCAAGTTAGGGGGAGAGGTGCAGTCCATGCCTCTGGAGCCTCACCAGACCCTCTTTACTTACTAGGCTGGTGCTCCCATCCCCCAGCTGCTGTGACTAGTAGTGACTCACATTGCCACCTTGTTCAAACACTGCCTTCCACAGAATAGCAGCCATCACCTCCCCAAAGCCAGTACCTCCCCTCCCTACAAGCAGCCCCCAGCCAGTAGCTCAGACAAGGCTATAAAAGACAGCCCTCCTGCCTCAATGTGGGACCTGCTCCATTATGCAATTTACGCTCCAGCGCTCTCCCTGGGCCCAGGAGGAGGCGGACTCAGCTGAGACCACACCCTTACTTGGCACATTGTCAATTTTTCTCTGCCTCCTAAGGAACCCCCTCCATCAGCCTTATGCACCAAATCGCTGCTGCAAGCTCTACTTCAAGGGAATCCAAACAAAGACAACCAGGGCCCGTTAGAAAAGAACAGAAAGACCTCAAAAGAGAGAAAAAACAGGGTCCCACCTACTTAGATCCTTTCTAAATTTATCAAGTTTGGGTGGGATGGTGCATGGCAGAATGGCATAACAGTCCCCATTTACCCAGATTCATGTTTATAAAATCTATTAAAAAAAAAAAAAACTGGCATCTCCATCTTGATGGACTCATTTGGTGGAACCAACTCGTTCACACACAGTGAAGAATATTAAGAAAAGGGAGGGCACGTGACCAAGGGTGATCCAGGAGAAAACTCAATGAGGGTTTTCAAGGCCTGAGGAGCTGTACCTATTTTTTCAAGGTTACAAGAAAGAAACAGATGGTGCCGCTCTCAAGTCGGGAAGATTTGATGAAGTCTATCTTAGGAACTAGTTAAAAAGTTTGGGCAAAATAGAGGAAAATCACAAGGTATCTGTATAATAACTAGGACTGGTAACACAGAGACATTTACTTCTTTATATCCCAAACGGGACAAGGGGAGAGAGTGACTGAAAGAAAAAAGAAGATTCATAGATTCTGGCAGCCTCTCTTCTCTCTAATGGAGAGAGAGCCAGAGAGAAACCACCCAGATCTTACCCTTTGCCCATATTCTACTCCCTTTATTCCCTTACTGAACTCCCCAGTAAGAAGCCAAAGGACCCAACAGGTCGGTTTCCTGGGGCACAGAGAAGAATTAAAAACAGTAGCCTGTGGATCTGGAGAAGCAACAGAAGATAGCCAACACATTTTTTAAAATATATTGTTTTTTTATTTTTAAATTACCCTATGATCTGATCTCAAGTTCATTCTATTCTTTCCTAACATGTCAATTTCCAACTCTTTAGACAACCACAGGTCTCTTTATGAGTTTATTAGAAAGAAAGTATCTAATAAACCCGTCACCAGACAGTCACTTGTTCATTCAACACCATATTTATTTGCCATGTATCATGCCAAGACCCAAAGAGATAAAAATGAACAAGACAGAAACATCCCTTAACCTGAGGGCACATAGGGTTCTCCTCCTCCTGTCCAAGTTGGAAACTCATTATCTGAGAAAAATCAGGTCCTCTCTTCCCCTCATTATTCCCAGTTTAATTTTAAGACCTCCAGTATCTTCCATGTTCTAAATGAGATGTCGAAATCTATGTGTGACGGGTAAGGTAAGGGTGCCAGTGGACTGCCAGTCCTCATCTGAGGACTCAAAGAGGAGGTCTGTGGATTACATCCTGGGACTCAGAGGCACCACCAGGTTGCAGTGGGGCTGGATCCTGCCAAGTGGTCAATGTCAGTGTCAGCTCCTGACTCCACAGGTTGGTGATGACTGAGATGCCCAGGTACCTCATGAACTTACCTACCTCCTCTACTTGTCTGTCAATGCCTGAGGCCACCTGGCACAGTGTTTGTAGAAAGAATTCAAGAGTGGCCCACAGCGCAGTCCTGTCATAGGATCTGAGGTACAGGGTCTACAACCCAGCTCCTAGCTCCTTAGAGTCACTCCATAAACACTCATTCAATTATACTAAACTGAATTTTCAAAACACCCACTCAAACACACACACACACACACACACACACACACACACACACACACACACAACGAAAGAGTTTTGCAACAAAAGAAAAAGCCCAGGATTGCCATGGCAGCTATAAAGAAAAGCTAAGGGTCCCAGGAACAAGGTGGTCTGAATGAATCTGGCCTACTCAGAAGAGACTTCTGGAGGTGGAAAGATTTCATTTATTAGGAATTAGAGTATGAAGGAGCAGAATGTACCTCTTCCCACTCTTCGATGGAAGATGGATCCATGGAAATCTAAGTGGCAAGGGAGAGAAGACAGCACATTCCACTGACCAGAGGGCCCACTATGGTGTCCAGAACTCAGAATCACACAGTTCCCACAGTATGGTGAAAACAGCTGGGGGTCAGTGGAGAAAGGTCTTTGTGATAGATAGACCTTAGTAATAGGTGGTACTATTAATTCTGGAACCACCACGTGGCTGGAATTTAGTCTTGAGCAAACCACTTAACCCCTCTGTATCTCAATCTTCAGATCTGAAGAAATGGATCTGCTGCTTTCCTAGCAGGCCCTTGTGAGTGGTTTTCAAGCTAACCCATGTGAACGAACCAGTTCAGTGCCTTCTGTGTAGCCCATGCTCGATAAGTGAGAAACACTTCAAGCAGTGGGAAATGAAACTTCCAAAAAACAAAACAAACAAACAAAAACAAACAGTAACCAAGTAAGAAGTCTGAAAAATTCTCATACTCTTAAGATACTAAGCTTGGTCACTGACATTGACTCTCAGACTACCTGCCCCCTGACCCCCATTTCAGGAAGTCTTTTAAGCTCTTATTTTAAAATTGCTCATAACCAAGTTAAAATGAGAACAAAAAAATAGACAACAAAGACGTTTCCAACAATATAAATGAAGAAAAATTACACATTTGATGTCAGAACATCTGGATTCCTTGTAGTCCCCAAACTGGTGCTAATTAGTATGAACTTAGGCAAATCAGTTGAATTTTCTAGATTTCAGTTCCCTCATCTCTGAAAGGGATGTGAAGAGTAGTGTCTGGAAGGGAAGAGAAGGGAAAGGACATGGCAAGATGATCCATAAATCCTCCAGACCAAAAACTATGTGGCTATAACACTTAATAGGTTAATGAATATATGGGTGGGCAAACATTTGAATTCATCAAAATAAGTAACTACAAATTGATATCAAGCTCAAAACAAAGGTTTCAATTGCTCATTTCACTACTACCTGCTCTCTACCTGTTCTCTTACAACCAGACCCAATAAATGTGGTTTCCATAATTCAGTAGGTGACTCTTTGATAGGTCTTCAACCTCAAGACAGTTTCTCTCCCACCTTTCCTTCCGTCCTGGGGTCTACCTCCATTTCACCTGAGCAATCACCTTCTCAGGAGGAATGAAACAAGATTCAAAAACCAGAATCCACGGGACCCAAGGGTTGTAGTTATTACATGTTCTGGCCCACCTCATTTTTCTATGAATTTCTCCACTAAGCCTGCTGATCCCCCAAGTCACTCAGTGCCCAACCCTCTTGGACCATGCCTGTAATTGGAAGCACATAATGCACATGCCTGATGCAGAATCTCTTTGCTAAAAATACCCTGCATTCCTGAGTGACAACAAAAGCTCTCTCCTCAAACCCATGGACAGCCAAGCTAAAAACAGTAACCGGCAGCTTCAAATGGCACAGGCAGCAAAGGTAGAAGGGCCTAAAAACAGCATGCCACTCTAAGCCATCTGCCATCTTGGCCCGCCCTGGCTCCCCTCATCGCAGCAGTAATGGACATCTCAGTGCCATGCGTGGAGAGGCCTCTAGAGCAGTGAGCGTCGGTCAGCTCAGTGTCTTGGGTTGGAGGAGCAGGACTGCATGGGGAGGGGGAAGGGAGGGTTGGCTGCCTCCTGCACTCAGTGGCCCACTCACTGTCTGGCCCAAGGTCTCAATATCTTTCCAGAAAATGTGACAGAGGCAGGGGAAGTCTAAATGAGCAGCATGGGAAAGCTATGCTGCCCATAAGCAGAGGTGTCTGAGAGTTCCAGCAGGTTTGAGAGTAAACATTCACCCCCTTCACTAAAGCTATGGTAGGCAAGGAAGAAATGCCGGGTTTACTCAGAGAACAACAACTGAGATTCATTTCTTCTATGAAAAGACCAAGGATCTTCTTAGCTATACTCTTTTCCTACAAGCACCATCTCACAGTCACCTCCTCCAGAGAGCTGCTAACCATGCCTGAGTCACGTCCTGCATGTGTGGACCAACAGCCTCACCGTGCTGTATTGAAATTTCCTTCTTGACCATTTTCCCCATTAGGCAGATCTCCTTGAAGGCAGGAACTATACCTTGCTTGACCCTTCACAGGAAATGACCCAGTATTTCATGCATGGTGGGTACTCAGTATTGGTTTTTAAATGGTTGAAGAAGTAAGTGCAACCTTTACATTGACAAGAACTCTATAATTTTGTAGCTAAATGGTTCCCTTAATGTGAATCTGCTTTGTCTCTGTCTTGAGACTATAATCTCCTTGAGGAAAGGCATTTGTCTTTTCTTTAGTATACAGCCAGCTGTGGGTAACCCTTTGGGCCCCATGTTGTCTTTTGAGATTTCATGTGCAGATTCACAAACAACTTATGGACTCTCAAGGTCAATGTAGTATTAGAATATTATGGGGATCACTCATTTAATTATGAATCTGATTTCTAAAGGAATTGAAGTAGATTATATACTCAGAGAGATTAAGAAAAACAAGAGAGGAAATTAATGAAAACCTAAGAATGGAAAATAGGGTGAAACCTAGGGTGAATTATAAGTAACATGATGCCCTAATATGTATACTTTTCAAAATGGAATGCAATTTGATTCTGAGCTTCCAAGGAAAAAAGTAAATGTGAACAATTACACAAATTGCAATATCCAAAAGTTAAATAAAGAAAAGAAAGAGCTTTGAATCCAGTGTCGGTCACATGCATCTTGGGCACAACCCCACTGAGGAGGAACCCCACTCCCACCAATGAAATCATAGGCCAAAGTGCACATTCTTGCCAAATTGAGATGGAGGGTGCCATGCTTCTGTTTGAAGCATGACAGGTTACTACAATCTAAAAAGGAGAGGCAGAAATAAAAGTCAAAAGCTAATAAAAATTCCTCTGCACCTCATCAATTTTTGTCATTGTGATCCATCCACATGCCCCATCTGGCCTAGCACAGTGCAGACCCTTTGCTCCCCATGGCCTTCAGCAGATTTCACTCCAGCAGGAAATAGGAAGAAAGGTCTGTTTGGAAAGGGAGCTGACCTTGTATGAGAGTCTCCCCAGAGCATGTGTTCCAAACTATCTCTTCTCTTGTCCCTGGCCTGAACCTACCTACTCATCCATTAGTAGCTCCCTTGCCTTGCTCTATGAGGCTTGGGTCTATCTAGTTCTTAAACACCTTTCTGGTTTCTTCTCTACCACTCTGCCTTGACCTGCAGAATTTCAGATCATCTCTCCTGACCTTTCTGGGTTCTGATCGCCTGAACTCAGAGGGTGTGTGTGTGTGTGTGTGTGTGTGTGTGTGTGTGTGTGTGTGTGTTCTGCTTCTAAGCTAGCCTCAGGACCACTCAACCCCCAAATTCCTTGTCTTTCCAGGGCTATCTTTCTGCTGAAGACCATCCTTCTTGGTGGAATCCAGTCTGCTGAAAAGTTGGAACCAACACTTGGTTCTACAGACTAAGATACAGAGCAAAAAAAAAAAAAAAAAGTTGAACTGGGAGCAAATGATTTCTTAAGTGCTGATGACCACCACGAGAGATTGAGTGGTACTTACAAGAGTGCTTTGAGATTTGGGAGGAAAGAATAAAAAGGAAAAGAAGAGAGAGGGGTGGAGGAAGAGAAGTGGGGAAAGAAGAAGAGTAGGAGAGAAAGGAAAATAAAGAATAAAAGTATCATCTTCTGCCAAAAGCTAATAATGTCCAGTGGGATCACCTGAGCAACAGCTGCCCAGGTGCACACAGCAGCAGAATAACCCATAGAGCTGCGGGTGGGCTCGAGAGGAATGGAGGGGCCTGTTGTACTGAGGCAAACCCCAACCATTTTAATGGCACCAACATCTTATCTCATGTGTTGGACACTTTAGTGCTCCCAAAAGATGAAGATAGATTTTACACATTGATTTCCTGTAAAAGACTCACATTTTGAGAATTTTGAGAATAGAAAGGGCTTTGTGGAAGTCTCTGTAAAGGAGAGAAAAGAGGGTGTGGCAAGTTACATGAAGGGGCCTGAAGCCCAGGCTGAGGTGGGGCCTTGGCCCTGTCAGCCTGTCAGGTGACACTTCTCTGTCACCTCACATAAACGTTGATTTATAGGTGAGACCTTGACAACAGGACTACATCTTGTGCATATGGATTCCCAGTGATGGGCACAGTGCCAGGAACAGATACTTGATGAGCATGCAGGGAAGAAGCAGAGGATCCCACCCAGCAGCACCTTCCCTGAGACCACTGCACAGAGGAGGGAATGAGAAGCCAGAGAGGGACTTGGGGAACAGCAGCCCCTCTGGAACCCTGGAGGTAATAGGTTCCACCCAACTAAAGAAGTAGTGGCCCCAAAGCTTCTCCAAGCTGTCTCATAACCAGAGCCAGAGCGTCGGAGAGGAAAGATAATCAACAAAGGCCCTAATGACCAGCCTTCACCCAGAGACGTGTCCTCAGTCCAACAGAGTAAGCAAGGTGAGAACCCAGAATGTGTCATATCTGGTGCTGGCTGTGGTAAAAAAAAGAAATGGAAAATGGAGTCCCTGTACTCTGGGACACTGAAGCGTAAAGACATCAGTGGGAGGATTGATGTCTTCCTTTCACTGAGGCCTCACGGACCCCAGACACTGTGTCCACATTCTACTTACATTGTCTCATTTAATCCTCTCAACCTTTAAGATACGAGTGATGGAACCAAGATTCAAAAGTGCCTCTCTCCGATGGCCAAGTGCAAAGTCTAAGACCCAGCCACCATGTGGGTCTTTCTCCAGGCTACTCCCCTGCCCTGACCCTGAACAGGACTCACAATTCCTCCTTAAAGCCTTTTCCACTCCACTCACCTACTCTGAAAATTAGCCTTTCCTCCTTCAAATCCTTTCTCTTTTGGAGGATTGGTCCTGACATGACTCTGATCCTTCCTCTTGTGGGATATTCTCGAATATAAATGATTTCTTTGCACAGCCTTGAGCTGCTTTGGAACTACTCTGAAAAGTTCTGCTGTTGCTAGTTTTCGTTGCTATTTACCATGTGTGTTCCTGGCACCTGCCTGCAAACCTGATCTGCAAATTCTCATGGACAACTCTTTTCCAGGGATCTGCTGGATCCAGTTCATGCTGGTTTCAATCATTAAATCTTTAGGAAGTTTGCAGGCCAAATGGTAAACCTTCGGCAGCTTAAAATCTACCATGGAATATTTTTATCCTATGAAAATTGGCAATGGCCAGAAATCAGGACCATCTGACCCTCTGGATCACGGGTGGTTAAACACTCAGTAGCACACTCCTGCTTTGAACTCTTGCTCCCTGCTCACTCTCTGCCCAATTTCTTGTGCCATACAACGTGTTCACCCTTGGGTGTGAGGTTGCAATGGAAGCATCAGCCACAGGCATTATCAGAAGTGTCAGTGCCTCACGAATAGAGAGGGCGAGCAGGGGTCCAGAAGATTTTTTGGAGAAAGGGAACATTGAATTCATGATTAATCTTCCTCAGTCCCTATTGTCCCTTCAGCCAACACTTTTTTAAGATCCTATCACATGTCAGACCCTTTAAAAATACGACCCCTTTAAATTCTTCACAGGGAATCCGGAGGCTGGGGAATTTAACACCTTCCCAAGGACATAGGCGTTACCAGACAGAGTCCAAATTCAACTCCAGAACTGTGGGGCTCCAAACCTGGGATCCTCTCTGCCGCATCCTACACCCTGAACTAACAGACTCATGACATTTCATGTCCTGAGTTCCAGAGTCCCCAGCTTTTGCTATTGGTCAATGGCAGTCAGGGATAGACAAACTATGAGAGGCAGCAGAAGAGGGAGGAGGGTGGGAAGACAGGCACAGGTGCTGTGCTAGGGAACTTGGAAGAAGACAGCCATTTCTGGAAGCGCACACCAGTGGTTCTGTCCATGAGTGCCATGGCACTGATTGGATCCTGATCCCCAGCAGGAGGGACCACTGTATTGCCTGCTTCTGCGTGTTTGTACAAGTGTGTACACGCGTACATGTGCGCGCATGTGTGTTATGGCGCTGCAAGGGATGGGGAAATCCCTCCTCTGCCAGCATGCAGGCACAGAACTAAATAATTAAACCTAAAGTTTGCCAGACCTGCCAGTGGGTAGAGAGAGCGACAGCACATCCACAGAGAGTGTTTTACAGAAGTTCACCTTCACACACCCCAGAGTAGCCATTCCTCCAGTGACATTCACTCACACCTCTCAGAAACCACGCTCTACTCCACACATGTCCCATTTCCACCCCAGGCTGCAAAAGCCTGGAGACCAAGGAGAAGGCTGAGGGGCAGGAGGGCAGGGCCATCGCAGGATCCCAAGGAGGGAGGCAGACAAAGATCAACAATGCCCCTAGCAGAGTGAGGTGAAAACAAGGGTCTTAAAACAGTGGTGTTTAGCCACCAGCATTCCATGGGAGTAAAAGACCCCCATAGATAGCTGTTGCCAATTCCTGTAGTGTAAATACCCCATGACTGGTTTCAAGCTACCAACAATTTCAATATCAGCTTCCAAATTTTTGAAGAATTAATAATTGGCATCAGCATGAACTGGATCCAGAAGAGCCCTGAAAAAGACATTAATTAGTCCATGGTGAGCTTGTGGATCAAGTCTGCAGGTGGGCTCCAGAACACATGTGGCAAATAAGCAACAAGGGCTAGCAGATAGCCCCTACCTGGACAGAGCTTCAGACTCTGAGCTCAGCCTTCCAGAGATCACCATCCACCCAGCCTCCACTGGGCCCCCTTACTGTCCTCAGCCTTTCCGCTAACCTGTAACCTGTCCACAGCCCCATACCTCTGCCCTCCATCCCATCACACCCCTCGTCTGCTCTCTGGACCCTGACCCTTCCCCACCTTCTCAGATTTTAATCCTCAACCTTTACTCCACTCACCCTATCTAAATAGCCTTTGAATATGCATTGGTATCTTTTCTTTTATAAATTAAATAATTTTCCCACTTATTTATTCCTACTCTTTATCCCACTCCCAAAATCCCATCCCTTGCCTGCCATTCATAAGCAAACTTCCTGAAATCATGGTCTGCTCTGTTTGCCCTTCCTCATCTCCAATTCGCTCCACAGGTCCCAACCTGTTGGCTCCTGCTAACCCCCTTAAAGCTTGCAGAAAATGTTATCAAAGACTTTCTGAAGACCCGACCATGTCATAATCTTTGATTCCAAGGATCAAATTGCAAAAAGCATAAATAAAAGCTTGGGTGATCCATGCAGAAAACGGCGATTATCCAAGTCCTTCCAGAGGGAATGCTGGTCAAGACGCTAAGGATAATTGGCCTTTGTGCTCAGAAGGTTTTTAAACCACCTAGTAGCAGCAGATACAGGGTGGCAATAAGTGGAGGATGAGATGAAACTCATAATAGCACAGCGAGGAACTTGAGATTGGGAGTAGAGAGAGAGAAAGGGCACAGGGTTAAATTCTACTGGTCCAGGTATGTAGGGAAAGAAAGAAAAAAGGATTCTTGGTAGAGTAGCAATAAAAACGCCATTCGAAAACTGTTCTTGGACCTCAGAAGAAGTTTAAGTGGGTGACTGTGAAGTATGCAATGTCAGCCCTCTCTAGGTCTCCCCATGAAACCCTCAGTAAATGCCACCAGGCTCACTAATGCATTAGTATGAGTGGGTTGAGGGAGGGTAAGCTCAAAGAGAAAAATAAGGGGACAGCTGACATCTGGGTTACACCAGCTACAGCAGGGAGGAATGACAAGTGAATTCAGCAAAAATGTTTTATTTCCACATCTATTGTCAAGCCTAATTATTGGTTGAAATTAGAGGTTCTGCCCTGATCATGGCCATGAATAAATAAAAATATGTTTGAATTTCAGCAGATGTCGTTAAATTTCACAAATCTTTCCCTTCCCAGAAATGAAAAGAAAGATCCAGTTAGCCCCTTTACTACACCGATATCTAAGGTACAAAAACTCACTCTGGAAATTTCTGACCTAACCAAATAAATGTAAGCCAAATCAGAATTTCTGAATTTTTCTCCAAGCTATGGAAGATGTGCACATTGGTATTGCATCCAGACTCGGCAAGATAATGGCGGTTTGTGGAAGCCGTTTTCCTTGGCACACTACACGTGGGCAATACTCACATAGCCGATCATTTAATCACATCTATCAAGAGCCAGCTCTGGGCCAGGGAATGCAAGTGGCATTGAGAAACATGGAAAGATGAGTAAGCGGTGGACTTTACCCTTGAAACTCCTTAGTTAGTGCCCATCCACATTTGGGGGTCTTGACACTGGGCCCTCCATATCCAAGGGTTCAGCACCCATCGATTCCACCAACCATGGCTAGAAAATCTAGGGAAAAAAAAAAGTCATGTCTGAATAGTACAGACTTTTTTTTTTTTGTCATCTTTCCCTAAACTAGACCGTGTACCATTTACATAACATTTTCAATGTGTTAGGTGTTATGAGTCATCTAGAGATAACTTAAAGTATACAGGCGGATGTGTATAGTTAATGCAAATACTACATAATTTTATATACGGGACTTGAGCATCTGTGGGTTTGGTATCCATGAGGGGTCCTGGAACCAATCCCCTGCAGATACTGATGGACAACTATAATTCCATGTGTGACAAGCTAATGTTGACATCTAAGTTAGGAATGGGGACATTATTACACAGTTCCTTTCCCAACAAATTGTCCTAATATTTTACTTGACAAAAGGAGTATCTCCAACCCTGAACCTCCTCTTCCCTGTGCCCCCCAATCCATCGCTGCTTGCACTATACCAGGTTGGTCCTCCTGCTGCCAGTTTGCCGGCCTCCACAGGAAACACTGGGCTGCACACACTATTACCATTTCCTCTGCCTTGTTTTCTCTCTCCTTTTTGCAGCTGTGCATGCACTGTGCTCCTCGCCTAGCTGTGGTAAGATACAGCAGCAACTCGAACAGACCATCGGTTCTAATGATAAAACTGCTCAAAAACCTAGATGCGATGACTTAACAGAACCAGACCCCCAAGTACATCACCAGTGGGACTTTCTCTAGACTGAAGACTGTGCATAATTAACCTCTGCCTGGCGACCAACTCACCAAAAGGCACACACCCCTTATGGCCAAGTTCTGCAAAGGCTTTTGAGTCAGAAGTATTCAAAAGATTCAAGATCCAAATTATTAGAAGTGACTCTGACAGCTCATACAACCCAGCTTCCTGCCTTCGGCTACATCAATCAATCAAAGGGGTCTCCTTTTTAGTGGAAAAATAAGAATCTTCCTTGTCAAGGATGATCCTAATAAGAACAATTCACACACACTTGGTCTGGCATCTTAGACAAGAATAACTAGGAAAACAAAGCAAAAAAAAAAAAACAGAATAAAAACACTCCATTGTTTGTGCTAATGGAGAATCTTCATAATGAAATATCAAATAAGTGCTAGAATTCTGCCATTTCACAGATTTTAGAACTGAGGTACTAGGAAGGTAAGGTCAAAGATGCTTGGCTAGTAACTAGAGGAGCCAACCCTTGATCTAGGTCCAGAGTGTCTTTCCTTATAGTATTCTTCTACTAGCCCTACTATATAGGACCAAACTATACCTCCACTCAGAACAACAACAACAACAACAAAATGATTCCACTGTGTCACTCAAGCCAGAAGCTAGTCCCTAGAGGTCTGAAACATTTAGACAAATGTTCCCCATTTGTGGACTCCCCTCTCCTCTGCTTGCTGAGTTTATTGTTTAGGTGTGATCAGTCCACCAAGGAGTAGTAGTAGGCTCATGCTCTTGGCACTGCAAGAGAGATCTCAGTTGCAATAACCCCCTGCCCAGAGCCATGTTCTCATCTCACATCTCACTCATCAGATAGCGTGTGCACAGCTCTGGTTTGCCGTTTGTCTTTATCTGTATCTAATGGTGCCAATACAGTCTCCATCAAAAAGTATTTAAGCTGCCCAAGGGCAAAGACTGTGTTTCTGCCTCTCTCCATCTCTCCTTATTACTCCCAGACTGCAAACAGGTGATGTTCCATAAATACACACAAAAAGATGGAATCTGCATGTGACCTCAAATCCCAGTGAATTCAGGAGTTGAATATAGGCATGAGGGAACGTCAGACAATTAGAGGAAGAAAAAAACAACACCTAGAATAGCACATACATTGCTATCCCCCTAAAAGTGCATTTGAACCTTATTTTTCCTTCTTATCATGTTGTTTGAGCAACATAGAATCAGAGTCCTTCACTTCCACATATGCTATGACCCTTTCACCCCCAGTACACAATGTATTTGGTTGCAAAAATAAAAACCAAGGTCAATACGTCTTTGTGCTAAGCCTGTGATCCCCAGGAGGGCAGGAGGCAATATTTCCAGCAAACTACAGAGCCCTCAAAATATGAGGTCCATAGATTCTTTGCAAAGTGCTTGTTTGTGTCGAGAAAATTCCAGCCCAATGAGAAACCAGATGGGTAGATGCACCAAATATTGAAGACAGGCCTCAAGGCAAAGCAGACAAACAGTCTCTCTGGTGTACACTAAACTCAGGAGTGAGCCTCCAGCCGTTACGAGCAGAGAAATGTCCCACCAGAGTTTTCCAAATAGCAAACTCTTAGTCCGATGATTGTTTCTATCATTTGCCATATTTTCTGTCCAAAAGCCTCTCTAGTTCCTACATGGTTAGCAGCTTTTATAGCCCAAGATAAGTGTCCATCCCTTTTAATTTTCATTGTTGCATCTGTTTTGCCATTTCTCTGCAGCAGGTTGTATTACAACGGAAGGATTAATGAGGAAATGGATGCAAACATTTTTATTTCAAATAGCAGCTCTCAGACAAGATCTGGAAAACGGAATCAAGCCATATGATTGTAAAAGAAAAAAAACCCTCGCCATCCAACTATTGGGCATTTTGCCATTATTTGTGAATAGCATGTAAATACAAACAACTTAACTGGGGTGGGGAAGAGATGTACATTTTTCATTTGTGTCTGGCTAATCATTTTTTTTTATTATTAATTTGGTCCCTTTTATTTCACATAAATGTCATCTCAAGCACCAAACATCAACAAATAAGATCGTTTATCTTGCTGGGGAAAGCAAAACATTGCATTGCCATTCAGAGAAGGCAGCTGACGTCCCTGCCGCACCACTAATAAAGAAGGCCTTCAGAACGAAAAATAATCATTTTCTATTACTTTCCACCATGCCTCATCCATAAACACAGGGCCGCTGGTAATTGCATTTAGCAAAGAAGCATGCTCTGTGTATTACAATT
This sequence comes from Ictidomys tridecemlineatus, assembly GCF_052094955.1. NCBI lineage: Eukaryota > Metazoa > Chordata > Mammalia > Rodentia > Sciuridae > Ictidomys > Ictidomys tridecemlineatus. The sequence continues at coordinate 40,555,386 of NC_135486.1, read as the reverse complement.
TCCTGAGATGAAAAAAAAAAAAAAAAACCTGAAGAACACCCCAGATTAGGGGCTCAGATGAAGAGCAGGAGAGAGACCTGCTTGCTCATTCCTGGGGTGCCTCTGCACATTATCCAGGGGCAGAGGATGGGGAAAGAGGAAAGCGAGCACGCGATTTTCATGAGATTCCCTTTTTCTCTTCTTGGCCAGAGTAAAAAGAAAAGGAGAGGAGTGATGGATGTAGAGGAGGGAGCAGAGATGCAGAGCAGGAGGAACCAGAGCGGGCCTCGGGGATGAGACTGGTCCTAGCAGCAGCTGCTACCACGCGCCGCCGTCGGTGTGCACCGTGTACTCGCGGGTTCCCGACGCGCGCGAGGAAGCCGCGTCCACACGCATGTGCACGCGAGCCTCTTGTCCCGGGCAGGGAGGCGGCATGGCTGAGCTGATAAATCCAACGCAAGCCCACAGACTCCACGCTTCCCTGTCGCCGGAGCATTTGGCTCGACTGCCCGCGTTGCCTGCTCTGCCAAGCAAGGCACTGACTCCACAGGAGAACCGTCCTGTCGATCTCTGCAGGAATATAAGACCTTTTTTTTCCTAGTAAAATGTTCCCCAACTCTGCAAGGGAGGTTGGCAGTACATCTCCAACTCTGGCCTGTCTTTTTAATACCCCTACAATAGCTCGGTTGGACTGAGACCAGCTGTTGGTGCATTACCATTTGTAAATGCTTAAAACAGCTACTCCTTGTTTTCTTGGCAGCGCTGACTGTGGAAAAAAAAAAAAAAAAGACAGAAAGAAAGAAAGCTAGCTCCAGCCACTTCCATTCAAACATTAAGAACCACTGACTGCCAGCTTTGGCATTCAGCAGCCATTGTTTGCACAGTTCTCTTCAACAAGTTTCTCATCACCCCACTATTCCTCCACACACCCCCTCCATGTGAAAAGAAGAAAGAAAATCAGCAGAAGAGTTCCAGTCCCCTCCGTCCTAACACTGGTTCACACCCACCATGGAGTCGGTCTTCATCAGAAAAAAGACAGAGAAGCCCAGTGAACTCTCTTTGTTTAGATCTGGTCTTTCGTATGTTTCGTCCCCCTCCCCTGAACAGGCTGGTCCTCATTTCACAGCCCTCAGCAAAAGATCAGCCTGTCCCAGGTGACCCTGAGGTTTTCCTAGAGACACCCTCGCTCTTTCCTGCTCTCTGAACACACCCAGCATGGTGTGTATTCACCTTGCCCATGGCTACTGTAGGATCCCAGATGGGAGATAATCTGGGGAGGAGGAGGAGATGGCCACAGTCCAAGTCATCGGATGAGGCCACTCTAAAGAAGGTTCTTAGTTCTGGGTCCGCCTCTCACCTCAGCAAAACCCTCAACTTGGCATTTGCAAGAAGAGTCAGATTCGCAAGTCAACACCTAGCCACTTAAAATAGATGGGAAATTTCGTGAAGAACATGTGAGGCTCTTTGCTGATGCTCCTCTGTCCCCACCTGTTCCCTTTCCCCCATCCACTATTGGCAGGGGTGGCCTCCAGGGCCACATGCCCATCCGTGGTCCAAGCTCCACATGCCTCGAACAGAGCAGCCCTGGAGAACAGGCAATAACAAGCCCGGCGCTGCCGCAGTGGGGACAATAGGCTTCGTGTGCCATATCCCCACACTCGTGCCCTTCTGTTCGATGGCCTCCCCCACCAAGGGCAGTGGTGGCTGCATCTGTCCTTGCTCCTTTAGTGGGGTTTCTGGGCACAAGAGAGAGATCTGTCTGCGTCACACACGCTCTTGGAGATGAGTGAATTCAAGTAGCCAAATGTCGCGGCAGGGTTGAAATCCCGCACATAAGCTCCAAGAGAAAGGAAAGAGCCCAAAATTGGGCCCAGGAGGACTAGCACTTGCGGGAGGGAGTACAACTTGGCCCGAGATTAAAAAGTTGCATTCTGGTTTTATGGAAATGTGATAGTCAGTTCCTTACCGAGAGGACAGGAACCTGGAACAGATAAGGCAAACCACAGATAACCCAGAAATCCTAGACAGCTGGCCCAGGAGCAGGACACACAGGAAGGGGCAGTGGACAATGAGCCCCAGCCCCACCACTGGCCAGCTCAGCCACCAGAAGCCTTCATGTCATGTCTCATGTCTAAGCCATCTCATCTGTAAAAATCCAGAAGTTGAGTTAGGTAGTCGCCTACATCCTGTCAGTTCTAGCATGCTAAGCCATCCCTACTCTAATGTTCTTTAGCTTTGGCTAATAGGAGTTCAGATATGCACCACTCTAAGACACCCACCCACCGTACAGAAATCCAGACACTGAATTTGAAGTTTCCTTTAAAAGGTAAAGTCTCCCAATTGTTATATTTGCTATCAGATTTCCTAAACTCAATTTATGTTCATCTTTTCAGGGAAAGATTATAAAAGTTCTTGAAGGGAAGCTTTCAATTCTCAGGCCTGACATAATGCCTGACACACAGTAGGCACCTTATGGATAACATGTGATAGATGGGACAAATTTGATGTGCAAAGTGAGGTCCACAGGAAAGCACAGCAGGTGCTCTAAGAAGACTACAGTGGTGGAGATAGGTCAGTCTGAGACTAAAAATTGGGCACGGGCCATTTACAAAGTGGATTATCCACAGGCAGCTAATTGAAAGCCAGGAAATTATAAAATGAGAATTTTAAATCTATGCATTCTATTAAATCCTGCAATGTATGTATTATTACTAAAACAGAAAATTCCACCAAATATTAGTCACTCTGTTATATCGGGTACAACTCCCTCCCATGGCTCGGCAGCCAGGGAAGTCTCAGTAGAGCTTCTCCTGAGATCTCTTGGTTAACCCTCTCATTGTCCTTCTGCTGGGCTGAAAGCCCCTGCAGGCTGGGTCTGTGTCCAGCTTGTCCATATTGTATGCTCAGAGCCTTGCACAAAAGGTGCTCTAGTAATATCTGGTTGATACTAAGGTGGTTTGGAGGAAAAGATGCAAAAGCTGATTCTCTTTCCCCAGACTCTTTCTGCTCCTCATGTCCAAAGGCCTTGATGAACTAACTGGTCTATGACAGGGACACTTTCTGACACAGGGAAAACAAGCAATTCCATAGTCCTTAAGACCTGGAGCTGAACTGAAAAGCCAAGTTAGGCTGAGTATCTGACCTCAACCCTCACACATGGCCATCAACCCCTGGCTCCTAACTGATCTGCTCTTGGAGCAAATTCTCCTTGGAGCAGACAGGAGACCTCACTGCATTTTAAATCCCTACTGAGCCCCCAACATCTGTCATCACTGATAAAGCCCCAATATCTGCCTTCAGTGATGAAGAAGCTGCAGGAATGAGGGCAGATGAGTTGGCCCTGAGAGAGGATGTGAAAGGCCTTCAAACCGTGACAATGACTCCATCATGTGCACAAAGACAGCACCACCGGGATACAAATAGGAGCAACACCAGTAACTGCAGCCACTGTGAGCTCTACGCACATCCTTCATTTCACCCTCACCACAACCTGAGAGGGAGGACAATGACGGTCCACATTATCCAGATGGGGAAACCCAGATGCAGCGAGACTCAGAATTCGTCCACTGTTCAACAGCCAGTAAGTAGCTGAGCACATTCAAACCTACCAGCCGAGCTCAGCCCCTATGAGCAGTAGCAGCAGCAATGAAGGGCTTGTTCATACCACACCAGGCCTTGCAGTGCCTAAGGAAGGAAAATATGGGCCTTGCAAGAGTATCCCATATCGTCACCTCCGTGCATCTGTTCTGGTAAGGCCTGTTGTTATGAATAATAGTCAATTTGTTCAGCATTGAGCTAAGGTTACTAGTGTCCAAGATAGAACCCAGGCCTATAATGCAGGGGGAACACGCATTCTCCAAATCCCCATTATGTCAACTCCTTACCTAGTGAGAAGTACAATGCTGTGTTCCTTATTTTGCCTGTATAACCCTCCACCGGGTCAATGTAATCTATAACATTATCAATCTCCAGGGAAGGGAACATGGCATAATGGCTGGGAGGAGGGCTACAGGAGCCAGACCCCCTAGATTCCAATCTTAGCTCTGCCACTTTAGTAGCTGTAGGACCCTGCACATTTTTCTTAACTTCTCTGTTGCCTCACTTTCTTCATATTCAAAAATGGGAATAAAAAATAGCTCCTAACTCCTGGGGTTGTTGGGAGGATTAACCCACTACCTTGTCTGACAAACACCACAGTTGTTTTCCTGCACCCCACTCCCTCCCACACAGCCCCACTCCTCAGGGGCCTGCCCAGATAACATCCCTGTGCTGTCACTTGTCATGATCGCTCTTATTCTATTTTTAACATTATTAGTGCTGCTGTGGTGGCAAATTCACTCTATGAAGAGTCTCCTCCCTGCCTCCCGAGCAGAATATTAATAGAGTGGAAAGGTTGGGAATCCAGATTGAACCCAAGTTCAAACCTCAGTCCTGCAACATGGGATCTGGACCCAATATTTAGCCCCAGGCAGTAAAACATGTAGGACTTACAAGCTGCCCACCTGGGCTTACATCCCGGCACACACACCACTAATGGTGTGACTCTGAACAGCTATTTACACTCAGCTTCAGGGTCCTCATCCATGAAACAGGGATAATACTCAAAAAGTACCTCCTGGGATTCCTACGAGGATAGAGAGAAGATGTCCCTGGACACCTACAAGTGGGACATAAATGTCTGTGCTCTTCATTCTAAAGCAGAGGAGAAAGAGTGGAGAGTTGGGAAGGAGACACAGGTCAGATGCACAGTCCACACTCCCTCAGGGACAGTGCCTCCCTTCCCACATCTCCCTGTGGCACACAAGGCATAAAGCCTTCTCTTCTTCAAGTCCTCCAAAAATCTCTTAACTGTCGTTCAAACCTACAAATTCCTACCTCCCCTGCAAGCTTTCTGAATTGTATCTGAAAACATCTCCAGCCCCTTTCCCAAGTGGACCAACAGAAAAGGCCCCCAAATTCTCTCAAATATCAGTCAGTCTAATATTGAGCACAACTCCCTCCAATGGCCCTGCAGCCAGGAAAGTCTCAGTAGAGCTTCTCCCAAGATCTCCCGATGATTAACCACTAGGAGACCCTCTTCATGCTTTCATTGTCCTGCTGGGCCAAAAGCTCCCTCACCTTGTCCCCTAGCCATGTGCCTTCAACCTCCTAGACCACAAATACTGGGCAAAAACTTGTGATTTCCTTTACTACATGCCAAACACTGTGCTGAGATGGATGTTTCTCTATCATTTAATGCTCTGTCTTAGATAGCTCACAGTGCTCTAACAGAATACCACAGACTGGATGTCGTCAACAATAGACATTTATTGCTCACAGGTCTGGGGGCTGGGGGTCCAGGGTCAAGGTGCTGGCAGACTTGGTTTCCCATGAGGACCAGCTTGCAGATGGTCACCTTTTTGCCATGTCTTCATATGGCCTTTCCTCGGTGTGAACACTGGGAAGGGGGATGGAATGGGAATGGGAGCAAGCTCTCTGCCATTTCTTCTTCTGAGGACACTAGTCCTGTCCTATTAGGATCCCACCCTTATGACATCATTTGAACTTAATTTTTTCCTTAGAGGCTCCTTCTCCACATAGAGTCAATCTGGGGATCTGGGGTTTCCTTTTTGAATTGTGTGCTGGATGACATTGAATATAAAACACTCCCAATCACTGTTGGAGGAAAGTTTTACTGATCAGTATGGTTTACTGATAAGGCCCTGGTAATCTTGCCCAGGGTCACATAGCCAACAAGTGTGTGGTCATCCCAAAGGTTTACTTTCAGGGGAAGGGCCTCGTCCAAGCCACAGTGCCTGGACACTGAATTCCCAAGAGCCCCTCAAGGGCTGAGAACATCCAGGATAAAGGGAGTTCTAATGGGCTGGGAGATTTCCAAGAAACCTCCCCTTTCAGATTTTCAGTAAAGATGCACATAACACCACAAAAATACCTTTTAATTCTCAAGATACGTTTTCCTATGTTCCTTCTACAACCAGAGAACACCTGCTATCTGTCCAACATTGTTTTTGATTGATACCTGTCCATCAGTAGTAGACAAAATAAACCTGATCCTCACTCTTAGGGAACTTTCGGTGCAGTCGAGGGTTACAGACAAAGAGGCAGAAGGAAGAGACTAGCTCAGTGGGACCTTTTATCCAGTGTGTTAGTTTACTTTCTGTTACTGTAAGAGAACACCTGAGAGCGGGTGACTTATAGAGAATAGAAGGTTATTTTGGCTCCACGTTCTAAAGGATGAGAAGTCCAGGAGCATGGCTCTGGCATCAGCTCTGCTTCTGGTGAGGGCCTCATGTTGCTTTGACTCATGGTGGAAAAGGAAGCAGGTATAGGTGAAAGAGACAAAGCGCAAGGGGAGCTATCCAATCCTGTTCTTAGAGAATTAACCAGGTTGAGGCACTAATCCTGCTTAATGACCTAATCACCTCTTAAGCGCCCCACGTTCCAACACCACCATAATGCAATCAAATTCCAACAGGAGTTTCGAAGCCACATTCACGCTACAATACCTAGCTTTGAGGCTCTGCAGGGATAGAATGAGCATACTTTGCTCATTCCACCACGAGAGCGCTTGCTTTCACCACGTTGACAGTGCCTACATACCAGTACAGCATGCACAGATAAATAAAATAGCCAGTCCAGTTATTTGATTGGTTTGACTGTTAGAGCAGAAGTTAAAAACGCAGAACCCTGCCTTCCTCCAGAATGGCTTCCATTCAACTCCTTTTGCCAGATTCTCATTAACTATCTACCAGGGCAAAGCCCCATGCTAGGCACTGGGCAAGCTTTGGGGGACATTGCAAAGAATGCCCTCCCAGCAGGAAAATGACTCTCTGATCACCACTAGCCCAGTCATGAGGAAAGTCCTGCGCCTTTGGATCCCTTAAATGGCTGAACTCTGAGATGAAAAATCAAACTCCAACCTTAGGCTTGACCTTCACTGGTCCAGCTGAAGGTCAGTAACCCCTCCTGCCCACCCATCCTGAGCTGGAGAGGTGAGAGGGAAAGACAGAGGGTTTTATTATACCACCCAGGCCACGCCTGCCAAGTTCTCCCTAAACCGCTTCAAAAAAAAAAAAAAAGATGAAGTGAAAGAGAATTGGAAAAATGGAACCCCCTACATCCCAGAAATATTACTTTCATGAGCTGTATGAATTATTTAACAGACAGCTGAAAAGACCAAACTCAACAGAAGAATACAAAAAAACCAACCCGCAGTACAGACACCTTCCCCGAAGCCCATGACAATGAAATGTGTTTTATGCCCCAGATCAACATGCCAGAGAAGGAGGCTTCGGAGACAGATGCCCACAGGGATCATTAGCCCCTTATCTCTCAACCCTTTGCCACCAGCATCCAGATCTCTGAGCCTGGGCAGCCCAGGGGGGAGAAACGCTGAAAAGTGTGTATATTGTAAGTGTTGGTTAAACAACCCCACCGTATTCTTATTTGCTGGAGGTTTTAGGGAGCAGATGTAGGACTGGCAGGGCTTGGAGCTGGCGATGTTGTTCTAGTTCACTCAGAGCCAACACGGAAGGGAAAAAAGCCACACACACAAACAAAAAAAAATAAAAGAAGCTGCATTTGGTGTGTGCGCGCCTGGGTGTGCGCACTCTCCTCTGCGCCAGCCCCTTGTTCGAGGCTCCTTGGAGTCGAGCTGACCCATGCAAAACCAGGCTTGGGGCCCGGCCAAGAGAGATAGAACTTCTCCCAGAGTCTGCATGAGGGTGCCTCTCCATTCACCGGCTCACTGCAAGTCTCCCCGCCGGCAGGCGCGAGGGGGCTGGGGCAGCGACTCGCCCATCGCAGGCTTGGTGCTCTCGGTTGCTAGAGAAAGGGCAAACAAATGGAGAACCAACTATAAAGGCAGCCAGCAGCAGTGAGGCAGCGCTGCAGCTGCCAGGCAATAACTTAGATAGTTACAGCTGCCATCACCTAGTTCATGCAAGCTTTTTAATATCTTTTGGCAGCTCTCGGTGTCACAGCACAAAGGGAGAGTTGGCACTTCGCAGCACACTTTGTTTGACATAACTGTAGGCAGGACCCAGCTGATACCTTCAGTAATGTGGATGGGTTTGCTCTTAAGGTGCGTTTAAGCACATCCAACGGGAGGGGTTTTCCCCCCAACTCTCTCTCCCTTCCTGCCACCCCCTGTTCACGTTCAGGCCATGCAACACCCCTAAATCACACATTGGAAACCAGACCAGATTAATGGGAGGACTCCGGGGGTGCACAGCATAAGGTTGGCCCCATAAGCACCAAGGTAAGGAGGACAGGAAAGCAATGCAGGGAAGATGGGGACACAGGAAGGAAGGGGAAAGGAGCAAAGGAAAAGAGTGAGCTTCAGAACTCTTCCCGAGCCACATCAAGAGACTCAGAGCCTCTTTCCCCCTCTACCCCTAGAGGATTTTACATAAAGCAGAATGCCACCATCTTGCTTCCGGCTCTTCGCTCTTCACAGTTATTCATTGCTTGGCTGAACACCTCCTCCCCAGTTGCACAGGCACCCAGCTTGCTCCAGGTATCTTCCTGCCCTGTTGTGACTCTTTCGAGGGCCAATAGCTAAGAAAGCAGTTTGCAGAAGCACCTCCCCAGCTCAGGGAGTTGTCATGACAATTTTCGTTGATCCCTCCACCCAGCCAGGCATCCTTGTTTGGCGGATCCAGGAGCCTTGCTGGGGCTGGAAATGGTCTTCTCTAAGGCCCTATGGCACAGATGGGCCTGAAGAGAGCATGCAGGCAGAGGAGGAGCAGAAGATGAGTGTGGGACTCGAGGCAGGGAAGGGGCGGGACAGACACTGCCCACTCTGAGCTCTTTAGGCACAGAGGGGAATCATCACTTCCCTGGTGCCAGTACCCAGTCATTCTGTCCCACCGTACATTTCCTTTGTGCATCCTTCTAGGCAGTGGTTCTGGCTGCCTGCAGGATCCTCTTGGAGAAGGTTACCAGGAAAAAGCAGAAAGAAGGAGCCCTGGGGATTATCAAAGATGATCATGGCTCCTGTGTTAGCTTCCATCACTATAACAAATCCCTGGGATAATCACCTTATGAAGAGAAAAGGTTTGTTTAGGCTCATAGCCCTGGAGGATCCAGCCCATGATCAATTGGCCCACTGCTTTGGTCCTGACACAGGGCAGCACATCATGGTAGGAATGCATGTTAGACAAAAGCCTACAGGGAGAAAAAGAGAGACCGAGGAAGGGGCAGGTCCCTGGACTCTGATTTGAGGCATGCACTCAATGACTTCAAGACCTCCTGCTAAGCCCCACCTGTTAAGGCTTCTACCACCTTCCAACTGTGCCTCTCTGGAGATCAAGCCTCCAACACAGAGAACTCTGGAGGCCAGTAAAGACCCACACTCTAACAGCTCCTGATTGTTCTGGTTGTTATCTGCTAGGGCTGCCATAACAAAGCACCACGAGCAGAAGCTTCAACGACACCCATCATTGTCTCTTAGTTCTGGAGGCTGGAAGTCAGAGATTTGGTGTCAGCACATTGGATTCTTCCTAAGAGCTCCGAGAGAAGCTCTTGTCCCAGGCCTTTCTCTTGGCCTCTGGTGGTTTCCTGGTGATCTCTGGCCTACCTTGGCTCGTAGATACACCACTCCAATCTCCACCCCCATCTTCACATGGAATTCTCCCTGTGTCTATTTCCAAATTTCTTCTTTTTCATAAAGACCCTCCAATGTGATCTCATCTTAACTGACTACATCTGCCAAGACCATGTTTCCAAACAAGGTGACCCTCTGAAGCACTAGGGGTTAGGACTCCAACATAGGAATTTGGGGGAGCACAACTCAACCTATACGGTCGGGTAGCTACTATGCACCAGACACCATGTTGTACACTTACTGGTATTGTTTCCAAACCTCTCCCAGTCCTGCAACATGAGTAGTATCATCCTCATTTTACAGAGAAGGAAAATAAGGCTCAGAAAGGTCCAAGGTCCTGCCTGAAGTTAGATGACACTAGTGCCACCTGGTCATAATACCTTTGCTGACAACATAGGGGCTGGCCCCTGCTACATTCTTCCCCTAGCACCCCAGATGGGATCTGTCTCCCCTCAGCCTTCTCTTTATGAGCACCTTAGGCCTAGGATCACTGGATTCCACCAGATTCCAACATAAGTTGCTCTCTGAGTTGTTTTCTCCAGCGTGAACATGGCAGGTGGTCTGCGGGTGTGGAGCCTTGGGTGGCTGTGGGAGGCAGGGTGTGTTGGGTTGGAGCCTGGCTCTTCTGCACATGCTGCCCTTGCTTGGCAAGAGTCTTCACTTCTCCCGAGCCCTAAAGGAAACAAAAATATTGTATGCTTACTCCTATGCATTCATTTAGTATCCAATATCCAATTATTATTTTTAAAATTTTTTTTAGTTGTTGATAGACCTTTATTTTTTAAATTTATACACAGTGCTGAGATTCGAACCCAGTGCCTCACACATGCCAGGTAAGGGCACTACTATTGAGCCCCAGCCCCAGCCTCATCCACTTATTATTGATTAAATGATAAAATAATGGTGAGGCAGTACTTGTTATATATTGGGGATCGAAAAACATCAGCTTCCTCTTTCCTTTCTCAACATGTCTCCCATCTTTCCCTCCCCACTAGCAATGCTATCTCCTTAGGGAATACAAGGTCACCCTCCATCAAGATGAGCAAACACCCATGCAGTTCAGCAAGCAACAGCTGTGTATTTGCCGTCACCCAAATAGATAAATAAGTGGCCTTTGCTGATCACTTAGCTCAGGCCAGGCACTATTCTAACCATATTACACTAAGGAGGACTCATTAATATTCCCACTTTACAGATGAGGAACCCAAGAACAAAAAGGTTATACATGTTGTAAATCTTTGAAAGTCAATTGCTCTATCACTCTGCTCTTATTTTACAAAATACGGTTTTACTTACTCAGAGGGAGATCTGAATTAGGAGAAAGTCACCGTGTGGTTGTCTAGTAGAAATTGTACTTTTATCCCCATGAAACTGCACCCCTCAGTCCACCCCAGATGGCAATGCCCCAGTAACCAAGCAAAGCAGGCCAGACAGGACCTCAGAGCTGACCTACCAGGAGCAGGGAATATAGTTCTTTCAAGGGGCATAAGCCTTGCTCCTACTATAATATTTGCATTGCTCTTTACTTCCCGAACACTTTTTCCCTGATAGTGTAAAGTATACATCAGTGTCTCCAAATGCTGAGTTTAAATACTAAAGTCCATATGAATGGGCTTTCCCTATATATTTAAGATGTGTCAAGAGGCCCCAGGCTTCATGGTACAGCCTCACTTCTAGATAAGTTTTTTATTCAATGCCCAGATTCCCTTCCCAAACTAAGTAAGAGGGGTTTCATTTCCTATTTCCTACTTCCAATCAAAAATGCAGCTTCTCCTAGCCCTGTTGGTGCTGAATCATTCCAGCAGTTTCCAAAACAAAATTAGATACAGCCCCAGCTTGAGAAATGTTCCACCTCCTGGACTCACGGCATTTGGGATTATTATTCACTTATTATCATTCAAAACAAATAAGAATGATAAAACATCAGTTGGAGTCACTCCAGGATACAAGAAACTGGAATATCTAATAAAAACCATAGTATTCCACAAATAGAAACTATTAGAAAATGCAGAAAAACAATGGCAGAGGACATTCTGCACCTTCCCCCCAAAAAAACAGATCACCTGAAATAACAGAGCAGTTCTCCATGTCCAATCCACTGGACACAAAGAGTACTGTTCAGAGCACCCTTAATTCAAGCCTCAGAGAAAGAAAACCTGTGAGAATCATCCAGCACTGAGTAGGACATCACTTTTAGTTTCCTTTCCTCTTTCATCACATTTGGTGAACTTCCTTCAACCTGAACTCTCTGTCGCTAAGGAGAAAAGGTTGTCACATCCAGGCATTCTTTGCCCTCCACTAGAAAACATCCAGCGACCCCCCACATCCAGGAAGTCTCATGATTTCACAAAGGGCCTTGACACCCATATTTCAGCCTGAGCAAATGTTTAACTCGAACTTGGGAAACATCACGGGATGCTGAAATCCACTCACATTCCAAGACTGACCTTCCCATGGGAGAATGTGGCCGGTCGGTTCGTGCTTGGTTGACTCCTGTTTGATCTGCAGAGAAAGATGGCCATGGATTTCACAGACCCGGGAACCCATGTTCACTCAGCTCCCCCGCACACGAGCCCTTCCCTTGCCTCCTCTGACTGATGGTCTCCATTTCTGGAATCTCCTGCATTGGCTCCTCCACCGTCTGAAGACAGCCTCATTCCTGAGATGCCTGACTCTGGGGATGTTGACCTCTTCCTCTACCAGATGGCAGAGTTCACCCCCCAGTGCTTCCAGACCTATGTCCAGAAAGAAAATAGGCAGGGACAAGCAGACCTGAGGTCCAGGGGACCACTGTCTTGTCTTCCCATCTCCCTCCACACCCCTCAACCATCAACTCCCACTGCCACTTATTATTATTATTATTATTATTATTATTATTATCATTATCATTATTATTATTATTATTATTAGTTGTACATGGAAACAATGCCTTTATTTTATTGATTTGTTTTTATGTGGTCCTGAGAATCGAACCCAGTGCCTCACACATGCTAGGCAAGCGCTCTACCACTGAGCCACTCCCCAGCCCCCCACTGCCATTTTTCAAATGGGAAATGGCAGAAGGGCAAAGTGAAGAAGAGGAGGAAGTGAGATTCAGAACAGTTGGTACCAGCTTTGTAACAGGGTGGAGGACTGCAGAGTCAGATCCTTTTTTTTTTATTTACAATAATGTATTGAATCTTTGCATGCAATCAGAAAAAAAAAAAGTCTTTCATCATAGTATTCCTATTACCAAAAATTTTTCTAAACATGGGAACAGCCAGACTGGGGTCATAGCTCAGTGGTAGAGAGCTCGCCTAGCAAGTGTGACCCTGGGTTCGATCCTCAGCACCACATAAAAATAAATAAATAAAATAAAAGGTATTAAAAATGGGAACCACCTATATATCTAATGATGGGGAATTTGTTAAGTTAATCCAAATAATTGAATAGAATGCAATAATTCAAGATGCTATTTACAAGGATCTTAAGGACTAGGGAACTGCCGATGACACAATGTTTGGTTTAAAACAGGATGTGCTTACATACAGCTTAATCTCAGCTATATAAATATGGAAAAAATATACAGTACCAGATATTCTTTTGTCTGCCAGTATCCCCTTCCCCCTTTTCCATTTCCAGTTTTTCCAGGAACTTTTGCACATCCCCCCCGCCATCTCTCTCTTGCTCTCTCTCACACACACACACATACACACACTTACAGACCAAGACCTGCAACTCCTTCAAGAGGAGTCGATGTGCACAATATGGCTGCGGCCACAGCGGATGGGTCCAGGGTGGACATCTGACCTAGGCCAGGACAATTCTCTTCTTCTCCAGTAATTCTGAAATTGGGACTGAGGGAATCTTTCTTTCCAGCAGCAGACACAGTAGAAGAAGAGTGCCTAGAGGCTGCAGAGGTGAGCCCGTGTGACCTGCCCGGTGGGCCAGAGACCCTGGCAGCAGATCAGATTGAGGACAGAGGAGAGGAGGCAAATGCAGGCAAGAAGAAGTAGGAGGCCAAGAAGGAATATCCTGACCGCACCCCAGTTCCCTGTCTTGCTGAGTCTGAGACCTGGCCACAATTCTGCTCTTGGGGTCCACGAGACAGACAACCCCAGGCCCTTATAATAAAGTCTCCATCTTTTCTAGCCCTTCAAATTGTATTTACTAGTAACCAAAAGAACACTAACTATGTGCTCCCTCAAACACCCCATGACCTCTACACTCTCTTATTATAGTAAAATATTGGGAGGGGGGGCAGGGTGTGTGATTCTAAGTGACTTCTGTTTCCTTTTTTATTTTCCCAAGTTTCCCATGATGAACATTTTTATTATTTGGGTTTCAGTGTCTATCTCCAAATCTACCACCTTAATTCACTGACACACAATATACATACTTTGCCCATAATTAAAAGAAAACCTTTAGTTATCAGAAAATATACATTTACTGAATTTGTGTGTGTGTTGTGTGGAGTGTGTGTATGTGTGTGTGTGTGTGTGTGTGCAGCAGTAGTAGTAGTAGTAGTAGTAGTAGTAAATCTTCATATCAGACAGAAACCAAAATTCCTGGAGACAGTCTTGGTGAATGTTTCCATGCTCCCTCCACGTCATGGTGTTTCTGGTGGGCTCAGAACCTCAAGGCCTCTGAAGTGCTGCCATGGGCCCTGCCCTTGCTGGCCACAGCCCAGTGCCAGCCTGGTCTTCAGACACACCTCCCATTCCAGTCACTCTAAAGTCTCTACTGACTCATTATCCCGAAGCCAGCCATTTGCATGTCTTACCAGAAAGGAAGAGCAGGAAAATCTCCCCCATCTTTTTACATGGTGTGACCATTTCTTTTCTTCCTTTGCTCCTCAAAACTACTGCCATTTTGACCTCTCCTGGGTCCTGTCTTTTCTCCCAGTGAAGCTGTCAAAAGCTCTATTCTTTGGAAGCCCAGAGCAAACCCTCTTTTCTCTCTGAGAATCAGAATACTTGGTTGGCACACCCCCTAGTGGTGGCCTAATGAATCCCCCTTAATTACTACAGGGTACAACCCCCAGGGTTTCTCAAAGTGTGTTCCACTGGACCCTAGTTCTACAGAAAAAAAAAAAAAAAATAGCAGAAGAGAAAAGTAAGAAAAGAAAGTCAAATTTAGAAACATTGGGACAAATAAAAGTAATTGATGTGCTTTCTTAGTGGTCTCCTCAAAGTCTTGAATATGCTAATTAGCCTTAGGAACCCCATTGGATTCTTTTGGTTATAAGTAAATATAATTCAATGGGCTAGATAAGATGGAGACTTTATTATAAGGGCCTGAGGTTGTCTGTGTCGTGCATGGTATTCCAGATTTATTCTATCAAACTTTTAGGGAATAATTGCATGGCTCTTTATTGAGCATGTACTATCAATCATAATATGCCCACTTACAGATGGTAAAACTGACACTCACCAGGGTCAAATATCTTGCTTCCATTAGGTTGACATGACACTGAAGTCTGAGTTCTTGGCCATGAGGATATCCTGGTTTTACATCTATTCCAAGAAACTGTTGTGCAAATTCCACTTCTACATGTTGTTCTTCTTGGTCCCTATATTACCAAGGACAGTGGAGGACCACAAAGGGGAGAGAGGGCTCCCTCACTGCCTTTGGAAGCTTCTGGTTTCCGCGGTGAGAAAGGAAGAGTCAATGTCTCCGTGCCACAAATTCCCCTTGCAATCATCAGCAAAAGGGGATGTGATAGGACATCATGTGGGGAGCCCAAGAGATGCACACTTTCGGATGATATTATGAAAAATACAGTAGGCTACTTTATAATTTATTTTTTGCAAAGAGAAGCTTGATTGTTTTTGAGCCTTATTACCTGTTGACCTGGTTTTATTACCAATAGGATATTTTGCAGGCATATGTTTTTTCATCTGTTAAAAAAAATGAAAAGGATAATACCTCACATTTTTTTAATGTCAAATTTAAGTACATAAATCATTTAAAAGCTTAACTAGCAGGGTGGACTTTTGAGGAGATAAGTTTTAAATAACAGATGCCAAAGATCATTTGACTGACATAACTGAAACTTTAGACTTCAGGCACAGCTGGATCCAGAGGACAAAATGAGACTATCATTAAATCTAAATGCAAGGTACTTACATTTATAGAAAAAGGAAATAGAGGGCTGGGGTTGTGGCTCAGTGGAGGCTGGGGTTGTGGCTCAGTGGTAGAACACTTGCCTAGCACAGGTGAGGCATTGGGTTGGATCCTCAGCACCACATAAAATAAATAAAAAAGAAAGGTCCATCAACAACTAAAAAATATTTTTTTAAAAAAGAAAAAGGAAATAGAATATAATGCTATAAAATTTTTTAGTCCCTTATCCTGGCTGACATTGATACTGCAAATAATTACATGAATGTTAAGAGTTTGGGGATGGACCCTTCTCCTTCAACTTTGCCTTTCAGCTACCCTTATTAAACATCTCTGTAGAGATTTGATTTTTCTATCTGTAAAAATGGGCACCCGACTCCTGGTTTTCCACTTCAGTGGAAGCTAGAAGTTGTAAAGCTATCAAATGCTTTTTCCTCAGAGGACTAAATTTTGGGATATATATGCATATACATATATATATGCATATATATACATATATATGCATATACATATATATATATTCCTATTAATGTTTGCAGAAATAGCACTTTATACAAGCAAAGGGTTTCCTGTGTATCTATTTGTTTTACAAATTTATCATTTAAAACTCCATAATTAGCCTGCCAAAACCTATACCTTCAACATTACAACCACAATTTAAAGTCAATTAAGCCACAGGGGGAGGGAAAAGAAAATATAATTTTTCAAAAATATATTTTTTAAAGTTTACACTGTGTGTGCATGTGTGTATTTGCAAGACATATATAAATGGCAAGACATATATAAATGGCAAACTTTAAAAAAAAAGAAAAAAAAAAGACAGATAGATAGTCCCAGATTTTAATACCACCCCCAAGGTAGAACAGGTGGTGAAAATATAATAAAACATGTTGCGAGGAACTTGTCATGAATTTTAAAAACAAAAACGCCTACAGACCAAATAAACTGCTCTGACACTCGGCTAAATCTGAAGTTCCCAAACTATTTTAAATGACAAAGCAGAAGTTCCCAAGAGAGAGAGTCCAACAGAAATGGTTTGAGGGCAATTGCTGCCGAACTCACACAGAATAGAGCTTGGATAGACAGGCAGAGGCGGAGCCTGCTCCCCCTTGCCACCTGGGCCACTTGATGTTCGCAGACCCTCAGGACCAGACCATGTGTGCAGGGCAAGGAATCTGTCGACAAGCTTCTGGGAGCCTCCTGCACCCATCTCCCACCTGCCTGGTGGCTTGTCCATGGACCCAAAGGCAACTGTTTGGGGCATTTGACCAGCAACGAGCCTTATGCTTGCCAGTAACCACGTCCAGATGTCCTGCTGGAAGGCAGGCAGGAGCCCGGGCCCTGGTGGAGGGGGACACGCTCCCTCAGCAGCGCCCCCTACAGGCCCTCGCCGTTCGTTCATCACAACCTCACCTGCCCTTCGATCTTGGTCGCATTTGAAAGCAGCACAGAGAGGAGAGCACAGCTCTATTTCACAATAAGAGGAAAAGTGATTTACCCAAGATCACAGAGCTGAGATGACAGCCCTAAATGTCTGGCTCCTTGTCTAGCCCTGTGTCTACTAGAATAAGCTCATTAAGATCATCTGGGGATGAAGGGTGGGGAGGGGTCCCATTCTGGTCCCCCATTCCAGGCTCCCAAGTTCAAATGCCTAAAGAGGTCAGAAGAGGGGTGGAGGAGGTGAGCCTGCCGTACAGCGCACTGGAAAGCCCGTGTCAGGACAGGCAGCTGCCTCCGGGCATCATCAGCGCATTGCTATTACACAAAACAGCCAAGTGAAGGCAGAGAGCCGAATCTTTATGTGGAATGTCCTGGATATTTAAATATCGATTTTGTTGCCAACCACTAGGATAACTACTGACAAAAAAAAAAAAAAGACTTCCATAAATAACAAGACCATGTAGAGGCATTAGACCCCTTGTGCACGGATGATATGGTGGTTCCTCAAAATATTAACAAAGAATAACCAAGATTCAGCACTTTTACTTCTGGGAACATACCCAAAAGAAAAGCAGGGATTTAAGCAGATGTTTGCAAGCCCATGTTCATAGCAGCATTAATCACAATGGCCAAAAGATGGAAGTGACACCTGTCCATCAGAGGATGATTGGATGAACAAATGTGGTATGAAGTAACAATAAATGTTGGCGAGGATGTGGGGGAAAGGTACACTCATACATTGCTGGTGGGACTGCAAATTGGTGCAACCACTATGGAAAGCAGTGTGGAGATTCTTCAGAAAACTTAGAAGGGAACCACCATTTGACCCAGCTATCCCACTCCTCACCATATACCCAAAGGACTTAAAATCAGTATACTACAGTGATGCAGCCACATCAATGTTTATAGCAGCCCAGTTCACAATAGCTAAGCTATGGAACCAACCTGGTGTCCTTCAACAGATGAATGGAATTACTCAGCCATAAAGAAGAATGAAGTGAGAGCATTTGCTGATAAATGGATGGAACTGGAGACTATCATGCTAAGTGAAATAAGCCAATCCCCCCAAAACCAAAAGCCAAATGTTCTCTCTGATATGTGGATGCTAACACACAATAAGAAGTGGAGGAGAATAGAACTTCATTGGATTAGACAAAGGGGAACAAAGGGAAGGGAGGGAGGATGGGAATAGGAAAGTCAGTAGGATGAATCAGACATAATTTTCCTATGTTCAGATATGAGTACACAACCAGTGTAACTCCACATTATGTACAACCACAAGAATGGGGAGTTATACTCCATGTATGTATGACACGTCAAAATACACTCTACTGTCATGTATATCTATAAAGGACAAGTTAAAAATTTGAGAAAAAAATATGTGATCTGTACACACAATGGAATATTATTCAGCCTGAAAAAGGAAGAAAATTCTGACACTTCTAGAACATGGATGAACCTGGAGGGCATGAGGCAAAGTGAAATAAGACAGCCACCAAAAAAAGACAAATACTACATGATCCTACTTTTGTGCAGTACCTACAGTAGTTGAGTCCATAGAGACAGAAAGTAAGATGGTGGTCACCGGGGGCTAAGGGTAGAGGGGGTCTGGGGGTTGTCCTTTCATGGGTGTAATTTCAGTTTTTCGAGAAGAAAAACTTGTGGGGTTTGGCAACATGATGATGTAAACATATTTAATGTTATTGAACTATATACTTCTAAGAGGTCAAAGTGATACATTTCTTATTTTGTTGGTTTGTTTTACCATGATTAAAATTTTAAAACAACATTAATACTATGACTCTAACAGATTTATTTGCAGACTGCTTCAGGGCACATGCTAGAAATTTCTCTCCCATTCAGATACATGATACCTGTGTACCACCACCAAAGACCAAGATGTATCTACTAAAAGGGGGCCAAAGTGAAACTGGGCACAAAGGCACATGCCTTTAATCCCAGCTGCTTGGGAGGCTGAGGCAGGAGGACTGCAAGTTTGAGGCCAACATGGGCAACTCAGATAGACTCTGCCTTAAAATAAAATAAAGGTGAACTGGAGCTGTCGCTCAGTGGCAGAACACTTGCCTAGCACAAGTGAGACACTGGGTTCGAGCCTTAGCATCGCATAAAATAAACAAATAAAACAAAAGCAGTCTGTTAAAAGAAAAAAAAAGAAGCAAATAAGGAAAAAAAAGAATTTTTTAAGAGAGAGAGAAAAAGAGAGAGAGAATTTTTTAATATTTAGTTTTTAGTTTTCGGTGGACACAACATCTTTTTTTTATTTTTATGTGGTGCTGAGGATCAAACCCAGCACCCCGCGCGTGCCAGGCAAGCGTGCTACCACTTGAGCCACATCCCCAGCCCAGGGAAAAAGAATTTTAAAAAACAAAATAAAAGGTGGCTGAGGATGTCATTTAGAGGTAGAACACTTATTTAGCACGTGCAAGGCCCTGGGTTCAATCCCACCTGAAAAAAAAGGTGAGGGAAGGACCAATCTAGAAGTACAAAGGAATTCAGCAAACCTGAGTTCAAATCCCACCTCTAATTCTTGCTAGCGGGATGACTTTGAACAAGTCATGTAATAGGTCATTTAATCTCTCTGACCATTGGTTTTTTTGTCTATTAAATGGTACCAAAAATGGCTCCCTCCTTTCCTCAGCCCTCCCAGACCTCCAGCTAGTGAGGCTGTGTTGGTTTCCAATACCTTTGTAAACCCCTATAGCTCTTCTATTCAAAATATTCTCTTTCTCTTCCCATAGTGCACTGCAATCCTTTGTTGTCCCCATAAAATACAGGGGTCCTTGTAGATTAGGCTTGGCCATTTTTGTACTCCCCAGAAAAAGAGGCCAAGCATACAATCAATGCTCCATAAATATTATCAAATCAAGCAACTGACCAACTGTTCACCGAGCACTTATTATGTGCCAGACACTACAAAGTACTGAGGAGACCAACAGAAGATCCATGTTCTTAAAGAAGGTGCATCGTGTTGGAGGAAAGGAGACACAGGTAAGGTCCAAAGTGTCTTTCTACAAGTCAGACTCTGGGTCCCAACCACCTCAAGAAGGGGGTATCATGAAGAAGAACTAGCTCCCCTTCTTTTACACAGCTTCATTATGATTTTCTTGGACCTTACCATGGTTTGAAAGTCCCCTCATCCCCAAAGTCATATGTTGGCGGTATTTGGGGTGAGTGATGGTGTTTGAGAGGTGATTGGAATTAGACAAGGTCATCAGGTGAGACCACCATGATGGAACTGGACATATGTTTGGTCTGTCTCACCATGTGATGCTCTCCGCCATGTTATGATGGAGCAAGAAGGCCCTCACCGGGTGCTGAACAGATATCAGCACCATGCTCTTTGACTTCCCAGCCTCCAGAATCATGAGCCAGATGAAACTTTACTCTTTATAAATTTCTTAGTCCCAGGTGTTTTATCATAGCAGCAGAAAAAGACTAAGCACTAGAGATAAGAAATTCATCTGCTCACAAATTTGCTTAGAAATAAGACTGTTTCCCACATAAGGATATTTTCCATACTTATCAGGCACCATGATAAGTAAGAACAGAATCAGAACAGTTCCCCTAGAAAGCTTTGGACACTGGTCTCAGGACAGCGGGGTGGGGGTGGGAATCCTTGGGGCAAGGCAGGCCACATCACTAGTGCGTTTCCTTCTTAAGAAGCCAAGAGGGCTGAGACATGGATATCACTTAGCCTAACCCTGTCCATCCCCAATTAAATGGACAGTCCCCTGGGTCAACTGCATCATGGGTATGTGCTCATTCTCTAATCTGACTTGTCCTTGGAGGTTCCCCTCCCTGTCCCGCTGACCTTACCAGCTGCCTAGGGGAGCACAATTGAGAAAAGATTTGGCAATGATCCAGTTAATTTGATCAATGGAGACAGCCAAACAAATAATCTAGGCCAAAAATATTCAGTTCTGTTGGGAGTCGCCCGGGCTCCAAAGACTAACTTCCCCATCCCCCAAGAAGAGCTGTCCAATGGTGAGCCCTGCTGGCTCACCTGATCCTTACCCACCAATCAGACTAGCCCTGCTGGCTCACCTGATCCTTACCCACCAATCAGACTAGCCCTGCTGCTCACCCAATCCTTACCCACCAATAAAAAAGCACCCCATGCCAACTATCAAACCACCCCCGGCTCTATAAATATGCAGAGCTGTTCCTCAATAAAAGGGCATTTGCTCCGAGCCTTGTTGGTTCTTTCAAGTTCAGGTGTCTACAGGGATCAAATTCCACTTCACTGACACCACGCATGCAGGTTCATCCCTAAGGTAGGGGTTTCACTGAGAAGCACACTCCAGTGTCCTAGTATCGCAGGCTGTGCCATTGACCTTCAGCTTGGCTCAATTTCACACCCTTCCATTCCCTCTCTGTGTCCTTCTCAAACCCCCCCCCCCCGATATCTCTGTCCCACCCCAAGGAATTGGTCCCCTGGAATTGGGGTGGGTCTTTGGCAGCTATTAGGGACTGTAGCATTCCCATGTTCATGCCCTACTCTGACTATTTGAAATCTATTACGATTTTCAACATTTGAAATACATTCAAATAGTTGAAGGGACACAATATAATGGTAGAATGTCAGGAGCCCAAAAAGTTTTGATCTTGAAGCTGTGGGGAGGTGGTAGAACCTCTAGGAGGCAGGGCCTCCTGGAAGGAAGTTAAGTCATTAAGGACATAGACTTGAAGGGGGTACTGGGTTCCCAACCCCTTTCCCCTCTCCCACTCCCATTTTATTTCTCTCTCAGCTTTCCAGCTGCCATGGGTGGACAGCCTTCCTCCACCATCCTCTCCCACCATGACACACTGAGCCACCCCAGGCCCAAAGCAATAGGACCATAATCTGACCATGGGACCATGGACTGAAACCTGATAAACCTGAAACCATGAGCCAGAACAAAAACCCACTCCCTTATTCAGTTGATTATTTCAGGTATTTTGTGATAGTAACGTAAAGCTAACTAATACAGTATGGAGAAATAGGTCTTATTCATAGCTTATAACCGGAACTATACTATCTTGGAGGTTGCCCTCTCCTTAAGTTCCTAAATGCACTGTTATCGGGTCTTATCAGGCCATCCCTCTGCCCAGAGGATGATGAACCAACTCCTCTGCATGACGGAAGAAAAGTTTACAATCCAATCCCAGACCACATGGATCAATTATGATAGAGTTTCACTAAACAAACAGAAAATATAAAATCTCAGAAGCTTAAAAACAAGGGCTTAGTCTCTAAAAAATAAATAAATAAATAAAATTTAAAAAAATTAGCAGCAGTCTACAACTCTGGAAGACAACACCCTTAATCCTTTACCAGGAGAGGCACAAGGCTATTTTCTGTGAAGGTGTTTGTTTTGGAGCCGCTGGAACTCCTCTATTTCAGCTTATAGCAGAGAAGCAGACAAAACTTCAAATTCTAGGAAGTTCCATATACTAGGCAGAGAGCAGCCCCTAAGCAAAGCAGTGTTTCTCCCTTATCTGTTCCCAGCCTGGCTGGTTCTCTTTGGTAGGACTTCATCAGAAGTAGCAAGAAAGAGACAGCAAGCCACTGACTGTCCTGAGCTTTTCCTGCCATTCGTCCCAAAGCCACAGCTTCAGTCCACTTGTGCTTTGCTTCCAAGTTACAACAGGCAACCATTCAAGTACTCTAAGAATGTTCCAACTGTCGCCAGTTTTCAATTTGAAAAACCTGAGTTCTAAATATCTGCCTTCCCACCTCCTCCATTATATGTCAATATCACATTTTAAATTATGGTCTGTGCAGCAATTCCTTCCAAGTATCAAATGCTCCTTCACTTAGGATGAGGCTCAGTTGCTAACACATCTAGGAATTAGTCTCTCGTGTAACCGAAATCCACTGTTGAGAAGAACTGGAAATTCTACAAAGACATCACGAGATCTAGCGTCTACCTTTCTACTCCAGCACCTCTCCAGCAGAAAACTCCCAGGATAAGGTGCTCTTCATGGCACAGGAGGATCACTGGAAATCAATCACATGGCCAAGTCTAACTGCCAGGAATTCCAGGATGAGATTTCTTTTACCTGAGCACATTGCTGCTGTGAATATAATCAGGATTCTGATGCTAGGGTCAAAGGGAAGGAAGATGTTGAAGGAGCAGCCTAAGCCACAATTTGTATTTGTTTGCATTTAAGGCTCCCCAACTAGGGCTCAATGCATGTCATTTAAATTTGTAACCCCTGGGTGGCTAGAGCAATGGCTCTCATAAGAGATCAACCAATAATATTTAGTACACTTGAATAATCACTAACATCTATCCTTTGTCTGGAGAGATTTTCCATAAGGATCTCAACTTAGAATGTCCCATAATCCTTCCTACTACACCTGCTCCTTGACTTGCAATAAGGTTATGTCCTAAAAAACACATTCTAAATTGAAAATATTGAGCCAGGCACAGCGGCACATGCCTGTAATCCCAGCAGCTGAGGCAGGAGGATCGCAAGTTCAAACCAGCCTCAGCAACTTAGCAAAGTTATAAGCAACTCAGCGAGATTCTGTTTCTAAATAAAATATTTTTTTAAAAGGGCTGGGGATATAGATCAGTTGTTAAATATCCCTGGGTTCAATCCCTAGAATCAAAAGGAAGAAAGGAAGGAAGGAGAAGGAAAGAAGGAGATATTGGATGTCAAACCCTCATAAACCAAGGCCCATCTGTATTTTCGAAGATGTCTCTTCTTCTACTCTCTTTAAACCAGTTTAGGTTTCATTCAGAATCTCACAGGGTCATTTAGAACCATACTAGCCAAATGTGGCCTAAGAAGAACAGCTTTTCTGCAAACTGCAAAGAAACTATGTCAATAAGCATTGTGCTTAGTTTGGCTGACATTTTGTCCGTAGCTAGACTTTCTCAAAGAAGAAGCAAGGCTGCTCTCATTTGCATTCTGGAATATGCCCTGGTCTTTCCATGGACCAGTTCAAGTCAAGTGGCACTGGTGTGCTGGCCATTTTCAATGACAGCAGGACTCACGGGAGGCTGTGGGAAGCTAGGTGGTTGATTTCACACCGCAGTCAGCATTCTCATTAAAACAAAAAGACTGCAAAAGATATGTAATCACAATTCAAAAAGACCTTGACGACCTTGTTTAAAAGGGAACCAAATCCAGCCACTGCATCTTTATTGGAAATCCAGGTAATCCCTACTCTGCACTGGTCAGAATGGGGTAGCTGTGACTTAGCAGTAGGTAAGAAGAAGACTTAAAGGTCTTAGTCAATATCAGCTCCTTAAATCCCAGCTGTGATGTGATCACCCAAAGTGCTCATGTGAACTTCGGCTGCATTAGCAAAAGCACTAAATTTAGAACAAAGGAGGTGAGGCTCCAACTTTACTCTGTACTAGGCAAAACATGCATAGAATGTTGTGTTCAATTATGGGAATATTATTTAGGAGGGATGTTGAAGAACTGGAACGTGTGCCCACGAGAGCAACCTGAATGGTGAAAAGATTCAAAACCATGTCATATAGAAATAGTTCGGGGAATTGCTAACATTTATCCTGGTGAGAAAGTTTGGAGACCACGACCTCTATCTTCAGATATTCAGAGAACTATTTTGTGATGAAGAGCTTAATCTTGTTCTGGAAAATCTAAGGCATGGAGCCAAAACCAATAGATGGAAGATACAGAAAGGTAGATTTGGGCTTAAGATCAGTAAGAAACTCCAACAACCAGAACTGCCCTCAGGGGCATGCTACCGGGAGGACCATGAACTCAGCCACTGGAGAGGCTGGACAGATTCCCAGAAGGGTAAGGTAGGGTGAGTTCAAGCTGGAATGTAACTAAAGGGTTCAAGCCATACCTTCCCTGATCCCGTAGCTTGGAGGTTTGCAGCCCACAGAGCCCTTTCCTAATTGTCTCCCTTGAGTCTCAAGGCTACTGGGGGTAAGCAGAGTGGATTACAAATGAGAAAACGTCACTGGGTTAAGTGGAGATCTATCCTAGGTCACCTGATCCCAAGTCCACCTCTCTGTGGGGGATCGCCAGGAGAAGCCTCACTCCTTTTTCTTTTTTTGTTCTTTTTAGTTATACATGATGTTAGAGTGTATTTTGACATATTATAAATACACGAACATTCTTGTGATGGTTCATGATGTGGAGTTACACCAGTCGTGTATTCACATATGAACGTGGCAGAGTTACATCTGATTCATTCTACTGTCTTTTCTATTCCCATCCCCCTCCCTCCCCTTCATTCCCTTTGTCTAATCCAATGAACGTCTATTCTCCTCTCCCTCACTTTATTGTGTGTGAGCATCACCATGTCAGAAAGAACATTCAGGCTTTGGTTTGGGGGGATTGGCTTATTTCACTTAGCACGATAGTCTCCAGTTCCATCCATTTACCAGCAAATGCCATCATTTCATTCTTCTTTATGGAGAAGCCTCCCTTCTTAATGAGATATTGATAAGCCAGCAGAGACCCCCCCCATGGAAGACAGCTGAGTAGAAGCACATGGTTTTTCTGTCTTCCCAGTTATTTCTCCCACTCTAAAAGGCGCACCTGTGGCTTCATTCCCTAAGTTAAGAACCTAGGCTTTTGACAGATATCAACAAACTGCAATCAATGGACCCAATCTGGCCTGCCACTTGTTTGCATAAATAAAGTTTTATTGGAACACAGCCTCACCCATTCATTACGTATTGTCTATGTCTGTTTTCCTGCTATAAAGGCAGAATCTAATAGCTATAACAGAGGGCATATGTCTGGCCAAACCTAAAATATTTACTTTCTGGCCTTTTTCAGAAAAAGTTTGCAGACTTCCGCTCCAGGATATCAGTGTAGAGTCTGGATACTAGCTCATGTTGTCTATGGAAAATATGGGAAAAATTCTACAAGATTGGGAACCGCATTTAGGAAGCAAAATTCCTTTTGCAGCGTTTCTTAATGCAAGAGAAAGAACCCCAAATCTTTCATAGACCAAAAGTTTTTATCTTTGGTGTCTTGGGTTTTATATACTACTGCCCTAGGGGACAGTTATTGAAACAATTTAAAAAACATATGATAAACCAATTGTCCCATCACTGTGTCTGTTTTTAATAAGCACAGACAATGCACTCAGCATAGCTAAGGAAAAGAGCAATGTGATTCTATGAATCAATATTAGGACCTAATTAGCCATGGAGCCCAGGCCGATAACAGCTTATCATACCTTTCAGCCCAAAGAAAGCTCAGGTGGAAAGGAGAGAGAGAGGGAGGGAGGGAGAGAGAAGAGGGAATAAGTAGCTAATTATGATAAACTGGTTTCCTAGGTAACTCTGTTTATAACCACAATGATGTTGCCATATTTTTAATGATAAACACAAAGGTTTGATGTGCGATTATATAATATGTACTGTCTTGATGCTGGTTCTACTCTAGCAAAGGTGAGGCCAGATACAAATTTGAAATTTTGTCAGGCCAGGAAAATTAGAGAAGCTTTTGCTAACCCCCACCTCAAACATCTGTTATTACTTTATTCTCTGAGCACCAAAGAGCTCAAGAATATAGAAACAGATATTTGTGGTGCTCAATGAATACTACCTACCCATTCAGCCCTTAGAGTTAGTTATAGCACTTAATACACTATTTCCCAGGTAGATGCCCCTTTGTCAACTCTTCCACCAGATCTGTGACTTGGGAAGGGTCAGGTGGGAAGCTATGCAGAAGGAAGGGGACCCCTAGGAGGCTGTCAGCCATCAGAGTCAATGCTGGGGTCACCAAATTGTCTTGTCACATACATTCCTCTCTCCTTTATCAGGAATGTCTGTACCCAAATTTGTGAGGAAAAAAAAATGCTTTTTGTTTGTTTGTTTGTGGGGACTAGGAATTGAACTCAGGGGCACTCGACCTCTGAGCCACATCCCCAGCTCTATTTTGTATTTTATTTAGAGACAGGGTCTCACTGAGTTGCTTAGTGCCTTGCTTTTGCTGAGGCTGGCTTTGAACCCGTGATCCTCCTGCCTCAGCCTCCCAAGCCACTGGGATTGCCAGGCATGTGCCACTAAGCCCGGCGAGAAAAATGCTGGGATAACACCAGATACCGTAAGTTGAATCACAAAAGCCAAGGTTAGCAAACTATGACCCATACCAAATGCAGCCCATTGCCTGTTGTTGTTAATAAAGCTTTATTGAAACACAGTCACACCCACTCATCTGAAGACTGTGGTTACTCTCCTGCTTCCATGGCAGAACTAAGCAGGTGCAAAAGAGACGTGTAAGGCTCATACAGCCTGAAGTGTTTATACTAACCAGCCCGTTACCAAAACGTTTGCCAAGGCCTGCACTAAACACCCATATTCTGAACCCACCTATGATTTGATTTCTTCTGCTGTAGAGGCCAGAAAGCAAAGCACTCAGCTCCAGATTCTTTGTGCCTCAAGGAAGCAAAGTGGAAACATTTTGGCCAGTGAAAAGCAGGCAGAAGTCCCTGAAAAGATTTTTCCTCCCTCAACCCCCTCTCCAAAAAAGGAAAAATACTCAAAAATGTAACCATATTGCTCTTTACCTTTCTCACTTCTTCCTTTTCTTCCAGACCCCTTCTTCCCGGAACACAGACCCAACACCTGGAGACGCAGCTGCCAGAAGGAGCTGGTTCTGGTTGACGTTCTTGAGCGGGTGCCCAGCACTGGACGGTGCTCTACGTAGCTCCCAATTTCTTGTGACATGGGAAACTGCTCCTTCCCCACTGAGCCATTCTGGCAGGGATTTTAGCTACTCCGAGCAGAAATGAGTCCTCACTGATCAAGTTTAAAAAAAAGGTGAAGTCAGAATCTAACAAGTTGGATGATGATACGAAGGTAGAATGGGGACAAGAGTCAGAGTGAGAGAACCACTCTGGAAAGCAGTATGGAGATGCCTCAGAAAACCTGGAATGGAACCACCATTGGGCCTAGTTATCCCACTCCTCACCATATACCAAAATGACCTAAAATCAGCATACTACAGTGACATAGCCATATCAGTGTTCATGGCAGCTCAATTCACAATTGCTAAGCTATAGAACCAACCTAAATGAATGGGCAAAGAAAATGTGGTATATATACACAATGGAATATTACTCAGCCATAAAGGGAGAATGAAATTATGGCATTTGCTGGCAAATGGATGGAACTAGAGACTACTGTGCTAAGTGAAATAAGCCAGTCCCAAAAAACCAAAGGCGGAATGCTCTCTGTGTATACAGACGCTAACACACAATAAGGAGGGTGGGGTAGAAGTAGTTTGGATTAGACAAAGAGGAATGAAGGGAAGGGAGAGGGGTGGGAATGGGAAAGCCAGTAGAATGAATCAGATGAACCTTTCCTATGCTCACATATGAACACGTGACCAGTGTAACTCCACATCATATACAGCCACAAGCATGGGAAGCTAAACTCCATGCATGTGTGATATGTCAAAATGCATTCTACTAGGCTGGGGTTGTGGCTCAGTGGTAGAGCACTTGCCTGGAATGTGTCCTTGAGGCACTGGGTTGGATCCTCAGCACCATATTAATTAATTAATTAATGGTATAAAAATGCATTCTACTGTCATGTATAACTTAAGAAAACAATAAATTATTTTTAAAAAATGAAGTAAGAGTGAGAGAGAGGTGAGTTGACGAGATGAGAAAGCAGACCTGGGCCCTGATGGACTAGGAGGCGAAGAAACACACTGCTGGTCCCAGAGGTGGGGCCACTGATAATCCCGCATGTGGTTCTTCTGAAAATAGCATGGAGCCCAATGCCTTAGCTGAGATTTCCCTGAAAAATAGAACCCACAGGAGAAGGGGAGGCAGGGGGGGGTGGTGAGGGAGATTTAGTTTAAGGTATTAGCTCACACATTTATAGAGGCTGGCAAGTTCAGAATCTGCAGGACTGGCCAGCCAGTGGTAGATCCCGGAAGAGCCCACGTTGCAGTTCAAGTCTGAAGTTCATCTGTTACAGAATTTCCCTTGCTTGGGGAGGGTCAGTGTTTTTGTTCTTTTCAAGCCTCCAATTGATTAGGCAGGGCCCACCCACTTGATGGAAGGCAGCCTGCTTTACTCAAAGTCCACAGATTTCAATGTTAATCTCATCCCAAACACTGTCACAGAAACATCCAGAATAGTGTTTGCCCACATAACTGGACAAATGGCTCAGCCACGTTGACACATTAAAGAAAACCGTCACAAGCCAGTTGTGCCCACCAGGACTTCACCACATGTATGTCTAAGTTTACCTAACCATGTGTACATGACAGTGTGACAGTGTGTGTAACAGGAAAGAGTCTCTGGGGCCAGAATGAACAGGAACAATCACCTAGCTGTGTGGCCTTACTGACTTACTTCACCTCTCTGTGCTTCCGTTTCCTCATCTGTGAAAGGGACATAGTAACAGCATCCAGCTAATAGAACGGCTATGATGAATAAATGAGTTTTTTAAAAAACTCAGAACAGCTCCAGCACGTGGCAGTGAGTGTGGGCCCATGGTACAACTGGAGAAATGAAGATATTAGGCAACTCTGGAGTCACAGAATAAAGATGTGCACAATGTCTTTTAGCGCTCCGTGATCTTCTTCCAAGCTCAACGCTGTCTGCCAGTGAGTGTTGGAAACCTCCAATAAACATCTGGAGGCCCACTTCCTTCCTCCCCAGGTCCCTCTGCACAAAAGGCTCTCCTTAAATAGGTTCCAGTTCTCAAATTCACTGTCACACACAGTGAGCTGGAGGAGAAGGACAGGCGCAAAAAAGTTTTAAAAGCTTAAAAATAATTTTATCATCTCTCAGTTGTTTCAACACACACAGAGGCCTCATGCACACAGACACACCATCGCCGTGCCCAGCCAAAACCTGCCCTGAGTCAGATACACCTGCACCTTGCAGCCACAAAGACACCCCATGGTCAGCTTGCCCCAGAGAAAAAACGCCCTCCCAAGTTTTCATCATAGAGATGGTTTGTTAGGGTCTGTAAACAAGTCAGGATGGCGCCTGGCATTTTGCCAGAGGGAGTGGTTTGTGAAGTAACGCCAGCGAGCCATTAAGTGTGGAGATTCCTTATTGGTTGACTGCTGTATCTATTTATGTTAATTAAGATAAGCTGTGTGTAATGTATATATACCCCTCCTGTCCTACAATAAACGGCTCCCACTCCTGCTGTATCAATCTACACAAGTTGTTCGTCACCCCCCCGGTTATTTTGCTGCAGCTGGACTGCAGCAATGGTTGGGAGCAATGTTGGGAGCTTTGTGTAGCTCTCAAGAAAGTCCATTGTGTACTGTTAGGCAGGCAGGTTCAGGTGCAGCAGAGCTGGTGACATGTTGTGGTTGTCTTGCAAGAAAGTTCCTCTTCCCAGGAGCTAAGGGCCTGAGATCAAGGTCGAGGCTGATAAGACTCTAGCACAGAGCCTCCTCATGGAGGGCATAACCATAGCAACTAGGCCTCCTGCATCTTTGCACAGAAACATCCCCAGGCTCCAAGCATGCCACAGCCTTGAGGTCATCAGAGACCCCAATCTTAGACACTGTTCTCCCATTCTCCATCATCATTCTCCACAGATCTCCATTTCAAATAATTATCCCAGGTAATTGCCATGCAGGTGGTTGGCAGAGGACAGGCTGAGAAGACTGGAGCGGGCCCTGCTGGTCTTAGCTGCTGATCCTGGCCCTTGCTTTCTGCCCCTCCTTTTCTCATTGCCCACAGCAGCCCTGGTGACCACCGACAGAGTTACCAATAGCCACAGGCACAGTAAATGGGCAAGGGGCCATGCCCAGATCCAGTAACCAAGATGTCGGGTCCCAGGGGGACACGAAACAGCTCCATTCCTAAAGATGAGTTTGGAGAACATCCTCCGGCGGGCTCTGAGAGCAGGCCACCCCAGACTGTGGGGGACTGTAGCTTCTGCTGTAGTAATGGAGCGAGAGAAGGAAGTGACCACAATGGCTTTTAGGGGTGGGTTTTAGTTGGGTCACTGAAATGGACAAGTGACCTTTGAAAGCCCCTTTCAATTCTGGGGATCTATGAGGCTAAACAAATCAGCCCATTAAGAAGGAAGAGAGGGGCTGGGGTTGTGGCTCAGTGGTAGAGCACTTGCCTAGCATGCATGAGGCCCTGGGTTCGATCCTCAGCACCACATAAGTATAAAATATTGTGTCCACCTAAAACTAAAAAAAATAAATATAAAAAAAAGAAGGAAGAGAAAATATGGAGCATGTATGTCTACAGAAGCCTGCAGTAACTCCCACGCACCGCACCGTGGCTACCCTTTCTCACTGAATTGACAACTGGCTGGATGACTGGCATCTGCTGCACCGCAGGCTCTAGGAACAGGGGCCTTGTCCATCCCATGTGAAGTCTATCCTCAGCTCCTCGCCAGTGTCCAGCATATAACAATGACAGACCTGTATGGAGCATGTGCCATGTGCAGACACCGTTCTGAACACATTACTCATAGTACCCCATTTAATGCTCATAATGACCCTATAAGGTAGATACCATCATAATACCCGACTCGCAGATGAGCAAACTGAGGCAGAAGAAGACTGTCTGGGGTCACACAGTTACTAAGTGGTAAAGCCAGACGTATAACCTGGATCTCAAGGCCTCTACTCTTGCATGCAGTAGGTGCTCCATAAAATATTTGTGCATAGAAAATATCTCTGAGATATTACCACTGAATTGAAATGAGAGTTACCTAGACGATAGCCTAATATGTGAAAACAAAAACAGTCGCCAGGTACAGAATCAGCTAATATCCCGTGTTTTCTGCCACAGACAACTTAATTAGTGTTTAGGTGATTAAAGCTTTCATGAATTTTTTTTTTAATACAATACATTCGTGTGTGCAAATACACTCCAGGCCATGATTTTTGCAAAATGCTATGTAACTTGCTTCTCATAAAAAAAAAAAAAAATGACTTCTGAGTCTCCCCGAGAAGAGACTCCCTGGGAACCCTCCCATCAGACGTCCCTGCTCACATGAGTCCTCAGACCCTCATCTTGGCCCAGTCGTTCTGAGCAGCTCCTCCAACTCCCCATACTGCAGGGGGGGGGGGCCCTGCCAGGTGGTCCTGGAAGTGATGGCCACCTGCCCTGCCCTGCCTTCTTCCCCCAGCCCCTCAGACTCTTCCTTCTGACTTTCTTCTCTCTCCAAAGTTGCCCTTCTGGCCATTTTAACCCAAAATGACTCATCAGATTACAATGTCGACTGGGAAAAGAAGAGACGGTGTGGTTTTCCTCAGCAGGGGCAGGCGGCCACTTCCAATGAGTTCATGCACATGGAAGGGACCATGGAGCCCTGTAAAAGTTCAGGGGATGGTGACTGTCACCACTACCAGCACCCAGTTAACTAGGGTAGGTCAGAGTGGCATGGTTAGTGAGCAGTAATAGCCCCAGGTGAAGCTTCAGATACATGACCCTGTGATCCTTCCCACAAGCTGA
Source organism: Ictidomys tridecemlineatus (assembly GCF_052094955.1). Taxonomy (NCBI): domain Eukaryota; kingdom Metazoa; phylum Chordata; class Mammalia; order Rodentia; family Sciuridae; genus Ictidomys; species Ictidomys tridecemlineatus. Next base: position 40,522,849 of record NC_135486.1, on the reverse strand, counting down.
GCTAGATCCTATCAGCTTCTGTTTTACAGATGAGCAAACAGAGGTTCAGAGTAGCTCAGCAGTGGGCTCACAACAGGGATGGAAACAGCAGGGAAGGGTCTCTTAACCAAAGGGCTGGATGGCATTTTTAGGTTGCTGAAAGGGAAGACAGAGCAGGACTCAAGGGCATGTCTTTTGGTCCATGGGAGGAAGAATTTTTGTGTCTGAGAGGGACCCTGAAGAGCAACTAAGGAAGGATCTTCTTAGTTGGCCCTCTGGGTGATTGCCCCTGCCCTTCGCTCTGCTCACATCTCTAAACCCAACATAGGGAAGCAACAACGCTTTGCCCTGAATTCCCACAACATTTCTTTATGGATGGAACTGAAGACTATCATGCCAAGTGAACTACTCTCTACATGCCACCCCCAAACCACTTGTGTTTGTGTCTCATCCTCCCTACAAGACGGAAAGTTACACACCCCTGACTCATAATGAGAGTTCAACACTGAGAAATGCTATTAATGCAACAGGGCTGCAAGAAACATTCAAAGCAGCGTCCTGGGTAGAGGAGTCAGAAGGACTTGGCCAGCTCACTCCATGTCACTCCACAGCTGCAGCCTGAACCTTTAATAGTGATCCGTCATGTTGGACCTTGGAAGGAAAATGGGGCCACAGCAAGCGTGGACAGATGCAGGAGCCAGACTGTCTGTATTAGAATCAATGCTTCTACAAGTAACAGTAAGTGTTGGTGAGGATATGGGGAGAAAGTTCACTCATACGTTACTGGTGGGACTGCAAATTGGTGCAACCACTATGGAAAGCAGTATGGAGATTCCAGAGAAAACCTGGAATGGAACCATTATTTGACCCCACTATCCCACTCCTGGGTTTATACCCAAAGAACTTAAAATCAGCATACTATAGTGATGCAGCCACATCAGTGTTTATACCAGCTCAACTCACAATAGCTATGCTATGAAACCAGTCTAGATGCCCTTCAACAGATGAATGATAAAGGAAATGTGGTATATATACACAATGGAATGTTATTCAGCCATAAATAAGAATGAAATTATGGTATTTACCAGTAAATGGATGGAACTGAAGACTATCATGCCAAGTGAAATAAGCCAATCCCCCCCAAAAATAGAGGTTAAATGTTTTCTCTAATACATGGATGCTGATCCACAACAAGGGAGGGTAGAAAGGGGAAGAACAGAAGTCCATTGAATTAGACAAATAGAAGTGAAGTGAAGGGAAGGGGAGGAGAATAGGATGGACAGCAGAATTAATTGGACGTAACTTTTTAGCCTTGTATTTGAATATACAACAAGCATAACTCTACATGGTGTACAACCAAAAGAATAGGATCCTAATTAGAATCATTATCATTAATATATATATATATATATATATATATATATATATATATATATATATATTATGTTCTTTTTAAAAAAAGAATCAATGCTCCAACACTTCCAGGCTGGGTGACCTTAGGTAAGTTACCTACTCCTCTTTGCCTCAGTTTCCTCATCTATAAAATTAGAATGCTAATAATACTATCTATATGAGAAGATTCATTGAAAGAGCTAACCTATATTCAGGGCTGGAAAGAGGCGCATTTTAAGTGAGATACAAATATGTTCTTACAAGTGTGAATGGATGAGCTCTACTGGGGAGCATACTATTGCTTTCATTAGCTCAGTAGATACTGAACAGATACTATTCATAACTCTGTGCCACACATGGCTCAAGACACAGGGACTAGGAAGAAAGACCTCAGTGCTGAGCCGACATTCTATCAGGCGCACACAGACAAGAAGCATAATGAAGTAGTGAGTTCTGCAATAGGACACAAGTTTCAACAGAGTCCTCTCTTAAGTGCCTGAGAACAGCCCTCGGTTTTCCCACTGCTCATCCCCCCACCCTGCTCCCACTCACTCATCCAGGGTCTTGGGGATGCTCAGCAAACACTAGTTGGTTGGCTGGTTTTGAAGCAGATAGTGCGAGTTCTAACAACACACTCCTTGTATACTTGATCCATGCCAGGCTGTTGATCTTAGATGGAAGCTGAGGTTCCACACTTGCGTTTGGAAGTGCCCATGTAGCTTTTTGTGGTTGTCATCTTTAATGATGATGTCATCTCTTCAACCACCCAGGTGGGCTTTTTGTCTCTGATAGAGGCACCAACAAGGGAGGTGAGGGTGATATTAAGCCTTTCGAGGTTTCAAGCAAGAGAAAGTCAATATTCATCACAGAAAGACCTGTCCGTCAAACTTAGTTGGACTAAACACAGGTCAACAGTCACCATTCAGATCTGTTTTCTTGTCTATTTTCAGGCAAAAATTGTAGAAGCCTCCTTGCAACTGAGTAACTTCAAAGAGCCTGACTTGACAGTGTGAGTTTCCTTTAGCTCCTGTGATTATTTTATCTGATTTCATGGGAAAGAAGGTCTTCCCTTGCCTGGCTTCCTATACGTTTTGGCCCCCTGAAAGACTGTCTAGTCCAGAACCCCAGTTTTACCGCTGGCCTCCACACACACAAAAGTTAGAGGCTACTATTCTTTTCTTTTCTTTTTTGGTACCAATGATTGAACCCAGGGGAACCTAACCACTGGTCCACATCCTCAGCCCTTTTTATTTCTTATTTTGACACAGAGCTTTAAGCTGCTTAGGGTCTCACTAAGTTGCTGAGGCTGGCTCTGAACTTGAGATCCTCCTGCCTCAGCTTCCCTAGCCACTGGGGTTGCAGGTGTGCACCACCATACCCAGCAAGGATAAATTTTAAGGTGAACACATTTAATTTCTCATCATATGCAATATTTCAACTGCTAACTTATACTCACTGCTTGATATGCAGCTTTTATAATATTTCACCTTTAAATACTGTTTTCTTATTTCAACATAAGAGAATGTTGCCGAGAATGTTGACTCAGTTGACTCTGCAACATTTTTGGGTACATTCTGTTTTGCTCATGGATGAACACATTGCTCATCACACTGAAGCACACAGATCCCCTCTCTGCTGGACAAAATATTGCCTTGGAAGGTAGCTCCAAAATTCCTCATTGAGTTCCAGAAATTGCTGTGCATTTTTACTATTTCAGGATGTGGTTAGTATAGTTTCATTTGACCAATTAACGTTTGTTTAATTGGTTTGTTTAATAGGCTCTACCCAGTCTTCATTCAGCATTAGATTTTATACTGACAAGTCCTAGACCCCTAGATTCACTTCAAATGTCTCCGTACAGTCTGGCAAGAATATAAAAAATGTTCAAAACATTGACCCTGTAATTCTGCTTAGCTTAGATTCTAAGGAAATAATCAAAAATTTTCAAGAGGATTTGAGTAGAAAACATTTCATTGTAGTATTAATTATAAAGGTAAATATCTACAAAATTAAATATAAACTAAATATAAATAATATAGAAGTAGTCAAATACATTTTTGTCGACCCACCTACTGCTAACTTATGCAGTCATTACAATGTTACAAAGACATTTAATGATGGGAAAACAAATATCCAATAGAATATAAAATATGTACCAAATAAGATACAAAATTGTGTATGTGTGTGTGTGTGTGACACACACATGCCCACAGCATATGCACATATCTATGACAACAATTTATGTTTGTGTACATAGAAAAAAGACTAAATGGAAATATAACAAAAATGTTCAACACTAGGACTTCTGGGTAGTAGGACAATGTATGTATTTTTTTCTTTTCACCTTGAACATTCTTCAAATGTTCTCTAGTAAATATGTCTTTCTTTTATAATCTGAAAATAAAAGTGTTTTTTTTAAATCATTCCAACTCTTTAATGAATTCAGCTGCCCCATCCTGGATCTTCTCCAGCTCCATTATATCATCTTTAAGAAGCAATAGCCAATATGGCACAGGATTTTCCAGGTGTCCACTTTGGGGAAATCAGATTTCTAATACTCTCAGCGCTCTCTCCCTCTCCATTCCTCCCTCTGTGACTCTCTCTCTCTCTCTTACACACACACACACACACACACACACACACAGCCACATCTGCCCCAAAAGTGTCCACCCTATTTACCAGAACCCTTGCCTGCCCTTTCACTAATAAAAGAGAATTCTGTATGTGCACCCAGATCAAAATATCACAATGCCACCCAGCTGCACATACACATGATGAAAAGAAAGAACCAGGTCAGTTCCTATCACAAAGCTGCAAGATTGATCTCTGATTTGCTTTCCATCCACATGTGACCTGAGAGATGTAGGGCTTTAGTGGGAGAAATGAGAGACAGAGAGAGGGAAGAACTTTCGTAGTCATAATGCCAGTCCCTCACTCTCACAAGGGAACAGAATTCAGCAGAGGGTCTCCACCAGGCACAGT